>NC_054834.1:64828175-65481509 GCF_018345385.1 Vulpes lagopus | reverse complement strand
AAATTTCAAAGACTATGTGAGAGAGACCATATGTAGATTAAGCCTGAACTATTATATGGCTCTTTTTACAGGAAAGTTTGCATATATCTAGACTCAAAGCAATCAGTCACTCCTTTTAAAGAAAAATGAGGCCTGATCCTTGTTTTCCAGGGACTTAGTACCTCTGGATTTACCGAGATTTTTGGTTGCTGTGATAATATTGTTTCAGTAAAACCACATGATCAGGGCTGACATTTGACAAATGAAAAATGGGAAGAGCAATCATCCAAATAAACACGTATTTTCAAATATATTTAATTATATTTGGTGTGCAATGAGGCAATGTCTTTGCTTGGTGTTTGATATTTACTTCAAAAGCTGACCTTCCTGGGTGGCTCGGTGGTTGAGCATCTGCCTTTGACTCAGGTTGTGGTTGCAGGTTCCTGGGATCGAGTCCCACGTTAGGCTCCTCACTGGGAGCCTAGTTCTCCCTGTCTCTGTTTTTGCCTCTCTCTGTGTGTCTCTCATGAATAAATAAAATCTTTAAAAAAAAAAAAAAAAAAAGCTGACCGTCCTGAATCCTTTTTTTTTTTTTTTTTTTTAAGATTTTATTTGAAGAGAAAGCAAGTGCTTGGGTGAGTACAGGGAGGAGGAGCAGAGGGAGAAAGAATCTCTAGTGAACTCTGCACTGAGCAGGGAGCAGGACAGGGGGCTCGATCCCCTGACTCTCAAATCATGACCCAAGCTGAAATCAAGAATTGACTCCTCAACTGACTGAGTCACCCAGGGCCCCATTCCTAAATCCATTTTTTATTTTATTTTATTTATTCTATTACTTTGTATTTTATTTATTCATGAGAGACACAGAGAGAGAGAGGCAGAGACACATGGAAAGGGAGAAGCAGGCTCCACACAGGGAGCCTGACGTGGGACTGACGCCCTGGGTCCAAGGTGGCGCTAAACCGCTGAGCCACCAGAGCTGCCCTAAAGCTCTAGGTTTTGAAACTTCAAGAGGCCACCTACAGAGGTGAACTGTCTCCAGAATTCCCAGCTTTAGGAGGGTAGATTGAAGCTTTGTGTGTTTTATCTAAATTGTATCACTTATTCAGTCTCACCCCTTAAGTAGGTGCATTTTGATAAATTCTGATGACTCCTCCCTCTGGGAGTTAGCATCAGATTTTATGGGTTTAAGGGCTCAGTTTCCCCACAGGACTGCCCTTACTTCAGAAGCCACCTCTAAGTGAGGTTCCCCAGAACTGGCTATAAAATTTAGGGTTCCCGTTATTGGGAATTTGATAATTCTCTATAACTATTCACAGACCTCAGGAAAGCACTATACTTATGGTTACACTTTTATTATAAAGGATAAACGTAGGGTGAAGTCTGGGAAGGAGCACAGAGCTCTCCCATGCTGCCTGCCTCTCTGTGGAATTAGAGCATGTCTCCCAGCACAACAAAGTATTCTCCAACCAGGAAGCTCTGTTCAGCCTTGGTGTAGTTTTTACTGGGACTTCATTATATAGGAATGATTAATTAAATCATTGCCCAGTGTGACTGTACTTGAACTCCATCTCCAGTCTCCGTCCTCCTAGGTTGGGCTGGCCCAAAGTTCCAACCCTGTAATCACCATCACAGGGCTGGTCCTCTTGGTGATTGGCCTTATTCTGAAGCTTTTCTTTTCTTTTTTTTTTTTTTTTTAATTCTGAAGCTATCTAAGGGTTCCCCACTACTCACCTGATTAGCCTCACAAACTTTTTCCCCCCCAACAGAGACTTCTATCACTCATGAAATTCCAAGGGTTTTTGAAGCTCTCTGACAGGAATCAAGGACAAAGACCATAGACGTATATGTGTGTGTGTGTGTGTAT
Source organism: Vulpes lagopus (assembly GCF_018345385.1). Classification (NCBI taxonomy): domain Eukaryota; kingdom Metazoa; phylum Chordata; class Mammalia; order Carnivora; family Canidae; genus Vulpes; species Vulpes lagopus. The sequence continues at coordinate 65,479,663 of NC_054834.1, read as the reverse complement.
GACTATAATATATTAAACTTTTATCTATTAATAATTGATGTTAATAGTATTAATATATATAACCTCTACATCCAACATAGGCTCAAACTCATGGCCCCAACCAAGATCAAGAATTTCATGCCCTACTGACTGAGTCAGTCAGAGGCCCCGATATATTATTCATTTTTTAAAAATTTTTATTTATGATAGTCACACACAGAGAGAGAGAGAGAGAGAGAGAGAGAGAGAGAGGCAGAGACACAGGCAGGGAGGGAGAAGCAGGCTCCATGCAGGGAGCCCGACGTGGGATTCGATCCCGGGTCTCCAGGATCACGCCCTGGGCAAAAGGCAGGCGCCAAACCGCTGCGCCACCCAGGGATCCCCCTATATTATTCATTATACTATATTATTTTTGATCTTGTGTCTTATAGGAATTCATTTAAACCATGAAACCTCATTCCCTGGAATACCTACTCTTAGTCTGTACAGACTGGGATGGGTCATTTGTTTTATTTTTTTTTTAAGATTTACTTACTTATGATAGAGAGAGAGAGAGAGAGAGAGAGAGGCAGAGACAGGAGGAGGGAGAAGCTGGCTCCATGCCGGGAGCCCCACGCGGGACTGGATCCTGGGACCCCAGGATCATGCCCTGGACCAAAGGCAGGTACCAAACCGCTGAGCCACTCAGGGATCCCCTGGGATGGGTCATTTGAATAATAAATTGGTCTTTTATGGTAGAGTTCCATGCAGTTATGGAAAGATACATTCTTGTGGCTTGGGGTTAATGAATTACTTATTATACCAAGGTCTCAATTTGTGAAAAGGCAGTAACAGGACTATCAGTTTCTGGGTACAGACAAAATTGGAAAGAACTGTGAAGATTATTTTCATTTAATTTATTTTTTTAAAATATTTATTTATTCATGAGAGACACATAGAGAGAGACAGAGATATAGGAAGAGGGAGGAGAAGCAGGCTCCATGCAGGGAGCCTGATGTGGGACTCCATCCCAGGACTCCAGGATCAGACCCTGAGCCAAAGGCAGATGCTCAACCACTGAGCCACTCAGGCATCCCTTCATTTATTTTTTTTTAATTTTTTTTCCCTTCATTTATTTTTTTTAAAGATTTTATTCATTTATTCATGAGAGACAGAGAGAGAAAGAGGCAGGGACACAGGCAGGGGGAGAAGCAGGCTCCATGCAAGGAGCCCAATGTGGGACTTGATTCCAGGACTCCAGGATCACGCCCTGGGCCAAAGGCTGGTGCCAAACAGCTGAGTCACCCAGGGATCCCCAAGAACTGTGAAGATTAAGACACTTTAGAACTGTTATACTGTGTTCTAATAGAAAACAATGTATCAGGTTGAGGTAAGTTGGGTAAATTCTATTACCTAGCACGTGATAGAATTTTCATTTGTTGACTAATAGGAATCCCATTTATATTTACATTCCCCTCTGTGAGAGCAATGTTGGTATCAGCCATACCGGATCAGGCTGGCAACTAAAACGTGGCCAAATAGTAGAATCTATGAAGATGGGTACAGTCTATGGTTTCTATAAGCTTCCAGATCTTGTGTCTGAATTATTTAAGCTTTTTTTAAAGATTTTATTTATTCATGAGAGATGCACAGAGAGAAGCAGAAACATAGACAGATGGAAAAATAGGTTCCTCACAGAGAGCCCAATGTGGGACTCGATCCCCGGACCCGGGATCATGCCCTGAGCCGAAGGCAGAACTCAACCACTGAGCCACTCAGGCATCTCGAGCTTGTTTTTCTTTATCCCTAAGTGCTCAGGAGATATTTAGGAGGAACACAGCCTGGGCTTTGGGAGGGAATTGGAATGGCAGTAGTGAGCTGGCAAGAGCTGATCCTTGAGCATTATAGTAAGGACAACAGGCAGCAGTGAGAATGTACTGCTGCCCATGCACGAGATGGCTTATAGAACAAATTAGTTTTATCACAAAAATCAGTGATAAACTTGGTAAGAATGGTCAATCTGAAACTAATGTGTGTCATATATCCTATTATTCACAGAAATTATGCCATTTTATCGTCAATGGCTGGGAAGGTAGGTACCTTATCAGTTACACTAAAAACTATTACGTTTTTCCTGTAAGAGTCACACTTTGTGGCGCCTGGGTGGCTCAGTGGTTGAGCGTCTGCTTTTGGCTCAGAGCGTGATCTTGGGTCCCAGGATCAAGTCTCACATCAGGCTCCCTGCGAGGAGCCCGCTTCTCCCTCTGCCTCTCTCTCTGTGTCTCTCACGAATAGATAGATAAATCTCTTTAAAAGAAGAGTCACACCTTTATTTTTATTTATTTTTAAGTTGGCTCCACACTCCACGTGGAGCCCAACATGGGGCTTGAACTCAAAACAAGATCTGAGTTGATTGAAATCAAGTCAGCTGCTTAACTGACTGAGCCACCCAGGTGCCCCTAATGGTAGCTAAGTACTAAAAAAGGAAGGAGGTCTTTTCCTTCTTTTTAATGGAGCACTTCATGAATTTGTGTGTTATCTTAGTATATGTGCTGCTAAAGTGAGCACAATTTGCGTGTTATCATTCAGCAGGGGCCATGCTAATATTCTCTGTATTGTTCCCTTTTTAGTTTATTTGCAGTTGAAGTGACCAAAGGAGGGAGCTCTTTTAATAACACTTGATTATCAGAAAATTTTGGGGTGGAAAAAACAAGGGATAACAATGGTATTATTAAATTATCACATGGTCCAGGAAAACAAAAATGCAGACCTGAAGCAGAGAGAGAAGTTTAGTGAAAGAATTTCCACCTTCTGGTCTGGAAGAAAATGAACAGAAGAGCTGGATTGGCTCTAGCATGGGTTAGGTCTTGAACCAAAATAGTGACAACAGGAAAAACTGGTCAGGGTCTTGTGAACTGCCCCATGGAAACCACTGCTCTGATGAGCAACACAAGTGGGTAAGTTTCTGGAACAGGGCCAGTCGCAAGTTACTTGTTATTCTCCAAAATGGCTAGAAGAGGATTTGATATTTTTCAGACTATGGGTTATGATCCATTAGTCACGCATGAAAATATCAGAATACATAGTGAATGAGGATACATATTCTGTGAAATCTTTCTCTTGGTTTTATATGTGTTCTTTGGTTATACATGTGTATTTCCTGCTAGAGTTGGAAGCTACAGGTTTATAGAGCTCTGGCAGGGCGAGGGCTTTCCCAGTCCCTAATTATATCAAACATTTCATATTAATCATAGCAGAGCTAAAACGAATAAAGAACCATACATCTCAATATCTACCAGTAAATGGTACCACAGTGAAGCTCACATTGTTATTTAAAATATATAATGTAAATACGGCATTGACAGTATAAAAATTAAAGGCTTATGGAAAACTCAAAAGAGGTCAAAGGGCATACAAGCAAGTAATATACAGACTGTTTCCTTAAAAGATAAATTTTAATATACAGAATAAAATCCAAGATTTTATTTTTCACCTTTCCCAAAATTTGTGGGCATGAATACTTCAGAATCTGACCAGGAAAGTTTATATTTTGGTCCAATACATTATTACACAAGTAGTATGATCAAGTCCGGCTTGATTATCATAAATCATATAAGTTAACAGAATTTACTTTCAAAACTGGTTATTCTTATAGATAAAATTTCCAATTTTTTTCTTAGCTAAGAGTTTACTCAACTTTAGCCTCAGAACCAGATTCAAAATAACGTATCTTCTTTGACAGCTGGTCATCATTTTAGGTTTAATCTAGGCAAATTATTTAATACTTTATTGAAGATCATACAAAAACTCCACAATAAATAATGAAAAGAGTATGCAAAATCATTAGCCTCTGTTTGCAATACAGAAAATACATGTCAGTTCTGGACCAAAATAATTCCATTGAAATACAAAAAGTGATAGGGAAGAATGGCAGGATTTGCAGTGACTGCTTCTGGTGGTTAGCTACAACCAACCAACCACCATCGGCTATTTTGGAAAGTGAGGGTGGGTTTTAATTTGCAGATAAAGAATGTCTTCGGTAGTTTAAAAAAATAGAAACTCTAAAAAAGCTTGTGAATCATATACAAAAGCAGCTGTTTGAGACCAAGGTTGAAAACCAGAAATTGTGTGTTAGCACCGTCAGCAAGCACAGGTTCTGACTCATCTGCCCTCCTCTTTTGCACAGAATGCAGGCTTGATGTCGTATACATCATTTACAGATATAAAAATTGTCCTGGAATACACGGTTCCTGTAGGGTAAAGTCTTAAGCCCTAAGAGGCACCAAGCGGTTACAAAGGCTGGGCAACCATCCGGATCACAAATTCCGACGATATAATAAATCCCGTGTTGCCTTATCAACTTTTTGCTGGTAGTCCTCCAATTTATCAAGTATTTTCTGAGATAGCTGGAAGAGGAAAAAAGGGAATCATTACAGAATAGGTCAAGGACTAAAAAAAGACTGAAATTTTTAAGCACTTTGACTTCACCAACCAGACTACCCGTAGTAAAGAGGCTTGCCACTCTGCTTCATTTATTCAGTATTCAGTATGGGAGTCTGCTCTGTGACTATTGGTCAAATCAGACTTCTTTGTTACATGCAGTATCCCAATCCAGTCATCCTAACGAATCTTCTCAACATGCAAATCACACCAGTATTTTTTAAAATTTAAATTCAATTAGCCAACATATGGTACATCATTAGCTTTGGAGGTAGAAGTCAATGATTCATCAGTTGCATGTAATACCCACTGCGCATCACATCCCGTGCCCTCACAAATGCCCCCACCCCACACCATTATTTTAATAAAAGCATTACTAGTTCTCTTCTCAGAACCAGACTGAATCTGACTTAGCTAATCATTTTAGAAAGGGACCGGGCCAGCATATTAAGGGCAACAAATGGCTTCTGCTCTCCTCTTAATCCTCGAGAACTGGAGAGCAAGCTTTAAGAGTATGTGGCAGTGCAAGGGTTTATAAAAGACGCATGCCTCATGAAAGGACTGACTTACAGCAATGTTGTGACTATTGGCACTGTTCTCTCCCAGGGCTTGGAGAAGCTGGTCAATAGAAGAGTATGGGAGCCACACCATTGGAGCTGTTGCAGACAGTGGAAACTGAAAGGGAAAATACCTACTATTCGAAGAAAATCTCAAAAGTGGACCATTTCTTCTGGGTAGTTAGTTTCACAGGTTTAGATAACAAAACTCTTTACTTATCCTTTTTTTTTTTCACAATAAGAAAATTTGTGTGTGTGCACAAACACACATATAGACACATAACTGTACCATTCCTAACACCCTTGTTTCTCTTCAACTGGGAAACTTGTCCTTTTCTCAGCTAAGTCAAATGTGTTTTCAGGTATTTATTTACTTATTCATAGGTATTTTTATTTTTTTATTTTTAAGATTTATTTATTCATTCATGAGAGACAAAGAGAGAGAGAGAGGCAGACACAGGGAGAGGGAGAAGCAGGCTCCCTGCAGGAACCCAATGTGGGACTTGATCTCGGACCCTGGGATCAAGACCTGAGCCAAAGGCAGCTGCCCAACCATTGAGCCACCCAGGTATCCCATTTCATATGTATTTTTATTTATTTAAAAAAAAATTTTTTTTTTAAATTTTTATTTATTTATGATAGTCACACACAGAGAGAGAGAGAGAGAGGCAGAGACACAGGCAGAGGGAGAAGCAGGCTCCATGCACCGGGAGCCCGACGTGGGATTCGATCCCGGGTCTCCAGGATCGCGCTCTGGGCTAAAGGCAGGCGCCAAACCGCTGCGCCACCCAGGGATCCCCTCATATGTATTTTTAAATTCATGTCTCCTCTTCTCTTAAAGGAGCCCTAAGGCCTTTTTTTTTAAAAGAGGATTTTATTTATTTATTCATGAGAGACACAGAGAGAGAGGCAGAGAGAGACATAGGCAGAGAGAGAGAAGCAGGCTCCTGGCAGGAAGCCCGATGTGGGACTTGATCCCAGGACCCTGAGATCACAACCTGAGCTAAAGGCAGACACTCAACCACTGAGCCACCCAGGTGCCCGAGCCCTAAGGCCTATTAAGGAAAAATGCACTTTTCTTTACCATCCATGTGAACTTTGGCAACTTACTTAACCTCTGAGCCTGTTTCTTCACAGGTAAAAAACAAACAAACAAGAGTTATCACAATCTCTCAGAGGCAGCTATAAGGATTTAATGAGAAAACACTTGCAGGGATGCCTGGGTGGCTCAGGGGTTGAGCGTCTGCCTTCGGCTCAGGGCATGATCCTGAGTTCAGGGATCGTCCCACACATCAGGCTCTCTGTGAAGAGCCTGCTTCTTCCTCTGCCTGTGTCTCTGCCTCTCTCTCTCTCTGTGTCTCTCATGAATAAATAAATAAAATCTTTTTTTTTTTTTTAAAGAGAGAATCTTTTTTTTTTTTTAAAAGATTTTACTTATTTATTCATGAGAGACACAGAGAGAGGCAGAGACACAGGCAGAGGGAGAAGCAGGCTCCATGCAGGGAGCCCAACATGGGACTCGATCACGGGACTCCAGGATCATGGCATGGGCCAAAGGAGGTGCTAAATCGCTGAGCCACCTGGGCTGCGCTAAATAAATTTAAAAAAAGTCATTATTAACTAGAATAAATTTTAAAGTCACTGTAGTAGACTAAACAAAAATACGTCTTTAAAACACAACTGGCTATGTTTACTCATTCACACTAAGCAGCAGTACATTATTTCTGCAGCAGAAAATGAAGACTAGAGAAAGACAATTTTCATACATACTTGAAAGCAAGTCCCTCGAGATTGGTGTTAGGGGAAGCTTAAAAGTCTGACAGAGTGATATGGCAGTGTCAAAAAGGCCAGCCTGAACCAAGAGAGAGACCATCTCCTCTGCTGATGAACTTCCTGTGGAAATGGAAAAGAGCTATTTAGTGGCAACAACAGTGCCTGTCAATGACCCAAAGCTGCCTCTGGTGACAAGTCTGTAAGAGTAACAGTGAGAGGTGCTGGGCCCATCTAATACACTGGTCTAGCACACTGCATCTGCTGGCTGGCCCCGAAGCCTCCTCCCAGACTGCCGCATCACTACCTGCAACCGCAACTGCTGCCGGGTCGTGCTGAGCAGAGTGAGGCGAATACGGGCCAAGGAACACTCTTTCTCCAGGTCTCCCAGTTCTAGAATTTCAATCTGCCGATTGGCTAGAAGCCAAAGAAAAATATTTTTGATTCCCAAAGTACAAAGGAAAGTGCCTATCATCAGTGCCTATTAACTCAGCCTGTCAATTTTCACTAAACATTAATTCAACATCAATTCCAAAGGCACTGGAGGGAAAGCAGGGGGCTCCATATAAGCAACCTTAAAGATAAAGCAACAGCCCTGCTTCCAGCATGCAGCTCAGTCAAATCAAACCACTCGAATAACAACAGCTGCAGATAAGGAGATGCTTACAAGGTATTTTACACAGAATTTCATTTAACTCTTACAACTCTGAGATGCAAAAAAAAAAACCAAACCAAACCAAAACAACAACAAAAAAACCCCACCAACTCTGAGATGCTATTACTAGATCAGTAAGCAAGGAACATGCCCATAGTGAGAGAGGCAGAATTAAGACACAGGCGGAGGGAGAAGCAGGCTCCATGCACCGGGAGCCTGATGTGGGATTCGATCCCGGGTCTCCAGGATCGCGCCCTGGGCCAAAGGCAGGCGCCAAACCGCTGCGCCACCCAGGGATCCCCAGATATAGTTTTCAAACTTAAGCATGCTTCCTATCAAATCAGAAGCTTGTTAAAATATAGATCCCAGGGACGCCGAGGTGGTTCAGCGGTTGAGTTCCTGCCTTCGGCCCAGGGCGTGATCCTGCAGCCCTGGGGTTAAGTCTCACATCAGGCTCCTTGCGTGGAGCCTGCTTCTCCCTCTGCCTGTGTCTCTGCCTCTCTCTCTCTCTGTGTCTCTCATGAGCAAATAAATAAAATCTTAAAAAAAAAAAAAATAGATCCCAGATGCTAGCTCCAGATTAATTTGATTGTGTTAAGTGTGGAATGGGGCTCAGTAATCTTTATTTTGAAGAAGTCCACTACCCAAATAATTCAGATGCAGACAGTCCAAAAACCCAAGTTTGACAAAAACTTAAACCCTGTTTGGTTTTGAAAAGTACTTTACCCACTTCTGTGAATTTTTTGAGTAACAAACAGTAAATACCGTGTCATGCACATAGTCAGTTTGACAAAAACTTAAACCCTGTTTGGTTTTGAAAAGTACTTTACCCACTTCTGTGAATTTTTTGAGTAACAAACAGTAAATACCGTGTCATGCACATAGTCATTGTTCTAAATATATACTCGTTGTTCAGTGAACACACAGCAGGTATTAGCTTAATCACTAACCTGCAGAACTTTATTTCTTTTTCTTTTTTTTTTTTTAAGATTTAATTTATTTATTCATGAGACACATAGAGAGGTAGAGACACAGGCAGAGGGAGAAGCAGGCTCCATGCAGGGAGCTTGACATGGGACTTGAACCCGGGTCTCCAGGATCACACCCTGGGCTGAAGGCGGCGCTAAACTGCTGAGCCACCTGGACTGCCCAGTTCTTAGCGTTTTTAAGCTAAGATTGAGAAGCTGCCCAAAGCACACACCAGTATATTTCCATAAATTACCACCTTTTCTTCTTAATCATCTCATGAAGTTTATTCATGATGGTAAAGATCAGCTTACTCTATACAAGATACCACTTACCTTGTAACTGTTTATAAGCCAATTAGGCAGAGGTACTCCATGAGACAAGAGCTTGTTGATTACACAGTGGTGATATAAATTATTCTGGACTTTGTACCTTTCCAGATAAGTTGATAATAGTCTCCATGCTTCATCTGTAGCACTTGAGAAAAACAGAACGGAGCAGTGAGTTCCAGATTCTTTTTTTTTTTTTTTGAGTTCCAGATTCTTAACAGGTATTTCCAGTGCCATTTTATAAGGAAAAAAAAATCTTTAGAAGCTCACAACTGAATTGATAATATAACTAAATGGCAACTAATATTATTAGGGTCAATGTGACATAGGGGTAGTACTAGAAACCAAATGACATGGATTCTATTTTTCTTTCACTAACCATATCTTAACATGATTACACAATTCAACTAACTTCTTTGTTCCAGATTTCTAAAACAAGGAAATTGCCTCGGATCACTATTTCCAAACCTGATCAAGTATTAGAATCATGGAGAAGAAAAAAAAGAATCACGAAGTTCTGATTTAGAACCAGAGGATGATATACCTGTCTTAGGAGTGATATTGGGGTGCTTATTAAGGGATTGTAAATTATTGTCAGAGTACTCCCAAATTGTAAAATGTTCCAATTCTGAAGCGCTGAGCTGTACAATAGAAACTATAAATGCGATTCAAGGAAGGGAAGTTTACTGAGACATCAGGGTTAGGGAAGGATTCTTTTTTTTTTGAAAGAGACACAGGCACAGGGAGAAGCAGACTCCCTATGGGGAGCCCAATGTAGGACTTGATCCCAGGACCCTGGAATCATGACCTGAGCTGGAGGCAGACACTCCACTTCTGAGCCATCCAGGTACCCAGGGAAGGATTCTAAAGAAGGTGAAGTGCATTCAGTAGACACTAAATAGGTGCATGAGGTAAGTGTATGGAGGGTATAAGCCGTTTCGGGGTGGATGAGCATTAGGGCTGTACCTAGACTCCTTAGTGGTGATGACAGATGAGAGCTGATTGGCGGCTAGCCAGGACCAGGCTTCTGCTTGTGCCACCTCACCTCCTAACTGCAACTTGATGCATCTGCAATGAAAAGCGTTCCACATATGGTAAACTAATTTGCTGAAAACATTATTTTGTTACTAAAACCAGAGATGAGATAACTTTAGTGCTCGTCTGCCGCTGGATTCACCATTAGGGTATTGGCTCTTTCCTTTCCTCACAGCCATACAACTGGATGACCCACACAGCCATTGGTAGGTGTTAAGAGAGAATTTAGTTCCAAAGGAAAAATTCTCAAAGTTTAAAAAAATATTTCCAATTCACAAATTACCTAATATTTAGATACAAGGCTTCTTCACTCAGAATACTTCGCTTTTCAATAATGCTTATGGGGGCCGATGGCTGTCCCTAAGGGACTGAAGAGAACATGCCTTTTCTAAAATGGATACCCCTATTTAGGCCATGTTAACTACTGTCCTGTGGGAATGTGGGCCTAGAGATCTCAGATTTTTTTATTTCTCAAGAAAGGCTATATATCAAGATTTAAAAAAAGTCATTATTAACTAGAATAAATTTTAAAGTCACTGTAGTAGACTAAACAAAAATACGTCTTTAAAACACAACTGGCTATGTTTACTCATTCACACTAAGCAGCAGTACAGTATTTCTGCAGCAGAAAATGAAGACTAGAGAAAGACAATTTCATACATACTTGAAAGCAAGTCCCTCGAAGATTGGTGTTAGGGGAAGCTTAAAAGTCTGACAGAGTGATATGGCAGTGTCAAAAAGGCCAGCCTGAACCAAGAGAGAGACCATCTCCTCTGCTGATGAACTTCCTGTGGAAATGGAAAAGAGCTATTTAGTGGCAACAACAGTGCCTGTCAATGACCCAAAGCTGCCTCTGGTGACAAGTCTGTAAGAGTAACAGTGAGAGGTGCCTGGCCCATCTAATACACTGGTCTAGCACACTGCATCTGCTGGCTGGCCCCGAAGCCTCCTCCCAGACTGCCGCATCACTACCTGCAACCGCAACTGCTGCCGGGTCGTGCTGAGCCAGAGTGAGGCGAATACGGGCCAAGGAACACTCTTTCTCCAGGTCTCCCAGTTCTAGAATTTCAATCTGCCGATTGGCTAGAAGCCAAAGAAAAATATTTTTGATTCCCAAAGTACAAAGGAAGTGCCTATCATCAGTGCCTATTAACTCAGCCTGTCAATTTTCACTAAACATTAATTCAACATCAATTCCAAAGGCACTGGAGGGAAAGCAGGGGGCTCCATATAAGCAACCTTAAAGATAAAGCAACAGCCCTGCTTCCAGCATGCAGCTCAGTCAAATCAAACCACTCGAATAACAACAGCTGCAGATAAGGAGATGCTTACAAGGTATTTTACACAGAATTTCATTTAACTCTTACAACTCTGAGATGCAAAAAAAAAAACCAAACCAAACCAAACCAAAACAACAACAAAAAAACCCCACCAACTCTGAGATGCTATTACTAGATCAGTAAGCAAGGAACATGCCCATAGTGAGAGAGGCAGAATTAAAACAAGGTGTGTCCAACTCTAGAGCCCAGGCTCTTAAAGGAGGAATAGCATTTCTCCATGGTAATATCCAAGGACCCTGATTAAACAAGTTTGATAATAAGCTGATCTAAATAACAGCAAGCAACACTCTTTTTAAAGCATTTTCATTTCTCATGCAGCCATACGAAGTTTTCAAAGAGCAACCAGACAACTTTTAGCAAATTAAAATACTGAAAATAAGCTAAAAGAAACTTTACAGTATTTTTACACTGCTATATACATATTACAACTACTATATAAAAACACACATTTAATACAGATTACACTATAATACAACAAAGGGAGACCCCCAACTCACTTGGAGCAGGTGTGCATTCTCCATCATGATTCCTCTTAGGGGATGCTCCAGGACGATCATACTGAGAAGACAAAATAAGTGATTAAAAGTTAATGAAAAGCTGAAAAATTAGTACAGTTGACCCTTGAACAACATGAGGATTAGGGGCACCAATGCCCTGTGTAGCTGAAAATCTGCATATAGGGACGCCTGGGTGGCTCAGCAGGTGAGTGTCTGCCTTTGGCTCAGGGCATGATCCCGGGTCCGGGGATTTAGTCCCACATCGGGCTCCCAGTGGGGAGCCTGCTTTTCCCTCTGCCTGTGTCTCTGCCTCCCCCGCCACCGTGTGTCTCTCATGAGTACACAAATCTTTAAAAAAAAAAAAAAAAAAAAAGAAAAGAAAAGAAAATCTGCATATAACTTTTGACTCCGGCAAAAACTTAATAGCCTGCTATTGACTGGAAGCCTTACCAAGAACATAAACTGTCATTAACATGTTTTTATGTTATCTGTATTATATGCTGTATTCTCACAATAAAGTGAGCTAAGAACATGTTATTCAAAAAATCGTAAGGAAGAGAAATACATTTACATTTTTAAAGAGATTCCTTAAAAATTTCTTAAGAGAATGTATGAGTGGGGGAAGGGGAGAGGGAGAGAGAATCTCAAGTAGATTCCATATTGAGCGTGATATAGGGCTCCATTCTATGACCCTGAGATCATGATCTGATTTGAAATCAAGAGTCTGGTGCCTAACTGACTGAGCCACCCAGGCACCTCCTACATTACTGCATTTATTGAAAACAATCATGTATACGTGGACCTGCACAGTTCAAATTCATGTTGCTCAAGGGTCAGCTGTATCTTCTTTTTTTTTTTTTTAAAGATTTTATTTATTTATTCATGAAACACACACAGAGAGAGAGAGGGAGACAGAGACACAGGCAGAGGGAGAAGCAGGCTCCATGCAGGGAGCCTGACGCAGGACTGGATCCCGGGTTTCCAGGATCAGGCACTGGGCTGAAGGTGGCGCTAAACCCCTAAGCCACCTGGGCTGCCCCGTATCTTATTTTGATATCACTAACTGTGATCCAGAGCTTTCATGGTTAAATTCTCTCCATATAAATTATGTTTATTTCAACTAGCATGGGTCTTCTTTTATTTATTCATTTGAGAGAGAACGAGAGAGAGAACAAGCAGGGGGAGTAGCAGGAAGAGGAAGAGGGAGAAGCAGGCTCCTTGCCAACCAGGGAGCCAGATGTGGGGCTAGATCCCAGGACCCTGGGATCGTGACCTGAGCTGAAGGCAGATGCTTAACCGAGACACCCAGGTGCCCCCTGGTATGGCTTTTTTTTTACAAAGGTACTGTAATTAACCAGACAAAGGAATGGAGATGTTTGCCAAGTTGGCCCACTTAGCTCTAACATGTTTCTGGGTCTAAGGATGTAGATTTAACCTCCAATATAAACCACCTGCCATTCCTTGGTTCCAGAGTTATATTATCTATCACTGACTCTGGGAAACAGTCTAGTAAACACAGGAATTATATACAACATGAGTAGCTGCATATATATGACCCCATCAGCATTTTTAAAGTACACATCCTTTAAAACAGTAGTTGCAAAAAAACAAACAAAAAAACCCCAAAAAAACAAAAACAGTAATTGCAGACTGAATGAACAAAAATGAATAAAATAAAAGCAGCTACCATTTACTGAGCATTTTTTGCAGCCCAGGCAGGGTCACTGTTCTAAGCAATCTGAATGAATTGCCTCATTTAATACTCAAACAATCCTATGAGGCAGACATTATCACCACCATCATCCCTATTTTATGCAAGAGAATAACTGGACAGCAAAAAATTAAGTAATTCGCTTGAAGTTAGGTCTAAATCCAAAATCATACTGCAATACTTCTTCCTAAAATAATTTGAAACTTGAGAACTAAAGGGGTGGTAATATATAACAAGGGTTTTGCTGCAAAAATAGATGAAGTTCACAAATATCCCAGTAGAAATTTTAAACAAAATGAAGCAAATGAGGTGATGGTTTCAAAAGGACCAAACCAAATTAAGTTAAATGATCCCCAAACCCCAAGGTGGGAAGCTTTCATACCACTGCACCCGATGCTGGGTGTACAATCCACGCGTATTCTGGACGAATAAGTCGTAAACAGTTAACAGCAGCCAAATAACAGTTGCCTTGCTTCTCAAGTCCCCGCAGAGTTCGAACCTCTCTGCCAAGACGCATTCCATACTCAAACATCACTGTACCAGCTAGGAGGTAATAATAAATTAGACACCAAAACTTCAAAAATGTGTTTTAGAGGGGAGCCTGGCTGGCTTAGTCAGAAGAGCATACAACTCTTAAGTTTGGGGTTGTAAGTTTGAGCCCCATGTTGGGTGTAGAGATTACTTAAAAAAAAAATATTTTTAAAAAGATGTGTTTTAGAAAATTTGTTATACTTAGCAAATACTAAAACTTGGTTTGTTTTTTTTTTTAATTTATTCATTCATGAGAGACACAGAAAGAGAGGCAGAGATATAGGCTGAGGGAGAAGCAGTCTCCTTGCAGTGAGCCTGATGCAGGACTCAATCCCTGGACCCCAGGATCACGCCCTGAGCCAAACACAGATGCTCAACCACCGAGCCACCCAGGCATCCCACAAATACTAAAACTGAAAACAAAATTGAGTTTAACCTAAAACCAGAAAAAAATCATGTGTTGGTGAGCATGTCGGAAAACTGGAACAGCTGTACCCTGCTGACAGAAATGTAAACTGGTATTGCTGCTATGGAAAATATGGCAGTTCCTTAAAAAATTGAAATGGGATTACCTGGTGATCCAGCAATTTCACTCTAGGCATATAGACTGAAAATTGAAAGCAGGGCCTTGAGGAGATATTTGTATGCCCTGTTCATAGCGGCCATTACCCATAATAGCCAGGATGTAGGCAATCCAAGTGTTCATTGATGGATAAACAAAATGTGACATATACATATAATAGAGGAAGGAAGTTTTGACATGCTGTAACATGGATGAACCTTGTAGATATTAGGCTAAGTGAAATAAGCCAGCCACAATAAGACAAATACCATATGACTCCAGTAGTCAAATTCAGAGACAGAAAGTAGAATGATGGTTGCCAGGAGCTGCAGGAGGTGAAAATGCGTGTTGTTTAATGACTACAGTGTTTCCATTTGCAAGATGAAAAGTTCTGGACATTGGTTACACAGTAACCATATATACAACATACATAACACTACTGAACACTAAAAACTGGTTAAGTTAGTAAAATTTATGTTATGTATATAAAATCTGTAAATGTTACTTCTGACATTCATTCACTTTTTTTTTTAAAGACTTTATTTGAGAGAGATAAAGCGAGCATAAGCAGTGGGGTGAGGGAGAAGCAGGCTCCCCGCTGAGCAGGGAGCCTGATGATGTGGGGCTCGATCCCAGGACCCTGGGATCATGACCTGAGCCAAATGCAGACACTTAGCCGAGTGCCACCCAGGCACCCTGGTTCATTCATTTTAAGTGATCTCTAAGCCCAACATGTGGTTTGAACTTTTTTTTTTTTAAAGATTTTATTTATTTATTCATGAGAGACACAGAGAGAGTCAGCGACATAGGCAGGGGGTGAAGCAGGCCCCTGTGGGGAGTCAGATGCGGGACTTGATCCCAGTAGCCTGGGATCAGGACCTGAGTAGAAGGCAGAAGCTCAACCACTGAGCCATCCAGGTGCCCCTGGGGCTTGAACTTACAATCCTGAGATCAAAAGTTACAAACTACCAACTGAGCCAGCCAGGTGTCCCTACCTCTAACTTTCAGATACATTCCCAGACAGTACAGAAGAGTAGTTTGGAGTGCTACTTTCAGCCATATTGTTACCTAATTCCAACCAGTGAGACCAAGAAATGTTTGGATTCTCTGATTAAGAATGATTAGAAGTATTAAGAAGTTTCATAATACTTTAGTTATACAGGTTGAATAAGATACTGAAAAACATCTTGTTTGAGGCTGCATGAGACTCCAAAAACCAAAGAGCATTTAACATTTCTTTTAGTTTTCAAATGAAACTATTTTTCATTCCAACAGTTTTAAAATTTATATAATTTTATTTAAAATGAAATTGACTGACTTTCCTCCCTCAACAAATATTTCCAAGTACCTGCCATATCTGGTGCTTGCACTGCCCACCAAAAACCAAAAACCCAAACCAAAACCTCCTCCAAAACAACATGACAGCATTATATTTACATTTAATTCATTAAATTAGTTTTATCTCCTTAATCTGTTAATTGTATTGAAGTCATGTAAGAAAATGTCCTTTGCAGATGCATCTTTAATATTTATGCCTTGCAACATGACATCTACAACTTACTCTCAAAAGAGTCAGCAAAAAGAAGAAAAGGCCAATAGCAAGTTGGCACAAGAACTCAAAACTATAAAAAAAAAAAAAAAAAACCTCAAAACTAGCCACAAGAATTCAAGACGCCTCTGGTAAAAAATTTAGTTTTTTAAAAAAGAAGATATAGGGATCCCTGGGTGGCGCAGCGGTTTGGCGCCTGCCTTTGGCCCAGGGCGCGATCCTGGAGACCCGGGATCGAATCCCACGTCGGGCTCCCGGTGCATGGAGCCTGCTTCTCCCTCTGCCTGTGTCTCTGGCTCTGTCTCTCCTTCTATCTCTCAAGAATAAATAAATAAAATCTTTAAAAAAAAAAAAAAAATAAAATAAAAATAAAAAAATAAAAAAGAAGATATAGACAGAATGCCATCTCACTGGAAATGTGTCAAGAATGTTCTAGAATGGGATAAGCACATGTTTTTAAGGCTAACAGGTAATCTTTAAAAGGGTGAAGCTTAATTTCCCCAAATGCTTATAGAGAACACTCATTCAATGGCAGAAATAAGGTAAAAATTACCAAATCAAACAGCATTTTTATAAAACATGGTTAAACTTCTCTAAGGTGGCCCCCAACAAAGACTGTTGGCTTCAACTGCTCACCCTTTCGGTAATTATGGCGAAAAACGTGAAAGGCATAGAGGAGCTCATAGTAATTGTGAGTCATAAGGTCCACAGCTCGCGCACGAGATTCAATTATTGCCACAACCTAATAAAGGGGAAGCAATTAGATATCAGAGTTAGTAGCTAGCAAGATAACCCAGACAGCTGTGTCCAGTCATCAGTAGACAAAAAAAAATTACCTCATTATGCAGATTCACATAGGGAAACTCTACAAGATCTTGTAGCTGTGAGCGTTCACAAAGAACTACCACCAGCTGCCGCAGACAATCTAACTGCCTAGAATGAAAAAAAAAAAAAGGGATGTAAGGGCAAACTGTCTCAGTGGATTAATAAACAGGGCTGGTAAATTGCCTCCTCTAAAAAAAGACTGGGGTTGACTACCTGCTAGAATCAGGAATTTGGGTTAAGGCTTCATAGGCTTGGCTATTGTGACCCAAATCCAAATGATGTTTGAAAATGCATGTCCTTAAAGTAGCCTAAATGTCAAACATAGAGGGAAAAAGAATAATAACAATTAAAATCCCATATCCATGACAAATCTAATGGGAAATAACTAGATTACAGGTAGTTCTTACCTGACTTTTCCAGTCACCACCTGCTTCAGTTAATATTGACGAAGCCAACTGAATAACCAGCTCAGGCAAACCAACAACATCTAGTAGACGCAAAACCTAAGGAGAAATAGAGTTTCCATTAAAATTAATATGATAGTGCACTTCAAATTGAAACAGGAATTAAATCAATCAGAAAGATAACTAGGTAAGATGAAGATTAAGTCAAAGATGTTGACCACAAGACAGGATTATTTGGTTAATATTTGACTTTCCTTTAGGGATGCCTGGCTGGCTCAGTCGGAAGAGCATGTGACTCTTGATCTCAGGGTTGTGAGCTCAAGCCCCACATTGAGTGTAGCGATTACTTAAATAATTGAAATAAAAAAAAGAAAGACTCTCCTTTAGATTCTATTGTCAAATAACAGGCTTACTGTACAATTTCCTATTGTTCTTTTTGTTCATGGCTGTATGTTCAATGTTTAGTACAAAGTGGGCTCTTATTATTTATTAAAGGAATACATGCAATTTCACTAACTTTTCCTAGTAACTATTTAGATTACAGATGATTTTAAAGCCCAGAAAATAAATTGCCACCATAGCCTTATAAAACCTAAAGAGAATAATGTTTGACATAATCCTTTTCTTTCTTTTTTTTTTTTTTTAAAGATTTTATTCATTTATTCATGAGAGACACTAACAGAGAGAGAGAGGCAGAGACACAGGTAGAGGGAGAAGTAGGTTCCATGCAGGGAGCCTGATGTGGGACTCAACCCTGGGTCCCCAGGATCACTCCCTGAGCCAAAGGCAGGCACTCAACTGCTGAGCCACTCAGCAGTCCCAGAGCAGTGCTCTTCAAACTTTTTTGATTATCTCCCCATTAATGTCTGTACGCACATGTATTTACTTATGTACACACAGCTAATATGTATAACATACTGAATAAATAATTTTAAAGAAAGATGAAATACAGAAAATAGTAATAGTTTTTTTTTTTAATAGTAATAGTTTTGAATTACTTTTACTTGTTAGTACTTATTTATTCTTTTCTTTATTAACAGTATAAAACATCTTTTTGTTTTGGATGCTTAGTTTTTATTTTATACTTTTTCTTGAAATATAACATTTATTTTATTTATTTATTTTTTCTTAATTTTTATTTATTTATGATAGTCACACACACACAGAGAAAGAGAGAGAGAGAGAGAGAGAGAGAGAGAGGCAGAGACACTGGGAGAGGGAGAAGCAGGCTCCATGCACCGGGAGCCTGACATGGGATTTGATCCAGGGTCTCCAGGATCGCGCTCTGGGCCAAAGGCAGGCGCTAAACCGCTGCGCCACCCAGGGATCCCCTATAACATTTATTTTTTAAAAAGCAAATTAATTTAGTTATTTTAAAAAGATTTTATTTATTTTTAATCTTTTTTTTTTTTTTTAAAGATTTTATTTATTCATGAGAGACACAGAAAGACAGAGAGAGAGAGGCAGAGACACAGGCAGAGGGAGAAGCAGGCTCCATGCAGGGAGGCTGATGCGGCACTCGACCCCGGGTCCCCAGGATCACGCCCTGGGCCGAAGGCGGCACTAAACCACTGAGCCACCTGGGCTGCCCAGGAATTTTTAAAAATTGTGAGGGTGATTTTAATTAAAATGAAGCAGTATCATAAGTAAAACAAATTAACCAGCAAATCTACTGAAATCAAATGGAGTGGTTTAGGGGCCACTCTGTATCCCCGCCCCAGCTGTGACACTCTCACTCTTCCTTCAGATGCCTTGAAACTAAATGACAAATGACAACCTGGTAAAAGGACCAACTAAGAGCACTAGGGTTATCCTTCTATTAAGCATCAGCACATCTTGGGATGCCTGGGTGGCTTAGTGGTTGAGTCTGCAGCAGTGATTTTTCATATTTTTTGAATCAATAAAGTTTCTTTCTTTTTTTTTTTTTAAGATTTTATTTATTTATTCATGAGAGATGCAGAGAGAGAGAGAGAGAGAGAGAGAGAGAGAGAGAGGCAGAGACACAGGCAGAGGGAGAAGCAGGCTCCATGCAGGGAGCCCGATGTGGGACTTGATCCCGGGACTCCAAGATCACGCCCTGGACCAAAGGCAGGCGCTAAACCGCTGAGCCACCCAGGGATCCCCGAATCAAAAAGTTACTTTTGATGAAAGCTATGGAGCTTCTCCACAAAAAAAACAAAAACAAAAACAAAAACAAAAACAAAAACAAAAACAAACAAAACACAAAACACAAAACAAAACAAAACAAGCAACATTTTGCACATACTTTCAGGGGATTTACCAATTCCTCAAACCTATCTAGCTTCATTAAAAATCCTTAGAATTCAGGTGGTTGGCTGGCTTAAAAGGTGGAGTGGGCAACTCTTAATCTTGGGGTTGTGAGTTTGAGTCCCACACTATGTGTGGAGATTACTTAAAAATAAATAGATAAAAAAAAAAAAACAAGCAAAAAAACTCAAAGTGGGGTGGCTGGGTGGCTTAGTCGGTGGGGTTAAGTGATCGAGTCTGGATTTCAGGGTCCTGAGATTGAGCCCTGCGTTGGGCTCTGTGCTGAGTGTGGAGGCTGCTTAAAATTCTCGCTTATGGGGCAGCCCTGGTGGCGCAGTGGTTTAGCGCCGCCTGCAGCCCAGGGCGTGATCCTGGAGACCCTGGATCGAGTCCCATGTCAGGCTCTCTGCATGGAGCCTGTTTCTCCCTCTGCCTGTGTCTCTACCTCTCTCTCTCTCTGCATCTCTATGAATAAATAAATAAAATCTTAAAAAAAAAAATTCTCGCTTATGCACACACTTTCTCTCTCAAATAAATCTTTAAAAAAATCCTTAGAATTCTAAATAGTTTTCTTATCAGATGGATGGTGGAGGATTATTAAGAGATACAATCTAGGGATGCTTGGGTGGCTTAGCGATTGGGCAGCTTTTTATTTTTTAAGATTTTATTTATTTATTCATGAGAGACAGAGAGAGAGAGAGAGAGAGAGAGAGAGAGAGAGAGAGAGGCAGAGACACAGGCAGAGGGAGAAGCAGGCTCCACACAGAGAGCCCGACATGGGACTCGATCCTGGGTCTCCAGGATCCCACCCTGGGCCAAAGGTGATGCTAAACCGGTGAGCCACCAGGGCTGCCCTAAATAAATCTTAAAAAAAAAAAAAAAAAAAAAAGCTACAATCTATTTCAGTGTAAGTTCATTTATCTCAGGGTGCCTGGTTGGCTCAATCAGTAGAGCATGTGACTCTTGATCTCAGGGTCATGAGTTCAAGCCCCACGATGGATGTAGAGCTCACTTAAAAGAAAACAATCATTTGTCTCTTTTTCAAGGACTGAACAAGAGAGGGTTAAGCCTGCCTTTGTCGCATTTACTTTTTGGTGGGAAATGGTTATCTAAAAATCTAACTTGATGCATGGTTAAATGTTATAAAGAAGATAAAACAGCCAGTCAAGGACAGAAATTGCCCACAGTGCTTCAATCTGCATGTGAGGGAAAGAGGGGGCAGGTGAACATGGAGAGGGTGAGCACCACAGCTATTCTACATGGAAAGGCTGAGAGGAACTCTGAGGAGGTGACACAGGCGCAGAGATTTCAATGACACGAGGGCTTAAGTATATGGAAAAAAGGGAACAGCAGGTAGAAAGGTCTTGAAGGGAATAGAGTATATACCTGGCTTGCATGAGATAGTAAGTAGGCCACTCTTGCTATGGTATCAGGAGAGGTATCAAGGGCCAAATCTTAACCTAAGGCTAAACACAGCATTTTAAGTTAATTCTTCAAGATTTTGGCAAGACTAATATCAATAAAATTCCAGTGATGACTGGGCTAATAAAATGGTTTCATGATGGGATTTTAGCTTAAGTTAAGAACCAATTCATTTCATTAAAATGTACATTTTATTTCATTAAAATGTACATTTTATTTCATTAAAATGTACATTTCTTTAATTTCTCCAGGTAAGTTCATTTCTCTTATCTTGGAAGTTCAGGGACTGATTAAATTTTTACATTATTTTTCTCTCCAAATACCATAACGATTTCAGGTACATTTTTACACAGAGTGATGTAGAGGGACCAAACCACACAGTGATGTACCTTATCATAATACTGCATCTTGGGAGTGGACACAATTTCCCCATCCTCTGAGCGAATCAAGCGATCCAAGAATTCCTCTTTGCCCACTTCAGATGCTGCATGGCGGAAGCAATCCAGAGCCTGGAGGAATAAAAGAATATAAAATGACTTAAAATGGACTGTTCTAATTCTAGGTGCTTAAATTTGGGGCAAGGGGGTGTTCGGTTCTAAAGGAAAGCCAAAAAAGAAAAATTAAGACTGTTAACTATAGGGACGCTTGGGTAGCTCAGTGGTTGAGCAGCTGCCTTCTGCTCAGGGTGTGATCTCAGGGTCCAGGATCAAGTCCCACATTGGGCTTCCTATGGGAAGCCTGCTTCTCCCTCTGCCTATGTCTCTGCCTCTCCCTCTCTGCATCTCTCTTGAATAAATAAATAAATCTTAAAAAAAAAAAAAAAAAAAGACTGTTGGTTGTATTTATAATTTCTGCCATTCTAAATTCTGACACATTATTTAGAATTTCTCTTTAACTTATCTCACTTTTTAACTTAAATGCTATTTTTTTAAAGATTTTATTTATTCATTAATGACAGACACAGAGAGAGAGAGAGAGAGAGAGAGAGAGAGGCAGAGACACAGGCAGAGGGAGAGGCAGGCTCCACGCAGGGAGCCCGATGTGGGACTTGATCCTGGGTCTCCAGGATCAGGCCCTGGGCTGAAGGTGGCACTAAACTGCTGAGCCACCGAGGCTGCCCAACTTAAATGCTATTAAAAAGTAAACTTTAATAAGAAAAGTGATAGAAATATGGTAGCAGAGGAACATGTTAACATTTGTAAAATTTGAGTAGTATCTGATTGTTTTAATAAGTCTTTAAACTTTCCTGCATGTTTGAAAATTTACATAAATAGGACGTCAGGGAATAAATCAGAATGGTAAACTTCCATAATGGGGGTGGGGGGAGAAAGCAGCCTAAAATTTAAAAATATATATAATAAAAACAATGTAGTTGAGTAATAAATTTGATGTACAAAATCCATCCCTAAAAACACCTATACAGTGGCAAAAGGGTTTTCATGTTTTCTTCATGTTTTTCCATGTTCTAACTAATTTGCAAAGCACATGAAAGCTGAACAATCCCCATATGGCTCTTGCTGGCACTAATCATCTTTATCCTTATCTAGAGGATTCTGCCTCCCATCTCCCCTAACTAGTTAGATGGAGACTGAGTGTCCTCTTTGCACTGAATTTGGTTCATCATTTGAATGCGATTTACCTTCTGTCCCTCTCCTGTAACGAGGTAACACCGTCCCAGCATAAATTGACAGGAACCAACATTGACTTGACACCAGGGACGTAGCAGTTGAATATAATCCTTAAAGGCATAAAAGGTGCTTTGTGATTAGAGAATGAATATGAGATAACCATTCCCAAGTTCTTCACAGAGGGAAAGAGTATAGTGGTCAATCAACACAAAAGGTGTTATTTACTAAAATTATCTGTAAATTAAAATCTCATCCTATTAATCTATTCTTGTATTAGGTTAGACACTTTAAAACAGCAAACAGGACTCCAGTAACACCAACACATGTAAACACACATACGCTTTTCCAACTAAGCAATTTTCCAGCTTTTGTTATTTACTGGTTTAATGACTAGATGACTCCAGTAAATGATTTACATGAAGACAATGGTACCTTTGTTTTAATATAAAGAGAACCTAACAGGATTAAAAAAGCAAAACAAGATACTCTAAAAATAGTTAGGAATGACATGTTAAGAGATAAGTAAAGAAAATGTTTCTGGGGTATGTTTTGCTGCAATCAAGTTTAAATTATTTGTGGTTCTTACTATTAGACAACTAAGTTGCAGGTAACATTTATAAACAAAAAATGTCCAGAAATCACCTTCTTTAAAAGAATGATTAAACCTGAAATATTCAATAGTACTTACCTGCAATTGTACATACTGACAATTTCCCATCAAACATTCCAGAAAGAGACAACCGGGATTGCTAGGCCATCTAGTCACTGGATAAGGAGATTTTTTCTAATTTTTGGGCAAAATTTAAAAATATTTATACATATTGGACATCAAACTTCATGCAATGACTTAAGGTAGAGAAAAAAAGAAGGTAGAGAAGATGGCAGAGTACGTGTTCATTCCACATAACTATGTAACCTTAATATTAGACAAATACAGTTTAAAGGTTATATACTAGAAGCCTAGTCACCTACCTAGCTCAGAACTCCATTAACTATGGGCTAAACCATATATTTTATCCCTGGGCGATCACTCCCAATTCTGATATACTGCTCGTACTGCTGGTGCCAGTGGATAGCACTGCTGATGCTGGGTAGCATCTACCACAGTGTGTGACATATGGATAAATAAATTCAATAAATACTTGAACATATAATATTTTAAAGGGATCTAGGTATTAACATTTGTGTACCAATAAATCTGGCTAATTCCTGAGGAAATAAAACAAGATAAAATAAAAATTGGGATATCTGAAAGTAAGTATCATCTCGTTTGGGCAATAAACACCCAATCTCATTAAAAATCTTCATTATATAGGGAGAATAAGAGCCTTAGGCTGTTTAGATAGAAAAAATCTTTTAACTGGCTTTTATTTTTTAAAAACAATTTGAGAGAGAGAGAGAGAGAGAGAGAGAGAGAGAGAGATGCAGCATGCACACATGGTGGGAGGAACAGAGGGAGAGGGATGAGAGACTCCACAAGCAGATTTCCTGCTGAGTGTGGAACCCGATGCAGGGCTTGATTCCAGGACCCAGAGATCATGACCTGAGCCAAAGTCAAGAGTCAGCCACCTAGCCAACTGACTGAGCCACCCAGGAATCCCTAATTGGCTTTTAAATAAAAGGATACAAAAGCTGCAATAAATAATTGGTAGTTGCAGTAATCATCTCAGGCCAGTTCAACCCAGTTTGACTCAGAGGTGCCTTTGGTTGAGAGAAGAGATGAGATATGATATGTTTTCTTGCGACTTCTTGGAAGAATAATTCCACAATTGTTTGAGGGCTAGATACTTAAAAATAAAAAGTTATGACAATCATCAACTTGTGATAGAAGTGTCAATTTTCAATTAAGATAGTCTACCAATTCATTTTATCCTTGTAATAAAGAACATAATTTCAAAACATAAAATGCATTATGGGTGTAACAGCAATATAATAAAAGCAATTTGTAAAGTGTGAAGTACTATACAAACACAATAAAAAGCCACTTAACACTGTACTCATTTTTCTTTTCACTGATCTCATTATACCTAAGCTTCTTCCTTAGGGAGTATTTACACTAAATATGGTCTCAAGATTCCAAGTTTTGTTTTTTTCTTTAAGATTATTTATTTATTTATTCATGAGAGACACACAGAGAGAGAGAGAGAGAGAGAGACAGAAACAAAGGCAGAGGGAGAAGCAGGCTCCACTCAGGGAGCCCAACGTGGGACTCGATCCCGGGTCTCCAGGATCATACCCCCGGCTGCAGGTGGCACTAAACCACTGTGCCACAGGGGCTGCCCAGATTCCAAGTTTTATACCAAAATAATATAAAATTCTCCAGAATGGTTCTCAAGTATGAGAGATGACATCTTTTAAATATTTATTTAGATTATAAAAGCTATCACGAACTTAGTAAATTTTAAAAATAATTTTCTTGAATTAATCCTCAGAGCATCAACATATAATGGAAAAGCAGCAATACATACATAAGGCAACACCCTTAGTTTATGCCTGATTTAGGCTTCACGGGGTTTCATGAACATCCTGTAATAACCCTCAGACCACAGCTTGGTTATAAACCTCCCAAAATGAAAGCAGAGCCTACCTAATCTTTGTGAGGCAGAGGTGGCAAAGGACCACCTTAATGAATATGCAATAAAAGCCAAATTTAAAATCAAATGTATACACAGTCTAATCCTTACCAAATTTATTTGCCATTACAGCACCAGAATCAGTTAGTTCCAGTACTGACAAGTGTTGGAGATTGGACTCCCTGTGAGAAAAGAGAAAAAGACAGCAGTTCTTCTACACAAATATTACAAAGTTTCCCAACAACACTGTCCTTTTAATTAATGAGTTGCACATGAAAGCTCTACTGAAAGCACATCACCAAACAGGATAGTTTATCTTATTGAAAATGTAATTCTTGCAAATAATGGCTTTTCCTTTTTCTTTTGGTTATAAAGGAGCTCAGCCTACTTTTAATAACTAGTACGTTTCTGTGTGTGGTCTAACTTGCCCTGTGACCTCATCTATTTTGCCTTCAACAGGATTTATCTTTACATCAAACACACACAAATATGTAATAATTATATACCTGAAACTCATGTAACATTGTGTCAACTATAGTTCGATTAAAAAAAAGGCATAAAAAATGAGTTTCTAAGAAAAGACAAATTTTAGAAATTATATTTTCCATCTCTACTTCAGAATAAACATTTTTTTCTTTTCAAAAAACCACATACAATAATGTATACTTAGTATTTTGATTCTTATAAGCTGCCTTTGACCTTTGGAAAATGAAGCAGCTAAACGTTCTCTGAATATTATAAGCACATAACTGCATTATGTTTGAGATTTTTTTAAGACAATGAAAAAAATACTCAAGCTCACAATTTATTTTAAAAATAATCAAAATAATGAAACTCACAATGTGTCAACAGGAACATCAGTTGCCAGGCATTGACTTCCCCACTTAATGAGATAATAAGATAAGAGTAGAGGCGTTGTTCGGTGTAGTAGGTCTTGCTGGTCTTGAACTAGCTGACCAGCTCCCAAGATCACCTATACATGATAGGTAGGTAGGTAGGTGAGACCATACACAGCAATTAGTGATGATAACTCTTAAGGTTCAGATAAAGGTAAAATAGATAGCAAACACAGTTACAAAGGGCATACAAAAAGCAACATATGTACATAAAGGCAACACACCTATTAAATTTTAGAGTAGCAACAATATCTACCCAAACATTTAACAGTACAAAAATGCTGATGGTGAAAGAGAAAAAAACAAAGGTGTTAACTTTCACTGAATCTTTGAGCTTAGAATTCAAGAATAGGAACAGGGAAATCTAAGACCTTCCTCATGCTACTATTTTTAGATAAAAATAGTTGTGAACATAGAGGAAAATTTGGCATCATCATCAAAAGCCTTAAAAGTGGGCATAGCCTGTGACCAATCAATTCTAGTTCTAAGAGTTTATCTTAGAGATATAGTCAGAGGTGTACAGATATTTACATTTATGAAAAAAAAAAAAAGGCAACAAACAGGATGGCCACAAACAGGACTGGCTGAATAAAACTGTGCTAGGTAACTACATGTGAAAATACTGATAAGCTGTGTAAGGTACAATAAACTGGGGCGTCTGGGTGGA
Organism: Vulpes lagopus; assembly: GCF_018345385.1. Classification (NCBI taxonomy): domain Eukaryota; kingdom Metazoa; phylum Chordata; class Mammalia; order Carnivora; family Canidae; genus Vulpes; species Vulpes lagopus. The sequence goes on along the minus strand of NC_054834.1, from coordinate 65,453,080 downwards.
TCTCAGAACCCTGGGATTGTGATCTAAGCTGACGGCAGATGCTTAACCAACTGAGCCACCCAGGTGCCCTTGTTATGTATGTTCTTTTTTTTTTTTAAGTTTTATTTATTTATTCATGAGAGACAAAGAGAGAGAGAGACAGAGAGAGAGGAAGAGACACAGGCAGAGGGAGAAGCAGGCTCCATGCAGGGAGTCTGACGTGGGACTCGATCCCTGGTCTCCAAGATCACACCCTGGGCCAAAGGCAGGGGCTAAACCACTGAGCCACCCAAGGATCCCCTGTTATGTATGTTCTTAATCTGCAATTTTAGGTATCTACTAAAGGTCAAACGTAATAGAGCAGTGAACAAAGACAAAAGACTTCTCACAGAGCTGACATTCTGCTCTGTGTTAAGTAGATTTTACAAGTTTCCCTCTAGCAGTACTTACGGCATCTCCCAGCCTCATTAACAGATGCTGTAAGATCAAAAGGTCTCGGCAGATGAGGAAGCGAGTACTGGCAATTTTACACACACCTCTGCACACAATACATGCTGCCGTGTTGCCACCATACAGCTGGGAAAGATTCATTCGAATATTCAAAGGCTGAGCTATAATTAAGAGTAAAAAAAAGGAAAAGAATGTAAAAGGAGTTAAATTATTTTCTCTAAATCAAAGAGACATGTTTGTTCTCATTCACCTGGATTGAACCCCTTTTCCATTTCCACTTCTGTCTCGTAATCCATTTCCCGCACAAGTAGTCCAATGGCCTGGATTGGGTTCTTGATCTCCTGCAGCTTACTGCAAATATCCTCCATCACATTTTCTCTAGAAGGATAATTAGAAAACTATTACTACTGAGAATATGTAACACAGACTCTATAAGTCTTGTACGCTAAACGCTCTAAGGAACAGAAAGACCAGATACTTTTACTTCACATAGCAAATTTTTCCTCATTTTTTTCAGAAATAAAGACAAAATGCATGTGAGAAAATACTTTTATGTTTTAGAATTTATAGCTCAGTTAAGAGTTAATAGACTAATTTATTTATTTATTTTAAAAAGATTTTATTTGAGAGAGAGCCCAAGCTGAGGGGAGAGATAGAAGGAGAAGTAGGCTCCTTACTTAGTGGGGAGCCTGATATGAGGCTCAATCCTAGGACCCCAGGATCATGATCCAAGCTGAAGGCAGATGCCTAAGCAAATGAGCCACCACGGTGCTCCTAGACCATAATTTGAGTCTGCTTCCAGATCTGAATTCATGTGTTAGATTTTTTTGTTTAAAAATGGAGACACCTATTTAGTACTCATTTTAACTTCAAATCAGTACTTTGCATAGACTTGAATGTACAGTAAAAACTTGATTCTGGCACTAAAATTTGCTAAATTTCTATTAGGAAATGCACTTTACCCTAAATTCTCCTTACACATCAATAGTGATCAAATCTTCCAGAATCTGTTCTGCAGCCTTTTCTGGAGACTGTAGGTTGTAACAACTCATTTCCATCACTGCTGCCATATCCATAGTTACTGACTCTCCAATCAGCCGAAGGCATTTTATAAGACACATGACATCTCGAGCAATATCCACATCTATTAAGAGAAAGTTAACGTTCATGACTCAAGTCAATGAAAAGCCACTGATTTAGTATAGACTAAAATAAAATATTAGTAATTAAATGCCAAGGATCTATCTGAGGTCTTGGAGATGCTTAGGCCTCTTCAGTTTTCCTTACTATATTTATATTGTGGTAAATTGACCAGGAAAGGTCATAGGGGCAATCAAAGTTTTTTTGCATCCACTTGAAACATAGCATAGGATTTATGTAGGAAGGGGCTTAAATATGGACACAATAATTATTATTACCATCAGATATAGCTGCCTCATCCTCTGCCAAAAGGTTCTCATCAGGCAGGAGATACAAATGATCCACTAAGGAGGAAGGCACAAGGAAAGACAGGTACCCCTGGAAATACAAATCTTCCAATTACACTTTTTTCAATGAATGTTTACAGGTATAAAAAATTGAGACCTGAATCTTATTATGAGGTAACACCAGACATATCCAATATGAAAGACACTCTGTAAAACAGGTATAGTCTTCAAAAAAATGTCAATGTCATGAAAGACAAAGAAAGGCTGACAAAAGCACAAGATTTACCTAAATAAACATGACAACCAAATATATCCAAGATCTTAGATTGGATCCTAGATCAGAAGAAAAATTACAGGCACATCTGGTAAAATCAGAATGTAATTGGACAATATCATATCAATATCGAATTACCTGATCTTTAAATTGTGCTGTGGTTATGTAAGAATACACTGTTCTTAAGATACGTGATAAAATACTTAAGGATAAAGGGGCATAATGTTTATGACTAACTCTCAAGTAGCTCAAGAAGAATAAATATGTATAGAAGGAAAGCATATGGAAGTTAATAAATGATGAATCTGGGTGAAGGGTATACAAGAGCTCTTTGTGCTACTCTTGTAATTCTTACAAGTTTGAAATCACTTCAGTACTTAATAAGGTACTTAATAAAATGCAAAAAAATTTAAAGTAATGTAGAAGACTACCTAAAGACAAATGAGCTATAATTCTAAAAGAAAAAAAAAGGTGCTACAAGCTAACTACAACATATGACAGATATTCTGAAAAATCTTCTGAACCATCTAAAGGAGTTCTACATGCTTTAGTGCCCTTACTTTTTTCAGCAGGCACACCATGTTTGTGTGTGGATTCAAATGTAGGGCAAGAGGATGAGAGAGGGCTTCTTGGTACTGAAGACAACAGGCATAGAACTTGCACCAGAATTCCTGTTGTAAATTTCGAAACTCCTCCTGGGAAAACTCATACTCTGTCACACTTCCTTGGAGCTGGCAAAGAAGAAAAAGGGGTGGGGTGGGGGTGGGGGGAGATAGACACTCTTAATACCATTTGGGATCTTTCTTTCCTAAAACATAATCATCTAATATCATTTTACTCAGTTATAGCCAAATGAATATCCTTTACGCATTACACCCTATAGACTATACATCTCTCTAATTCTCAAAAGGTTTAAACATGTATACTTCCTACCAATAAGGTCCAGTGAACAATGTGAACAATTCCTCAGCACCAATCTACCCTAGATCAAGAAATTACCATTCTTTCTCTACCCAAACCTCACCTCGCTTTCAACAGCTAAAGTGACTTCTTTCTTCAGTTCACTCCAGGAAAGATCGGACTTCCTCTCAGTTCCTCGACAGAAAATCTAAAATTAAGAGACATTTTAGAGTATTATGTACTACCTAAAACTGAATGAAAAATATTTCAATTTAGAAGGCACTGAGGCATTCTCAATACAATAGAAACTGAATATAGCTGAAATACCCATCTATTTCTTTTTTAAGATTTTATTTGTTTATTCACGAGAGAGAGAGAAAGAGAGGCAGAGACATAGGCAGAGAGAGAAGCAGGCTCCATGCAGGGAGCCCAATGTGGGACTCGATCCTGGACCCTGGGATCAAGCCCTGAGTCAAAGGCAGATGCTCAACTGCTGAGCCACCCAAGCATCCCAATACCCATCTATTTCTAATACTGTAAGTAATTTCTGTATGTAAAAAATCACAAGTTTGAAATCATTTTTCTTTCTTTTTTTGAAGTCATTTCTGTAGACCAGAGTAAACCAGAGATATACATGAATCTGACAGAATAATAACGGTACAGTTGGATTAGAAAGAGAAAAAACCTAGAAAGACTATTGTTCAGCTAGAAGGCAAATATAAAATGATGCTCAATACACACAACCAAGACTGGCACAAAAGCAAGCTGGAATTGGTCTTATGGCTGGTCACTCTACTAGAAATGACTACTAGAGGAGAGCATTTAACAAATGCCTTAGAGATTGATTATTTACTATTTCAGTGTGCAAGAGATAGCATAACACATAAATTTAATTGTTAGCAAATAAAAAGTCTGATGGAATGAAAAGAAAAAAACCTCTTAGGAGAGAGTGACCATGTCACTTTGAAGTTTTAGCAGAGGGAAAAGAGAAAACATCCAATAAGCATATATTTAAGAATGTGTGTAAAAGAAAAGTCAAGGGTCTAGAAGGGGTATCACTTGAGAGAAAGTTAAGGAACAGGGTGTATTTAATCTGGAGAGAGACAATATGGAAGGATTTCTAAAATATTTGACTAGTTGCTTTTGAGCAAAGAGACATGTTTTAGGAAGTCCCCACCAAAAGGATAGGACTAAATTTGATCCAATACTGGGAAGAGCTTTTATTTTTTATTAAATATTTTATTTATTTATTCATGAGAGACACCAAGAGAGAGAGGCAGAGACAGGCAGACGGAGAAGCAGGCTCCTTGCAAGGAGTCCGATGTGGGACTTGATCCTGGACCCCAGGATCATGAGGCCCTTAGCCGAAGGCAGACACTCAACCGCTGGGCCACCAAGGAATCCCTGGGAAGAGCTTTTATTTTTTTATTTTTTTTATTTTTTTTATGATAGTCACAGAGAGAGAGAGAGAGAGAGAGAGAGAGAGAGAGAGAGGCAGAGACACAGGCAGAGGGAGAAGCAGGCTCCATGCACCAGGAGCCCGACGTGGGATTCGATCCAGGGTCTCCAGGATCACACCCTGGGCCAAAGGCAGGCGCCAAACCACTGCGCCACCCAGGGATCCCTGGGAAGAGCTTTTAAATGACACAGCTTGGGAACAGTAACTCACAGAGGAGCCCGTGAGAAACTCATCACTGGAGGCAGAGACAATGAGAAGCTGAACAGCTGCTGGAGAAGCCTCAGCAGGTGTTTCTTGGTGTAGAAGGTTGGGTGAGAAGATTCTGAGGAACCTTCCAATTCTATGAGTGATTACTCTATTTGCAATCCGTGAAGTCAATGGCAATTTAAAGAAGCCAAAGTGACTTTAAAGAATCCTTTTGTAAAGCATTAAGCATCTCTTAAGGCATGTGACTTTTGAAGATTAGATTTTCAGAGGTTTTTTGATTCTGAACTAAGTCAGACCTTCACTGTATTAACAAAAGGGCAAAAATAGAGTACCATCAAAACTAAGAAAACATCTGAAATTTATTTCAAGTACTGAGATTATATGCAGTATAGTATGGTATCTTTTTATAATACTATAAGCACAAATTTCTTTTTTACCACTGGCATGCTTCACTAGTCATTGGGAAAGTACTTAGAGGTCTATCTCCCTGTTGGGAGTCTTTACTTAATGGAAACAAATTTTTTTACAATCACGCTAATAAACACATGTATCTACAGCTGCAAAAATAGGTTTGGTGTTTAGTGTATATAAAACAACAAAAGTTAACAGTAATTGTTTTTTTAAAGATTTTATCCATTTATTCATGAGAGACACAGAAAGAGAAAGAGGCAGAGATAGGCAGAGGGAGAAGCAGGCTCCATGCAGGGAGCCTGATGTGGGACTTGATCCTGGGACTCCAGGATCCACCCTGGGTGGAAGGCAGGGGCTAAATCGCTGAGCCACCCAGGCGTCCCAACATTAATTATTAATTACACAATGATAATGACAAAATAAGAGGTAGTTTTAAATAAACATTAAGTATTTTCTTGCTGACCTGTAAAGCTTTACATAAAGCTGCATTTATGAATCGTCCTGGTGTAAATAGATTCTGCAAATACATCTCCTGCAGAACAGTAAAACAAAAATTAGTATTATTTTAAAAAAATTAACACCAAATAGATATAATTTAGAAAATTTTGAAGGAAGAATTCATCACATTAGCACCAACATTTGAGTTTCCATTATATGAACATGGCCTTTCTATATTTGAGCAATACCAAGTATTAGAGTAGTTCTATTCACACTGAGGAGACTGCAGTGCCTCTGAGTCAATTAGGCATGCTATAAGAAATCAGTGTGTTCTTCATGGAGTACTTCATAGAGTTCCACTGGGAAACAGCTTGTCAAATGCCAACCTTAAGTGGGAAAGGCAAACCCAGTTTATTGGTGATACAGGAAGAGAACAATTAAACTAAACTGGCTTCTACACCATCCACAAAGTGTCTCACATATAAAAGAAAAGAAACCAAGAATAGGCATTACATGTAAAAACAAATAAAAATTTGCAATAAGCTGTAGCTAGGGAAATGAAGTAGAAAGAAAAAAAATGGTTAGTTGTATGTTGCCTAATTATTTTGCCCAAATTTTTAAATCAGATTTGCCAGGAAGTAGCAAACCTGACTGACCTTCATTCAAGTTTCTTTCTTTCTACTGAGGTTCTAGGGAATGACCTAGGGCCCCTCACCTTCAACCTCATTTTATTTTATTTTATTTTATTTTTTTCTTCAACCTCATTTTAACATGAAGACATCAACTGACAGTTTTTGCTTCTACTTATCCTGAAGGTAGCTCTCTGAAAAACAGGGAGATTGGCCTGTTTTGCTTGCTATTGTATTAAAGTTCTTTTCTTTCTTTTTAAAAAAGATTTTATTTATTAATGAGAGACACACAAAGAGAGGCAGACATAGGCAGACGGAGAAGTAGGTTCCCTACGGGTAGCCACAGGCGGGACCCTGGGATCATGACCTGAGCTGAAGGCAGATGCTCAATCGTTGAGCTACCCAGGCATCCCTAAAGTTATTTTCTTCATAGCATATATTGCTAACAGAATTTATCTGATTTCTAGTTTATATGCATATACCAACATGGTCAGTATAGTGGATACTTAGTGTTCATGTCTGCCCACGATCCACTTCCCTTCTTTTACTAACTAATCCCTAGCTTTCTCTGGGGAACCATTCCTCCTTGACCCATACTCAAACTGACTTTATCATCTCCACAGGAGCAAAAAGCAGGTTGGACAGGTTTCTCATGCCAAGCCAGATTATTCTATTCCTTCGGCTCACTATGTCAGAAATCAGCATGGCTCAAGCCAGGTAAATGAGTCTATTTCAGGACCAGGGACAGAGGCTCTCTCTTTCCCCTGGGGTTGTTAAATTCATGGAAGGCACATACTTAGGGAACCTGCCTGAGAATAAACCCATCAAGGAGGAAAGCAGAATAGAGACAAAGGAAAGATTAAGCTCTGAAAGCGTTGTTTCAGCCATGGCTGAAGCTAGGTAATTCTCAGCTTCTCAAATCAATAGGTTCCCCCCACTCCCTTTTCAAAGGTTTTATTTGACAGAGAGAGAGAGAGAGAGAGAGAGAGAGAGAGCAAGAGAGAGAGAGCATGAGCAGAGAGAGGGGAAGCTCCCCACTGAGCAGTGAGCCCGACTCAAGCCCGATCTCAGAACCCTGGGATCACGACCTGAGCCAAAGGCAAACGCTTAACCTGAGCCATCCACGTGCCCTAATATATTTTCCTTTTAAGCCTAAGTCAGTTTGAGGTTCTTTCACCTGCAGCTGAAAGAACTCGGACTAATACAACTGATTCTTCTCAAACTAATGATCAGAGTAAATCATACCCTTATATAAAACTTTAATGTTGCTTACTCTGGGGTCTTGATCATCTCTGAGAATGATCTCTTCCTCTGGCAGAGAGTGCATAAAAACCGAATTCCATTGACCTGCAGCATTACTACAGGGAAACAAAAAAGGCCATCAGTCTACATAAAAATAACTAAAAGCTTATGCTGTTAATTTTTTTAAAAAATATTTAATTATTTATTTGTTTGAAAGAGAGGGAGGACAAGTGGAGAGGAGAGGCAGAGGGAAAAGCAGACTCCCTGTGAGCAGGGAGCCCAATGTGGGGCTCAATCCTAGGAGCCTGAGATCATAACCTGAGCTGAAGGCAGATGCTTAACTGACTGAGCCACCTAGGCACCCCTGCTGTTGATCTTTCAAGTCTTAAAATAAATAAATAAATAAATAAACAAACAAACAAACAAACAAACAAACAAACAAATAAAACTTATTTTCAGTAGTCTGTCTTTACAGAAGTATCTTAGTTTAACAGGCATCCTCCTGAAATTAAAACACTAATCACAAATCTACAAATAATAGCTTACTTATAGTCTACGTTTACTATATATTAGACACTATGCTAGATGTAGTTAAGGGTATTACTCATGTAAGCCTTATGGTAACTCCGAAGGATGTTTTAACCCCATCTTGCAGATGGTGAAAGTGAGGCTTAGAGCATCTCACAGCTACTCAGTTTCACAACCAGACTCAAACTCTCATCTGATACCAGAGTCTTTGCTTTTTACCACTTTGCTTGAATGCTATCTATAAGGAGTACTCTCATATTTTCTGAGATGTGGCTCAACTATTCCTATAGTTCTGTTCTAGAATACAGGATTAAGAGAGATCCCTAAGGTTTAATTAGTTTAGTTAAGGCGTTAAATTGTATTCCAGAGAATCCTACACAAATTATTTCAGGGGTATACCAATGTTTGATTCAAAATTATTTCTTTAATGTAGTTTGTAACTACTAAAACATTTTATACTATTATCCTGTACACTAAAAATATTAGAGACCTAATATACATAATATTAGTTATTACCAACACGTTAAGTTGTGTTAAGGTTTGAAAAGCACTATACTTATACATCAATTTCTCTTCTTATTAGAAAACTGAGAACCCAAAGGGGCTGCAACATCTTTTGGAAGTTGTGGCTGTCAGAAACATTCTGCTCAGAAACAAAGAAAAATCCCAAATTACAAGTATTTCGGGTACATGCCATTTCTCTCAAGAAATATGGTATTTTCTTTATCTCATTCCAACCCTAAGTATCCTTCATTTTGTTCTAAAACCAAAAAGTAAGAAATAACAGAATAAAAAAGGAAGTTTCAGAAAACAGATAACAGGCGAACCCAGGGCTGAATCCTTTCAATGCAAACACTTGACTTTGGTTACATAAAAAGCTCTGCTGTTTTCTAAGTATCAAACTCCTTGGGGTGAGGCAGCATGACAGAAGTAAGTGATCCATACTGTTCATAGTTGATGTATTTCACAACGGTTTGGTTCTCAGCATCATGCCACATGGCCCAGATATCTGTAGAGGTGATGGCAAAGTCAATCAGTGTCTCCTACAGGGAAATGTGGGGAAAAAGAGGTTAAAATAAGAAAGATTAATAGCTTATAGTAACTTAAATTTTTATCAAGATGAGAAGTAAAAACATAAAAAAAGAGTACCATGGAATTTTGTTTGCATATATTGTTAAATATTCCATTTTAAGATTTCCATCCCTTTATAACATAGTTGCGTCAGTCAGTACGTGTTTCCAGTATGTGCATGATATGGCAAAGAATGATCCAACCTACCTGAGAAGTGAATAGGGAAGAAATGTGATCTAGACTATAGCGGTTGTTCTCAGTGCTCACCAGTTGGAAAATGCAGAACTGTTGAAACATAAGTTGATAATTTATTACTCGAAGTAATCAACATGCTACTTTCCTAAGAGTTATAAACATTCAGAAACCAATATTTTAAAAAATTGTGGTAAAATACCCAAAACATTTACCATCCTAACCATTTTTAACATATAGTCCAGTAGTGTTAAATACATTCACATTATTGTGCAACCTCTCTCCAGACCTTTTCTCATCTTGTAAAACTGAAACTATACTAATTAAACAATTGCATACTCCCCTCTCCCTCCAGCCCCCATCACCTACCATTCCACCTTCTGTCTCTATGAACTTGACTGCTCTAGGCACCTTAACAGTATTTTCTTTTTTGTGACTGGCTTACCTCACTTAGCATAACATCCTCAAGGTCTATCCATGTTGTAGCATGTGTCAGAATTTCTTTCCTTTTTAAGGTTGAATAACATTCCATTTTATGTATAAACAATTTTTGTTTATTCCTTCATCTGTCAAGGAAGACTTCGGTTGTTTCTACCTTTTGGCTATTGTAAATAATGCTATAAATATGTCTTTGAGACTTTGCTTTGAATTCTTTGGGGTATAAACCCACAAGTGGAATTTGCTGGATCACAGGGTAATGCTATGATCAATTTTTTGAGGAACTGACACACTGTTTTCTACAGTGGCTGCAACATTTTGCATTCCCACCAGCAATGCACAAGTGTTTCAATTTCTCCATATCCTTGTCAACCCTGCTATTTTCTGGGGTTTTTTTGGATAGTAGCCATCCCAAGGGTGTAAGATGGTATCTCATTATGGTCAGAAGCCTGCTTTTAAGTTTCTATTTTTACTAAAGTACTAGAGATAATTAATTAATTTGAGAGAGAGAGAGAGAGAGAGAAGGTGCATAGGGAGAGAATCTTCAAGCAGACTTCTCATTGAGTGCGGAGCCCAATGTGGGGCTCAATCTCATGACCCATGAGATCATGACCTGAGTCAAAACCAAGAGTTGGCTGCTCAACCAACTGAGGCATTAAAGTGCCCTATACTAGGGACAATTTAAAATATATGTGAGGGCAGCCCGGGTGGCTCAGTGGTTTAGTGCCGCCTTCAGCCCTGGGTGTGATCCTGGAGTCCCGGGATCAAGTCCCATGTCGGGCTCCCTGCATGGAGCCTGCTTCTCCCTCTGCCTGTGTCTCAGCTTCTCTCTCTCTCTCTCTCTGTGTCTCTCATGAATGAATAAATAAAATTTAAAAAATAAAAAAATAAAAATAAATATATGTGAAATAGAAATCAATATTAGTTAACCCTTACAAAAACAAAACTCTAAATTCAAGTACAGTATTTAATTCTACTACCAAAACAGAAATTTTCAATTTCAAAAATGATATTTAATAGATATTTTGAGATTTATTTGACAGAGAGAGAGAGAGCATGCACAAGTAGGCAGAGTGACAGGCAGAGGGAGAGGGCAAAGCAGGCTCCCTGTTGAGCAAGGAGCCCGATGTGGGGCTTGATTCAAGGACCCTGTGCTCATGTCCCAAGCTTAAGGCAGACACTTAACCAACTGAGCCATCCAGGTGCTCCTAAGGGATATTTTAAGTAATTTTTTGTGGATGAAGAAAATTCACCATAAATTGATGAGTGACAATGGTTCTGTCCTTATAACACAAGCAACTGTCCATTAGAAAGTAGTAAAAGAAAAATATACAGTGAGAGTCCCTTTTGAGAAAAAAATAAGAATCCATAAAATATGAAAAACATATGCAGTGTTTATATTCACCCTAGCCTAAAGCTGTATTTTACAAGTTGCAGGTCTCAACTCCTTAGTGGCATATAAATCAGTAGGTCTCAGCCAGTATTCAAAAAAAAAAAAAAAAAAAAAAAGGGGACACCTGGGTGGCTCAGTGGTTGAGTGTCTGCCTTCTGGCCCAGGGCATGATCCTGGAATATGGGTATTGAGTCCCACATCAGGCTCCCCACATGGAGCCTGCTTCTCCCTCTGTGTAGGTCTCTGCCTCTCTCTCTTTCTCGGTCTCTCATGAATAAATAAATAAAATCTTTAGAAACAAATAAACAAAAAAACCCACAAAGTATCAGAGTTCATCAGTTCATTACTCCCAGTAAAGGTTAAGTATGTTTCACGAAAATTTTTGTTACATGTCCATCATCACAATGTATACTCAGTAGCAAAGCAAGATATATCTTATTATAGATTCTAGCTGAAAAACAAGTTGGAAAAATGCTGGACTAGTGTAGAGCTTCTCAAACTGCCTGTGGTAAAGGATTAGTTTTGTTGTTGTTGTTGTTTTTAAATTTTTAACCTGTTGCAGATTGATACTTTTATAAAATAGAGAAACCTTGAATGTGGATGTCTGTAGCAAAGTAAAACCACTATAAATGTCTAAAAGTTTTCTCTCACTTTCTGCAGTTATTTTACTGCAACCTGGTAACCAAGAATTTGTGGTCCAGGACCATTCCACAGATCACACTCCATAGGTCTACAGAACTTCTGAGAGTTGTATTAGTGTCTTAGGTGGAATACAAGTGGCATGTCTATAATATCAATGAGAACAAGAAACTGGGAATGACCAAAGAAATACACTTACTAATGAATCAGAATCCAAAGAACCAAAAGAGAAACAAGAAACAAATGAAATTAATAGAAATGGATGTAAAATATTACAGATAAAAGAAAAACTTCAACTGCGCAGATTAGCAGAAAAAAACAGGCTGTAGAGCAGTTTTTATAAAGGGGAAAAAGAAGGACTACAAGCTTATCTGATTTTAGGCTTCACTGATAGAAACATAATGCTCAAAACAAAGGAAATATAGAAACATAATGCTCAAAACAAAGGAACTAATAGCTCTGTTCAGGAGTGCCCAGGTAGCTCAGGTCATCATCTCAGGGTCACCCTCCCCCCCACCCCCTGCCTAGGGCTCTGTACTCAGTGGGGAAACTATTTGTCCCTCTTCCTTCCCTCCCTTCTCTGCCGCTCATGTGTTCTCTCTCTCTTTCGCTCTCAAAGAAAGAAAATCTTAAAAAAAAAAAGAAAAGAAAAAAGCTCTGCTCAATTTGACAGCACTCCTACATTCAATTTTGAATCTTTTAGCCTGCTTCTGAAAATGTAGGCCACAGACTGCTGAAACAAGGAGGAGGCTGAAATCCTTTTCTTTTTATTTTTTTTCTGGTATTCTCTATATCCAACATGAGGCTCAAACTCACGACCCCGAGATCAAGAGTCACATGCTATACCAACTGAGCTAGCCAGCCCCTTGACCCCTTTCAAGGCTGAAAATCTTTTCATAATGATACCACATTATTTGCCTTTTTCACTGTGTTGATATTTTTGCATTGATGATGCAAAAGCCCAAATACAGGGTAAAATTACTGGTGTTTTAACATGAATCAAGGCAATGGCACCAAACAGAATGCCCCTTCATGATAAAAAACACTCAATAAACTAGGAGTAGAAAGAATTTCCTCAATACGATAGAGCATTTATGAAAAATGCACAGCTAACATCATCCTCAATGGTGAAACACTGAAAGCTTTCTCCCCTAGATCAGCAACAAGACAAAGATGTAAGCTCTCCCTACTTCTGTTCAATATTGTACTGGAAGATCTATCCAGGGCATTTAAAGGGGAAAAAAAAAGGCATTCAGTTGATTCAATTGGAAAGAAAACAATAAAATTTTATTTGCAGATGAGGTTATCTTGTATATGAGACATTCTGAGGGGGTGCCTGGGTGGCTCAGTCAGTTCAGTGTCTGCCTTTAGGTTGTGATCCTAGGGTCCTGAGATTGAACTCCATATCAGGCTCCCTGCTCATGCTCTCTGTCCCTCTCTCTGCTCATGCGTGCTCTCCTTCTCTCAAATCAATCAATCAATCTTAAAAAAAAAAAAGACATTCTGAAGATTCTACTGTATCACTATTAGAACAGAAAAATTCAGCAAAGTTGCAAGATACACGATCAATATACCAATACCAACTGTTTTTCTATAAACTTGCATTGTGCAATGTAAAAACTGAAAAAAATAGTAATTTTATTTCAATAATTGCATTTATACTAGTATTAAAAGGAATAAAATACCTAGGAATAAACTGATCAAAAGAACTGCAAAACTTACACTCTGAAAACTACAAAACCATGTAGTTTTACAGACCAAAAGACTTAATGATACTAAGATGGTAATATTTTCCAGTATCATCTATAGAACCAACATAATCTCTATGAGAATCTGTCAAATAATAAGAAATATATATATATATATATATATATATTTCCCTGGCTCCTGACACTGAACTAAAATGCTTGTAATTTCCTGAGTGATAGAATGATAGGAACATCTTATACAGAACTCCTAAATCCCTTGGAATTTCCTGGATGATAAAAGACTTTTTTTTTTTTTAATTAAATAATGCCTCCATAAAAATCCCTAAAATATGGTATGTGGAGAGCTTCCAGATTGATGAACACACCCATGTGCCAAGAAGGTGGCACACCACAACATGACAGGGACAGAGGCCTCTGAACTCAGGATACTTTTGGACCTCACCCTATATACTTCTTCATCTATTTGTTCATCTATATCCTTTATCACATGGTAAATTGGCAAATGTAAGTTAGTATTTTCCTGAGTTCCATGGGCTACTCTAGGAAATTGAGACCAAAGACAGGTCATGGGATGAATCAAGAGCCCAAGGGAGTAAAGGGACACCTGGGTGGTTCAGTCAGCTGAACATCCAACTCTTGGTTTTGGCTCAGGTCATCTCAGGGTTGTGAGATAGAGCCCTGCATTGGGCTCTGCACTCAGCAGGGTATACTTAGGATTTTTTCACTCGCTCCTGCTCTGCACCCCCCACCCCCCAGCCTCTCTCCCTTTCTCTCTCAAATCAATCAATCAATCAATCAATCTTAAAAAAAAAGAGCCCAAGACAGTAAAAAGAGTATCCACATTTGGCTTAGAGTATAGATGCATGAGTAAGGTATAGGGTTCCACACATATGGAAGGCCTGGTATAGGGTGAAAACTCAAGCAGGATGAGGAGGGGGTCCACACAAAGTAGCAGTCTGTACCAGTGATTAGAGCCCAAGGGGAAAAAGGGGTGTCCACTGAATGGGGGTGGCAGAGTCTCAGCCCAAAGATAGTAAAGAAGGCATCCATATAGAGGGGCAACCTGTAGTTGGGCATCAGAGCCCAACAGGAGTGAAGGGGGCACCCAGATGGGCACGTTCAGCATAGTGAGCCTACGTCACTGGAATATTATTAGGATTAAATGGATAATATGTGTAAATATGTAATATGTGAGCCCAGAGTAAGCACAGTCCTAAGTATTTGCTACTAATGTACATAAAGGGCCTGGCATCATGCCAAACTATCCAACAAATGGTTGTTTATTATATAATTATACCATTTTATTACACCCTAAATACCTCATCTACACACAACTTGTGTTTGGAAGATGAACAAAATTATTTCTAAAAATTAATTTCCGGGACACCTGGGTAGCTCAGCAGTTGAGCATCTGCCTTTGGCTCAGGATGTGATCCCCATCCCGGGATCAAGTCCCACATCGGGCTCCCTGCGAGGAGCCTGCTTCTCCCTCTGTCTGTGTCTCTGCCTCTCTCTCTCTGTATCTCTCATGAGTAAATAAATAAAATCTTAAAAAAAAAATTAATTTCCCTCCAACCACTCAATAACACCTATGTCCCTTTCATAAATCCATTTTTCCACCCAGATGTCCAAATTGGCTCTTTCTTGTTTGGCTTTAACTTTTCCTTTCAAATTCCTTTAAACTCTCTATTCCCTTTCATCTTGACTTTTTTTTTTTTTTTTTTTTTTTAATTTATGATAGTCACAGAGAGAGAGTCACAGAGAGAGTCGCAGCCAAACCGCTGCGCCACCCAGGGATCCCCTCATCTTGACTTCTTTAAGATCTTTTAATTCACATGTTAGCACAAAACCCCTCCTCTCCACAGAAACAACACTTGAAGTACCTGCACTGGTGTGAAGAGTTAAATAAATCCAGTAACTCTAGCTATTTCTTCACGTTAGTACATATAGCATAGCTTGACAGATGTCTTAGTTGTTTCATACCTGTCCTTGTTTTGGCGCATGCATGTATACCCCTACATAGAGTCCCATGGAAGGGGAATAGGCAAGTCGTAATTTATGTCCAGTTCCAGCAGCAAGCCGAAGATCTTTAAAGGTAGGAACATACTCCAGCATGTCGGCTGCCATCAGGCACATTTGGTCCTGCCCAAGATGAGTCAACAAGTAGCGTCAAAGAATATCCAAGCTAGAAAAACAAACTCCTCTTTTAAAGGATGCACCCATTATATCTACCACTCCTCCTCTTTTATCTGTTGAGGGACACTACAGGTTTTTTTAAAGGCTGAGATGAAAATCTCTTCGGTCTGATAAAATCATTAACTTTTATGAATCCTAAAAATTATTTTATCGACTTGCATTTAAAAATGACATTTGTTCCTTTTTAAAAGTTTTGTTCCTCTTAAGAGTATTTTCTACTATTTTAATCCTGTAGGATTCATAATTTAAAATATATATATATAAAAGAGGAGAAATGTGTGAAAAATAAAGCTAAATGGAATTGAGTCTAGAAATGGCTCATGATTTCCAAAAAAGTGATCTTAATAATCTTTGAGAGAAACAGCAAGATTGACCTCAATTTTCTTATAATTCACACTCCTATTTTAACTTCCAGTAACTATAAATGTAGTATTTACCTTATAAGACCACATTCGTAGTTTATGATCCTGGCACAGAGCAAAGATGAAGGCATCGTGCTCGACACAATGGACAGCAAGAGCAAAGGGACGATCTGAAGGCCCCTGATCACCTCTAAAAACATAAGACCTGATTTTAGGGTTTTAGTATTATAAATATTGGACTAGAATTTGTAATTAAAAAGATAAAATACAGTTTTAATGTACATTCTTAGTCAACAGAAAAAGCCAGGCACTTGTGTACTGGTGTAAGACTATTTTCTATTTGACTTAAAATAAATCACTATGATACTTTTAAAAAGGTTCTACATAAGACAGGAATAGACTTCTAATCATCAAAAACTTTCTATTTCTAATATTAAATAAAATTGGATTTGGTAAGTCAGGGCAGAGCTCTGAAGAGAATATTGTGAGGATATATACAGAAAATCACTTTTTGCTATCAAGTTATCAAAAGTGTGGCTCTCCTAAGATAGAATGTGATGTTTTACAGACTCCTCTCCTTTCCAGTATGATGCTTCTCTGCCTTAACTAAGACTGGAATTACTAATAGGTGCTGACCAGTGCAAACATTAAATTCTTGGGCCCTTTGATTTACCTACCAGCCACCACTTACCTGATGGCTGTTGGCATCCAGCCTATAAGCAGTCGTTGCATTACTGAACTCTGTTTCAGTTCCACAACTGACACCATCCCTACGAGATTGAAAATAGACCAATGATATCCAAGGAACCTCTTGACCAGACGCAGAGAAACCCAACAAGAAGGATGCAACCATGAATCAGGACCTTACAAAAGATGACAAGCTTCTATGTTTCTATACTAAAAAAGTTTTAAGATGCAGCCTATCCACATACATCCCACTTAAAATACTCTGAATCATTACTGGATCAATAAAAATAACACTGACCTATTCCTAGGGCAAACCTGTGCCATTTATAAACAGTAACTCTACTGCTCAGAACAATCATTCTTTCCAAAAGAATCACTGGTTTCCTTTCATGTGCCAGGCACAGTTCTAGGTACTGAAGATGCAGTAGTAAACAAAACATAAAAAACCATCTATCCTCATAGAACTTACATTTCACTGGGAGGAAGGCAGAAGCTGAGACAAAACAAATTAAGCAGAATGGTAATAGGTGAAAACAGAGAATACTGGGGTGGGGGATGCATGTGTATGTATGTGCAGTTTGGAAAGGGTGGTCAAGGAAAGCCTCACACTGAGGAATCACTGATTAAAGACTTAGAGGAGT
This sequence comes from Vulpes lagopus, assembly GCF_018345385.1. NCBI lineage: Eukaryota > Metazoa > Chordata > Mammalia > Carnivora > Canidae > Vulpes > Vulpes lagopus. The sequence continues at coordinate 65,435,808 of NC_054834.1, read as the reverse complement.
TGAGGGAATGAGGCCTGATGGAGGAGTATGCCCGGTATGTTCAAGGAACTGCAAGAAGGCATGAGGCTGGTGGGTGAAGGGAAAGAGAAGTTGAGGTTAGAGAGGCAGCAGGGGGTCACTGTAAAGCGATACAAGGACTTTGGTTTTATTCAGAATTAATGAAGAACAAACCCTTATTCAAGGGCTTTGAGCAATGAAGTGACAGTGAATGAAGTGAACCTCTACTAAGGTTTTAAATGTGTAGGTATGTCCCAAAAGTCTCTGTAGAGAGGTAAGTACGGATCTGAGGGATACTTAGGAAGCTAATGCAATAACCCAGGCAAGAGATAGCGGTGACTTGGAGCAGGTTATCAGCAGCAAACTTCCTTGTGTCAATTAATTTAATTATAGAACCTCAACTGAAGATAGATAGTCAATTCGTCTCTACTACAGGCCTCAGAATAGGCTTACAGTTATCTGTCTTCCCACACTCCAAAGGTTTACAATTCCTCATCCACTGTATAAAATCTTTCCTTCTCAGAAAACAAAAAACAAAAACCCAGTAAAAGCATTAGATTCCTTAGGTAAGCAACACTGAATGATCATTCAAAGGGTGTAGAGAGGCGATTCCTGCCTTGGATGATGGATATGGACTTCTAAGGTGTTTTAATGCCAATATTCCTTCTTTAAAATTAAGTCCAAGTTCAGTTCCCATTCTTTTTTTTTTCAGTTCCCATTCTTACCAGGTATGTCATAAGGAGGCAGTTTAAGAACAAAGATTCCCCCAGAAGCAGATGGTAGAGCAAACAGAGCCTCCCCATCATTGCTAAGCCAGGCTGCCGAGGTGGTAGAGTTAGGGGAGAGTCCAGGTACTGCGGGAATCAGTTGAGAGTTGCAAGGATCCCTGAAGTCAACTTTTCCAATGTCAGTAAATATGGACTGCATCTGACTTTCAATTACCAACTCCTGTGGAATAATGAAAAAGAAAAATCCATTAAATCAGAATACGCTGAATTTTCCTCAGTTCCTTTCAACTGCTATAAAAGGTTTTTTTTTTTTTTTTTTTTTTTTTTTAAGATTTTATTTATTTGAGAGAGTGAGCATGCACACCTGCATGAGCAGGGGAGGGGCAGACAGAGAGGGAGGATGTGGCCATGTCTTGCTCAGCAAGGAGCCTGAAACGGGTGGATCCCAGGACTCCGGGATCATGACCTGAGATGAAGTCAGATGCTTAACTAACAGAGCCACCCATGTGCCCCTACAAGTCTTTTAAGTAAGAAATAATTGAGCCTAAAAGGAAAGGTAGTTCTTTTTTTTTTTTTTTTAATGATTTCTTCAACTTAAAAATGTATCTGATCATTTTAAATAGTAACTATCAAAGTATGCTTGGTGAGGGCTAACAAAGCCAATTTTCCTTCAATTTCCAAAGGATATTGCTCCTGCATTAAATTTCTGACAGCTAGAAAAGTAATTTGGGATACAAAGGATATTACACTTAACCAACTTACACTCCTATACATCCGGGAAGGGTGTGGTAAAAGTAATCTGTGCACTGTTTGATTGGTTAATATCAAGATTATCACATGATTCTGAGTCTCAGAGATGTGAACCCCTCCAGGTAAGAGGCTGCAATTTTGGAATTTGAGGCGAACTGTATTATTCAACAGATTTACATCCAGTGACTCTTCCACCAGCTCCAATGTATCTCCAGAGGTCTTCCTATTAAAAAAGAGACATTTGTTTACAAAGTTTATGCTTTTCCTTCTGAGTGTTGCTTTGAAATATATGGGAGTAGTTTCCAAGTGAACTTTCCTAATTTGAAAGCTCTGGGTAAAAAAATTCAGATCAACTTTTACAATCCGAACCATCACAATACGTTGACTTACAAAACATAGAACATAAAATTCAAATCTTATTACAATAAAGCCATTTCCAAACTTGATGGCCCGTTTATTTAGAATGATGATACTCAATGGAATTAAGTCCCACTATAAAGAAATCCACACCGCACACCTCCATTACTTGCAATGAAACGTGCCACAGCATCATACTATAGTGACCTTAATAAATTTGACTATTTCCCCTTCTATGATTTGTTCCTGCTGGGATGCAGGGCAGACTTCTTCAGGCACATCTCTGCCATATGGTAGCTTTGAATCATAGAAAACACCATGCTGGGAAAGCCCTAACTTCTCATTACCTTGTGTACCATACTGCCTGCATACTCCCCCAAAGAACAAGTCTCCTTCCAGCAATTTGATGGCAATCTCTGACTTTCTCAAGTATATCCTTCCTGCATCCATCTCTCCTTCTTTAAAACTTTCTCTCCATAGTCAGATATGCTCTTCCCTGGCTGCTCTCTATCGCCCTGTTCCTGCCATGATGTAGCTATTCCAGTATCTTTCTCCTCTGTGGCCATGTCTTGTCTACTTCCTCGCCTCCCTCATACTCTCCCACCTGCCATCTTCTCACCAATGTCACCACACCAATTCCACTGGATTCCTCAGTCCTGCTCCTACTTGACCTCTTAGCAGCATTCCACATACTTGACCATGCTGTCCTGAAGTCTCTTGATTTCTGTGATACTACCCTCTCCTGGTTTTATTCTCCTATCTCTAGGCGTTCTCTCTCTTCTTTGACCTGACGCCTACTTTTTATTTCCTCGAACCCTGATCCTGGGTCATCTTATCTGCTTACTGTACATATTCTCTCAAGGCACATCTCATCTACTCCCAAAGCTGTACGTACCATGTGAACTCTGACGATTTCCTCAGGCTACCTTCTACTAAACTCATGGTATGGCATCAGCACAGTTTTCTGGATCCTCATCTTCATCTCTGAGCAATTGCTTCACTCTCCTGCCTTATGGTTAAAGGTAGGTCCTGGATCTTGCCTGAGGACCCCCATCCCACCTGCCTTCTCTAATGGTGGTAAGCTTTCTCTATCACACTCCCTGTAGGGAGGGGTTCTCGAGGTAGAGCACAGTTGTCCTGCTTGCTCGTCACTGCCACTCTGGGTGACTGTTCCTCCTTCCCTGCCCAAACCACTCAGCTCTCAAGTGTGTGCAACTAGATACCACTTGTGACCCTTGCCCACTGCAGTTACCTACTGACCTCTTTCATTCTTTAAGGACTAGCTCCTTGCTCAGTCACTCCCACACTTCCTCTAACGTATCTTTTTTTTTTTTTTTTTTTAAGATTTTATTTATTTATCATGAGAGACACACACAGAGAGAGGCAGAGACACAGGTAGAGGGGGAAGCAGGCTCCATGCTGGGCACCCGACATGGGACTTGATCCCAGGTTTCTAGGATTACACCCTGGGCTGAAGTAGGCGCTAAACCACTGAGCCATCCGGGCTGCCCCCTCTGACATACCTATATTTTTTCTAACACCTCACTTTCTTCAGTTCCCCTCCTTTAATGATTGCTGTTGAATGTATATAAATATACTCTTCTATTTCTTCCACACCATTGCATGGTCCTCGTGCTACCATTTGAGTCCTCTGCTTCTCTCACAGCAATGCCCCTTACAGAGCTGTTCTGTTCTCATAACTCCTGTCCTCCTCTTCTCTCCAGAGCTCAGCCACTTCGGGTGTTTGTACCCCAATGGAGCAGTCTCTGACAAGCTCACCAATGACCTCCACCATTCAAAGGTCTATTTTCACTTCTCTGACTTATATGCAGTACTTAACAGTTTTTCATTCTTTTCCTTGAAATATTTCCCTTAGTTTCTGGGACACCATTCTTGTTTCATTCACCTCTTACTTCCCTAGCTATTACTTTCTGGTCTCCTTATCTTCCTAAATACTGGAGTGCCCCCAGTGTTTAGTCCTCAGACCTCTTTCCTCTCATCCACACAAGTTCTCAATAGGAGGTCATTCTACCCCACTCTGTAAGGACATTTAAGAGTGTCTGGAGATATTTCTGCTTGTCACAACTGGAGAGGGTTGCTATTGGTCTGAACTGGGTGGAGACCAAGGATGCTGTTCAATTCTCTACAATGTACAGGGAAGTCCCCCACTAAAAGACTTTTCTGGTCCCAAATGCCAATAGTGCAGGTGATCTCTAGGTGATCTCATTCAGTGTAACAGCTTTAAATGCCATCTAATGCCAGGAATCCCCAAATCTGTATCTTCCAAACTTTCCACTGAAGTGGCTACTGCTTCAACACTTCCACTTGGATATCTACCAGGGATTTCAAATGAAACCTGTCCCAAACAGAATGCCTAGAGTAGCACACCTGAAAAACACCTGCTTTACCTACACTCTTTTCCAACTCAATTAATGGCATCTCTGTAACTTCCAGTTGCTCAAGCGAAAAATCTGGAGGTCATTTTTGACTCTTTTCTTTTTGTATACCCTACATCTGATCCAGTAGTAATTCTAACAAACTCACCTTTAAAGCATATCCACAATCAGAATATTTCTCACTGTCTCTACCAGTACTATCCTGGTCTAAGCTGCCATCGTCTCTCACCTGGCCTGTGGCACCAACCTCCTAATCCGTCTCCTTGCTCCCAGTCTTTCCCCTCTATATACTGTTTTCAACATAACAGCCATAGTAATCCTCTAAAAACACAACTTAGATCATGTCACTTCTTCATTTAAAACCCTCCACTGGCTTCTTCCCATTTAACTCAGAGTAGAACTCAAAGCCTTAAAATTACCAACAAAACCCTGATTTTGATTCTCGGCTACTTTATTGTTCTATCCTGTGATCACGCAGCTGCAGATTCCTGGCCCCTTGCCATTCTTTGAACAAATAAGCCCCTGTCTCAGGATTCTTCACATTTTTGTTCCTTTTTTTAAGGAAGGTTCTACCTGAAAATTTCATCCTCCAGATACCTACTTCCTCTGCTCAAATGTCAACTTATCACTGGGTCTTTCCCAAATAAAAGATCAGCTCCTGCAGGCATCCCCTTTCCTTCTAACCTTGCTTCCCTGTTCTTTATTCCACTTATCACCAGACAAGCTGTACTTACTTATTTTGGGCGATTACTATTGTTTATTTCCTATCTCCTCCCATGAGAGTAGGGACTTTGTTTTGTTTCCTATTTTCTCAATCCCTAAACACTTACTAGAAAAGTCTTTCTCTTCTTTCTTCTTCTTTTTTTTTTAAGATTTTACTTTTGTTTATTTATGAGAGACAGAGAGAGAGAGAGAGAGAGAGAGAGAGAGAGAGGCAGAGACACAGGTAGAGGGAGAAGCAGGCTTCATGCACAGAGCCTGATGTGGGACTCGATCCCAGGTCTCTAGGATCAGGCCCTGGGCTGAAGGCGGCGCTAAACCGCTGAGCCACCCAGGATGCCTTAGAAAAGTATTTCTTTTTTTTTTTTTAGAAAAGTATTTCTTAATTTTTATGTCTGACATAGGTCTTTCTTCTGAGCCTCATACCCATAAATTTCAATGCCTACATATTTCTGAGGGGTTGCTACATAGGTACTTTTTCACATCTATCCAAAATCCATCTTTTGTATATTAGTTAAAGGCAACCCTACTACCCAGTATCTTGTTAGTCATACCAGAAACCAGGGAACTGTCTTTGCTCCCTCCATTTCTCTTCCCATCTTCTACCCCACATTCAATCTATCACCAAGTCCTAGTAAAGCTACCTTCTAAAGGCATGTCTTAAATCCATCTATTTCTCCTTTCCAAGATACTCCCACAACTGAGCCATTAGCACCTCTTGAGACATTATAAAAACAAGATTTTTTTGGTATCATACCTACCTAACCCAAATCCATTTTCCTAAACTGACTTTTTCTTAATGCAATTTTGATGATGTTAGTAATCAGTAACTCTTTAAGACCCTCCAATGATTAGTCAATGTACTTGGGAAAAAAATCCAAAATCCTTAGGAAGGATCTGCATCCTGCTTACCACCCCCGTCCCCACCCCATCTCAGCATCTCTCACATCACTTTCCATTTCACCCGCTGAACTTAAGCCACAAAGACCACCAGTCAGTTGTCAACCCTGCCCAGTTCTTTCTACCTCATAGATTTTGCATATATGGTGATCCCACCTGCTGGACTACTCTCTCCCCAACCCCCTGCCTGGCCAACTTTTCACGTCCTACAGATCTCAGGTTAAATGTGCTATCTGTGAAGGTGTTTCTGTTCTACCAATAACATTTGGTCCTCTCATTAGCCTCTCACAGCCCCTACACTTTTCCTCCGAGGCAAGTAAGAAAAATTTATGTTTATACACCTATACTGTGGCCCCTTACTTTTCTGTCTTTTTCCTTCATAAAACTGCCCCATGAAAGGTGGCTCCACATCTTTTCTCAAACAGCTACAACCTCTTCCGTGATGGAAAACGTCGTTGCTTTTGTTCGCCACTTCATGTCTAGTAAACTTAGCACCGTGCCTGACATGAAGAAGCTCAAATGTATTTGTAGAATGAAGAGAGCCCTAATACACTATAAAAACACAATGAGTTCAAGTTGAAAACTTGTCTCTGGGGCTTTATCCCATAAGCTTCATTTCCTCTGCTTCCAGTGCTGCCTGCAAAGGCATCTCTCCTAGAACTCTGCATTTCCTTAATTTTCTCCTGATTCAGCAATCAAGAGAAAACAGTCTTTCTCTTTTCCTGACTTGTCCATTTACCGCCTCGGAGAATGACACTCTTGGCAACAGCCGCGAAAATTCAAAGGCCCCAAAACCCGACCTTCCAGGGAGGTTGGGCGACCACAGCACTTACCAATGAATGAATCTATTTCTGGTGACGGAAAACAACTTGCCACTTTCCATATAGTAGAAGCCTCCCGCGCTCTCACTGTATTTCACGGCTCCAGCCAAGGCATTTGCAGTCCCTGCAAAAGGAGAGCGGTCAGCCTGCACACCCAGTATTCTCGGGATGACAGAGACTGAGGGCGCTGAGAAAGCAGAGAGTGACGAATGACAATCCATACAGAGAGAAAGGGAAGAAAAGAGGACGAAGTAGGACACTACGGAAGCTCTGATCCCGGGGCTATGGGCATGTGGACTTAGAGGAGTATGAACCCGGGGTCATGCAGGGACCCGTGGGAGGAGCCCGAGGGGAAGGATCGGATTTCATTCTCATTGGCTCTTTCCGTACCAATGCCGCAAACTGTGAATTCCCGAAAGTGTCTCGGCCTCTCGCGCTCAGCACCGCTGAGCTCCACGAAGCTCCGTTCCAGGGCTCCCGCCGCCGCCATCTTCCCGCCGCTGCCGCAAGGCCCGACGGGACGCGAGCCGGGCCGAGAGGCTACCGTCACTTCCGGGGGCGGGGCGGGCGGAGACGCGGACAGGTGAGGAGGCTGCGGAGGAGGGAGGGTGCTCCCGACCGCTCGTTACGAGGCTTTCCGTCAGTTGGCTGGGGAGCGAGAGTGGGCCGGAGGAAGCCAGAAGAGAAAGGGGCCGGGGGGCGGGGGGAGCCGACTGTGCCCGCGGGAACCTTCGCCTAGCAGGCTGGGACCCCCTCCCCTGGGGGCGGCACCCTCCTCCCGGCGTCCTCAGGGCCGGGGGCGGGGCCGGGTTTGTTTCCATTTTGAAAACCCGGGCGCGGGCGGCGGGCTCGGGGCTGAGCTTCCCGGGAGGGGCGAGGTCCGCGGAGTCTGGGCAGCTGAGCGCCCTCTGCCGGGGTCCGAGTTCGCGGTCGCCCTTGGCGGTCGGTAAAAATCGCCTGGTCGACTTTTCGGCCTTCGGCGACACGTGGAATGGGGAGAAGGGGGAGTTCTTGGGGAGGGAGCTTTTGTGCTGGAATCTGAATTTTCAAGAGGCTGTATTCGTGTGTTCTCGTGCTCTGACACCGCGCGTTCGGGAAAGGCTTCGCGCGACTTGCTGAGATGATCTGCATGCTCACTTGCCTGCGTGAAAGGAATTTACCTTGCGTTCCATTCCTGATCGGGATGTTTGGAAGATACTGTGGCTCTCCCCGTATGTAGGGCACAGTGGATGCTCAGTATTGGGGGAAAGTACTGATTTTCAGGGGGAAAGGGTTTTTCCTCGATAGCCAACGTGTGTTAAGCAATTCTGTTATTATTATTTATTCCCAGGAGTTCAGCCCTTCTCTGTCGCATTGATCCTATTCTGACCACGACCCGCCCCCCACCCCCCATCTTTCCAGCTTACTCGTAGGACTTCAACTCTAGCAATGCGATCCCTCCAGCCCACCTATGATCCACTCTTGTACCACCTTTTCACTGCCCCCCCCATTCCCTTGAGATTTCCTTCTTGCTCTGCTTAAATTCCATTTGAATTACTCCTTTGCCGAGCGCTCTCTCTCTCTCTCTCTCTCTCTTTTTGTTATGCCGTAATAAAAACTACAACTTTAAATCCCAATCTGCAGCTGAGCAAGGCTGGAGAAAAATATACAGCCATACAGAGAGGCCATTCTGCACCTCCAACGTGATTCTAAACCTCCAGTGGGTCCATACTGCGGCCCAGCAAACGCGCTGTATTTCCCTTGTCTGCTTATTGTCCTAGACGAGTATTTCACAACTTCTCCACCCTGCAACACCACCACCCCTTCCTCCTCATTCTTAGCTTGCCTTTTTGCTTAAAAAATTAATGAAATCAAAAAGAGAATTTCCCTCACTACCACCTTTCCCTACCTGCCTTCATCTGTACCCGCATACTCTGCCTTCTTCTCCTGTTACTATAAAATGAAGTGTCTCTGAACTTATGGAACGGTAACCTTTTTACATTTTCTCCAGATCACCTGCTCAAGGGCACCGTTCTAGCAGTTCTCTCCTCTCTTACATCTTCATCTCTGCCTCCTCCCATTTACTGAGTTGTTTCCCCAAGCACACAAACATGCTGTTATTTTTCCTTCTCACCACACACACACAAAACCCCTCATTTGATCTCTACTCTTTTGTTACTGTCTACAACCTCAGAGCTCCTCACTGTGACAGCAGAATTCAAGAGCTTTCTGTTTCTTTTCTTTCAGCCTCTCTTAAACCCACTTTTATCAGGCCTTTTGTGCCTGTTCTACTACTGAAAGAGCTTTTTTCTTAAAAAAATTTTTTTTTAAAGATTTTGTTTATTTATTCATGATAGACATAGAGCAAGAGAGAGGCGCAGAGACACAGGCAGAGGGAGACGCAGACTCCATGCCGGGAGCCTGACACAGGACTCGATCCCAGGACTCCAGGACTGTGCCCTGGGCCAAAGGCAGGCGCCAAACCGCTGAGCCACCCACAGATCCCCTGAAAGAGCTTTTTTCAAGATCTCCAATGACATCCAGTTTACTGAACACTGAACTCTCATTCCTTTTTTTTTTTTTTTTAAGATTTTTATTTAGTTATTCATGAGAGACAGAGAGAGAGAGAGAGAGGCAGAGATACAGGCAGAGGGAGAAGCAGACTCTATCATGCAGGGAGGGAGCCTGACGTGGGACTCGATCCCGGGTCTCCAGGATCACGCCCCGGGTTGCAGGCTGCACTAAACCACTGCGCCACCGGGGCTGCCCGACGAATTGCTTTTTTGCCCACTTTCTTCACATGGCTTCCAGGACACCACACTCCTGATTTCCTCCTATTTCACAAACTGTTCCTTTTTAGACTGCTTTGCTAGTTGCTTCTCTTTTCCCCAAACCTCTTGATGTTGCAATGTCCCAGAGCTCAGTTCTTGGTCCTGTCTATGCACATTCCAGTATGCAATTCCTGAGGATTTCATGCAGTCTTTGGCTTTAAATACTAGATTACTGTATTCTGATAATTCCCGATGTATATCTTCAGTCTAAGCCTTTGTCCTTTGAACTCTCACTTTAGACATCCACCTGCCTATTCTTTTATTTTTTTAGAGTTGTAGTTGTTTAAATTCTAGGCCCAGGGAGGGGCTTGAACATACAACTCCAAGATCAAGAATCACACACCCTACCGACTTAGCCAGCCACGTGCCCCTTGAGCTCTCAGTCTTTACATTCGTGTGCCTACTAACATCACTGGGATTTCCTCACAGATACCTCAAACTCAACATATCTAAGACATAACTCATTTTACTTCACTCACACTATTATGTGATTCTCTATGTGCCTATCACTACCCAGTGACCTGATTTAGAAATCTAGGAATCATACTGGGCATGGAGCTCCTAAAACCCTGGGAATTCCCTAAGTGCTGAGAAGATAAAGGTGTCTTTTTTTAATGTTAATGAAGTGACTTGGAAAGCCCCCAAGATACTTAATGGTGGGGCTGGTTGCCAAGGGCAGCAATCACATGATTTGAAGGTTGGAACTTTCAGCTCTACCCCATCCCCCAATCTCTGGGGAGGCTTAAGGGGTTGGAGATTGAGTTCAGTCATCAGTGGCCAATGTTTTAATCAACTATGCCTCCATGAAACTGCAGAAGGATGGGTTTGGAGAGCTTCCAGGTAGGTGAACCAGAATGAATCCAGTACTGTGCTCCAGACTCCATGGGGACAAAAGCTTCTGCATTCAGGACCTTGCTCTATATATCTCTTTGTTCATTCATATCCTTTAATATCTTTGTAATAAAACAGTCATCTAGTAAGTAAAATGGTTTCCTAAGTTCTGTGAGCCACTCTAGCAGTGAATCGAACCCAAGGTGGGGCTTATGGGAACCTCCAATTTGTAGCCAGTGGTCAGAAGCACACATGACAACCTCCACTTGTAATTGGCATCTGAAATGGGAACAGTGTTGTGGGACTGAGCCCTTAACTTATGGGATCTGACATTATTTCCAGGTAGGTAGTGTCAAGATTGAGTTAAACTTGTGGGATACCTGGTCTCTGTTCAGAGAAGTTGAGTTAATTGCTTGGTGGTGTGGAAAATCCCACACACTGGACCTCAGAAAGGCCTACCTTTAAATAACATCACTGTAGGGATTAGATTTCAACAGGTGAATGTGGATGGGTGGGGGAACACAACATTCAGCCTCCAGCACTTCTTAAAATCTTTCAGGGGTTCCCTGTTGCCTTAACTTCCAAGGTTTTTTTTCCCAATTCAACCTTATCCACCTTTAAATTCTTGCATCTCCTTGAAGGAGAAAGACTTATGCTGTCCCAATTTTAGACCACCCTCTCATACAGTCCTAGTGGGATTCAGTCATATCTGGCGCATATCTGTGTCATGGGTATGCCCGGAGCCTACTTGCTAAGGGACTGAAAAGGAGTTGGGAAAAATTTTTGCCTTAGGACAGATGGAATCTGTAGTAATTGGATTTGGGGCTTAGTTGTAGTAGATTGTACACTGAGTACATTGTGATTTGCCTGCCTCCCTGGCCTCTACTGGACTTGCATCTGATGCCTATGGAGAGCAGAGTCAGGGACTAGGAGGACAAAAAGACTAAGTACATTACAAAATCTATAAAACATTGAGGCCCTCGGGTACTGCATTGAGACTGCTCTTGTAGAAAGTGCATGAAAAGGAGAGAGCCTTTTTTTTTTGCACAGTATCTCTCCTGTGCAAATGACCCCAGAGCAGTTTTTCCAGTTTAAAGACTCCAGCATATTGGAGGGAGTGCCTTCCAGAAGTCTGGTGACCAAAAGAGGTAGGGTGAGTACCTGGCAAGGACTGGTGTCCTATAGAGCAGGAGTGGTTCCCCAAGGAGACTGGAGCCTGGCCAGCAAATCAATTCTCAATAGTAACTTGGTGGATTTACCTAGATTACTTGGAAATGGATTATTTCATAAACAGATTATTTCATGAACAGACACTCCCCAGATACTCCCAGAAATGCTTTAGGGACTCTAGCAGGGATTGACAATCTGCCAGCCTGAGTAGGTGGGGGCAGAAGTCAGTGGAGTGTATTCATGCTTTTTTTTTTTTTTAATTTTTATTTATTGATGATAGCGACACACACACACAGAGAGAGGCAGAGACACAGGCAGAGGGAGAAGCAGGCTCCATGCAGGGAGCCCGACGTGGGATTCGATCCTGGGTCTCCAGGATCACGCCCTGGGCCAAAGGGAGGCGCTAAACTGCTGCGCCACTCAGGGATCCCTGTATTCATGCTTTTAATGTAACTGTGCTTTAGCCACAGGTTGGGGAAATTTGGGTTTTACTGTGTTTGGACTATTTCACTTGTATGTGTCATCCTAGTAGAGCTCTGGTGCTTTACTATATGAGTTTTTCATTGTTGCTATACTAAGTCACTACAGATTTAGTGGCTTAAACAGTTACAATAGGTTACAAGTCCAATATGGGTTTTATTGAGCGAAGATTGAGGGGTCAGTAGGGCTGTATTCTTTCTGGAGACTGTCAGAGAGAGTCCCTTTCCTTATCTTTTCCATCGTCATGAGGCCAACACATTCCTTGATTTGTAGCTCCTTCTTTCATCTTCTGTGCCAGCAATGTCATCTCTCTCTCTGACCTCAGGGAAGAGTTCTCTGCTGTGATTAGGTTGGGCCTACCTGGATAATAGAATAATCTCCCCATCTCTAGATTCCTAAACTTAATCACATCTACAAAATGACTTCTGCCATGTGAGGTAACTCAGTCACCAGTTCCAAGGATTAGTATGTGGACATCTTTCTTGGGTGGGGGGGAAGGGGCATTTTTCTACCCACCATATTCTTTTTTTTTTTTTTTTTTTTAAGATTTATTTATTTATTTATTTATTTATTCATGAAAAACACAGAGAGAGAGAGAGAGAGAGAGGCGCAGACACAGGCAGTGGGTGAAGCAGGCTCCATGCAGGGAGCCCGATGCGGGACTCGATCCCCAGTCTCCAGGATCACGCCCTGGCCTGCAGGCAGCGCTAAACCACTGTGCCAGCGGGGCTGCCCCTCTAACCACCATATTTATGATTTACTAAATATATCCTATTCTAATTTCATTTTTGTAACATCCTTGAATGGTAGTATTATTCTTGTAAGGTAGATAACTTTTCTGAAGCACTTGTTAAAAATATAGTTCCAAAAAAAAAAAAAAATATATAGTTCCTATCAGTTGTTACCATCTTAACCCAGGGTTCAGTCTTAGCATTACTCGCTAATAAGGACAACCAGATATAAAATGTCTCTTGGGTGGTACAAAGTGAAGGATATGGCATTATCTATAAAAGATTTTTAAACAACTTGAGATATTAACATATCATAGAATTTGCCCTTCTAAAGTCCAAAGTTCAATGATTTTTGTATATTTATATAGCTATGTGACCATCACCACAATCTAATTTTGAAGCATTTGTGTCATCGCCAAAAGAAATCTAATACCCATTAACATCACTGCCAATTTCCCCCCTTCTCAGCCCCTGGAAGCTATTAATCAATTTTATGGTTTTTGGGACATCTGGAAGGCTCGGTGGTTGAGTGTCTGCCTTTGGTTCAGGGTGTGACCCTGGGATCCGGGATGGAGTCCCACATCAGGCTTCCTGCATGGAGCCTACTTCTCCCTCTGCCTATGTTTCTGCCTCTCTCTCTCTCTCTCTGTGTGTCTCTCATAAATAAATAAAATCTTTTAAAAAAATTTATGGTTTTTTTAAAAAAGATTTTATTTATTTATTTGAGAGAGAGAGAGAGAGAAGGAAGGGGCAGAGGGAGAGAATCTCAAGTAGACTCTGCTGAGCACAGAGCCCAACACGGTGCTCTATTTCACTACCCCAAGATCATGACCTGAGCCTAAATCAAGGGTTGGATGCTCAATGGATGGAGCCACCCAGGCACCCCTTTTTTTGTTTGTTTGCTTGTTTTTCAAGCCCCAAGAGGTTGAACTCCTAACGCTGAGATCAAGGCTTGAGCTGAAATCAAGAGTTGGATGCTTAACCAGTTGAGCTATCCAAGTGTCCCTCAATATTAGGTTTTTATAGATTTACCTATTCTAGACATCTCATGGAAATGGAGTCGTACATATGTGGTCATTTAGTTTTAACTTAGCATAATGTTTTTAAGGCTCATGTATGTTATAGTATGAATTAGGACTTCATTCCTTTTTTTGGCCAGACAATATTCCATTGTGTGAATAGACTACATTTTATTTATCCATTCATCAGTTGCTGAACATTTGAGTTGTTTTACTTTTTGGCTATTATGAACATATAAAGTATTCTTGCAAAAATGTTCAATGCAGAGTCTGGTGGACAGAATAATGGTCTCCCACCAATGTCTATATCCTAATCCCTGCCACCTGTAATATGTTACCTTACATGGCAAAAGGGACCTTGTACGTGTGAGTAAGGTTAAGGACCTAGAGATGGGCCCCATGTAATCACATAGTCCTTAAAAGAAGGGAGGATTTTCCCTCTGAGGTCAGAGATTCAAGACACCCCTGGGTGGCTCAGTTGCTTGAGCATCTGCCTTTGGCTCAGGTCACGATCCCAGAGTCCCAGCATCGAGCTCTGCATTGGGCTGTTTGCTCAACAGAGAGCCTGCTTCTCCCTTTTCCTCTGCTCCTCACCCTGCTTGTGCTCTCTCTCTCTCAAATAATCTTTTTTCTTTTAAAGAGATGTGAGGACAGAAGAAAGGTCATACATGTGTGATATTGCTGTCATTTGGGATGGAGCAAGGAGGCCATGAGCAAGGGATGTGGGCAGTCTCTAGAAGGTGGGAAAGGCACAGGAGCAGATTTTCCCCTGCAGCCTCCAGAAAGGGATGGAACCTTCCCAACACCTCAATTTTAGTCTGTTGATTTTTGCTCTTAGACAAAGGGAACTGCCTTGTCTTTGGTAATGCCCCCCTGTATCCAGTGAGTAATCAACGTGGAAAGTCTAAAGGTCCTGCCCCGCTGTCTTGATCTAGGACAACCGTAAAGGGCCAGCTCCAAAGTGCTGTATGGGATCACCTGAGGCCTCAACTTCCCTTTCTGCCTGATCCTGCCTCCCTTAGTCTCTTCAAGGCACTGTTCCTGAGACCACTCTCCAGTAAATCTCCTGCATGCAAATCTCTGCCTTGAGTTTGTTTCCTGGGGAATCCAACATGAGACACTTGCACACAACATCTTATCCAAGGACGGGCAGCCAGCTGGGAACCAGCAAGAAAAAGAATTTGGAAAAGGAAAAAGGTTAAGGGAGGACCTACTCTAAATTCCAAAATTGGTGATGAAATACTGGAGAGAACATCAGCTGGGCATTAGAAAACTTGGGTTCAAGTTCTAGCTTTGCCTTAAGGACTTCTTGTCAAGACACCTGTATCCCTGCCTCCGTTTTTAAGAAGAGGGTGTTGGACTTACTCATCTTCAAGATTACCTCTGGCCCTACAGCTCCAGGTCTGTGGCCTGAAAGCCAGAGACAGGTTGGATCTTCACCTTCATCTCTCCCTAATTTCCAGGCTCAGAACTGAACCCCCACCAGAAGCTCCCCAGGACTGAGGACAGGCATGTCCTTCCTGAGTCAAAATTGACTTCTGGGTTGCACAACTCTTGGCCTTTGGGACACTTAGTTCAAACTGTGATAATTTCTTAGATCCTTGTCTATCACCGTGCTTTCCATATGCACAATTTTCTTCTTTGTTGATAGTTAACTTTTTTATGTTTAAAGAAATAAAATGTCATGTAATCAGTATGCGTATTTTATGTAGTCTCCTTCCTTCCTTGTTCCTTCCAAAAAAGTGGTGGTTAAGTTGATGGGGTGTCTTACAGTTTCCCAGGAACCTAGTAATTAGATTTTTATAGTGAGCTGTCTCATTCCTTTACTTATCTTCCACATCCATCAGAGTTCTTTATACTTAAAAGTACCTAATAATGTTTGAAGGAATTAATAAATGAATAAATTCACATAGGCATCCTTAGAAAACTGAAATAACCCTTTGAACCACTGATTTGCTGGCAAGGTGTAGTTGTCATATAAATGGAATCATATTGCCATCTAGTGGTTATCACTTGACACTATAAGTCACCACTAATGAATAAGTATAAATGAACGTTTTGTAAATAGAACTTTAAAGCAGATTTTTCCTAACCTAACACACTAGCTACTCCCTGAAAGGAGAATTTGGTGGTTTAAGAAGTATGGGAAATGACGATTAATAAAGTTAAATGTATTTACCTTCTGCAGAACTTTTCAGAAACATTAATATGATTGTGTGCTTTGTGAAGCTCTACAAGAGGCTTATATGTGATATGTTTTCCAGATGCTTTATGTTCTTTTCAAGGAACAACTCATTGGACCATTGTTTTACAGGAAAAAAAGTTTTCAGAGACACTGCTTTCTTGTCATTTTCCCCATATGTTAAAAATATCTATTAGCGCACAGCATTTCCTGCCTACAAAGCCTACTTTGACCTTCATTGCCGTGTTCTAGATACAGTTTAGAAAGCATCAGAGTAAGTGAGTAGTCATAACTTATATTTACATGCATCTTAGCTTTTAGGTAATCATTTCTTTAATTGATATGAGTAGTATTCCATATTAAAACTTATTTTTTCTTTTAACAAAATCTACTTTCTTTTGGGTTCTAGGAATGTGGTTTCCTGCTGTTTGGCCTGTTACTTTCAATACTTGCTATTAGCAATGGCAGAAATGACCCAGGATTCAACCACAATGCAAATGACTTAAGATTTTTCTATTTCTGCCTTTTACCTACGTGCTGTGGTATTAACCAAAGTGACAAATCTCTGAATTCCTGGCAGGAGCTTCATTTATTCTTTTAGTCTTTCTTTCTTTCTTTCTTTCTTTCTTTCTTTCTTTCTTTCTTCCATTCTTTCCTTTCTTTCTTCTTCTTCTTTTCTTCCTTTTCTTCTTCTTCTTCTTTTTTTTTTTTTTACTAAGCTCTACATCCAATGTGGGGCTTGAACTCACAATCCCAAGATCAAAGATTACATGCTATACCCACTGAGCCAGCCAGGCGCCTCTATTCTTTCAGTCTTGATTGCACACCTACCAAGAGCTGGGCCCTGGGGTTAGAAAGATCCCTCTGGATTTGAGCTCTGCAGTCAGAGATTTTGTCCACATGGTTTTCTGTTGTATTTCTAGTGCCTGGCACAGTGCCCAGCACTGACGAGGTGTTCATGAAGTATCTTTGGACAGAATACACATTTCCCATTCTCTGTTTTTGAAGTTTAACAGAAAGACAAAGGAGAACTACAAATACCGTAAAGTATGATCATTATTATAAAAGATATGTATGAGGAGGAGAAAGAGCATTCTAGGCAAAAAGTCAGGAAGGCATGGAGAGAACCAGGGTGAAGAGTGGTTGAAAAGACTGAGGTCACAGAGGAGAGCTTTTCCTTTCTTGCCAAGGATTTCAAGTTTACTTAAACATTTTTCCTTATAACTCAGGGCTTAAAGTGCTCGGTAAATTCTTGTTGTTGATATAAGAATTTTATTTCAGCTCAAACTTTGTTGGTTATTTTTTTGAAAGGTTGATTTGACCTTAGGATAGAGAGCCTTCGCATGTGTGGGACCATAGGATCCTTGCTGAAAGAGTGGAGCCTTCGCCATAAAGGTTGGTAAATTAGTGGGGAAGCCAGGATGACATTGTAGTAATTAGTAATTGCCCCTACATGCTGTCTAGAATTCTGAAACTCTCCCCAGGAAATGCCTAATGCAGAGACATGCAAGAGAAATTTAAAAAGCAAAATTGTGGAATAAGTGAAGTATGTCAGTGACTTTTCACTTCCTTTTTTGTTATTCTTTCTACCTGCTTATGAAACCACCATGACTTCAGAGACCAGGTCCCTCTGATGGCCCCTGAAAGCCCAGGGTTCCCACCCAGACCTGATCCTCCTGTGCTTTGGATTTATTCTTGGTGACCATGTGCTCTGAATTGTTTTTATTACCTCTCATGTAATAATATTTCCCACAAATTTCAGTAGGTTGTGATTCATTCATTACATGCTTAACTAAATGTTACTTTTATTTTTTAAAGATTTACTTATTTTGGGGGGAGGCAGAGAAAGATGAAGAGAGAGAATCTCAAGCAGACGCCCTTCTGAGAGTGGAGCCCTGCAAGGGGCATCATCTCACAACCCCAAGATCATGACCTGAGCCAAAACCAGGAGCCAGACACTTAACCGACTGAGCCACCCAGGCACCGCCTTATACTTAAATGTTACTTTTATATCTTTGGGAGAGCTTGCACATGATTTAATTCACAAAATCAGAAAAAGAAAATCCTTGCTTGAACCATATACATCCTGCGTTTTGCTTCTAAAAATACAAATGCTGTATCTACCAAGTGATCTGACATGGATCCACATATAAAAGCTAAATAGATAGCCCTTTCCAGAAGGAGGGACACATTGCCTTAAGCCACAGACATTGCCTCTCTTCCCTCTCTTACTCATCTTGCTAATTCGTTGTGGGAGCCTCTCCCACTCTAGTATTGTTTCAACACAGTGATTCAGACAACTGCTGTGAGTTGGCTGGTATGGGCATGTGGTACATCATCTGATTATCATCTAATTCAAAGGAATGGAACTCCAGTGGTGGAATTGAAGGCACCAACAAGGAACCGAATTCATAGGTAGCCCCGACAGGGGGCAGTTAAGTCACATCAATAAAATAGGATTGACATTGACCTTACAGACCAAGGTCATAGCCGATCCAGTAAAGTTTTGATTTGCCAGCATAGAGCCCAGAACTACTTTGTGTAAAAGAAGCCAATGCAATTAAGCTAGAAACCCACATTTTAAAGTATAGATTCTCATTTAGTTAAGGACTCTTGTGAGGTCACACCCAGATGCTTCCATCTCATCCTGTCCTTTCTTGACACCCTAGGGCTGTCACTTCTTTAGCTGCCACACAATCACGAACAGTGCCAATCAAGCTGCCCACGTCTTTGCACGTCTGCAGAGTAATGACAGCAATGAATAAAAATGGGGGATTTCTAGCCATCTGTTTACTTCTTTTCTCCTTTCATCTGATCCTGAAAGTTATATCTTTCTCCCCTCCTACTGCTTCAAAAAATAAGAAGGTTCAAATTATAAAAATAGGAAGAATTCTTAGCAGTATTACCCCTTCCTCATTTTGTCTGTCAAGTTTCATTTCAGTGCAGGTGCTGACAGATGTGTATAGGCAAATAAAGTCATTTCCATGTGGCAGAGCAAGGATGCTCACTGGCCTGAGCCAGGCTTAGCATTTTGATTAGAGGCTCCATTTTGAGGTCAGAGGCCAGGGCATTTCTAAATCCCAGACTTTAGTTCATTTTAGCTTGCCTTTGTCATTGCCCAAATCCTGCAAGAATGTCTGGGAATTAAATAAGGCAAAATGGATGCCTGCAATCTTAGGCCTGGCAAAGCTTCTATAGGCAACCACAGGTCCCCACCCAGAGATTGTTTATATTCCTCTTGCATCCTCTAGGATCCTGCTTACGCACCACTTTCTGTTGAGTAACGGTGTGTGGAGCCAAGTCAGGACCGGTAATGTTCCTCGTCTGCCTTCTTGGGCTGGTCCTGACGCTGGCCCCTGACAATGCCAGGCTCGGGAACTATTTGTTTCTGATTTCCAGCCAAGAAGTCTAACAATTCTCTCCCTTCCTTCCTATCGCCCTCTTCTTCCTTACCAATGCCAAGTCTGGGATTTTCCTTGTCTAGAGACCATACAGGCAAGGAAATGAACTTTCTTGGGATATGACAGACCGCTTAACAGAAATGGTGCCTTTTGTTCTCATTCAAATGCCTTTTTCTTAAATGACATTTGTCTCCAAGGCTTCTGCAGATCTATCTGCCCTAGCTACTTAATTTCTACAAGGTCCCCAGTAGAAGACTTAGAAGTAGTAGGCATTAGGAATTCTGACTTTTCTGATTGGGAAGCATTAGCTCAGAAAGGAGTAACTTGCCCAGGGATTTAGTCAAGCAATTCTGGTAGCTGTGTGTAAATCCATTCTTTAAACTTAAAAATCCTTTCTTAAAAATCCATTCTGAAATGTTAAAAATCCTTTTTGTTTCTTGCAACTGTGTCTAAGACAAAGGAAGCAAACCCTTATATTTACCTATGGAAAATAGAGGCAGATTTGGCTGTTGATCACTAATTCCACCATCAGCCAGAAAATTTTATTTCTTTTGCGCCCACTCAGAGATAGCCCAACCCACATTATAGTTCACAGGACATGGGTCCTATTTCAGTTCGCTAGGTCCCTGACCCTGGGCAAGTCACTTCACTTCTCTGGATTTACAGGTTCCTCATTTGAGACACAAGGTAGTTGGGATTTAGGGTCTCGTAGGTTTCTTTCCAGCTTTGGGTCAGCAACTAGGAAAATGCAGAGATAAAGGCATAAGGTGAACCCATCTTTAAAAAGCCAGCAAAAATTTTTTTAAAAAGTTTTTTTTTTTTTAAAGCCAGCAAAATGTCTATATGCAACTTTTTTTTTTTTTTTTTTTTTTTTTTTTTTTACTATATGCAACACTTTAAAAATAATCTCTAGAGAGGTGCCTGGGTGGGTCAGTTGATTAAGTGGCTGCCTTCGGCTCAGGTCATGATCTCAAGGTCCTGGGGCTCTCTGCTCGATGGGGAATCTGCTTCTCCCTCTGCCCCTACCCTGTGCATGCTCTCTCTCTCAGATAAATAAATAAAATCTTAAAAAAAAAAAAATCTCTAGTAAATAAGATTTTGTATACACTTTGGCTCAGCAATTTTACTCTTGGGGCTTTATCCAAAGGAAGTAATCAGAGACATGCTTCAATTTGCAAGGATGACTGTCACAGTGTTTGTGTTTAAAAAAATTTTAATTGTAGGATAGTTTTAGATATACAGAGAAGTTGCAAAGATAGTACAGCCAGTTCCTCTGTACTCCATCTGTCTTTCCTCCTCATTTCCTTCATTGTTTAACAACTGATATTAGTATATTACATTCATCACAACTAATGAAACTAATGAACCAGTATTAATACATTTTATTAACTAAAATTCATACTGTATTCATATTTCCTTAGTTTTAACCTGCTGTTCTTTTTCGGTTCCACGATTCTATCTAGAACACCAACTATATTTAGTTGTCATGTCTCTCTAGGTTCCTCAGGACTGTGAGAGTTTGCCAGATTTTTCTTATTTTTTTAAAAAAATATTTTAGTTAATTTTTAAAAATATTTTATTTATTCATGAGAGACACAGAGAGAAAGACAGGCAGAGACACAGGCAGAGGGAGAAGCAGGCAGGGGGAGAAGCAGGCTCCATTCAGGGAACCCAATGTGGGACTCGATCCTGGAACCCTGGGATCACACCCTGAGCTGAAGAAGGCAGACGCTCAACCACTGATCCACCCAGGCATCCCTATTTTTAGTTAATTTCTATGCTCAACATGGCACTCAAACTTAAAACCCTGAGATCAAGAGTTACGTGTTCTTACTAACTGAGCCAGCCAGGCCCCCTAGATTTTCCATATTTTTGATGACCTTGACAGTTCTGAGGAACGCTGGTCAGGTATTTTGTAGACTGTCTCTTGATTTAAAAAAAATCATTTTTAAAAAAGATTTTATTTATTCATAGGGAGACACAGAGAGAGGCAGAGACATAGGGAGAGGGAGAAGCAGGCTCCCTGTGGGAAGCCCAATGTGGCACTCGATCCCAATATGGGATCAGGACCTGAGCCAAAGGCAGACGTTCAGCCACTGAGCCACTCAGGTGCCCCTTAAAAAATCATTAAACTGGGGTTATTGGTTCTTGGTAGGAAAGCCACAGCTGTAGGTACCACTCATGTCACATCATATCTGGGGGACAAGTTGTTTATAGGAGCTTTCACCAATGATGTTAAGCTTAATCACACAGCAGAGATAGTGTTTTGTCAGATTTCACTGTGCTATTTTCTAATAATAAAAGTTCTCAAATAAGCTACACATCAGTAAAAGGACTGTATACTCCATGAGGGCAGGAATTTTGCCGGTTATACTCCCAGCTATGCACTGAGTGCCAAGCACAGTTCTGACACATACGGGTGTTGAATGTATAGAATTGGTTGGATGAAAAGGAGATTGGTTAAATAATTTATATAATATGATGGAGAGGGCACCTGGGTGGCACAGTTGGTTGAGGGTACAACTCTTGGTTTCAGCTCAGGTCATGATCTCCAGGTGGTGAGATGGAGCCCCATGTCAGGCTCTGCATTCAGCGTGGAGTCTGCTTGAGATTCTCTCTCCTACCTCTTCCCCTCACACTTGTGCTCTCTTTTTCTCTAAAATAAATAAATCTTTTTAAAAATGTGATGAAATACTAGTGGTCATCATAAATATTTGGTGATACGGAAAAACATCAGTGATACATTTGGTGAACAAAACAGATCAAAAGACAATTTGTACACATCCTATTTTCTATGAAGTTTGTGTGTTCGTGTGTGTGTGTGTGTGTGCCTGTGTATGTGTGTAGAAAAAGAACTAGAAGGATGTCAAAATGTTAAAATGGTCAGTGGTTATTGCGGGGTAGAAGGATTCCAGGGGATTTTAATTTTCTTCCTTGTTCAGTAAGGATAAGAATGAATTAGTTTTGAAATCAGAGGGAAGAAAAACCCAATACAAATGGAGAGGTTTTGATCTTCAAGAAGGTTCTCGAGCAAGAAAAACAGATGTTTCAATACAATGCTCAGAAACCACATTATTTAGCCATGTATTAGTATTTGTGAAGGAACTGGAATCAGTGGTGCGGTGCATAGAGGGTGTTGTCCTCAAAATTCTGCAGTTTCTAGGAAACAGGGTACACTAGGCACCATCTGTTTCTGATTTAGGGCATTAGAGTTGCAAGATCATGAGCTGTATCTTTGTTACTCTCGTAACAAATTGTTTAAAGTTAAAAAAAAAAAGTAAAGAGCAAAACCAAATGCACAGGATGCCAGAGTGAATGGCATTATTGTATCGTTCGCTTTCTCCTCCCTGGGGCTTTGCATTTTAAAAACACATGTTGTGGTTTTTCTATGATTATCTTCCCACTTCCTGTGTTGTATCTCCCTTACTGTAAATATCCTTTTGTATAGTCATGGTTTTCTTTCTCCTTGTCTTACATATGTGTCTTCTTGATACTAACTTTCTCCAAACTTCCACGCGTATTTTTCCTAATACTAATTCATATGGGTCCAATGGTATTTTTAGCGATTTTTAGAACCTTGATTTCAAATTCTAGTTCCATCTTTAGCTGCATGATCTGTGGAAAGTTGCCTAACCTCTCTGCCTCTTAGAAAATGAGGACTGTATTAGGTACTCAACTCTGAGTATTCCAAGGATTACAGGAGACTA
Source organism: Vulpes lagopus (assembly GCF_018345385.1). NCBI lineage: Eukaryota > Metazoa > Chordata > Mammalia > Carnivora > Canidae > Vulpes > Vulpes lagopus. The sequence continues at coordinate 65,412,808 of NC_054834.1, read as the reverse complement.
AATGTAAATATGTGCAGGATCCATCCTAGAGCCAGTCACAAAAGAGGCACTTAGCCTATAGAATCTTATACTTCCTTCTCCTCTTCCATACATGCTCTACTGTGTCTCATGTTATCTTTCTAAAATGCTGATAACGTAGTAAAGGATCAAGTCTAACCTTAGGCTTTCAGGATCCTCTTTACATGAGCCAACCCATTTTTGTGGTCTCACTACCTTCCAGGCACACTGTATATACACGTTATGCTCCAGCCACACCAAATTACTAGCTGTTGCCTAACCACATATTACTCTTTCTTCTCTCTGTGCTGTTTTTTTTTTTTTTTTTTTTTAAGATTTTATTTATTTGATAGAGCGAGCAAGTGTGTCCACACCAGTAGGGGGAAGGGTAGAGGGAGAAGCAGACTCCCTGTTGAGCAAAGAGCAAAGATCATGACCTAGCAGAAGGCCGCTGCGGAACTAACTGAGCCACCAGGGCACCCCTTTCTCCATCATGCCGTTAAGCATTCTGTTTTCTCTGTCTCAAAGTCCTTTGTACTCCTTTCAGACAACTTTCTTTGTGAAGCTTTTTCTGGCAGTCTGTGGGTCCCCCGTGCTCCCCTCTGACCACACTAACTTGTTCAGACCTTAATTAATGCAATCCCTTATACAAGTGTCCACATCATTCACTCATTTATTCAACAAGTAGTTATCCAGCCCTTGCTACACACCAGGCCCTGGAATGTATCTTCTAGTTCAATTATGGATTCCATCAGGGCCGGGGTCTTGTCTTATCCACCCCCTCTCAACCCAGGCCTAGCCTAGGAGTAAAGCAAATGTACTCAAAGCCTGTTTGTTCAATATTGAATAAAATCTGAGCATTTCTTTTTTCAATTATCAAACTGAAAATCATAATGCTACCAAGTACTTCCTCATTTGCCCTTTAAAGACAAGATAAAAGACACATATTTTCTTTTACATGTAACATATTGTTATGCTTATTAACAATTCCAGGGGGCTCAGAAATATTCCTTTGCTTTGAGTGTTCTCCATCTGGAAGAGTTTAACTAATTAAACCAAAGATCGCGGATGAGTTGGCCCTGTTTATCTCCAGTGGATGAAATCCTTTTCTCTCCAGAGGATGCTTCAGACAAATATCAAGGGTCAGTGTTATTTTTAGTAACATACAGTTTTGAAAGTCTTAGCATTTTTTTTTCAATTTCTAAGTTTGGTAACATACTTTTGAAACTCTTTTTATTTTTAATTTTTTAGAATTAAATTTATTAGCATACCTTGGCCTATATGGAAGCATTCGTTTCAGCTTTAGATGATATTGAATTACCATACTGGAGATTAGGGTAGTCATTAGTCTGCGAAATAAGTTAGAAAAAAATGCTTCCCCCCCATCACCTCCCCCACCTCCTGTAAGTGCAGGATTCCTGTTGGTGATGATATTCTGTGCAGATTGAATGGTGATTCAGAGAAAGCTATTATTATCCTTCCTTTTGAGAGACTTTCAATTTTTGATGATTAATATTTGTCAGTATTTCTGAGTTTTCATTCCCGTCCTTCCCATCTCCTCTTCTCCATTTCCTTAACGAAGAGAAACATACAGGCCTCGTGTTCTTGGATTCATTTAGAACCCTTGTAGGCTTCACAGGACAGTTCTAAAAATTCATGTTCCAATTACATACCGATTTCTTTAGGCTTAAGAATGAGAACGGGGCAGCCTGGGTGGCTCAGCGGTTTATCGCCGCCTTCAGCCCAAGGCCTGATCCTGGAGACCCGGGATTGAGTCCCATGTCAGGCTCCCTACATGGAGCCTGCTTCTCCCTCTTCCTGTGTCTTTGCCTCTCTCTCTCTCTATCTCTCTCTCTCTCTTTCTCCCCTATGAATAAATAAATAAAATCTTAAAAAAAAAAAAAAAAGAATGAGAACACTATAACTTCACATTAGCAACAATTAAATGACGGCCACAAGAGCTGAGTTCTAGTGATCTTTTTTTTTTTTTTTTTAATTAAGGATTTTACTTATCTATGAGAGACACAGAGAGAGGCAGAGACATAGGCAGAGGGAGGAGCAGGCTCCCTGCAGGGAGCCCAATGCAGGACTGGATCCCAGGACCCCAGGATCATGACCTGGGCCAAAGGCAGACGCTCAATTACTGAGTGTCCCTAAGTTCTAGTGATCTAAATTCATTTTTTTCCCTCTAGTTGGAAACAGTTTGTCCATCTTTTGAGTTATATCATGAGATTTAGACCAACAGGCCCAGATAGGAAGAAGCTAAGTCAGATTTTAGTGGGAAAGATGCTATGTGAACTTGCACAGTGAATAAACCAAACCTAATGTCTAACACTACTTTCCTTGCTAGGCAATGTCACCATGTACAATTGACCCACCTGAATTTCATTAAAAGCTGAAAAACAATAGAGAGTCAGTATGGGACCAAAGGAACCCATGGAAGTTTATCAGGATGGATGGATTGATTGACTGATTGATTGATTTGAGACACACAGAGAGAGAAGCAGGCTCCATGCAGGGAGCCCAATGTGGGACTTGATCCTCGGTCTCCAGGATCATACTCTGGGCTGAAGGCGGCACTAAACTGCTGGGGCATTGGGGCTGCCAATCAGGCCCTATTTAAATGAGGCCCTCTTACATATCCTTTCTTGGGACTGTCCCTCAGCCTCTCCTAAGACTGAGTCCTACTATCCTGTTCTTGGGGGGACAAAAGGATTAGGGGAGGGCGTGGCACTCAGAGCACTGAAGTTACTAAGACAAACAAGTTCTTTGGTCATCATTGTCCCCAATAACAGATTTGATTAAATCTTTAGCTCCTGGGTGGGGTTTGGTATTTTTATAGTGCCCCAAAAGTTGGAGGATTGTCCCTAGATACTTTTCTCATCTCTCTCCCCTGAAGCCCTCACAATATTTCCATGGAGGTCATTCCATCTGTCCTCTGCCCTATGGTAGTGTGGCAGGTTTATCTTTTTTTTTTTTTTTTTTTAAGATTTTACTTATTTATTCATGAGAGACACACACAGAGAGGTAGAGACCGGCAGAGGGAGAAGCAGGCTCCATGCAGGAAGCCCGATGTGAGACTCGACCTTGGGACTCCAGGATCACGCCCTGAGCCAAAGGCAGAAGCCCTCAACCACTGAGCCACCCAGGCATCCCCGGTTTATCATGTTTTTGTAGCCTCAGGTGGAAATATTTCTACTAACTGGTGCTTTGGTATTATAAGGCGGGCCTGTGAAATCCTTCACTGTGCTTTCAGAAAGTCATTACTAGGACCCTGTTTTCTAAAAGTCTTGGGAGGACCCATGGGAGATAGAGCAGTGGTGCTGGGTCCATGCAACTTGTGTGTTTCTCCTTTAGGGGCTCTGCATTTTGTAACTCGTATTTCTCTCTTTGTGTTGCTTATGAAGTGACTCTGAGTCAACTTTTGTCCCATTTATAGCAAAGACTTTATGAGTTGCATCCTTTTTCCCTTTGCTGTATGTTTCTCATCTCACATTTATTTTGCTACGGTGCATGCATTTTTGTAAGTAGCCTTGTGGTGTTCTTCCAAGAAGGCAGGTTATAGATAAATAAGTAAACATTTGTGGGTATGAAAATCCAGATAAAATGGATTGTCTCAGGCCACACTCAGCTACACTGGGAAAACCTGGGCCTGCCACAAATTACCCGCGGGGCTGTATGGATTGTGTTAGAAAATGCAATGCCCTTTGGAATACCATGGCAATTCCTATGGTATGGATAAATATAGCAACGGATGTGCGAATTGCGCCCAAGTCATGAAACCCTGGAATTGCTGAATGAATGGTACAGCAGGGACCTAGAAGGTCTTTTTCAACTTCATTGTTAAAAATGACTAGATTCTCCTACAGGAGAAAGACTCAAGTGACCTGAAGGAAGTGATTCATAGGGAATGAAACCAGAGAGCAGTGATAGAAAAGGTCACCAGAGGGAAAGCGGGAAGTGCCAAGCAGAAACTCCAAAAAAATAAATAAATAAGCATTTGTCAAAAGGCGAGTACATAAGCCATCCATCCCAGGGTCACAAGCTCCCAGCAAAGTGGCTAGAATTTCTGCTGATGAATTGAAGGAAATTTGCAATAAGGAAAAATACACCCATCTGAAAAGAAATCCAGTTCATAAGGTCAGCCCAACCCAAAACAACATCAGTGAACAGGAATTTCGTTCTGTGAACAATACCGATCTTAGTCCTACAGTGGCCAGCTCATTCCTTTCCAGAGTGCATACAGTTCACACCTATTTTTGTTCTGAAAATTCTACAGAAAACTTTTGGGAAAAAAAATCCTGGACAGTCAGGAACCCTAAAAAATGTGATATTTTGTTTCTTGTACAGCTGCATGAGGGCACACGTCTGTTAGCAATTGCCAACCTCACTAAAGCACGCAGGGAGGGCAGTGAAACCACCATTGACCTCACATACACAGAGGTTCGGGGAAGGGAGACAGTGTCTCATAGTACTGTCTGACGTTTAAATACCAGCATAGAGCAAATGTCCACAAAGCCTACAGGGGCTACTGAAAGCGGAGGAAACAGGTGATGAGATCACATAGAGGAGGAAGAGGGAGAGGAGGAAGGGACCAGGATGGGACCTTGAAGTTCTGCGTCTGTGCTGAACTACACAGAGGTCCATGTGTCTAGCTGCCTACCCCACATCCCCACTTGGCTGTCTGATAGGTTTCTCAGACTCAGTGTTCAAAGCCCAACTTTGATGTTCACCCTCTCAGTCTTCTCTAAATCTGTAAATGACACATCCATTCTCCCAATTGCTCAAGCCCCCAACTTTTTTTTTTTTTAAAGATTTTATTTATTTATTTGAGGGAGTGAGGAGAATGAGTGAGAGCGAGCACAAGCCAGGGAGGAGGGGCAGAGCTGGAGGGAGAAGCAGATACCCCCACGGAGCAGGGAGACCGATGTAGGTGGGGCTGGACCCCAGGACCCCGGGATCATGAGTTGAGCTGAAGGCAGATACTTAACTGACTTAGCCACCCGTGCACCCCTAAGCCCCAAACTTTGAATTACCTGATCCAAGCAGTTTTCTCCTTTCCCCTGGATTGTTGCAGTAGCTCCCTTTTCTATCCTTCTCTCCTCCAGTCTATTCTTAACACAGAATAGAGTGGTCCTGTTAGAACATTAGTCAGATCATGTCACTCCTCTCCCCCAAACACTCTACGTGCTTCTTATGTCACTTAGACTAAAACTGTCTCTCAGGCTGTTAATGACCTACATCCCCTGCCCCATTGCCTTCTTTCTTCTCATTCTGTTTCCCATATCCTGGCCTCTGCTATCGTTCAAGCACGGTCAGGCCCATTCTGCCTCAGGGCCTTTGCACTTGCAATCTACTTAGAAAGCTCCTCTGTATAATAACCTTCTTTGATTTCACACTACCTTCATTTCACTGCTCAATTGTAACCTTATCAGACCATCCTATAAAAAATTGCACCCTCCATTCTTAGCTCTTCCAATCTTCCTTAACCTTTTTTTTTTTCCTAGTGTCTTTTATGACCATCTAACATACTATTAGTCACTTTTTGGCTTATAGAGTATCTCCTGTTTGGTAACAATATGTTCCATAAGGAGAAACTTTGTGTCTTTTGGTCACTGCTTATTCCTAGCACACAGTGGACACTCAAATATTTGTGGAAGGAAGGAAGGAAGGAAGGAAGGAAGGAAGCAAGCAAGGAAGGGCTACAGTGTCTCTCATTCAGGTAGAGAAGGAATTGACTAGGAGGCTGAAAAGTGGCCAGAGAGGTAGCAAAGGAGAAGCCAGGAGCAAGAAGTAGAATAGAAGCTGAGAAATAAAGCATTTTTTATTGAGGTAAAATATATATAACAGGGGCACCTAACTGGCTTTAGTCAGTGGAGCATGCAACTATTGATCTTGGGGTTGTGAGTTCAAACCCATGTTGATTGTAAAGCTTATTAAGAAAATATGTATAAAACATAAAATTGGGATCCCTGGGTGGCGCAGTGGTTTGGCGCCTGCCTTTGGCCCAGGGCGCGATCCTGGAGACGGGGATCGAATCCCATGTCGGGCACCCGGTGCATGGAGCCTCCTTCTCCCTCTGCCTGTGTCTCTGCCTCTCTCTCTCTCTCTCTGTGACTATCATAAATAAATAAAAATTAAAAAAAAAAAAACATAAAATTGATCATTTTAACCATTTAAAAATATACAGTTCAAATGGCATTAAGTACACTCACATCGTTTTGCAACCATCACCACCATCCATCTCTGGAACTTTTTTTCATCTTTCTAAACTGAGACTCATTAAACAACTCGCCATCCTCTCTTCCCAGCTGTCCCTGGGAACCACCACTCTACTTTTTGCCTGTATGACTTTGGCTACTCTGGGTATCTCATATGAGTGAATTCATACAATATTTGTCCTTTTGTGACTGGTTTATTTCACTTGGTGCAATGTCTAAAAGGTTCATCTAGCGTTTATCAGAACTTCCTTTTTTAAGGCTTTTAAAAAAATATTTTTATAGGGCACCTGGGTGGCTCAGCAGCTGAGCATCTGCCTTCGGCTCAGGGCATGATCCTGGGGTCCTGGGATGGAGTCCCGCATCGGGCTCCCTGCAGGGAGCCTGCTTCTCTCTTTGCCTATGTCTTTGCCTCTTTCTCTGTCTCTGTGGCTCTCATGAATAAATAAATCAATCTTTATATATATATATATATATATATATCTTTAAAATAAAAAAATATTCTGTTGTATGATGTCACATTTGTTTATCCACTCATCTCTTGATGGATAATTTGGGCTGCACCCACCTTTTGGTTATTGTGAATAATGCTGCTTTGAATATGGGTGTACAAATATCTCTTTGAGACTCTGCTTTGAATTTTTTGGGAGGTATATGCCCAGAAGTAGAATTGTTGGATGCTATGGTAATTCTATGATTAATTTCTTGAGGAGCTGTCGTATTATATTCTATGGCAGCTGCACCAGTGCACAGGGCTCTTATTTCTCCACATCCTATCAGCCTTATTTTCTGTTTAATTTTTTTTTAATTAATAACCATCCTAATGGGTGTGAAGTGGTATCCCATTGTGTTTAGGGGAAAGTGTTTAATTTCCTTCCTTCCTTCCTTCCTTCCTTCCTTCCCTCCTACCTTTCTACCTTACCTCCCTCCCATCTTTTTTTTCTTTCTTTCTAATATTTTATTTTAAGATTTTTATTTATTTTTTTTAATTTTTTCTTTTATTTATTATTTATGATAGTCACACACACACACACACAGAGAGAGAGAGAGAGGCAGAGACATAGGCAGAGGGAGAAGCAGGCTCCATGCACCGGGAGCCCGATGTGGGATTCGATCCTGGGTCTCCAGGATTGTGCCCTGGGCCAAAGGCAGGCGCCAAACTGCTGCGCCACCCAGGGATCCCAAGGTTTTGTTTATTTATTCATGAGAGACACACAGAGAGAGAGAGAAAGGCAGAGACACAGGCAGAGGGAGAAGCAGGCTCCATGCAGGGAGCCCGATGGAGGACTCGATCCTGGGACTCTGGGATCACGCCCTGAGCTAAAGGCAACTGCTGAGCCACCCAGGCATCCCTTTTTCCTTTTTTAATATTAAGTAACCTCTACACCCAGTGTGGGGCTCAAACTTAAGCCTCGAGATCAAGAGGGGCATGCTCTGAGCCAGCCAGGCTCCCCTAGAAGAGAGCATTTTATTATTTATTTATTTTTTTAAAAAAATTTTTTGTTAACTTTTATTTATTTATGATAGTCACAGAGAGAGAGAGAGAGAGAGGCAGAGACATAGGCAGAGGGAGAAGCAGGCTCCATGCACTGGGAGCCCGACGTGGGATTCGATCCCGGGTCTCCAGGATCGCGCCCTGGGCCAAAGGCAGGCGCTAAACCGCTGCGCCACCCAGGGATCCCAGAAGAGAGCATTTTAAACTAGAGACAGTGGTCATCCCTGTCAAGAGCTGCTCCAAGATCAGGTAAATTAAGTCTGAGATTGTCTATTGGATTTGGCATGTGGAGGTGGTAGTGACACCAGCAGAATGATGAGGGGTCACCAGATTATAGCAGGCAGGAGAGTGAATAGGTGATGATGATGACTTGAGAAGCTTGTCTGTGCTTAGGAGCAGAGAATACTATTTATCGAATGTTTACTATGCTCTGTCATCAGATGAGATGCCAAGATTGGAGCAGAAGGGGCACCTGTGTGGATCAGTGATTGAGCATCTACCTTCAGCTCAGGGTGTGATCCTGAGGTCCTGGGATCAAGTTCCGCATTGGGCTTCCTGTGGGGAGCCTGCTTCTTCCTCTGCCTGTGTCTCTGCCTCTCTCTGTGTCTCTCATGAATAAATAAATGAAATCTTAAAAAAAAAAAAAAGATTGGAGCACAAGTGCCAACAGATGTGGTTCCTGTCTTCATTTGGCTGACAGTCCAGCAGAGGAGAAAGACAGTTGAGAAATTTATTCAACTCCAGTTTGCTAAGAGCTAAAATCAGAAGCAGAGGGTGCTGTGTCTGTTACAGTCACATGGGACCTGAAGAAGGGAAGGGAGGAATCCACTTAAATGGATTAGAGTTTGGTTTTCCCTGTGGGTCTGTCTTCAAGGAAATAATATCTTGGTCCTGCTGACATAGGCATGTGGGTCTTCCTGGCAGTTCCTTCTCATTGTTAGCTTGTGCCACTATAGTGCTCCCAAATAACTTCTGTGAGCTCTCAGAGATGAACATTTCACATTAAAAAAAAAAATTATTTACTTGACAGAGAGGGAGAGGGTGCATAAGCAGGAGGAGTGGCAGAGGCAGAGGGAGAGGGAGAGGGAGAAGCAGACTCCCTGCTGAGCAGAGAACCCAACATGGGGCTGAATTCCAATTCCCTGGAATCATGACCTGAGCCAAAGGCAGATGCTTAATGGACTGAGCCACCCAGACGCCCCTGTCTCACATATTTTTTTTTTTTTAATTTTTTTTTACTGGATGTCTCACATGTTCTTAAACCAGCCTATCAGTCTGCTTCTTCAGCGTGGCTTCCATTTATCCAGACACCCTGTCCATGAGACTAGTTGATGGAGAATTCCTGTGGCCAAAGTTTAAGGGTCTCAGTGTAAGAACTGGCAAGTGTGTGCCAATGCCTCTTCCTCAGGCTTCTAAAGCCACTCATCTTCTGGGTGAGGAGCAGAAGTCACTGGATCTGGGTCGGGGTTTGGAGGTGTTATGTGCTCTACCTATGCTCCAAGTAATGATGCTTGTGCTGACAAAGTCTCCCATTCGAGTTTTCTGTCAACTTTCTGTCCTGTTCAATTTCAATTCATTTTTTTAAAAGTTTTATTTATTTATTCATGAGAGATGCAGAGGGAGAAGCAGGCTCCATGCAGGAAGCCTGATGCAGGACTCAATCCCAGGATCCAGGGATCATGACCTGAGCCTAAGGCAGATGCTCAACCACTGAGCCACTCAGGCGTCCCTCAGTTCAATTAAAAAAATATATATATTTTATTTATTTATTTGACAGGGTGGGTGGAGAGAGATCACAAGCAGAGGAAGCAGCAGGAAGAGGGAGAGGAAAAACAGGCAGAGGGAGAGGGAGAAGCAGGCTCCCTGTCGATTCCAGGACCCCAGGATCATGACCTGAGCTAGAGGTAGACACTTAACCAACTGAGCCACCCAGGCACCCCTAATTTTTTTTAATCTCTAATTTGAAGATAACAGATGTACCTCTTTCAGATTAAGTGAAAAAATTCATGTAAAGCATGAGTACAGTGAGTAGCTCATAGGAGGAGCTTGGTAAAAATTAGCTTTTATTGTTACGTTTCCTATTTTGGTCATGTATTACAGTTTGGGAACATTAAGTGTCTGAGCCCCAGCTCAGTGAGTTTACTGTTCAAAGTGTACTACTTAATAAATTGGCATTCTAGTTTCATCCATTAGTCTTACAAGCTTAGCTAATGTGTGTCTTCCTCTAAGAGCTAAGGCTGCCCTGGGGTGCTAACAAGATCTGGATTCTGAATGGCTAGGCTGAGAACAGACCTGGCCTGGACTGTATTTACTAGAGCAGGAAGGCTTCTCAGGAGCCAGCTTGCTGCACTCTCTAGATATGCCCAACCCTTCCCTTCTCTTTCCATCTGGAACCCCAGTGTTGCAATGCCAGCCCTGCTTTTATAGAAAGCATTTTATATACCCACTGGAAAGTAATGTGTTCTTATGCACCTGCCTGCCACAGGTTTCCAAATATCTCCAGAATTTTGGGAGATGTTTTTTTGTCTTTTTCTTTTTCTTGCACTGCTCCCTTGCTTGACTCAGTGGGCCTCCCAATCTCTTCCTTTACAAGGCTATGTTGTGCTGAGCACCAGAAAATTCCCAGGGAAAACGTCTGCCAAAACACAAAACCAAGGAAAAAGGATAAAAGCAAGAGTTTTGGACCAGGCTGGCACGAACCGTAAACCTTTTGTGCCATATTTACTTTTTCTTAATCTAAAATAACAGAGATAACATACACAATGGACTTTCTAACTTGCCACTTTTCCCTTATCTTTTTCCCCCCCGTTGTGAGCCCTAAGACATCATGTTCTTTCATATAATCTCTCTCTCTCAAAAAAAAAAAAGAAAAAAAACGCACACACAAAAAAACCCGTTGACCATTCCATTCCCTGCTGCTGCCCATGGAGAAGAACAGACTCTATCTGATATTTCAGCTGGAAGGCAGGGTGGCAGATTCTTTCCAATCGGGTGGCGACTTCCTCCCTACACTCAGAACACACCCCTTCCCAAAAATACGCCCTCCTGGGCAAGCAGCACAAAGGGAGCAGATCCAGCTCTCGGCGTCAGCAAATGCCCACATCCCTTCCCTTTCCTTTTACACCCAGTGGCCTGGGAATGGCACATGAGCTTGGGGAATCTGAACTGCCAATCCTTCCTTGTGTGGCCCCATCAGGCCTTCAAGTGGCCTTGTTCTCTCATCTCTTGCCCTCCTGGGCCATCTTCCAAACCAACTGCTGGAAGTGACTTTCCTAAAAGGCAAGTCTGAACATTTCATTCCATCTGCTTAAGAACTCCCCATGGCCTTTTGGCCCACAGTAAGAATTCCCAAACTCCAGCCTAATCTCTGTGTGGTTGGCTATAAAAGAATCATTGCATTCAGATGTACTTCCTAGAGTTCGGAATAGATCCTGGGGATCTGTATATGTTAGCCTGAATTCTTTAGGTTGTAAGTGACAGTAACTCATCTCAAACTAGTTTAGGTCAAAAAAAGGAATCCATTATTTCTTTTGACTAGGGGGTAAAACAATCTCAACCATATCCGTAGGATTTTAATTTATGGAGGTGACTGAATGATGACATGGAGAGGTCAATATCATTGAAAGACTAATGTATTAATTAATTTCCTGAGAGGAGGGGGCAATGCCATACCACACAGGACTATTTGGAGAAGTATCACGTTTGCTGGGAGGCAGAAGAGAGCAAGGGCTGGGATGGCCAGGGGAGGCATAGGCTCCAGCCTTTACTGGGATTTCTGCAGGAAAGGCAAAGCAGTTTTGCATTAGCTACTTTGAATAAATCAGGTGGCTTTTAGGGCATAGCAATTGGTGTCTAATAACCTCGCCCTGGGTTGATTTAGGGCAGGGGACATAAGGGCTTGGTATATGAGTTAGCTGAAGGAGGTGATTTCAGAGTATGGACTTTGAGATCTCAAAGGAGATATAAACAACTTCAGCTGTTAGTTTGGGTTCCAAATAGACCAATACAGAATCTAAGAAAACACAGAACAAGAGCTGGCTTCAGTGGGAATGTCTTTAGGGATGTGCTGTCAATAAAGCAGCCATGAGGGATGCCTGGGTGGTTCAGTGGTTGAGCGTCTGCCTTCAGCTCAGGTCATGATCCCAGTCCCAGGATCGAGTCTGCTTCTCCCTCTGCCTGTGTCTCTGCCTCTCTCTCTCTGTGTCTCTCATGAATAAATAAATAAAATCTTAAAAAAAAAAAAAAAAAAGCATCCATGAGCTACATAGTGGCTGTTGAACACTTAGCACAAATTGAAATGTGATGTGTGAGGTATATACTGACTTTCAAAGGGAGGGTAACAAAGAGAAAACTTGTACAGTGCAGTGATTTGATAATCCTGTGCATTGCTCAATGCTTGCCACCATGGGTGTGGTTATCATCTGTCACCATGCAGTATCATTACAATATTGACTATATTCCCTATGCTATAAAAAAACAAAACAAAAACAACAAAAAATCCAAAATACTGAATTAAATACAGCATGAAAAAGAATTTCATCTGTTTCTTTTTACTTTTCATAGCATAGACCCTAGAAACTTAAAATTGCATGTGTAGCTTGCACTTGTGGTTCACATTGTATTTCTATCGCATAGCACTGGTCAGTATCAAATGTTCTCTTTCTCTCTATGGACTCTGCTTTTTTTTTTTAATTAATTAATTTATTTATTTAAAGATTTTATTATTAATTCATGAGAGACATACAGAGGCAGAGACACAGGAAGAGGCAGAAGCAGGGGTGATGTGGCTGAGTAGTCTAAGAGGCAGAAGCAGGACCCCTGCAGGGAGCCCAATGCAGGACTCGATCCCAGGACTTGGGAATCATGACCTGAGCCAAAGGCAGACGCTTAACCAACTGGGACACCAGGCACCCTGGATCCTGCTTTATAAAATATATTTGAAGTTCATTGTCTCCTACTACAAATGGTCTTCTTTGTGTCTGCAAAAATGGCTGCTGGCATTTCCAGGCTTATAAAATTCTAGCTTCTCAGTGCCATCCAAAAGGGAACTTTTTTCTTCTGTTATTCACATATCAATCTTAGGGAAAGACACTCTGGCTCCCCTGACATCACATTCCACCTCTTGAACAAATCACTATTGACAGAAATACTGGTTCCTGTGCCATCTAACCAGGGTAGAGGATCCACATGGCATGGGAGGGGGCAGTGCCCTATATGACAAAAATAACTCATGTTACCAATTGCAGCTTCATTACACTTCACAGGCAATGCCAACGCACAGTAAAGTTTGTAAGAGGTCAGAGTTTGGAGGTAAAATCTAATTGCATTAGTGTGCTTTAGTATGGCATATTAGGCCTTCTGTAGCCTGATCTCATTCTAACTTTTTATTTTTTTATTTAAAATTTTTAAAAAAATGTATTTCACTTATTTATTCATGAGAGACACACAGAGAGAGGCAGAGACAGAGGCAAAGAGAGAAGCAGGCCCCTGCAGGGAGCCCGATATGGGACTCAATCCCAGGATCATGCCCTGAGCTGAAGGTGGACACTCAACCACTGAGCCACCCAGGCATTCCTCATCTTAACTCTTTAATCTCATGTTGGTTCCTTTCTTCCTTCCCCCTGCTATATGTCAACATTGTATTCTTTGGACACTTAAAATTTCTTGCAGCTGCCTGAACACTCCATGCTGAAAAAAAATGTACTATAGAAAATGTCAGACATATGTAAAAGTAGAGAGGATAGTATGATGACCCCTCCATATATCATCACCCAGCTTCAACAATTATCAATGGATGACCAATCTTGTTCCATCCATGCCCCCATTATTCTTCCTAATGGATTAGTTAGAAGCAAATTTCCAACATCATACTATTTCATCCATAAATATTTCAGAGAGTATAAATTAAAATGAATTAAGGAGCCCTAAGACAAGATCATCACAATACCATTATGACCCTAAAAGCCACAATACTAAATAAATAAATAAATAAATGCCACAATACTTCCTTACTATCATCAAATAACCAGCAGGCATTATTTCTATGGATAGTTACAGCTGGTTTCTCTAACTGGTATCCAAACAAGGTTTGCTGGTATGCCTCTTCGATTTCTTTTAACCGTAGGCTCCCCACCCACTTTTTTTAACCATGCAATTTATTTATTGAGGAAACCGGATCTTTTGTCTTGTAGAGTTATCCACATATTAGATTTTGATGATGGCAACCTTATGGTGTTTAGCATGTTTGTTCTCTGGTACAGGTACTTAGATTTAGAGCAGTGTTATACAGTAAAAATATAGTGTACATCACAAAGACAACTTAACATTTTCTAGTAGCTACATTAATAAAGTGAAAATGAGGGATGCCTGGGTGGCTCAGTTGGTTAGGTGTCTGCCTTCAGCTTAGGTCATGAACCCCACATTGGGCTCCCTGCTCAGCAGGGAATCTGCTTCTCTTTTCCTGTCTGCCTCTCCCTCAGCTTGTGTACTCTCTCTCAAATAAATAAATACAATCTTAAAAAAATAATAAAGTGAAAAAGAGAAGATGGAATTATTATTATTTTTTTAAAGTAAGCTCCACATCCAGCATGGAGCCCAACATAGGCCCTGAATTCACTACCCTGAGATCAAGACCTGAGCTGAGAACAAGAGTTGGATGCCCAACCAACTAGGCCACCCAGGTGCCCCCAAAATTCATATTAATAATGTATCTTATTTAACCCAATATAACCAAAATACGAACAGTTCAGCATGTAAGAAATATAAAAGATCCTTAATGAAATATTTAATTTAATTTTATTTAAATTCAATTAACATAAAATGTATTATTGGTTTTAGTGATTTATCAGTCTTATATAATACACAGTGCTCAGCATGTCATGTGCTCTCCTTAATGTCCATCATGCAGTTGCCTCATCTCCAGAGACCTTCAGTTTGTTTCCTGTGATTAAGAGTCTTTTATGGTTTGTTTCTCTCTGGGATTTTGTCTTGTTTTATTTTTCCCTCTCTTCCCCTATGATTATCTGTTTTGTTTCTTAAATTCCACATATGAGTGAGATCATATGATAATTGTTTTTCTCTGATTTATTTCACTTAGCATAATATCCTCTAGTTCTGGGAAGCTTGGGTGGCTCAGCGGTTGGGTGCCTGCCTTTGGCCCAGGGCATGATCTGGAGTCCCAGGATTGAGTCCCACATTGGGCTCCCTGCATGGAGTCTGCTTCTCCCTTTGCTTGTGTCTCTGCCTCTCTCTCTCTCTGTGTCTCTCATGAATAAATAAATAAAATCTTAAAAAAAATCCTCTAGTTCCATCCACATGGTTACAAATAGCAAGATTTCATTCTTTTGATGGTTGAGTAATATTCCATTTTGTGTGTGTGTGTGTGTGTGTGTGTGTGTGTGTGTGTGTATATATATATATATATATCACATCTTCTTTATCCATTCATCTGTCCATGGACATCTAGGCTCCTTCCGTAGCCTGGCAATTGTGGATCTTGCTGCAATAAACATTGGGGTTCAGGTAACCCTTTGGATCACTACATTTGTATCTTTGGGGTAAAGACCTAGTGGTGCAATTCCTGAGTCATAGGGTAGCTCTATTTTCAACTTTTTGAGGAACCTCCATACTGTTTTCCAGAGTGGCCGTACCAGCTTGCATTCCCACCAAGAGTGTATAAGAGTTTTCCTTTCTCCCTGTCCGCATTAACATCTGTCATTTTCTGACTTGTTAATTTTAGCCATTCTGACTGGTGTGAGGTGGTTATCTCATTGTGATTTTGGTTTGTAGTTCCCTGATACTAAGTGATATTGAACATTTTTTCATGTGTCCATTAGCCATTTGTATGTCTTCTTTGGAGAAATGTCTGTTCATGTCTTCTGCCCATTTCTTGAGGATTTGTTCTTTGGGTGTTGAATTTGATAAGTTCTTTATAGATTTTTGGGTACTAGCTCTTTGTGTGTCACTTGCAAATATCTTCTCCTATTCTGTTGGTTGTCTTTTGATTTTGTTGACTGTTTCCTTTGTTGTGTAAAAGCCTCTTATCTTAATGAAGTCCCAGTGGTTCATTTTTGCCCTTGTTCCCTTTCCCTTTGGAGATGTGTCTAGTAAGAAGTTGCTGTGGCCAAGATCACAAAGGTTGCTGCCTGTGTTCTCCTCTAGGATTTTTTTTAAAGATTTTATTTATTTATTCATGAGAGACACACACAGAGAGAGGCAGAGATATATGCAGGGGGAGAAGCAGGCTCCATGCAGGGAGCCTGATATGGGACTTGATCCTGGGTCTCCAGGATCACACCTTGGGCCTGGGCTGAAGGTGGTGCTAAACTGCTGAGCCACCCAGGTTCCCCTCCTCTAGGATTTTGAAGGATTCCTGTCTTACATTTAGGTCTTTCATTTATTTTGAGTCTTTTAAAATATATATTTATTTATTCTAGATGTGGGGAGGGGCAGAGGGAGAAAGAGGAGTAGACTCCCCACTGAGCACAGAGCCACGTGGGGCTTAATCCCACAATGTAGAGATCATGACCTGGGCTGAAACCAAGAGTTGGAAGCTCAACTGACTGAGCCACCAAGGAACCCCCATCCATTTTGAGTCTATTTTTGTGTCTGGTGTGAGGAAATGGTCCAGTTTCATTCTTCTGGATGAAGCTGTCATTCTAATTTTCCCAACACCATTTTTTTTTTTTTAAGATTTATTTATTTATTTATGATAGACATAGAGAGAGAGAGAGGCAGAGACACAGGCAGAGGGAGAAGCAGGCTCCATGTACCGGGAGCCCGACGTGGGATTCAATCCTGGGTCTCCAGGATCGTGCCCTGGGCCAAAGGCAGGCGCCAAACCGCTGCGCCACCCAGGGATCCCCCCAACACCATTTGTTAAAGAGACTACCTGTTTTCCATTGGATATTCTTTCCTGCTTTGTTGAAGATTAGTTGACCATAGAGTTGAGGGTCCATTGCTGGGTTCTCTCTTCTGTTCCATTGATCTATGTGTCTGTTTTTGTGCCAGTACCATACTGTCTCAATGATTACAGCTTTGTAATAGATCTTGAAGTCCAGAATTATGTTGCCACCAGTTTTGGCTTTCTTTTCCAACTTTCCTTTGGTTATTTGGGATCTTTTCTGGTTCCATACAAATTTTAGGGTTATTTGTTCCAACTCTGTTAAATAAGTTGATAGTATTTTGATAGAGATTACATTGAAGATATAGATTGCTCTAGGTAGCATAGACATTTTAACAATATTTGTCTTTCTAATCCATGAGTCTTGGAAAGTTTTTCTATATCTTTGTGTCTTGATTTCTTTCATTAGTGTTCTGTAGCTTTCTGAGTACAGATCCTTTGCACAGGTATCTTATGTTTTTGGGTGGAATTGTAAATGGATTGACTCCTTAATTTCTCTTTCTTCTGTCTCATTGTTAGTGTATAGAAATGCAACTGATTTCTGTGCATTGATTTTATATCTTGCCATGTTGCTGAATTGCTGTGTGAGTTCTAAGAATTTGGGGGTGGAGTCTTTTGGGTTTTTCATATAGAGGATCATGTCATCTTCAAAGAGTGACAGTTTGACTTCTTCTTTGCCAATTTGGATGGCTTTTATTTCTTTTTGTTGTCTAATTGCTGGGGCTAGGACTTCTAGTACTATGTGGAACAACAGTGATGATAGTGGACATCCCTGTCGTGTTCCTGACCTTAGAGGAAAAGCTCTTAGTGGGCTTTTTGTATATGGCTTTTATGATATTGAGGTATGTTCCCTCTATACCTAAAGAGTTTTAATCAAGAAAGGATGCCATATCTTGTCAAATTCTTTTTCTACATCTATTGAGAGGATCATATGATTCTTGTCCTTTCTTTTATTAACGTAGTATGTCACACTGATTGGTTTGCAGATGTTGAATCACCCTTGCATCCCAGGGATAAATACCATTTAGTCATGGTGAATAATGCTTTAAATGTACTGTTGGACCCCATTGGCTAGTATCTTGGTGAGAATTTTGGCATCCATGTTCATCAGGGGTATTGGTCTGTAATTCTTTTTGGTGGGGTTTTTGTTTGGTTTTGAGATCAAGGTAATGCTGGCCTCATGGAAAGGGTTTAGGGTTTATTTGGTGTTCTTTCTCTAGCTCCTTTAGGTATAAAGTTAGGTTGTGTATTTGACACCTTTCTTGTTTCTTGAGAAAGGCTCGTATTACTCTATACTTTCCTCTTAGGACCACCTTGGCTGCATCCCAAAGGTTTTGAACAGTTATGTTTTCATTTTCATTTGTTTCCATGAATTTTTAAAATTCTTCTTTAATTTTATGGTTGACTCATTCATTCTTTAGTAGGATGCTCTTTAGTATCCATGTATTTGAGTTCTTTCCAAAATTCATCTTGTGAGTTCCAGTTTCAAAGCATTATGGTCTGAAAATATGCAGGGAATTATCCCAATCTTTTGGTACCAGTTGAGACCTTATTTGTGACCCAGTATGTGATCTATTCTGGGGAATGTTCCATGTGCATTCGAGAAGAATGTGTAGTCTGTTGCTTTAGGATGGAGCGTTTGAATATATCTGTGAAGTCCATCTAGTCCATCTAGTGTGTCATCCAAAGCCCTTATTTCCTTGTCGATCTTCTGCTTATATTATCTGTCCCTTGCAGTGAGTGGGGTGTTAAGTTCCCCCCTACTATTATTGTATTATACATATTTCTTTAATTTTGTTATTAATTGGCTTATATAATTGGTTGCTTTCAAGTTCAATTTACAATTGTTAGATATTGTTGGATAGACCCTTTAATTACAATATAGTGTCCTTCCTCATCTCTTATTATAAGCTTTCATTTTAAATCTTGTTTGTGGGATGCCTGGGTGGCTCAGCGGTTGAGCATCTGCCTTTGGCTCAGGGTGTGATCCTGGAGTCCAAGGATCGAGTCCCACATCGGGCTCCCTGCATGGAGTCTCTGCCTCTCTCTCTCTCTCTCTTTCTCTGTCTCTCATGAATAAATAAATAAAATATTAAAAAAAATCTTGTTTGCCTAATATAAGGATTGCCACCCCAGCTTTCTTTTGAGGTCCATTAGCATGGACCATATGGACCATAGATGGTTTTCCATCTCCTCACTTTATTTTTTTTCTAAGATTTTATTTATTTATTAATGAAAGACACACAGAGAATGGCAGAGACATAGACAGAGGGAGAAGCAAGCAGGCTCCCTGCAGGGAGCCTGATGTGAGATTCTATCCCTGGATTCGGGATCATGCCCTGAGCTGAAGGCAGACTTCTAAGACCTGACCCACCTAGGCATCCCCTATCCCCTCAATTTAAATCTGGAGGGGTCTTTGGGTCTAAAATGAGCCTCTTGTAGACAGCATATCAATGGGTCTTGCTTTTTTATCCAGTCTGCTTTGGGGAATTTAGCCTGTTTACATTTAGAGTAACTACTGAAAGATATGAATTTAGTGCCATTGTATTACTTGTAAAGCCACTGTTTCTGTGTATTTTCTCTGCTCCTTTCTGGTCTATTTTACTTTTGGGTTCTCTCTTCGGCTAAAGGATCCCTTTTAATATTTCTTGTAGGACTGATTTGGTGATCATAAATTCTTTCAGTTTCTGTTTGTCTTGGAAACTTTTTATCTCTCCTATTCTGAATGACATCTTAGCTGGATAAAGTGTTCTTGGCTGCATATTTTTCTCACTTAGCACCCTGAATATATCATGCTAGTTTTTTTTCTGGCCTGCCAGGTCTCTGTGGATAGGTCTGCTGCCAGTCTAATGGTTCTACCCTTGTAGGTTCTGGACCTCTTGTCCCAGGCTGCTTTCAAGATTTTCTCTTTGTCTTTGAGATTTCCAAGTTTCACTATTCACAATTGACCTATTTTTATTGATTTGAGGGGGGTGGTTTCTCTGTGCTGCTGGACTTGGATGCCTGTTTCCTTCCTCAGGTTAGGGAAGTTCTCTGCTATTATTTGCTTCAATACATTTTCTGCCTCCCCCTTCCTCTTCTTCTGGGATCCCAATTATTCTAATATTGTTTCGGTTTATGGTATCACTTATCTCTTGAATTCTCCCCTCATGAGATCTTGGTCTGTAATTCTAAATCTCTCCTCACGATCCAGTAGTTGTTTATCTCTTTTCTCAGTTTCTTTATTCTCCATCATTTTGTCTTCTTTTTTTTTTTTAAATTTTATTTATTTATGATAGTCACACACACACACACACACAGAGAGAGAGAGAGAATGGCAGAGACATAGGCAGAGGGAGAAGCAGGCTCCATGCACCGGGAGCCCGACGTGGTTTTTGATCCCAGGTCTCCAGGATCGCGCCCTGGGCCAAAGGCAGGCGCCAAACCACTGCGCCACCCAGGGATCCCCCCATTTTGTCTTCTATATCACTAATTCTCTCTTCTAATTCATTTATTCTAATAGTTAGAGCCTCCATTTTTTAAAAAAGATTTTATTTATTTATTCATGTGAGACAGGGAGAGAGGCAGAGACATAGGCAGACGGAGAAGCAGGTTTCTTGTGGGGAGCCCGATGTGGGACTCAATCCCCAGACCTGAGATTGTGCCCTGAGCTGAAGGCAGATGCTCAACCGCTGAGCCACCCAGGTGTCCCTAGAGCCTCCATTTTTGATTGAATTGATTATAATTTAGTTCTTTATTTCTCCAGAAAGGCATTCTCTGGTGTCTTCTATGCTATTTGTTTTTAAGCCCAGCTAGTGTCTTTATAATAGTTATTCTGAACTCTTGTTCCGACGGTTTACTTGTGTCCATATTCATTAGGTCCCTGGCAGTCAGTACTGCCTCTTGTTCTCTTTTTTGAGGTGAGTTTTTCTGTCTTGTCATTCTTAGTGGGGAATAGATGAATGAGAGAACAAAATACTAAAATGGCAACAACGACCCCGGAGAAATACATACTAAGTAAATCATAAGAGACCTGAAACTAGGGCAGCCCAGGTGGCTCAGCGGTTTAGTGCTGCCTTCAGCCCAGGGCCTGATCCTGGAGACCTGGGATCGAGTCCTACATCAGGCTCCCTGCATGGAGCCTACCTCTCCTTCTGCCTGTGTCTCTGCCTCTCTCTCTCTCTCTCTCTCTCTGTCTCTCATGAATAAATAAATAAAATCTGAAAAAAGAAGAGACCTGAAACCAGAAAAAGAGAGGGAGAGAGAGAATATAACCAGACAGGTGAACAGAAAAGAGCAATGGGTCCTGTGTATATTTTAGTCTGTTAGAAAACTAGGGGCAGCCTGGGTGGCTCAGCAGTTTAGCGCCGGCTTCAGCCCAGGGTGTGATCATGGAGACCCAGGATAGAGTCCCACGTCAGGCTCCCTGCATGGAGCCTGCTTCTCTCTCTCTCTCTGTGTCTCTCATAAATAAATAAAATCTTAAAAAGAAAAAAAAGAAAACTAGATCCAAAATTGTAATGAAAAACAACTTATATATGTATACATATATATACATATATACATATATATACACACAAAAAACATACAGTGAAAGGATAGAATATAACTATTAAAATGAAAATTAAAAGAAAAAAACCTGAAGGAATAATAGATGAACAGAAGAGAGCAATACACTATATCCTGAGTGTATTTTGGTCAGTTTGTTAAAAGAAACTGCACTCTAAAATTGTAATGCAAGAAAAACTTTAAGAAACTATAAGAAAGAAAAACATATATATATATATATATATATATATATATATATATATAAATCAAATACAATGAAAGGATAGGGTGTAACTGTAAA
This sequence comes from Vulpes lagopus, assembly GCF_018345385.1. NCBI lineage: Eukaryota > Metazoa > Chordata > Mammalia > Carnivora > Canidae > Vulpes > Vulpes lagopus. The sequence goes on along the minus strand of NC_054834.1, from coordinate 65,391,368 downwards.
AATGAAAATTAAAAAGATTTTTTAAAAAGAGTCAATGAAATAAAACATTGCTTGAAAAGGGAAAGAGGAAAAAAAAATTGAAAGACCAAAGAATCATAAGGGAAACCGGTGAATTCTCTATGCTATATTCCCCTAGGGCTGGAGTTTTGCGGTTCTCAGTGATCGGGAATCTTGGCCTTGGCTGGATGTTCTTGCTCATCTTCTGGGAGAGGGGCCTGTTGCTGATCCTTAGGTGTCTCTGCCCCAGTGAGAATTGCAGTGCCCTTCCTGGGTGTGTGTGTGTGTGTGTGGTGGGGGTGGTGGTGAGAAGGTGGCAGGCTACAGATGTGGCTCTGGATTGCTCTGTGTGGCTTTTGCTCCCTGAAGGCTTTCTGTGCTGCTTTAGAGGATGAGTGTGAAAATGGGGGCCTCCCCATCTCCGGCCCTGGAGCCAAAAGCTCAGGCCCCCCTCCTCAGGCCCCGGTAGGGTAAAGCAGTCCATCCCTCTTGTCTCCCTGGTCCCTGTCCACACTCGGTGCTCATCCAGCCTGTGACTGAACGTCTCTATCTCAGGAACACAACCCCCATTCGAGTCCCCAAGTCCCGCGGACTCCTAAGGCTGCTCTCGTGGGGCTCCTCCGGGGGAGGTGGGGGAGTCACGCAGCCCTTTGTTGGGCCCCTGCTCAGGGAGCGGTGGGGTGGACTGTACCCTGGTTCTCAGCCTCTGGCCACTCGGAGCAGCGCACTTGCTCCTGGGCTCGCGGATTGCAGCCGGCCTCCCTGCTCCGATCCCGGGAACTCCGCCACACCCCCAGCCACCCTGTGACCCCGAGGATCAGGAGACCACACTGCCCCACCTAGGATGCCTCACCACCTGAGGACTTTTCAGGCGGGGACGTCCCTCACCAGAGCCAACTTCTAAAAGTTCCGATTTTGTGCCTCGATGTTCTATCACGTTCCAGTAGCGGCTGCCGGAGGCTCCCTCCCCCGCGGTTTATCTTCCCGTAGACCAGCTCTGATTGCGTCTCCGCACCTCCTACCTTGCAGAAAGTGGTCCCCTTTTCATTTGTAGAGTTGCAGCTATTCTTTTCTCAGATCTCAGATTGAGTTCGTGGTGTTCAGCATGATTTCCTAGCGATACAGCTGAATTCCTGGGACCAGACGAAACTAAGGTCTCTTCCCCCACTGCCCTCTTGGACTCAACCTTACATTCTTTTTCATACTAGGCCTCAGAAATCCAGCACGTGTTATATACTTCCTATACATCTGTGCTGTGCAAAAAACAGTAACTACTAGCCACAGGTCATAGCTATTAGCACTTGAAGCGTTGGTAGTCTGCATTTCAAGTGTTAACAGCTGCTTGTGGCTGGTAGTTACTGGTTGGTGGTTTTCTTTTCTTTTCTTTTTTTTTCCAACACCACAGCTCTAGGGGCTTCATCTAAGTCAGTTCAGCTTTGTAAAGAATACTTCACAGGTGTACTTCCACCAAAGACAGTTGGTAGTATCACTTCACGCCACTGTGATGGTCAAAAAGAAACCTGAAACTAAGGATTGACAAGGATATGGGGGAGCTTCAACCATCATGTATTGCTGGTGGGAATGGCCCAGTGGCAGTGAAAAACAGTTTGACAGTTTTTCAATAGGATAAATGTAGAATTATCATATGGCCCTGCATATGTCTCCTCCTAGGTATGGACTCAAAAGAGGTAAAAACAGGTGAGAAAACAAACACTTGCACACAAATGTTCATTGTAGTGTTATTCACAATAACCCAAAGGTGGAAATAACCCAAATGTCCATCAAATAGTAAATGAATAACCCAAACATGGCATATCCATACAATGGAATATTATCCAGCCATAAAAAGGAATAAAGTCATGATGCATTGCACAGCATGGTTGAATCTTGAAAACATGCTAAATTAGATAAGCCAGAGCCAGACATAAAGGCCACATATTGTGTGATTTTCTCATTAATGTGAAATATCCAGAATAGGCAAATTCATAGGGATGGAAAGCAAGTTAGCAGGTTGCCATAGGCTGGGGGAGGGCGGGGAATGGTGAGTGAATGCTTAATGGGTATGGAGTTTCCTTTTGGGGAGATGAAAATACTCTAGATCTAGAAAGTGCTGATGGTTGCATAACATTGTGAATGCACTAAATGCCACTGAATTGTACACTTTAAAATGGGTAATAAAGGTGAATTTAATATTACGTGATATTACCACAATAAAAAAAGCACTTGACATCTGGTGGTTTCTCTTTTAGCAGACATTAGTGATGATTGCTTAGATCTATTATTTCATCAGGGACTTAAGGTTACAAAATGATGATATTCTAAATCTATAATTCTCATTTATTATAATAATATTATAATAATATAAATATATATATTTATTTATGATAGTCACACAGAGAAAGAGAGAGAGAGAGAGAGGCAGAGACACAGGCAGAGGGAGAAGCAGGCTCCATGCACCGGGAGCCCGATGTGGGATTCGATCCCGGGTCTCCAGAATCGCACCCTGGGCCAAAGACAGGCGCTAAACCGCTGCGCCACCCAGGGATCCCTATAATAATATAAATAATATAATAAATATCTAGGGGTACTTTGACCTGGTGAAAATTTCTTGCTAACCACTTGATTTTCTTGAGGTACAGTGGGTACTGCCTCATGCCCAGGCTTTCACCTGTGCCAGGCCATCTATCAGGAATACCTTTCTTTTCTTCTCTGCCTAATTTCTACTTCAGCCAGTTCCCTCATGATCTAGCTGAACTGTTCACATTGTGAAACTTAACTCTCTTGATCAGAGCACTTGTTGCCCTTTATTGTTTTTTGTTGTTGTTGTTTGTTTGTTTTCTCTGTCTCCTCTACTGACTTTTAGCTCACCACTGGTAGATTCTGTCCCTATTCAAAGATTCAGCTCCAACAGAATAGTGGGTGCTCAATAAACATTGGCGAGACAGAGGTGAGCTTATTCATTGCAATGGGCAAAAAATAAGTGTTAGTTATCTACTTTATATGAGTGTTGATTTTGTATTGCTGTGTAACTAATTACTACAAATCTAGGGGCTTAAGACAGCACATGTATTATGTCACAGTTCAGAGTTTGGCATGACTTCACTGGATCCTCTGCTCAGGATCTCATCAAGCAGTAATCAAGGTGGCAGCTGGGCTGCATTGTAATCAGTAGACTCCAGTAGTGAAGAATTAATTTCCAAGATCATTCAGGTTGTTGGTAGAACTCATTTCCTTTTGGTTGTATGACTGAGGTCTTCGTTTTCTTGCTGGCTGTAAGCCAGGGGCCACTCTTAGCTACCAGAGGCAGCTGACAATTCCCACAATTCCTTGCTGTATGAACCCTCTGAATGCCCTCTTGCAACACAGCAGCTCACTTCTTCCAAGCCAGAAGTAGAGAGTGAAGCTCCTGTGGTGTGTGCTAGCAGGATAGAGCCTTATGTATATAATTGTAACTGTAATCTCATTTGCCACATTCTACTGGTTATGAGCAAGTCAAATGTCCCACCCATAGCCACACAAGGTGTGAGCATAGGGGCCACCTCAGGGCCTGTCTTCCACAATTAGCTATGACTTATTGAGAATCTACCGTGTACCAGACACTATACAAGGCACTTTCCATGAATTGTTTCATTTAATCCTCATACTACTTTATGAGATGAATACTGTGAAAGCTGTTTTGTAGATCTGGAAATTGAAGCTCAGAGAAACTGGTATTTGAGTTATTCAGGGTCTCACCAATAAATCACAAATCTGAGATGCAAGCCCAAGTTTGATCTTAAAATAGGCTCCTACCCTTCAAATCCCATCTTTTAAACAGTTTGACCCAGAAAATTCTTAGAAGGATTGTCCCCTCATTCCTTTTTCTCAAGAGTAACAACATACATAGGAAATACACATTCTTTGCTCCTTAGATTCATATTTTAGAGCATAGTCAGAATGAATTCTTCCTACTAACAGGGAATGTTCAGATGGGAGCTGGCCCTTCTAGGAAATGTTATGTTGCAGAATTAGGGCAGGCTGCCAAAGAATGCAATGAGACCTGACCTGGATTTTCTCAATGCCATTAGAAAAGAGTCATAATAATACCTCCTAGTTATATAGTGAGTTATCAATTCTCATTTTATTCTCAGTGCCCCTATGAGTTAGCAAGGGAAAGGGTTTCATATATTTATTGTAGAGACTATTCTATACATACAAGTTTTGTGTTTTGGCTTAAAAACTTCAGTATGTGGGACACCTGGGTGGCTCAGCAGTTGAGAATCTGCCTTTGGCTCAGGGCATGATCCTGGAGTCTTGGGATCAAGTCCCACATCAGGCTCCCTGCATGGAGCCTGCTTCTCCCTTTGCCTGTGTTTCTTCCTCTCTCTCTCTTTTTCTGTGTCTCTCATGAATAAAAAAATAAAATCTTAAAAACAAAAACAGAAAACAAAACAAAACAAAAAACACTTCAGTATGTTATTGCATGAACATTTTCCCATATTCTTATGTCTTCTCTCTAAATATGATTTTAAATGGCTACTTAATATTCAACTTAATGGATATATCCTAGCTTACTAAAATGTTTCCCTAGTTTTGGTTATTTAGGTCTCTTCTTGTTTTTCACTATTAAAAAAAAATACTGTGATAAATACCTTGGATGGTTGAAATGTCCCTGCACACCCATATGCAGAGATGCTTAGGACAGAGCCCCAGAAAATGAATGGCAGAGGACAGTCTCAAGGCTCTTGATAAATATAGAGATGTGGTTATAACCCCCACTTTTCAGATGAGGATACAAACTTGGAGTGAGAGTTGCCCAAATTTACATGGCTCATAAATGTGCAGCTGAGATGTGGATACAAGTCTTCTGCTTCCCAGACTGATGCTCTTCCTTCCACAACGTGCACCCTGGAGCAGAAGCATTGGTAAACCCTGAAAGAATGTTAAAAATGCATAATATCAGGCCCCACCTCAGACTTGTGGATCAGAACCTGCATTTACCATGATCCTGAGATGCCTCTAGGTACACTGAAATTTGAGAAGTGTTTTAAAATAAGACAAAACACCACCAACTTTGATGTTACCAGTTTCCCCTCTGCTTTAAGATACCTCTTTCACATTTCATTGTTTCAGGGCTGTGTGCAACGTGCCTGCTTCATGAAGGGATTTGTGAATTCATTGTAAAACAGCAGAACTTTTAACTTGTCTCCATATTATCTCTGGATATGACCAAACCCTCCTGCTTAGAATTTTGGAATAGTTTTCAGGAAGTATCATGGTAAAGGGGAAAGTGTATTACAGCAGGAATTCTGGTCCAGGTTCCATCATTAACAAGCTGGGTGACCTTGGAGAGCTGTTGGGTCATTCTTTAATGAGTTAGATACTGTGATGAGAACATACTTTGTTCATCATAAGGCAATGGACATGTCTGTGGGGAGCCTATATTTAGACATTATTTTCCTTCTGAGAGAAATGAAGGCATTTAGACCAGATGATCCTTGGAGCAAATATTCAGAGGACCACATTCTTCTCAGGAAGCCTCCTTTAGGTTGGATTCCACCTATGTGCTCTCCAGGCATATGACAGCAATATGAGTCAAATCAGGATAGGTACAAGTGAAAGCTGGAGGGATTGATCTTCAAAGTCCCTTCTAAATCTAAAAACTTATGATCTTATACCATTTCAGCATGAAAAAATCAGAAGCCTAGCAGCGGCTGGTCATTTTATGCAGCTACCTGCCTCCAGGAAAGAGAGCAGCTATTCTGTTCTTTTAAGAATATGGATTTATTTCAAATCCTATTTCTGGGATTGGAGTCTTTCTTTTTGTTGCGATTCAATTAATTTCATTTGCCTTAAGCACATTAAGCAATCAGAGACCAGGCTCAGGTCTTCCCAATCAGATGTAATTACTGAAGTCACTGATCACTGGTTCGTTTTCCTTTTTTCTCTCCACACATTATCTTTCTTAGAGGAAGGAAGTTAAATGCTTTATATAGTTCTATTTTGCAAGCACATTTCTCAAACTTAGAGCTGAATATCATTATGACTAAATAAGCAGCCCTGATTCAGCCTCTTAGAAAACCAGATACTTAAAGGAATTTATATGTCACATGGAGCAGATTTAAAGAAATGGTTATTGGTGGCCATTTACCCTGAACATTACAGTAATGTCCTCAGAAAAAAAGAAAACAGATATTTTTGAGACTAAAATCCAAAACTTTTCTTTTGTCTTATATAATGTTTTCTTATGTGTCAGATTATTCAATCATTTCTTTTTATCTTACAGCATCTCTGATATGGGTGGGGGTGTTAAGTTGAGCTTTTTGTTTTTAAAGATTTTATATATTTATTCATGAGAGACCCACAGAGAGAGGCAGAGACACAGGCAGAGGGAGAAGCAGGCTCCATGCAGGGAGCCTGACATGGGACTCTATCCCAGGACTCCAGGAACACACCCTAGGCTGAAGGCAGAGCTAAACTGCTAAGCCACCGGGGCTGCCCAAATTGAGCTTTTTGATATTGAAAGGTCAGTATTTGTAAAACGCCCAGGATCCAAGAGGGAAAAAAAAAAAAAAAAAGAGAGAGAACAGTATTTCTATTACTTTCAACAGCAGGATATTTACACAAGGGTCTATTAATGCCTCTTACTTAGGCACTGGTGGGAAATTAATTACTCATTCATTCTACACATATTCAGTAAAAGCTTATTACATGTAAGTTGCACTTTGAGGTCCCAGGTGCAAGACGTGGCTCCTGCCCTCAAGGAGCTTCAAATGGAATGGTGCACTGGGTGCTAGGAGAAATGTAACCATAATAATGGAGCTATCAAGGGTAGACAGTTCCTCCTAAGGGGTTGAAGAAAACTCTCTAGGAGACACGTTCCATAGGCTGGGGAGGAGATAGCCAGAGTGACAAGAGGGTTGAAGTGCATTTCAAGTAGAGGGAAGAGCAAATGCAAAGGTGCAGAGGCAGTTGAAAACCTGGCGAAGAATTAAGTATGCCTGGGGGCGCCTAGGGTGGTGCAGTCAGTAACGTGTCTAATTCCTGGTTTCAGCCCAGGTCAGGATTGAGCCCTGGGTCAGGCTCCAAGCTCAGTGTGGAGTCTGCTGAGATTCTCTCTCTTTTGCTCTCCCACTGCCCCTCCTGCTCGTGCAGTTTCTCTCTGAAATAAATAAACAAAAATCTAAAAAAAAAAAAAAAGTTAAGCATGCCTGGATCATGACAGGTATGAAGAAGAGTGGGGAAGATGCAGGAGTGGGGGGCAAATATACAACGTAGCACTGGCTGAAATAAATCAGAGGGAGCCAAAGCCTCCATTGTATAAAGATCTTAGACAAAAGAGTTACTTTACAGGCACTTTAGAAATGGTACCTGTTAGGAGTGAAATTTAGTTTGGAGAAGGCACCATGTCAAGAAATCTATTGGCATTACCCCAAAGTAGAGATTATATTTTCCTTTGGCTTCGCATATCCCCCCCCACACCCCCTTTGAGTGTAAGTGCTTCATCTTTCTTTGGAAGAAAATAAAGTCTCAGCACAGGCGGCGTTTGATGCAGTGCTCATTTGATCTGGTTGATTCAGGAAACAGATGCATCCTCTTGGTCTCAGCACAAATTGTTGGGGTTTCTTTTTTCTGGTTTCACCAAAGCCAGATCTATGTCTCTATCAGCACAGAGGAAAAAAGTAATTACCTAAGTATTAGTGTGATTATTATTTCCTGATACGAATTGCTGCATTCCTTGCTTGTATCTGGTCCTCTCCCTGGTCTGGAGTTAGACAATTTAAAAACAAACTCTTCTTGGACAAAGCCTGTATGGGTTATTTTTTAACCTCATTTGCATCGGAGTACTTTTTGAGTATTTAATGAAAGAGAAAAACCCTCTCCTCGAAGAATTCCTATTTCCTCACACCTACAAAATGGAATACGATTTTTTTTTCAGAGATTCACAAACCTCTTGAGGGCTCTGAGGACCCATGAGGAATCTGTAGACCCTGGTTAAGAACTGCAGGTCTAGGGACACTTGGTGGGTCAGCAGTTAACCATCTGCCTTTGGCTCGGGGTGTGATCCTGGAGTCCCGGGATCGAGTCCCGTATCAGGCTTCCTGCATGGAGCCTGCTTCGCCCTCTGCCTGTGTCTGCCTCTCTCTCTGTGTCTCTCATGAATAAATAAATAAAATCTTAGAAAAAAAACCCCCTGCTGGTCTATATAGTAAAAAATGGAAGAAATGCTTGCTGAAATTGGGACAGTGACAGTTGTCCACTCATTCTGGGAGTATATTTTGGGAGGTCAGAATGAACTTGAACTGCATTTGCCATATAGTTGCTTAAGCCTCTGCTATGACATTGATTCAGCTTTCCCAATGTCCCCACCTCCGTACCAACCCAAACATGAGTGAAGGTTCCAGAGAGAAGAGGAAGAGGAGCAGAAAATCATTTTGAGACTTTTCCTTTTCTAAAGCTAAGTCCCCAGCCTTGGAGTTAGAGGTAGACCTGGTTTTTAATATTATCCCTGCTTTCCACTTGTGTAATTATGTCAAGTGGTTAAAATTTTTCCAGTTCCCACTTCCTCATCTGTAAAATGGGGATAGTTTTAATCCCCACTTCTCAGGGCTGTTGTGAGGACTTAAGGGGATAGGAGTATGAAAGTATTTGCCAGACATCTGGCTGGTAGATGGTGCTTGACAAATGTTAACTGAAATTCAGTTCTCCTGGAGCAGAGTAAGACCTTTAGGAGAACCTCAATATTGAAAAAAATTATAGTGGGGGACTTGTAGTTTCCAAGTCCAGCATGTAAGGAGCTTAGAAATTGCCAGTCCTAACAGCAAGTAAAAAGCTGAACAAACTGAGAAATCAACAACTTTTCTTAGATGTGTCAAGGAATTAAGGTCACAGAGCAAACTGCTATTCCGAGAATTGGGAAGACAGATAGGTAGATACAGAGAATCACAACTTACAGGAGCAGAGCCTGCCTTGGGAAGCAGTGCCAGAGTAGAAAAATCTGAACTGTAGTGGACAAATTGCTGGAGGCTCAGCGTGGTCAGCTCTCAGAGTTAAAAACTCTAGGGAGACCCATTCATGGAGGAGGTGGGGGCTGTTTTTGTGAGTTTTACCTTCAGGAGCTCTATAAGGTCCTCTCAGTAAATATTGGAGAAAAGTACTCATACTTTTGGCAGATGAAGGAGAAAAAAGGAGTCATTTTGAAATATGTCAGAGCATTCTGTTGTTCTTTTTTTAAATTTTTATTTTTAAAAAGATTGTATTTATTTATTTATTTGAGAGAGAGAAAGAACACGTGCACGAGCAGAGGGGAGAGGTAGAGGAAGAGGGAGAGGCAGGCTCCCCGCTGAGCAGGGAGCCCGATATGAGTCTGCTCCATCCCAGAATCCTGAGATCATGACCTGAGCCAAAGGCAGCCGCTTAACTCAATGAGCCACCCAGGCATCCTGCATTTTGTTGTTCTCAAATGAGGGCCTGCTCAGGAGAAACTAGTTTACTAGAGCTTAACCTGCTGGGGTTTTATCAGAGCCTAACCTAACTGTCTGGGGGGAAGGGAAATACATAATCCCAGTCCTTCCAGCCATCCTGTCCCACCTATAATGGGGGGGGAGGAGTTGAGAAGCACTGGTGAAGTTCACAGTCCATGGGCACAGGCTCACCAAAAGACTGAGACCTAATTGTGGGATTATAGACTGTGTCCCTGCCATCTACACCTTACGACCACATTACTAAGTGCCTATTTTTTGCAATCCCATCATGCTTGCCTTTCAACAACAAAAATTACAAGCATACTAACAGGCAAAAAACACAGTTTGAAGAGACTGAATAAACAACAGAACCAGAAGCAGATAGGGTAGGAATGTTGGAATTATCAGACCAGGAATTTTTAAAAGCCATGATTAATATGCCTTTAATGGCAAAAGTATACAACACGCAAGAACAGACAGATAATGTAAACAGAAATAAAAATTCTAAGAAAGAATGAAATGAAAGGCTAGCAATCAAGAAAACATTGGAACAGAAATGAAGGATGTCTCTGATGGGCTCATTAGTAGACACGACATGGCTGAGGAAAGAAAGAATCTCTGAGCCTGAGGATATGACAATAGAAACTTCCAAAACTGAAAAGCAGAGAGAAAAAAAACTAGGGAAGGAAAAAAAAAAAAAAAACAACAACCCAAGAAAACAAATCCGGAATAGAATATCCAAGAACTGCGGGACAATTATAAAAGATTTAACATATATGTAATGGGAATATTAGAAGGAACAGAGCAAAAGGAATGGAAGCAATATTTAAAGCAATGATGATTGAGAATTTCCCTAAATTTATGTCAGACTCCTACCCACACAAGCAAGATAAATGACCAAAAAAACTACACCTAGGTATATCATATTCAAACATCAGAGAATCAAAGATAAAGAAAAAATCTTGAAAGAAGCCAGAAGGAAAACAAAACAAAACCCTTATCTAAAGAGGAATGGGGATCCCTGGGTGGCTCAGCAGTTTAGTGCCTGCCTTTGGCCCAGGGCATGATCCTGGAGTTCCCAGGATCGAGTCCTGCGTTGGGCTCCCTGCATGGCGCCTGCTTCTCCTGCCTGTTCTCTGCCTCTTTCTCTCTGTGTCTCTCATGAATAAATAAATAAAATCTAAAAAAAAAATAATAATAAAGAGGAGCGAAGAGGGATGCCAGGGTGGCTCAGTGGTTGAACATCTGCTTTTGACTCAGGTTGTGATCCCAGGGTCCTGGGATCAAGTCCCACATCGGGCTACCCACAGGGAGCCTGCTTCTCCCTCTGCCTATGTCTCTGCCTATCTCTGTGATTCTCTCATGAATAACTAAATAAAATCTTTTAAAAAAAGAATAAAGAGGAACGAAGATAAAAATTACATCTGACTTCTCACAAGTCATGCAAATAAAAAGAGTGAAGTATTTAAAGTGTTTTGAGAGAGGGGTGTCTGGGTGGCTCAGTGATTTCAGCTCAGGTCATGACCTCAGTGTCCTGGGATCAGGCCCCCTGCTCAGTAGGGAGTCTGCTTCTCTTTCTCTCCCTCTCCCTTTGCCCCTCCCCCTGCTCACCTCACATGCTCTCTCTCACTTTCTCTAAAATAAATAAGTCTTAAAAAAAACAAAGCATTGAGAAAAAAATTGCCACCACCCTAGAATTGTGTACCCTGCAAAAATTATGCTTAAAAGTGAAGGAGAAATAAAGACTTTCTCACACAAGCAAAAATTGAGAGGATTTGTTGTTACATGTTCTTTAGAGAGAAGGAAAATGATAAAGGTCAGAATCTTCAATCCATACAAAGAAAGGAAAAGCACTGGGGAATGATAAGTGAAGGTGAAATAAATACTTTCATTTTTATGGTTCTTAATTGACTTACTGGATAACAGCTTGTTCAAAATGATAGCAGCATTTTTGATTATGTATGCTTCTGCATGTATATATGCTCATGTATAGTGACATGAACAACAGCAATGATACAAGAGATGGGAGGGAAGAATTAGGAATATTTGGTTATGATAAGGTACTTGCACTACCTCTGAAATGGTATGGTGCTGTTGGAGAGTGGACTTGGGTTAGTCACAAATGTATATTGGAAACTCCAGGAAAATGACTACAAAAAGTTTTAAAAAGTATAACTGATATGCTTAGTAGAAAAGAGAGAAAATACAATCATACAGTGTTCAATTAAAACCACAGAAGGCAGAAGAAGTATGGAAGAAAAAACAGGAATAAGAACAAGAGTAACAAATAGACAACAATAATAAATATGGCAGATATTCAAACATATCAATAATCACCTTAAACATCAATGGTCTAAATATACTAATTAAAACAGAGATGGTCAGAGGGGATCAAAAAACAAGACTATTTTGTCTATAAGAAATCCATTTTACATATAAAGACACATATAGATTAAAGGCAAAGGGATGGAGAAAGATCATGTTAACATTGATACGAGAAAGTGGGAGAGGCTACATTAATTTCAGACAGATCAGGTTTCAGACCAAGGAAACATGAGATAAAGAAAGGGATTACATAACGAGAAACGGGTCAACATCTAAGAAGACACGAGATCCTTAATGTGTATGCACCTAATAACAGAGCATCAAAATATGCAAGGCAAAATTGATAGAACTGCAAGGAGAAATAGATTATTTATATAAATAAATAGATTATAATCTATTATATATATTTATAATCTATTATAAATAGATTATTATAGTTGGCGTTTCTAACAACATTCTATCAGAAATGTACAAATTTAGGGACATCTGAGTGGCGCAGTGGTTGAGCGTCTGCCTTCAGCTCAAGGCATGATCCCGGGATCCGGGATTGAGTCCATATCGGGCTCCTTCCAGGGTGCCTGCTTCTCCCTCTGCCTGTGTCTCTGCCTCTCTGTGTCTCTCATGAATAAACAAATAAAATCTTAAAAACACACACACACACACACACACACAATGAGTTACCATCACACACCTATTAGAAGGACCCAAATCCCCAATACTGACAAGCACCAGATGCTGGTGAGGATGCGGAGCAACAGCTCATTCATTGCCAGTGGAAATGCAAAATTGATAACAGTCACTTTGAAAGACAGTTTGCATTTTCTTTTTTAAAGATTTATTTATTTATTCATGAGAGACACAGAGAGAGAGAGAGAGAATAGGCAGAGGGAGAAGCAGGCTCCCTGCAGGGAGCCTGATGCAGGACTGGATCCTGGATCCTGGGATCAGGACCCAAGCCAAAGGCAGCTGCTCACCCCCTGAGCTGCCCAGGTGTCCCCAGTTTGCATTTTCTTACAAAACTGAATGTACTTTTACTATATGATCCAGCAACCATGCTCCATAGTATTTACCCAAATGAGTGGAAAACTTATGTCTACACAAGAACCTGCATATGGATGTTTGTAACAGCTTTTTCATAATTGTCAGAACTCAGAAGCAACCGAGATGTCCTTCATTAGATGAATGGATAAATAAGCTATGGTCCATCCAGACAATGGAATATTATTACTTAAAAGAAATGAGCCATCAAGCCATGAAAAGACATGGAGGAAACTTAAATCCATGTTACTAGATAAAAGAAACCAATCTGAAAAGGCAACCTGATATATGATTCCAACTACATGACATTCTGGGAAAGGCAAAACTTTGGTAAAGATATTAAAGGTTGCTAGGGGTCATGCGGATGGGGATGTGTAGGCAGAGCACAGAGGATTTTGAAGGTAGTAAACTCTTCTGTACAATACTACATGGTGGATATGTGTCATCATATAGCTGTCCATTGGCGTTGTCAGAGGTGTACAACGCCAAGAGTGAGCCAAAAGGAAAGTATGGATTTTGGGTGATGATGTTGTAGGTTTGTAGATTGTAACAAATGTACCCCTCTGGTGGGGGATGTTGATTGTGCGGGAAGTTAAGCTTATATGAGGACTGGGGTATATGAGAACTCTGTACTTTCCATTCACTTGTGCTGTGAACCTAAAACTGCTCTAAAAAGTACAGTTTAGGGGTGTGTGGGTGGCTCAGTCAGTTGAGCATCTGCCTTTGGCTCAGGTCATGATCCCAGGGTCCTGGGATTGAGCCCCGCATTGGGCTTCCTGCCCAGTGGGGGGAGTCTGTTTCTACCTCTCCCTCTGCCTCTCCCCTACCTTGTACTCACTCTTTCAAATAAATTAAAAAAACAAAACAAAACCCAACAACTTTTTATTTAAAAGTAAAGTTTGTTAATTAAAAAAAGGCAAAATTGTGGTGCATCTCTATTCCAACAAATGATTTGAATTAAGAACAATATATAATAAATAAACCTAAGGGAAAATATTTTTTCCTACAATAGCATCAGAACTTTTTTAAAAAACCAAACTTTTCCCACTTTATTTTGTGGTGTGTGTGCACATATGCATGCATGTGTGTGTGTGTATGTGTATACATGTGTGTGTGTGCATGTGTATGTACGTGTGTATGCTTGCCTTGTTGGTGTCCTAGAAATATGCTTCATCTTCTAACCGGGTAGCCAGCACTGAATTTCCCAAATTCACAGGTCACAACCCAGGCCAAAACCAAGGAAGTCAGGAAGGAAGAGTCCTTCAGTGGGTGTGGCATCACAGTCAAGTTCACAGACACCAGGACAGGTTCCTCATCAGGATTCCTACCCAAAGGTTACTTTCTTGGACAGGCTGCCTCTTCTTTCTCGGCGGATCCCTGTAGCTGCTGCATTGGTGGGTGGAAAGTTCTTATACATCCTGTGTAGCTTGCCCATTAGGTGGATGGGTCACCTAAGGCCTCAGGTGCTTTTCTCTTTCTAAAGCAGAACTGAAATTTCACCTGGGCAGTCAGTTCTAGTGACCACAGAACTTTCGTTTCCCTTTTATTGTAGGGAGAAAGTTCTGAACAATACAATTTCACCACAAGAAACTGGGTGCTGGGTGGGGGCTTGGTTCACACCTGTGGTTCCTAACCAGCAAAGCATTGGAATCACCTGGGGGAACTTAGTACATGGCTGATGCTTAGGCTCCCCCCAGGTGGGTGGGTGTGAAGGGTAATTTCCTTTCTCTTTTCTCATTTTTAGTTTGTCAAAAATGTAATCTGGATGCCCAGTGTGGGGCTCTGACTCACAACTCTGAGATCAAGAGGCAGATGCTCCACCAACAAAGTCAGGCAGGTGCCCGTCATCTTTAGTTTTTTTTTTTTTTTTTTTTTTAAGATTTTTACTTACTTATTCATAAGAGACACAGAGAGAGACAGAGACAGAGGGAGAAGCAGCCTCCATGCAGGGAGCCCAAGGTGGTAGTCGATCCTGGGTCTCCAGGATCACACCCTGGGCTGAAGGTGGTGCTAAACCGCTGAGCCACCCAGGCTGCCCAAGATTTTCTTTATTTATTTGAGGGGGAGAAGAGAGGGAGAGAGAGCACATGAGCAGGGGGAGAGGCAGAAGGAGAGGGAGAGAGAGAATCTCAAGCAGACTCTGCACTGAGTGCAGAACTGGACAGGGGTCTTGATCTTAGGACCCTGAGATCATGACCTCAGCTGAAATCAAGAGTCAGATACTTAACCGACTGAGCCATCCACGTGCCCCTCATTTTTAGTTTTAAGTCATTGCTTTTCTTTCAGTTTTATTGAGATATAATTGACATATAGCACTTACAATTTTAAGTTTACAGCATAATGATCTAACTTATACTGTGAAATGATTGCCCACAGTAAGTTTAGTTAGTAATTCTCATTTCTTTTTTTTTTAATCCTTTTATTACTCTTTTTTAACAAACAGCCCCAGGGATAGGGGACCAGGGGAGGGGGGTGGAGGGGAAGCAAGGTCCCAGCCCCACAACCCCTCCCCACCCACCCCATTAGTAATTCTCATTTCATATAGATACAAGTATATGCATATATATATTCTCTCGTGATGAGAACTCTTAGGATTTGTCCCTTAACTTTCCTGTATAGCATATAGTAGTGTTAACTATAGTCATCCTGTTGTACATTACATCCCCAGCACTTATTTATCTTATAACTAGAAGCTTGTGCCTTTTGACCACCTTTGTCCTGTCTCCCCTCAGCCCCTCATAACCTCAAATCTTATTTCTTTTCCTATGAGCTGGTTTCTTTCTTTCTTTCTTTTTTTTTTTATTGGAGTTCAATTTGCCAACACATAGCATATCACCCAGTGCTCATCCTGTCAAGTGCCCCTCTCAGTGCCTGTCGCCCAGTCACCCCATCCCCCCGCCCACCTCCCTTTCCACCACCCCTTGTTCGTTTCCCAGAGTTAGGAGTTTGTGCTTTTTGATCACCTTTGTCCTGTCTCCTCTCAGCCCCTCATAACCTCAAATCTGATTTCTTTTCCTATGAGTTCAGTTTCTTTCTTTTCTTTAGGTTCCCACATATCAGTGAGATAATTTAGTATTCGTTTTTCTTTGTTTGACTCATTTGACTTAGCATAATGCCCATGTTGTTGCAAGAGGCAGAATTTTCTCATTTTTAGAAAAAAAATTATTTATTTTTAAATATTTGAGATTAACGATTATTTAAAGATTATTTGAGAGAGAGCAAGAGAGCACACAAGCAGGGGGAGGGGCAGAGGGAGAGGGAGAAAAAGGCTCCCTACTGAGCAGGGAACCGTCTTGGACTCTATCCCAGGACCCAGGCATCATGACCTGGGAGAGCTGAAGGCAGATGCTTAACCAACTGAGCCACCCAGGTGCCCCTAACGATTTATTTACTTGAGAGAGAGAGAATGTGGTGAGTGTGGATTGGAGGGAGCAGGGGGAGAAAATCTCAAGCAGACTTCGTGCTGAGCTTGGAGCCTGAGTAGAACTTCCATCTCACGACCCCAAGATCACAATCTGAGCTGAAACCAAGAGTCAGGCACCCAACTGACTGTGCCACCCAGGAACCCCGATTTCCTCATTTTTTTTAATGGCTGAATAATGAAGTGCTCCTCAAGGCATTCAGATGACCCTCTAGGCTTGGGAACCACTGGTGCAGAGCAATAAAGCTCTTTCCCCTTCTGCCCAAGCATATTCAGTCTTCCCTAAACTGGCCCCCTGTTTTTCATACCTCCTCATCCATGATCACTTCTCCCTCATTGCTTCCTCCCATAATATTTGAACATCACTTTATTATGTTACTAATATGATATCATACGTGTTTCCATATTCTTTCCCTGACCAGATGGGCTCCTCAAGGGCATCTTTGAGTTTTCTGCCTCTAAGGTTGCCATATATAGCTGAGCAGATTAGTTACTGCTTAAAGGAGTTGGGCATCCAGACATCTTAATAAAGGCTTATTAAATGAACAAATGCCCCAACCCCCTTAGACTCCTTTTTTTAAAAAGATTTTATTTATTTATTTATTTATTTTTAAAAGATTTTATTTATTTATTCATAGACACAGAGAGAGGCAAAGACACAGGCAGAGGGAGAGGGAGAAGCAGGCTCCATTCAGGGAGCCCGATGTGGGACTCGATCCTCGGTCTCCAGGATCACACCCCAGGTTGCAGGCGGTGCTAAACTGCTGCGCCACTGGGGCTGCCCAAGATTTTATTTATTTATTCATGAAAGACAGAGAGAGAGAGGCAGAGACTTAGGCAGAGGGAGAAGCAAGCTCCCTGCAGGGAGCCGGATGTGAGACTTGATCCTAGGACTCTGGGATCACGACCTGAGCCAAAGGCAGACACTCAACCACTGAACCACCCAGGCGTCCCTAGACACCTAGTCTTACCAGATCATATAAAGATGCAGTAACTTTCATCTCTATCACATGTAACTAGAAGCAAACTTTCAGAAATTAGCATTAATTCAAATTGTTATGTGTGAATAGTTATATATATTATATGTGTGTATATATATAAAACATATGTATATATATGTATATATATGAATATATATGTATATATATGAAAACATACACATATATGTTAACGTCAGCTTTGTTGGCAGCGCTGGGCAGTTAAATAGGTGATAGGCAGACAATTCTGCTGGTTGCTCATTTTTTAATGACATTTGAGTGTGTGCAGACCTGGGGTTATAGCTGTGTGTGAGGGGCGAGTATGAGTTTTAGTTCCATCGATGCAGTAGACAGTTCTGGGGTTGCCCCGTGTCTAAGTTTTTTATTTTTAGATTTTATTTAATTTTCAATATTATTTTTAAGTGATCTTACATCCACCAGCAAGGGCTTGAACTCACAACCCCAAGATCAAGAGTTCTACTCTCCACAGACTGAGCCAGCCAGGCACCCCCCCTCCTCCACGTCTAAGATTTTAAAATAAGCTCTGCTCCAGACTAATCTTTCTTCCCTTTTGTAGGAAGGAGTGCAGAAGAGGGAATAATTACAGGAATTCCTCCTCATTGGCCTACATGGATCCTGAAATGTACAAATAATGTGGGACAAGACAGGAAGTAAAACATACCTAACTATGGCCAAACTCGGGGATGTTGTTAGGAAAGCGGCCACTTTTGGCATGCCTTTATTGATCAGAATTATCTGATTGAGGCATTAGGGTTTGTGGAAGTCAAAAGAAGCTCAGAATATTTTTTAAAAAAGATTTTATTTATTTATTCATGAGACAGAGAGAGAGAGAGAGAGAGAGAGAGAGAGAGGCAGAGAGATAGGCAGAGAGAGAAGCAGGCTCCATGCAGGGAGCCCGACGTGGGACTCAGTCCTGGGACTCCAGGATCATACCCAGAGCCGAAGGCAGACGCTTAACTGCTGAGGCACCCAGGTGTCCCCAGAATTTTTTTTTGTACTTCCTGATAAAGAGAAATATAAAACAGGCCTAAAGCAGTATAATACAAATGTGGCATATTTAAAATGTTTGGATTTAACAAATGAATGTTTTTACCCCCCAAAAGAAAATTAGATTTATAATGTTATTCACAAATTATAATGAAGTTCTAAAGCAATATCAATTCAAAATAGACTCTAAGTGACATAGTCTAGTATCAACTGCAATCCTCCAGCATAGCACAGTGACTCTAGGTGTAAGTTCTTTTGTAGATGATGCCAAAAAGTCTGAGTTTGAGGTCTTGTCCTTGTGAATTTAATTGACAAATTGAATCAAATACCTCCCATCACCTCCCCAAGACCTAGGGGAGACTAGGCTGGCCTAGCATCAAAGACAGAATGTAGGTGGATGCCTGGGTGGCTCAGCTGTTGAGTGTCTGCCTTCGGTTCAGGGCATGATCCCAGGGTCCCAGGATCAAGACCCACATCGGGCTCCCTGCAGGGAGCCTGCTTCTGCCTGTGTCTCTGCCCCGCACCACCACCTCCTCCCCGCCCCCCGTGTGTCTCTCATGATTAAAATCTTAAAAAAAAAAAAAAAGACAATGTAGGGTCTGTTCATTGAATTAATGAGAGCTGAGGCTGTCTGGTTAGAGACTCTCACTAATGGAGTCAAATTGCTGTGCAGGCATCACAAAGGGTACATTGGGTGGAGAAGCGTGAACTGGGTGATTGGAAACTCTGACCATTCAAATGTGCAAATTTTCTTGGTCTTCTCCTGGAACTGAGAAGGAAAGCGATCCTTGAGGTCAGATAGAAGGAGGAAAGCCCAGTGAAAGAATTTATGGAACTGTGATCTTCAAGAGCCTCAGACTGAACCCCCTGGTCTTGGACTGACCTGTGATCCTGGCCAAAGACAGCAATCAA
Organism: Vulpes lagopus; assembly: GCF_018345385.1. Taxonomy (NCBI): domain Eukaryota; kingdom Metazoa; phylum Chordata; class Mammalia; order Carnivora; family Canidae; genus Vulpes; species Vulpes lagopus. The sequence goes on along the minus strand of NC_054834.1, from coordinate 65,372,247 downwards.
GAAGAAGACTATTTAAATTTATATTATGGACCAATGGTCAGCAAACATCTTCTATAAATGACCAGAAACAGTATTTTAGGCCTTTTTGGGTCTCACAGTCTCCATCGCAACCACTCAGCTCCACTGTTGTAGCATGAAAGCAATCATAGTTAATTTGCAAGTAGATGAGTGTGGCCGTATTCCAATAAAATTTTATTTATAAAACAGGCAGCATATATGACCCACAGGCCATAGTGTGCTAGCCCTTACTCTGAAGTACCACAAACAGAAATCTGTCCATCTTTAAGAAATATCAAGTCTCAAAAAAAAAAAAAAAGGAATATCAAGTCTCAAACATGATCAGAGAGCGCTGTTGCCTCCATAAATGGGACTTCTTGGGGGAGGGTGGAGCAAGATGGTGGAGGAGTAGGGTCCCCAAGTCACCTGTCCCCACCAACTTATCTAGGTAACTTTCAAATCATCCTGAAAACCTATAAATTCAACCTGAGATTTAAAGAGAGAACAGCTGGAATGCTACAGACAGAAGAGTCTGCGCTTCTCACAAGGTAGGAAGGCATAAATGGGACTCCCTGATTAAATGGTCTTGATTCTCAGACCTATTATTTACAAGTTGTAAAAAAAAAAAAAAAACTAATGCACCAACAGAAAGAAGCTCTCATTAGTACTATAATGGAATTGCAGAGACACTGTAGGAGTTAAAAACTGAAGCTCCTTTTTTAAAAGATTTTATTTATTTATTCATGAGAGACACAGAGAGAGGGGCAGAGACACAGGCAGAGGGAGAAGCAGGCTCCATGCAGGGAGCCGGACATGGGACTTGATCCCGGGACCCCAGGATCATGCCCTGGGCTGAAAGGAGGCACCCAACCACTGAGCCACCCAGCCATCCCAAAACCTGAAGCTCCTTAATGGAAGGGATAGTGCTTATACACCATCGAATCTTTAGCACCTGGCACATATTGGCTCAGAATAAATTTATTGACTTTATAAATGAAATAGATAAAACATTGCCTTCTTTCAAATCAGTGTGGTGTTATTTGAATAGACTGGAGCAATAGAAGCCCACAGTGAAACAGTGATTTGAAAATAGAATATGAGCCATTTAATTTTTGGAATTTAGCTACAGCTGGGGAGTGTTTCTGGACCAACTTGCCTAAGCAGCTTTGGACTTGGAGAAAAGACTCCCATCAGGATATTACATACACATTTCCAACTCTGCTCAGATACATTGGAAGTGTTCCATAATTGAGGGAGGGTTTTCCCTCAGGCCTTTAAAAATTTCTCATCAGTAATATCCTCATTGCAAGAGCATCCTAAGTCATCTGACCAACTACCCCTGGGACAGTCACTTGTTTCAACACCGATCCCGTGGTTGGATGTGACCATGTGCATAGGCAACCCAGACTCACGATATCGGCTTGTTAAGCAAGTCAAAGGTTTGTTTGGTGTTTTACAGATGTGTCATTGCCCAAATAAAGGCTAAAGATAACAGGCTATTATGAGTATTACCGATGCCAATAAAAAGAAAATGAAGCCAAAACCGTGGTTAAGTTGTATCCTAAGTTGAATGCAATAGTCTCATTTGTCTTTCCATTTTGGAGGCAGCATTGAACAGTGGAGAGAACAAGAGCTTTGGAGCCAGTCAGACCTGAGTTAAAATCATGATGACAGCATGTTAGAGAACTGTGGCCTTGCATGGTTGACTAACTCTCAGTTGTACATCTCAAGGCTGTTGTGAAAGTAAGACGAGTTCCTGGAAATGAAGTTACCTAGCATAGTGCTGCTGGCACCCATTCTTGGGTGGGAGTGGAGGAAACTTCTAAGAGATGGGGGTTGTTGTGGCCTGGGTGGCCTCCCCCACAGGAATCTGCTACAATGGCCTTCTTCCAGGGCTTTGCGTTCTGTTCATCCTATTTAGGGTCAATGAGACCTCTCTTGGCTCACAGTAGATGTGAACCATTTCAGATTAGGATGTGATGTGGGGGAAATGTTCTTAGACAATCTTGAAAGGAGTGACCAAAAGACTAATGGGCAGGAAGAGAGGCCTCAGTGACCAGACTATCCCAGAGAGAGGAGCCACCACCAATGACCAATGATCCTTCTGTTCATTTCCTAGTAACATATCCCTCCATTAGCTTGGATAATAAGGATTTGTTTGTATTGAATGTAATGCAGTTGCTTCTGGGAGCAATTTGAGAGTGTAGTATACTGGTTGGGAGAGCTGGCTTTAGGATCAGGCTCTCTTGGCTTCTCTGAGTCTTAGCCTCCCTATTCCTGAGGATAACAGTATTTGTTTTCTACTCTCTGTGTCACTGCCTTGCCTCCTGGCTTGTCTACTCATTGTGGCAGCTCGCTTATGATCTTCCAAGCTAACCCCTGGGGTCTCTGTGTAGAACTGTTAGTTTCAGACACTCCAGAAGCTGCTAACCAGCTTATGGTTGCCTGCCTTTGGATCAGGTGCCCAACCTCAGGTCTAATCAGCATGGTCAGCAGGGAGACAGGGTGGATATGATCTATGATCACATAAAGTAACTCAGAGGTGGCTGCTGAGCCAAGGACCGTGGACAGAGCCATTTGTCATGGGAGACTGTGGGTGTGATGTGTGTTCAGGATGCAGAGATAAGACAGCTTTAATGCATGGTGGAGAGTGCTAATGGCAACAAAAGAAATGCTGATAAAGAGCTTTATAAGTTCAAATGAGAAAAAATAAAAAGTTGCTTTCTAGCTAGGGGAGTAAAGGAAAGAAGGCCTCCAGAGTGTCTAATACCCTAGGTCAATTAGGGCTCATATCTGAACTTGAAAGGGAGGGTCGGTCTCACCAAACCTCATGACTGGGAAATTCAGGGAGCTCCTCCAAGGAATCCATCCCATCCTCCGGCTACAAGCATTGATTCAAGGATGGTGTATGACAAAAATCAAGCCACTCAAGGACAGTGGGATCTATCCGGAAGCAGACATTCCTTTTCTCTGCTGAATTTGAGCATGGAAGCATGTGGCCTTCTAAGTCAGTGCCAGTTATCTTACAGGCATAAGAGAAGAGACTTTTGCAAATGGAACCCTTTTTGAGGAAGTAGAGCTGGGAAGGAGAGAGAGAGAGAGAGAGAGAGAGAGAGAGAGAGAGAGAGAGAAACTGGGCCCTGGATGCATCATTTTGGGAAAATATGGGGAGTTGAGGGCATTAGTGAAAAATATAATTTGCTGGGAGCACTGGAGCAAGGATGTTAATATTGGAAAGACAGATTAGCAAGAGATCATTGAAGGTCATAAGCAGGGCATAAGAGGCTTACTATCACCTTTCTATAGGCAATAGGAAGCTGCTGGACTATTTCCAGCAGCTATTTAAGTGCTGTGACAAGTGGTGTTGTGGATAAAATTAATCAGCAATGGGTACAAAATAGATTGAAATGGAGGGAGGCTGCACATGGGGACAGGATAGGGAGCTTATTGCAATAATCTGAAGACCTGAACTAGAGCAACTGCAGTGGGGCTGGAGACAGGAGGATATGGATACATAAGGCCACAGAGTCAAGATTTTATCTATCTATCTATCTATCTATCTATCTATCTATTTATTTAGGTTTTATTTATTTGTTCATGAGAGAGAGAGAGAGAGGGAGGCAGAGACACAGGCAGAGGGAGAAGCAGGCTCTATGCAGGGAGCCCGATGTGGGACTCAATCCCAGGTCTCCAGGATCACACCCTGGGCCGAAGGCGGCACTAAGCCGCTGAGCCACCTGGGATGCCCAGAGTCAAGATTTTAGACTAAAATTTTGTCACTTACTAAAGGCTGCATGAAGGAGGGAGGGAGGACACCTATGTATGTGCAAGTCAAGGCTGGGAGAACCCCACACCTCAAGATCTTGGCTGGCTCCTCTTGGCCAGTAGTTTATCACCATAAAAGGTGGATTTTAAAAGATTAGACGACAGATTAGATAAAAAATTTTCTTTAGGCACAATGCCACAGTGCAAATTGATCATGATGATGTTTTCCGACATTGAGAAATTCTGTGGTGTTGACTCATAGTCTACCATTAGCAACCTTCAGGAGCTATTTATAAAGAGTGCTAGCAAAGGGGATGGCATAACACAAACATATCAATTGGTTGAGATTTGAACTTTTTGTCTAACTGGCTGTGTGACTCTGAGTAAATCACTCACCTCTCCGAGCTATAGCTTCCTCAACTATAAAGAGGGGAAGAATAGAGCTTCTTTCTGGGGTTGTGGTCCTGACTTCATGATCTCATAGGAAAATCTCTTGCCAGTTTCTCATAAACCAAAGATAACTAAATAAAAAGTAAAAGAAGTAAAAATATCTAAAAAATAAATAAAAGGTAAATATTTCAAACTTCCCTCTTTTCCTTTCTCTGTTCCTTTCTTTCTTTCTTTCTTTCTTTCTTTCTTTCTTTCTTTCTTCTTTCTTTCTTTTTTTCTTGAGTATGCTTTGTGTTTGTAGGCTGCCCTTAAATAGGTAGTATTTGTGTTGTCACAGATTGTTGATGGGCTTCATGTAACTTTTTAAAAAAATTATTAATTTTAGAGATGGAGAGGGGGCAAAGGGAGAGGGAGAGAATCTCAAGCAGACTCTTGGAGCTGGACCATGACCACTGACCATGGAGCCTGACACAGGGCTCGATCCCAAGACTGTGAGATCATGACTTAAGCAGAAGCCAAGAGTCAGATGCTTAATGAACTGAGCCACCCCGTAACTTTTATGGTTAAGATTCTAGTACGATCTGCATTACAGAATCAGGATGGCCTTTCCCTGCCCTGTAGTTTAGAATGCTGGAATAACTAATGCACAGCATTTTATGATGATGGCTTGCTTTAAAAGCTAAAAGCTGGGATCCCTGGGTGGCGCAGCGGTTTGGCGCCTGCCTTTGGCCCAGGGCGTGATCCTGGAGACCCAGGATCGAATCCCACATCGGGCTCCCGGTGCATGGAGCCTGCTTCTCCCTCTGCCTGTGTCTCTGCCTCTCTCTCTCTCTCTCTGTGACTATCATAAATAAATAAAGATTAAAAAAAAATGTTAAAAAAAAAAAAGCTAAAAGCTGCTCCCAATTTATAATCTTGTGGAGAACAAACCACAACAAAGGGCTGTGGGTGTGACAAACACCGTGAGTGTTATGTTTAGAGCAGGAGTGTGATATAGGGATGGCTAAAATGCACAGGAAAGTGACGAGGGCCATAGAAGGAGCATAGGGGAACTACTGTGGCTTGGGGAGAGTCACTGCTATGGATCTAGCTTCATAAATCTATCAGCAGCTCCCCGCTTTCCCTCCACTACCATTTATTGAATGTTTACTATGTGCTAAGTATACTATTTCGTTCAATTCTTGGAATATCCCCATTAGCAAAGAAAGCATTATTATTAGGCTCATTTGACAGCTGAGGAAATTGAAGCTTAGGTTACTTGTCCAAGGTCGTGAAGACGGCTAGTAAGTGACAGAGTAAAAACTTGAATGCTGGGCTTTACTGATTCTACAGCCCACAGTTTTAACTATCATCCCAGATCGCCTGGGAAGCTCTTTCTTATCTTTTCTTTTATAGGCACTTGATTAATCTCACCCATCTGGAATGGGATGGAGTGAAAAAAGGGGATTTGGGAACTCTTGTCTCCTCAAGATTACCCAGCTCTTTGATATCTCCCCTGGGAGCCACGTTGACTGTCAGCTAGAAGGTGCTGGAAAAAAATAGATTGCTCCAGGGTGTTCACTTGTATGCATTTTATTATTTCTAAAGATAAGGGCTAAAGAGACTTCTATACTGCGTTCTATGTCTTCCAGGGAATGAAAGCAGAAGGGCATCTGTTTAGCATTTGAGACATGCACCTGGCTCATTCTTGTTAAAAGAGAAAAAAAATAAAACAAAACCCTAAAACATTGTAATCCAAATAATTACTCCCTCTCTGGCTGGCTTGCCCTCTACTTTGAGTATGGGACTCAGAGGTGGTAATTTAAATTTGGAGCTGCCAAAAAAGGATGTCCTTGCTCTTGATTAATTGGAGAGGCTTCTCCCTGGGAGAAAGCTGGATTCCCTTCTGGGTCCAAACCTTCTAGGCTCTGGTCTGAAGCTTGGGGAAAGTGCTAAGACTCTGTCAGAGGGTGTGCTCCAAAGGAGAGATCTTCTCATTTAATATCGTCCTTTAATTGTGGAAGTTACTCCAGCCCAGGGTGCTAGATTTCTGCCAAGTGCCCCTCCAAGACCTGCTCTTTACTCTTTCCTGCCCTGTGTGGACTACATCCGTGGGTTTCCTTACTCTCTGGTTTCCAGTTTGATCAGGCCAGAGGGAGGCACCCACAGCAGGTCAGAAGGCAGAGGAGAGCAACATAAGGGTATTATTTTTTGGGATCCCTGGGTGGCGCAGCGGTTTGGCGCCTGCCTTTGGCCCAGGGCGCGATCCTGGAGACCCGGGATCGAATCCCATGTTGGGCTCCCGGTGCATGGAGCCTGCTTCTCCCTCTGCCTGTGTCTCTGCCTCTCTCTCTCTCTCTCTCTCATAAATAAATAAAATCTTTAAAAAAAAAAAGGGTATTATTTTTTCCTGTTCCTCCCTGCCGGAGCACCTGCATGGGCTGCATCCCTCCTCTGATGGCCACAGCTCCTATAGATGGTCCAAGTGACTGCTCCTCCCTTCCTCCTTCACACCCTAGGTGTCCTAAGGGCTCCTTGCAGTAACTAGTCCTGAGATAGCACACTATCCATTTTGTGCTCACGTCTTTGTAAGTAGCTGTGTTATTACACTTGAATCAAATCACCCGGTTTGGATGTGCCATCTGTTTCCTGCTGGGACCTTGACTGATATACCCAGAAAAGTTTAATGACTTGTCCAAGGTCTCAGGAGGATTTGGCTACATACCAGTGTGTGCTAATGAGAAGAGATAACATTGGCATATTTTATTGTTTACAAAGCAATTTCATCATCATAATCTTAGGTGCAGGAAAAGCTTTCCACTCAGAGATTAGAACATTGAATTTTAGAGGAGAGGAGGAATTGGCCACAGCTGATGATCACCAGGTTTATCCTTGAACCCAAAGCATGAGCTCTGCCTGTTTCACCCTGGCTCCCCGCAGGTCAGCCTGAAACTCAAATTCTTCACTAGCACCACTCCAGCTGGAGCATCAGGAGAACAAACATGCCCAAAGTTCCATCTTCCACGCTCCCAGATCTAATGATGCTACATACACAATCCAAGAAGCATGTGAGGAAAGTGATGACACCCTTATACGTGAGAACAGTGAATATCTCATTCAAAGTCACGCAGCTGGGAAGTAGCTGGAACTTGAAACCAGGCCTGTCTGCCTGTTCTTTGCACTGCCCCGCACTGCCTTTGTATGCATGGGTGTGGATTTCTGAAAGCACTGCAGGCTGCAGACCTAGCACATCCTTTGTCCCAGGCTGGCCTTAGTACTGACTCTGAGACCTTGGCCTGGCTTTCCTACTGGGAAGCCAAGGAGGCTTTTGTGGATAAAACATGATAGAAAATGGAGTGTAGCTGATTAAGATCAAGAGATAACATGGCAAGGCCAGGCAGGCCCTTTGTCTGAGATAGCCTGGGAAAAATGCAACCCGGGTCAGAGCCACCTCCTATCACTACTGTGGGGGTAGCAGCGCCAGAGGGTGATTTTCAGCTTTGATGAGCATCCCAATTAGCAGTGCTGAAGGGTCCATCTGATCTACCAGTGGGAAAAAAGTTCCCCTGGGCCCATTCACTTTCATGACATAAAAGCAGAGTCAGAGGCTGTTGTTGGCTGAGCATTGACCTGGGGTTATCTGCTCTCTGTTGGCCTTAAGGACTCACTTCTCCAGTTTGGGCCTCAGTTTCCTTATCTGAAATATTGGATGAGATGGGTGAATCCAGGTGCCACCCCTATCTCCCCAGTCTGTCCTTTGTGAATTTGGGAAGGTGAGAGTCTTTCATGACCTCTCCATTTGCTGACCCCCCCATCTCTACCCTGTCCACCTCCCCCATCCCTTAGCAGGATAGCAGGGTCGTACTGTTGATAGATTTGCATCAGTCCATTAAACATTCTCTTCCCTACTTACTCACATCCATAAACAGCTGGCCAACACTAGGCAGTGGCTGGTGGTTGTGGAGGGGGTAGGACTATCTGCATGGCATTTTTGCCAGCCATCAAACCTTGAGTGGTGATTTGCGGTCTTAAGAAGTATTCTAGGTGAAGAACTGGTCCAACCTCCCCTTATTTCATGACAAGCAGTGACAAGAAGAGCCTAGGATGCTAAGTGACTTGCTCAGGATACCCATGACTGGGGGCCTCCAGCCTGCCAGAGCCCTGAACTCTTAGCGCCAAACAAGCCTCACTGTGCTTGGTGAGGGTCTCCAAAGGCTATTGTTTGAGGATGAAACAGAAATGATAAACGTGCTGTGTTGGGGGCAACACCATAAAAAATGTTGATCAATGAAAGGTGTGACTTGATGTCATGCCGTTTTGGCTTAAGCAGAGCAGGGCTATTATGAGATGCCCTGGAACCTGGCTTAAAACCCAGCAGTAACTGAACTTCTTGTTCTTATTGGCAGGTTCCAGGGCTAGTGGCCACTGTGCTTTCTCTTTTGAGAGGGGCCTTGGCCAGAGTTTCTGAGTAATCAACCCAAGCCAGGTGATGAAGCAATTGGCAGACAGAGAAAGGGAGAGTGCTTCTCCTGGCTGAGTGAGGGGATACATTGAGTTCCATGGCAGTTCAGCCTGGGGGGTGGGGTGGTTCCCAAGACAGGTGGGTAAACCTACAGGGACGTTTGCTCTGTGGGAAGATTTGTCTCCCTCTCAGATCCACCTTTAGAGTTTGGTCCTCCTTTCATGTCTCCTAAGAAATAACTGCTCCCAGATGCATTTTGTCACTGTGCCTCCTACAGTCAATTAAAAAAAGAAAAAAACAACCCAGAAACAACCCCCCCCTCAAAAAAAAAAACCCCCAATAACTCTGTTCAAGCCTTATGGCATAGAATTTGGGAGTGTCGGAGCCCAGAAGGTCCTTAGAGCCCAGCTAGTCACCACCTGGTTATTTAACATTTAAGGAACCTGATAGTGAAGGATGGAAATTGGCTCCCTGGATGCCATTTGGCGAATTATTGGCAGTGCCAAGCTTAGGACGTGGGCCTTCTGAGTCCATGTAGGTGCTCTCGGGCTAGACATCAATTTCAGACAAATGGTAAATGTGTTCTCAGCCAGCCTGGGATGGTAAAAGGGAGTCAGTGCTTGTAAATAAGTAATTGGCAGCCTTAATTCCAAAGACATAATAATAATGAGCTGAAATGTACTGAAATCTTATGGGCTAGCAATTTTACATTCATTATTTCATTTAGTGTCCAGGTGACCTATGAAGGAGGGGTTATTATTGCAGGTATTTTAGGTGAGAAAACTGAGGCTCGGGACGCCTGGGTGGCTCAAGGGACGCCTGGGTGGCTCAGTGGTTGAGTGCCTGCCTTCGGCCCAGGGTGTGATCCTGGAGACCCAGGATCGAGTCCCACGTCGGGCTCCCTGCATGGAGCCTGCTTCTCCCTCTGCCTGTGTCTCTGCCTCTCCCTCTCTCTCTCTGTGTGTCTCTCCTGAATAAATAAATAAAAATCTTAAAAAAAAAAAAAAAAAGAAAGAAAACTGAGGCTCAAAGTGTCTTAGCTTGTCTAAATTCACATGGCCAACAAGGAGCGGAGGGAAGGTTAGAACTTAAGTCTGTTTGGTGTGATTTCCTAACTAGCATTTCAAAAAGGTTGCAGAGGGGTCTTCAGTAAGGATGAATTGTTGAGAAGGCTAAAGACTTGGGCTGGAAAGCACAGGCTGCTGTGGCAAGAATAAATAGGCCCTAGCCACTCTTCTGCTCCAGCCCTACTCTCAAGATAGAGGGTTCTGGGGTGGGGGAGAAAATATGAATGGCTGAGCTTAGGTCACATGTCTACTCCTGAGCCAATCACCATGGCCAAGAAAATGTGCCACTCTGATTAACACCTGAGTCATATGCCCGTTCCTAAATCAGGAAGTGACAGGAACACCTGGGAGTAGTTCCCAAACAACAAGGGGTTGTGAGTTGTCCTTCTGGGATGAGGGACTCCAGAAAAGAGGGTAAAATGGATGCCAGGTGGCCAAAGCCCACAAAGCCTCCTTTCTAGTCCCCAAGCAGCCTTTTGCATTTTAGTTCTGGTTACTCTCCTTTCCCATGAAGTTCTCCTAGCACAAGAGCTGACTCTTCTGTAGGTGGAAGTGACCCCAATCCAGAAGGTCTTGAGTGAAGTGTAAGGAGATCTGGGATGGGGATTTGGGTTTTAGTCCTATTCTGCCAAAACTGGCCTCCCTCTGTGAATCTGTGTTTTCTCCAGCTGTAAAGTGAGGGGACCAGCTAGGATCTCCGTGGGCCTTTGCAAACTCTCATGGGCTGCGGTTCAGGGTAGGGTCACAGGCAGTGGGACCCTCCCAATGCCTTTCCTGTGGTATCTCAGAAAGGGAGGCAGCTTCTCCTAAGCATGGGAGGTACCTGACATGGAATGACATGGCTAGCTACAAAGAGCCTCAGATAGGCTTGGCATTAGTTTTGATCCCGACTCCTCTATTACCTGTGTGACCCAGGCAAAGTAGACTAGCCCCTCTGAGCCTCCTTGTAGAAGATGGGCTTAATGATGATCCCCACCTGGTCTCAAAGATGGTTGAGAATGAGAAACTGGATGTGCAAGTGTTTTGTAAACCCTCAAGTGCTGCACAGATGGAGGTGGGCCCACCAACCCCCGGCTCCTGCCTGCCAGGCCAGCATGCTTCCAAGACTCAGTGCTCCTGAGAAAAGGTTCATACTCATATTCGATGGGCATGAGCCCTTCCACGAGGCACATGTCTGATACTTGTAGAGTATTCATACTAAACCTTGTTATTCTGCACACCATATCAGGTGCCATATCAGGTGGTAAACAAGCAACTTTGAAGCGCCCCTAGTGACTATCCAAGTAGTCCCCACCACCCACCACATTTCCTCCCTCTCTCTCTCTCCCTCTGCATCTGTTTCCTCCTTAGCACTTATCACAATTCATACTTATCATTGTGTGCATTTAGTCATTTATTGCCTAGCTCTGCCACCCTGTAAGCTCATGACGGTAGAGGCGGCGCCTTCCTGTTGCCTACTCAGTATGTATGTGCTCAGTAAATATTTTTGAATTAAAGAATGAATGCAAAAAAAAAAATTAGAGGCCTGTTCCCTGTGACTTCTTTGGATTTTCCTCAAAGGTGCTATACTTTGGACCAGCGATTCTAGGCAGCTTGTGTGGCCTAGGAGTAAAGAGAAATGCTGGATGTGCCTGGCTCTTCTCAAATTGGTAGAGAGTGGGCTGCTCTGTCCCTGTCCCTTGACCTTGAGTATTCATGCCCTTGTCTTCCCACATAGCCACAGATACAAGTACCTGGACCTGAAGCTTTCCTAAAATGATTTTCAGAAAAGAGTCTGATAAAGTCCGGTACCTGGGTGAATGAGAACACTGTATTTTTCACAACAAACAATAAAACCATGATACTTGAGATGACAAGGAATTTTGTGATAATTACCGCAGGACAGACTATGTAATTTGTAGGGCCTAGTACAAAATGCAAATATGGGCCACTTGTTAAAGATTCATTAAGAATGTTAAGATTGTGATAGCAGAGTGTCAAAACAAGTGCAAAGACCCTTCCAAGTGAGGGTTGCACACCTATGAAGCTCACCCTGCTTGCTGCCTTCAGAGACAAGTTAGAAGATTAGGTTGGATTTTCTGGGCTGGCCCTGCTGTTTGTGGACATGGTAGCTTCCAAGAGATCCTTTTTCCATCAGGCCAAGAATGATACTGCCAATAAATCCACACACACAAGAGCCTACTGCGCTTCTTTACCCCAAAATTTCCCTCAGACTGAGGCACCTGGGTAGCTTGGTTGGTTAAGGATCTGACTTTGGCTCAGGTCATTATCCTGGGGTACTGGGGTTGAGCCCCGCATAGGGCTCCCTACTCACTGGGAAGTCTGCTTGCCCCTCCCCCACTGCTTGTACTCTCTCAAATAAATAAAATCTTAAAAAAAAAAAAAGGATTTCCCCGACTCTATGGTTTCCAGCTAAGTCAGTTGACTCAGAGCAGAGCCAAGTTTATTTACTTTTTTTTATCTAGTCATTTAAGGAAGCAGGAAAGTTGTTTTTGTAAAACTCCCTAGAAGGTAAACATGATGACGTTCTTTTATTGTTTACAGGAACACACTGGCATGGAGGGAATTGCTGTTGCCACCACATGCTGCTGTTTACCTATCCTTTACACACTTAGAGCAGGCAGGTGACACAGCCTCCTTCACGGGCCCCACCTTCAGAAACATGGCCTTATTTTACAGGAGGGGACCAGCAGGGAAAGGAAGAGTGAAGGCAGGTTTAGGAGTATGACCTCGAGTGACCATAGGAGGGGATACTGGCTTATAAAATACTGGCTGAAAGCCACCAAGAGAAGCTCTAACTACATACACGAAATTATTCAGTCAATAAATATTTTATTTTTTAAAAGATTTTATTTGTTTATTCATGAGAGACACATAGAGAGAGGCAGACACATAGGCAGAGAGAGAAGCAGGCTCCCTGGGGGGGAGCCCGATGCGGAATTCAATCCCGGACCCCAGGATCACGCCCTGAGCCAAAGGCCCATGCTCAACCACTGAGCCACCCAGGCGTCCCCTCAATAGATATATATATTTTTTTCAATAGATATTTTAAATAAATGAATATGGTTGTGGATTTAGTTGATTTTATTTTTTGAATAGGAAATACATCCTTATGGTTCAAAACTCAAAATTTACAAAAAAGTTCATGAAAAATCTTCTCTCCTCCCAAGTAATCCAGTTCCCCACCCCTGCAGGTAGACATTACAACTAATTTTTTGTACCCTGGTAGGAATACCATGTGCATAAGTGAGCACATATGAACAGAACTTCCCACCCCGTTTTTTCCATCCACCAATGATAGCATACTCTAATATTGTCCTGTACTTTGCTTTTTTCACTACAGATCATAGCCAGGATATCTTTCTTTATCAGTTCATAGAGAACTTCCTTATTCTTTTATTAAGTATGCATAGTATCTTCATTGCATAACTGTTTTGCAATTTATTTAACTACGTGGACATTTAGATTCTTCCAGCCTTCTGTTATTATGAACAGTGGTGTAATAAGCTAATTTGACGAGTGAGGTTCAGAGCTTCTCTTGATTCCTTTAAGGAAAATGGAAGTCAGATCCACCCTCCCAGTTTCGTTTTCACAGTGGAGGACATGTGCCTTTCTAGATCTAATGGATACCCTCTGAATTTCCACAATTACTTAGTGAGTGCCCACTAGATGCTAACACTGTTGCAAAACACTTGGGATGCCCCAGGGCCGTGACAGACCGTGCTCTTCGGGGGATGCAGTTTGTCTGGGGGCTGAGGGAGGAGACCTATGATCAGCAAGAAGCCAAATGAATGAACAAGAGAATTTCAGACAGTGATCAACGCTCTTAAAAAATTATTCAGGGGCGCCTGGGTGGCTCAGACAGTTAAGCATCTGGCTTTGGCTCAGGTCATGATCCCAGGGTCCTGGGATTAGCCCCCCACATTGAGCTCCTTGTTTAGTGGGGAGCCTGCTTCTCCCTCTACTTGCCACTCCCCTTGCCCATGTGCACGTACTCTGACAAATAAATAAGTAAATAAAATCTGGAAAAAAAAAATTCAGGGGTCCCTGGGTGGCTCAGTCAGTTAAATGTTTACAGACTCTTGATTTTGGCCCAAGTCATGATCTCGGGTGGAGAGATCCACCACCCACTGTGGAGCTCCACGCTCAGTAGGGACTCTGATGGAGATTCTCTCCCTCCCTCTGCCTCTCCCCGCCCTGCTCTCTCTCTCTCTCTCAAATAAATACATAAATCTTAAAATAAATTCAAACTCAAGTGATGTGACGGTGCATGTGTGGAGGCCACCACTTAAATGGGGATCAGGAATGACCTCCCTTGGATCACTGAGCTCTACTTGGGGAGATAAAACTAAGCCTCCAACTTTGAATTTGAAGCTGTTTCAGACTTTCCCCATCAACTGGTTCGCTGCCTTAAGAGCAGGGATTACTTTCACAGGGTGGAGGGATTGGAGATGTTTTTTTCTTTTTTCCTCTCTATTATGTTTTTGCAAAAGAGAAAATAATCTTTAACTATCCACTTCAAAGGAGGGTGGCCCCTCCCAGCATTTGAAAAGGACAGACCACAGCGCAGGCCTGGGGGCCAGGTCTTTGTGACTCAAGCCACCTGGGCTAAGGTTGTCATCCAGTCCAGCCCAGGCCTGCAGACACTGAGTCTGTGGAGGTAACCACAGTGGTGGCAGCTCAGCGAGGAGGATCCAGATTGTCCTTCTGTTCTTCAGTCTTACATTCCTTGATCTTCTGATTTGGATGCTCTCAGAGCTCAGAACAGTGAGGTGAAGGAGATGTGGATGGGAACCCCGGGCATGGTAATCCTTCCTTCCTTTAAGGATGATATTAAACACTGAGGAGCACCTGGGTGGCTCAGCGGTTGAGCATCTGTCTTCGGCCCAGGGCGTGATCCCCAGGGTCCTGGGATCAAGTCCCGCATCGGGCTCCCGGCAGGAGCCTGCTTCTCCCTCTGCCTGTATCTCTGCCTCTCTGTGTCTCTCATGAATAAATAATAAAATCTTAAAACAAACAAACAAACAAACAAACCACTTTGAGCCATCAGTCCAGCACCAGCCCCCACGTATCTGGCAGAGGCTGGCTGCTGTGCCCAGTGAGTGCTTCCCTTCCACTTCCTGCCTCTATGCACACTTTCCTTCATCCTTTCCAGCAGCAAGGCAGGCAGTTCCTGACTGGGCCTGCCTCTTAAAATCCTTCCCATCCTTCAAGTTCTAGCTCTAGTGCCCCTCCTCCAGGAAGCACCCCCCCACACACAACCTGGTTTAAAACCTGCAGGGTAGGGCAGACATTGTCTTTATTCCCTGCAAGGTCCTTTGGGGCAGAAGTCTAGGCAGCCATGCGTCCTTCTGTCTCTCCCCCAGAGCCTGGCACAGGTGTCCATAGTAGGCCTTCAATGCACACGTGTGTTGTCCCCACGGAGACGCCAGCAGCCCCTGGTTCGTAAGATGACACTGTCCATAAATGGGCGAGCTGGCGATGCTTAGGGGACGGTGGTGAGCACATTGTTGTTACTTGAAGTTGTTCTAGTGGCTCTATTTCCCATCCAAGTCAGCACTCTCTTGTTTTCTATTTTGGGTCCTATTTCACCAGAATGATTAAACAAAGGGGAAATCATCAAAAACCACAGCAGAGCCTGATGGGGCGGAGGAAAAGGCAGAAGCAAACGTGTGGGGTTGAGGGGAGGGTGATAAAAATACAGTAAGTGGGTGGGAGTCTGAGAGACGGGGCGGCCCAAACCCAGGCGGCTGCAAGCGGTGCATGCAAAACAGGACCATATGGCAGAGGCTTTGGGGGAAGGAGCTTTATGAGGAGGGGGGCTGAAGTCCCAGGATCTTCACCCTGGGAATGGGTCGACTTGTGACAGAGGGAAGCCAAAATTGCTTCAGAATTTTTTTTCCTCCCCCAGAAAGAAGCACGAACAGAAGTTCCAGCTGAAGGGCCAGTTTCCCCTTCTTCCCTTCCTAGGGCTGGGCCTACAACTCCCTGTCTCTGGAAAAGGGAACCCTCTGCACGCATTCCTTCCCTGGGCTGCTGGGAGAGGGGGTCTGGTCCCTGTGTTACTCCCCTGGATGGAGGGGGCTGACCTCAGATTCTCCCCACCGCAGAGTCGGGGGCTGCAGGGGGTCACCGGAGTGACCTGGTGAAGTGGGGCTGGGGGGATGGTAATGACGTGCTGTGGAAGAGACCCAAAAGGATCAGGAACCCACAGCACTCAAGGGAGCCCTGTGAGCCTCACATGGCCTGGGGCAGGGACAGAGGGAATGAGAGGGGACGAGGCTTGCTTGCTTCTGGAACTTCTGCCCCTGTGAGCTTTTTAGCAGCCCTTTTGGACAGAAGTTCAAGGCCCCTGCTTAGGCACCATGTACCCCACATCCTTCTTCAAGAGACCGCAGAGCTGTGCTGTGACCACTTGCCCCATATGGCTACAAGCACTTGAAATGTGGTTGGTTCAAGTGGAGATGTGCTTTAGGTATAAAATACACCCTGAATTTGGAAGTCTTTGTATGAAGAGAGAATGTAAAATATATTATAAGTAATTTTTTTAGATTGATGATGTGTTGAAATCATGATGTTTGGATATACTGAGTTAAACAAAATATATCAGTGACATTAGTTTCACCCGGTTCTTTTTTTCAGACTACCGGCAAATGTAAACTTACATATGTGGTTTGCGTTATTGTTCTCTTGGCTGGTGCTGGTCTACGGCATCTGTGTCTTGGGCTGCGGAAAGTTCTGCAGGGGCCCGGTTAAATTGTAAACTAGAAGGTATCACTGGTTTCAGTATTAAAAAAAAAAGAAATACAACTTCTTACTGTATCAGTCGTCTGTGACGAAGAACAAAAACCAGGGGGTCATAGGGAGAAGGGGACTGTCATACCTGTGTGCCAGGGGATAGGCCCCCAAGTCTGGAAGAGGACTCTAAGGGAGCATAGCTCAGTGTTCATTCTACATTTATGCTAGTGCTTCACTATGTGCACTAAGGAGCTGGGGATCCAGCAAGGAACAAAGCAAAGACTCCTCCTGCTCTCATGGAAAGGATAAGACAGGAGATAGAAAATATAGAGTCTAAATGCATTCAAGAAATGCAGGAGAAGACGCAGCATGTTAGCAGAGGATCATCAATAGGCAGAAAAGTACAGCAAGCAAGAGGGTTTGGATTTTGAATGTGGTGGTCAGAGAAGGTGACACCAGAGCCCAAAATTAAGGAGGTCACTGAGTGAGCTATGCAGTGAGCTTGGGCAGGAGCCTGCCAGCTGAGCAGCCCAGAGGCTAGAGTGGTTCTGAGCTGTTGGGGAGACAGCGAGGGGCCAGGGTAGCTGATGTGGAGTGTGCAGGGTGGGGTAGAAGAGAGCCGGTCAGGAGAATGGCAGGGAGCAGACCGCCTAGGACCTGGGAAGCCATCGAAATGCCTGTGCTTTTTGCTCTTGTAGAGAGAGAGAGACTCCAGAGGCCACAGGAGTGGGTATCAATTAGCGTGAGATGAAAAGGTGGCCCCTGGCTAGAGTACAGATGAATGAGGAGAGCTGCCTGCTGGCTCTCTGGGGTTTCTTTTTTTTTTAAATATTTTGTTTATTTGAGAAAGAAAACATGAGTGGTGGGAGGGGCAGAGGGAGAAGGAGAAGCAGACTCCCTGAGAAGGGAGCCTGATGTGGGGCTGGATCCCAGGACCCCAGGGTCATGACCTGAGCCCAGGGCAGGTGCTTAACGAACTGAGCCTCCCAGACGCCCCTGGGTTTTCTCTCCTCACCTAGTGGCTGAGGTGACTATTCCTGAGGCAAGGACAGCTGGCTCTCCACTTAGTGCACCCAGCGCTTTCCTCCTGTCCTTGCCAGCTGGGGCCTTGCTGGTCACTGCTAGCTCCCCAAACTCCAGCTGCCTCTTGAGGCAGCAATTGCCCTGTCAATGCCTTCACTCTCCCTCTGGCTGCTTCCTTCTTGTCATTCAGGTCTCAGCGAAGATGTTACCCCTTCGAGGGGCCTCCCCAGTCCAGAGCGTCAAGGAGCTCATTCCCCAGCGATGACTATCATGTTAGCCTGTTTGGTTAACTTCTTGGCCTTAGTCACTGGCTGAACCAATTAATTAATTTGTTGACTCCATTGTCTCTCACAGGCCCCAAGGGTGGAGGCCTGGGCGCATTGTGTCCCCAGTGCCTGGGACAGTGCTGACAGGATGATTAGCACTCATCCCACCTACTGCAACCAGCTAGTGGTCTGTCTTGCCCCTTAAATTTGAGATAAGAAGGCAGTAAGGCATGGACTCTGGTGCTCGGTAGACTGGATTTATCTGCTTGCTGTTGCCCTTGGGCAATTTTATTTCTGTAAGCCTCAGTCTTTTTGTTTGTAAAATAAGGATAATTTGTGTAAACACCTCATGAAAGTGTTTTCAGGAATGACAGGATGCATATAAATTGCTTGACTCAGTACCTGGAACTATTATAATTGCTAACAGTTGACCATATCATTCTTGTCCTCCCATCATGTAATTTTCTATCAAATGTTCCAAACTCCGTTTTTCCTTAATCAAATACTCCAGAGCAGTGCCATTCCATAAAACTTTGATAATTGAGATGTCTGCGCTGCCCAGTATGGTGGCCGCTAGCCCCATATGGATTTGAGCACTTGATATGTGGTGTGATCCACAGCTGATTTTTAAGCTTTTTAAAAAATATTTTATTTATTTACTTGTGAGAGAGCAAGCAAGAGAGAGAACACGAGTGGGGGAGGAGGGACAGAGGAAGAGGGAGAAGCAGACTCCCCACTGAGCAGAGAGCCCAACACAGGGCTCAATCCCAGGACCCTGGGATTATGACCTGAGCCAAAGGCAGACGTTTAACTGACTGAGCCAGCCAGGTGCCCCTGATTTTTAGAATTGATTTAATTTTCATTAATTTAAATTTACATCTAAATAGCCACAGGTGGCTAGTAGCTACCATGTTGGACAGCACGGCTCTAGAAACTGTGTGATGGGAAGAAAAAGCTTTTCCTTTAATGAAAAACATTTGGGAGAATTTAAAATAAATGCAGTACTTTTTAAAGGAATCTTTACAGATCTAAATTTACTGTATCCGATTTGGAATACAAGCATATATTACATAGACTTTGATGGTTGGGATGGTTAAATATACAAAAAGCCTTAACAAAAAGAGAGTTTTCCTTCCTTTTCTGCTCCTCCACTGTCTTCTTCCTCTTCTCTACATCCAATTATTCCATTTCCTTTCCAGTTTTCTCTTTTCTTGCTGGGGCCTCCATCCTCTGGCTAGAGCTGAGAGCAGCCTCAGTGGATGGAAGGTGGGCAGGGAGAAAGCTGCCTTGATTCATTTCTCTTGGGTTTCCAACAAGGCCCTGGCACCATCTTGGGACTGCCTAGATCTAGGGGAGGGCTGCCATTTGGGTCATTCATTAGAGTCCGGTAATTAAGAACAATGCAGGACAATCTAGTAGGAAAATCATGAATTTTTGAGGTAGGGGATTCCTTAGCAATAGTCTGACCCAAACTCTTCATTTGATAAAGACATTAAAACCCAGAGAGAAGTGACTTAACCAGGACCCAGGACTCCTGACCACCCACCCCCCTCCCCGCTGTGCTGGTTGTAGAACTCCCAGTGAAAGAGCCCACATATTTTTCCAATTCTTTTTCTTAGAAACAAAAGCAATTAAAACTCAGCTACACTAAACCAAACCAGACTTTTACATTTTGTTTTCCTATTCCGGAGCCTTTTAGGCAGATCTCAGTAAAAACGTTTGGTCTCAATCAATAGGGAAAATGTTAAAGGCATTCTTTGAGTTCCTTTTGAAGAATAACTCTGTTCTAGAAATGTTTGCATCAGGTGTAAAATCCTTATTATAAATGAACTTACTGAATATTGCCTGGCTACTATATTTTGTATGTTTGCTTTAAAAAAAAAAAAAGCACGTGGCTGAATGCTGGTAGAAAGCTATTAACCCGAGTATGGCAGGATTTTTCATATTATTTTCAAAGCATCTAAGCGAAGCATAACAAGGTGTTTTTCATATTTAACATTCATCAGATATGGAAAAGAGCCTTTGACAAACAACACGCAAAATAGTTGAATTTAACAGACTTTGTGTAAGAGTACTTATTTCTCCTAGCAATTAGATACTGGTGTGCTTAGAGTTAAATATTAAAGCTTTAGAGTAAAATGATTGTTCTGAGGCCTGGAAGCTGTTTGAGCTTGGGCAAGTGACTTAACCTTTCTGAGTCCAGCTTCTTTGTCTTGTGAAATGGGGTTAATATTGTACCTGCCTTGAAGATTCGCTGTAAGAATTAAGAGAATCTATGTAAAGCTTATAGCATAATACCTGACACATGGCAAGCAAACGGTCATCATTGACTCGCTATTACTATTATAAGAAAATGTGAGTCTTGCAAATTGAGTGCTGTGCAAATGAAAATTATTTTAATTATACTGATAATCTGATAACATTTTAATTATAAAAAGGGCCTCAGATTCTTTAAGGGAAAATTTGAAAATAATGAAAAATACCTAAACAATAAAGATCACCCATAATGTTACCATTCAAATGCAACACTTTTTTTCCTACACAGCATAGGTTTGTCTTGTATATATCATTTAAAATTGGATTTCTGCCTTTCATGTTATTTCACTATCTTCATGTTTGTCAGAGCAAATATATCGCCTACTCAAAGCAAGCTTATGAGACTTAATGCGTGTTTTCTCCTAAGTGAGGATCCTTTCCCTTCTTTCAGTTTATCTTTTTGTACTTTTATGGATCTCTGTAACTTGTTCAATGTTCCTTTTGGAGTTAGAGTAGAAATCAATGATTCTCAACTCTGACTGCACAGTAGAAGCACCAGGAGAGCTTTAAAAAACATAGTAATACTCCTATTAATAAATAGTAAACATATTTACTAATACATTTACTAAACATCCCATAGTAAAATATCCTAATTTTATCCACATTTCTAGGGATGGGGCTGAGCATCAATATTTTTATTTTTATTTTTTACTTTTATTATTTTATTTTATTTTTATTTTTTAAAAGATTTTATTTATTTATTCATGAGAGACACACAAAGAGAGAGAGGCAGAGACATAGGCAGAGGGAGAAGAAGGCTTCATGCAAGGAGCCCGACGGGGGACTCGATCCCGGGACTCCAGGATCATGCCCTGAGCTGAAGGCAGGCACCAAACCGCTGAGCCACCCAGGGATCCCCTATTTTGTTTTTTTAAAAAAAGATTTATTTATTTATTTGAGAGAGAGAGAGAGAGAGAGGAGAACAAATGGGAGGGGCCTGGAGAGGGAGAGAAGATCCCAAGCAGACTCTCTGCTGAGCATAGAGTCCTTCTTTGAGTTTGATCTCATGACCCTGAGATCATGACCTGAACTGAAACCAAGAGTCAGTTGCCCAACTGACTGTGCCACCCAGGTGCCCCTATTTCATTTTAGACTGAGAAAGGGAGTGTACCTGTTGGGAGAAGGGGAGAGGGAGAGAGAAAGAACCTCAGGCAGACTCCCCACTTAGCACAGAGCGTTACATGGGGCTCGATCTCAGGATATTGAGATCATGACCTGAGTCAAAATCAAGAGTTGGATGCTCAAGCAACTGAGCCACCCAGGCACCCCCGTATTATTTAAAAGCTCCCCAACTGTTTATGTAAAGAAACAAGTAAATAATTGTATAATTTTCTATATCATTATTGCATATCTTTCCTAAATACACTTTTTTTTTTAAAACTGAAAAATTCCTACATTTTTGTGGTATTGCTGCCAAAAATGCATAGCTGGAATCTAATCATTAGGAAACATCCAACAAATCCAAATAAAGGAACATTCTACTAAATATCTGGCCTGAATTCTTCAAAAATGTCGATGTCTTAAAAGACAAAGAAAATTTTTGAAACTATTCCAGAGTAAAGGAAACTAAGGAGACATGACAACTGAATGTAAAATGGAATGTGGATTTTCTTCTGCTATAGAGATTATGGAAATAATTTGAGAAATTTGAATATAAAGTCTGAAGATTTGAAAATACATCATCATTAATAAAGGATCAAGGGATAAGAGGGCTTGTGTCTAATTCAGTCTAAAAAATTCAGAAAAATATATGCGCTAGATACATATGTGTGTGTGTGTGTGTGTGTGTGTGTGTGTGTGTGTATCTATATATACACAGAGAGAGAGAGCCAGAGAAAGAGAGAGAAACAGAGAGACTCAGAGAGGAGAGGAAATGATAAAATAAATTAGGTGAAGTGTTAACATTTGGGGGATCTGGATGAAAGCTATGTGTAGTGTTCTTGCAAATTTTTCATAAGTCTGAAATTATGTCAAAATAAATAGTTAATTTAAAAAAAAAACCCTAAATTCTTACATGGACTTTAAAAAGGAATAAAATAGGGACAGAATTTTTAAATGCAGATGGTTTTTGTAAATATAATCCATTGCTACATGGAGAGACATGTTACTTAAGAAGAGATTGTTCTAAGAATATAGGCGAAGGAGCTCTCTGGGCGTCTGTTTTCAGTCATCTGCTGATTTAAGGACCCAACAAATGCTGGCGGAGTACCTCCAATAGAGGGCGGTGCAACCTTATGAAGAATAAATCACATCACAAGGGTTTTGGGTACATCACCCAAGGTAGATCCTACAGCGTGAACGAGTGGAGCAGCGGCACTGAGAATCTTAGAGCTGAATTCTGTCTACATCCCATTTTACAGATGAGCAAACAGACTCAAAGAGGGAAAGTACTCGCCCAAAGCCATCGTCGTATGCAGAACAATGGTCTTGCAGATAATAACCAGTTACCGTGGGAGGCTTACTATAGGACAGGCGCTGCATGTACTAAGTGCTTTACGTGCGTTAGCTCTTTAATTACACCCCCTCTTTCTTTAACCTGAAGTTGAGGCCCAGAAAAGTCAATAACTTTGCTGGCGTCACTAATGAATGAGATGCTGGCTGTGCTCATAGCTAGGGTGCCGTTCTGTCCTACAGCTTGGCTGGGATCCCTACCCTTGAAGGCCTGATCACCTATTAGGGGTGCAGAACACAGCCATCAGAACAGAAATTGATCTTGGCATCTGTTGAGGACGCATGCACACAGGGATCCAGAGATTCCTGGAATCGAGGAAAGCTGGAACCACAGGGCATTGCGTGGCCAGGTGGACATGGGTAGGTTCATAGACAGTGAGGAGAAGGCAGAGAGGGGAGAGAAAATAGAGAGAAAAGCATCAGGCCTTGCTGGGGGAAAGGCAGTGAGGCTCAAATCTTGACTCCTTGCCTTGCTACCCTACATCAGCCTCTAATGAATCCATCAGCTAATCTTGTTAGTTTTACTTCCAGAAACACCTGTAATCTCTCCACTTATCCCCATCTGAGCTGCCACCCCCTGGCTCAAGCCACATCTGTCCTCACTTTGACTCTTCAAAAGCCTCCAGCTGGTTCCCTGCTTCTTGTCTTGTACTAGCCACACTTCATTCTCCAGACTGCAGCCAGAGTCATCTTTTAAAACATAGACCAGACCATGTCACTCTCCAGCGGGCACCTCCGAATGGTGTCCCATGCACTTAGAACTGAGTCTGAACTCCTCACCAGGCTCTGCTTGAGCTGGCCCCTGCCCACCTCCCTGACCTTTCCTCCCAACCTCGTCCTTGCTCACTTTGCTTTGGCCCCACCGGGCCTTTGTCTTACCCCGAGAACACGTGAAGTTCGTTGCCACCTTCAGGCCTTTGCATGTGCTGTTCCTTGTGTCCAGAACACTCTTCTTTCAGGTCTCCACGTGGCTGTCCCCTTCTTCTCCCCTGTCCCCCAGTGGAGTGGGGCCTGAAAGAGAACTAGAAATGGGATGAGTCAGGTTCAGAGGTGGCAGCTCCGATTCTGCAGTCATGATGGTTTGTGGATGACACCATTCGACTCAGTCTTTATTTTTATTTTATTTTTTATTTTTTTAAAAGATTTTATTTATTTATTCACAGAGACAGAGAGAGAGAGAGAGAGGCAGAGACACAGGCAGAGGGAGAAGCAGGCTCCATGCAGGGAGCCCGACGTGGGACTCGATCCTTGGTCTCCAAGATCACACCCCTGGCTGCAGGCGGCTCTAAACTGCTGCGCCACAGGGGCTGCCCTCGACTCTGTCTTTAAAGGGTAAACAGCCAGGTCAGAGGATTTTGGAGTTTAAAAGTCTAGCCCCAGATGGGACTCAGTCCACATCTTTTTATTTTACAGATAAGAAAAAATGAAATTAGAGCCGGGAAGTGACTTGCCCAAGGCCAGAGGGCCAGAAGAGCTTCCTCTGTCTTCCGGAAACATTCCATCTCTTGGAGTTAGCTTTCCTCACCTAGAAAATGCAGACACAAAGCCCTCTGGACAAGAGCCCATGAATATTGTGAGAGGGCTTTGCAAACTGAAACGAGGGACTCAGGTGATCTTTTATTATTATCTGGCCATAACTGCCAGCTTGGCTTTAAGCTCAGGCCTCGATTCGTTCTTTTAACAAACTTTTATTTACTACCTACTGTTCTCAGTGCTGGAGTCCTTGCAGCCAACACAGGCCCTACAATTCTGAATCCTCACAGTACTTACATTCGGGTGCAGTGTGTGCATATGTGTCTGCGTGCGTGCACATGTGCGTGTATGTGTGTGTGTGTTCTGTGGTGATAAGTGCTATGGAGAAAAGTTCAGCAGTTAAGGGCAATTGGGAGTGGGAGAAGTGCTGGAATTGTAAATGGGGCTGGGGTGGGGTGTCAGAGAGGGCGCCTCAGAGAAAGCCACCCAGATTTTGGACTGCACTTAGCCCAGAGGTGGACCTTTTAAAATGAAGAAAAAAAATTTTCCTTAAAGAAATGTATTTGTTTTGAGGCAGGAGAGTCTTGAGGGAAAGGCTGATTTTGCTGGGGTCTGCATCAATCACCATCAGACACTGCCTTGGAGTGAAGGCTGCAGAAGTGAAACTTTGGCATCAGCACTCTTCAGACCATCAGATGGAACTTTCTGCTTCCTTCTCACAGACCAGACCCAAGCAAATGACCTCAGGGAGTAGCAGCAATGATTTGCATAGAGGCTGGTCGTCAAATCTCTGAGTAGTTTGGGAAGGGGGCAGGAACGACATGGTGGCACCCTACAGTGTGCTGAGTGCATTGCTAGGCTCCTTGATACCCCATTTCCTTTTATCCTCCAGGCAGCCCTACGACTTAGGATACCATTGTTCCCATTCTGTAGAGGAGGGGACTGAGGCTCAAAGTGCCCTTGTGGGTTGCCCAACATCAGCGGAACAGGGAAAGTGATAGATCAGAGATTCAAACCCAGATCAGCCTGGCCCCATATCCTGTGCTCTCCCTGTGACATCACAGTCCTTTCCCAGGACTCCGGGCTGGAGTGGTTTTGAATGCAACTATTGAAACTTTTCCTAGAAGGAATTCAGAAATTGCATCTTCCAACTCTTTCATTTCACAGATGGAACGAGTTAGCAATGTGAACGTGTGTCTAAACACCTGGCAGCTGTGCCATAGATGTTGGCTTCCTGTCCCCACAGCTTAGAAACCAGAGGTATAGACAGATGCCCAGGTTACTTGCCTGAGGTTACACAGCAGGTTAGCAGCAAACCTATACTCTAAGGCTGTCTCTGGGTTTCTGGATCTCCACGCCACACCACCTCCCCAGGCACATAAGGCTTAGAAGTCAAGGGCTGTGGTGTCAATGATGAAGAGAAAGAGAAAGAACTGACAGGCCTGCAGAGGCCCTGATGCTTACTTGGTTCAGGAGGAAATTGAGGAGAAAGTCTAGAAGTCCCTGGTCCCCTACACCACTGTCCCCTGCTCCTCTTTCCCCTAGATAGGAAGAGATGGGGGTGCAAGAGAAAACAAGCTTGTATTCAGTTTTACAGCAGGGCAGTATTTATTTTGCCCTACTGGGTGCCAGGCACCCAATCCCAACCCTTCAGGTACTGGCAGGTTAATGAGGGACCCAGAAGCAACCACACTGAGATCTGAACATTCAGCACTACCTGTGGGGTCAGCATCAGTTGCTGTGGGGGCTCAGGCATGGGAAAAATGAGGTTGAGTGATGTCTTCAAGGCCACAGGGCTGGTAGGGGCCTCTTGTGATGTCTCCACATGGTGATACTTCGGCAGAAATTCCCTGATGATTTCCAACCCATGTTTGTCAATGACCTTTTAAGGCTTCTGTGAAGACGATTAGCACAGGGGACACCTGGGTGGCTCAGTCTGTTGAGGGTGGGACTCTTGATTTCAGCTCAGGTCACGATCTGGGGTCGTGAGATAGAGCCCCCCATGCCAGGCGGGGAGCAGAGGAGCCGACTTAAGATGCTTCCTCTCCTTCTGCCCCTCCCTCCCCTGTGTGCTCTCTCTCTCTCTCTCTCTCTCTCTCTCTCACACACACACACACACACACACACACACATGAAAATGTTTATTACAGGGGAATGGCTGATGGGGGGCGGGGTATGGGGCCAATGACAGGGAACAGCCAGGAGCCGGCGTGTGATGCCCAAGTCACTGCTGAGATCCGGCCCCAGTGCTGCATGGACGCACATCTGCCCTTACATGGACTTCCTTTTCAGAGAGCTTTGCTGGGAGAGGCAGGACAGCGTGGTCCTTGGGGGCTGCTGTGTGGGGCTGGTTGCCTTGGCTCAGCACTAAGGAGGTGCACCGAGAGAGCACTGATAACGCAAGAGCTAACATTAATGGGCCTACATGCAGGACCAGGCTACATTTTGGGGGTGGGGATGGGGCCCGGTGTGTGTGCCTCTCCCATGCAGTACGTGATCAGAGGCTAAGGGAAGGGGTGAGGGGTGGGGAGGGGGTGCTAAATCAGGAGGAGGCTTGACTCACATTGAATCGTCCCAGGACCAAGTCAGGTCATGTTATTTTTCTTCCCATTTCGAGGATGAGAAGGCAGAGGCTCAGGGAACTCGAGGTTGCACAGCCTGTAAAGATTAGAGCTCAAGGCTGTTTAGGCTCCACTTTCCCATCTGTATGGGCGTGTGTACGTGTGTGTCTGCGTGTGTGTCTGTGTATGGGTGTGTGTGAGAGAGAGAGAGAGAGAGAAGGGGAGGGAGTTAATTTCTTCCTTCTATTTTAATAAGAATGCTATGGAAGGGGTGGGGGAGGGGAGAGGGAGAGATGCTGGCAGTTTCCGTTTCTAGGAGCTAAAGGTCCTGAGCTTCTGGAGCTGTCTCCCTTTGTTTGGAAAATTTACCAGGATGGGCCTTTATACAAACACAGGCAAGTCCCCGCCTATTGTCCTTGGGGAGGAGGGTGGGGTCACCCCAATCTCTACACAGAACACTAGTGTAGTTCTCTTTCATGAAGTGAGTCCGTGTCTTCTTAACAGACCTTCACCCTTGAGGAGTGAGAGAGAGACCGCCCTGGAGAGAGACTCCAATGGGATAGTAGATGCCTCCTGGGGAGCTACTGAAGATCAAATAATGGAGGCTAGGAAGGTACCTGGGGCCCTTATGATGGGCTCCTCTGGGCAAGTCATTCATTCATTCACTCATCCCTGTGTGTGTCATGGGCCCTGCCAGGCTTTGGGAATACACTCGGCCAGGTTTTGAATTGTCCTGAGTGGAACCCTGGGGGAGTTAAAAGGGCAGCAAAGCAGCCCAAAACAGGGTAGCTAAAATTGGAGCTGACTTAACTGTTGGACGAGAGGCTCTGAGTCATATTAATATTTGGATACCTTAAAATCAGGAAGATCAAATGGAGCATAAGATAAACTCACAGAATCTGGAATCAGGGAAATGCATCTTAAAGATGAGTTTGGCTGGTAGAGATGATCTTTTTAATTTTGATTTTAATTTGAATGCCTTTATGGCAGGGGCTGTGTTCCTAACATCCTTGGTTCTCCCCACACCTGAGCAGCCCCACCTCAATCACACATGTACCTTCTCAGCCACCTGCACAGCCGGGATGGCTAACAGTTTTCCACGCTAATAGTAGATGTCTCAGAGCTTTGAGTCTGTTTATTCAAGTATTAATGAATCAAAAACAGATTTTCAGAATGTGGCAAGGTTTTAAACTTTGATCTTTTCTCTGATTCTCAGGGTAATGCAATAATGGTGATCTTGGTTGGTGACCTTTATTGATGATAGTGATGATTGGTGATAAATAATTGTGAATAAGCTGGCATTGTTTGCATTCATTCCATATATGTTTATTGAGAGTTGCTGTGTGTCAGCACTTTTGTAGGTCTGGGGAATACAGCAGGAAGAAGACAGACAAAAATGGAACTTGAATTTCAGTGTGGGTGGAGGGAGATAGACAGTAGGGAAGATACATGAATAAAACGCATAGTCTATGAGATGGTGATAAGTACTAAGGAGAAAAAGTGAGAAAGAGTAAGAAGTGTTGGAGGAGGAGAAGGGGTTGGATAGTGTGGCCATCACAGGCCTCACAGAGACAACGAATATTTAGTCAAGACCGAATTAAGTAAGGGAGCTAGCCACCTGGGGCAAAAACATTCTAGGCAGAGAAGACAGCAAGTGCAAAAGCCCTGAGGTGGGATTGGTCTTGTGTGTTAGAAGAGGTATCAATACATCATGCACAGCTCCAAGCTCTTTCACTCCATTAAGGGAGATACTATTATTGTTCCCATTTCCAGATGGGCAAACTGTGGCCAGAATCTAAGAAACTTACCCTGGGTTAAATAAAAGGCAGAGCCAAGATTCTAACCCAGACAGTCCAACTCCAGAGCTGCGCTCTTAAGTGCTAAGCTATGCTAAAGAAGTGATTTCCTGAGCCTGGGTAGACCTAGGTTCTGAAGATTTACACCTCCAGCTCTAAGCAGCCTTCCCAGGCTGGAAGGAAAACCCTGGGTGTGGTGGCAGGGGAGGGAGTGACTCAGGCCTTGGCCGGCTTCCTGCTGAGTCATTGCTGATGGACTGCAGAGGGAGCCCAGTGGCACTCAGGCCTCACCTCCTCACACTGACAGGTTCCTGCCCTTGGGGGGAGATGCCTGGCAACAGGCTTTAACCACACACCATCCGTGGACAAATTTGTCTGACTTTCCTAAGAACTTCATTGTGAAATTGTGGGTGGCCTCCATGTCCTGGTGTTGCCCCACAGCCAGCAAAGGGGAGCAGCCCTGGAGTCTGACTTTCAGCCCAACCTAGCCCTGAATTCTCCAGAATGTCCTGGATGGATACATTCTGTCCCTTGTTGGGCTGTCTTCATCTTGGGTTGATCTTTCATCTCCAAGAGCAGCTAGCTGTGTGTTTGGCACGCCCCACAAAGAAAAACAAGGTGCTCCCTGGGCCTCATGATGCTCACCCTCTTGACATATTCATTCACAGTTACAGCAGGGAGGGAGTGGGTAAGTACTACAGCATGTACATCGAGTCCATTAAGATTGTAAAATGGGGATCCGTGAATGATAATGGCTAACATATCTTGAGCCCTTACTATGTGCCCAGTTTTCTGAGCACTAAATGCGGCTTACCAATTTTCAAAACTCTGATCAACACCTGATATGAGAGATGCTTACCCTTTTATAGATATGAAAACGAAGGCTCAGAGATGTCACAGCTAGGAAAGGGCAGAAAGGACATTAGGCACCAAATGCAGGAGTCAGGAAGGTACAGGCTGGATTTGGGGAGCTCTGATGGGCTGGAGGAGAACAGAGGATGGAGGGGGAGTCCAGCAGGAGACAGATCTCTCAGAAGAGAGAGGGCATGGAGACCAGACCGTGAAGTTGGACTTGAGTTCATGGTGATTAGGAGCCACTGAAGATTTTTTCAGCATGTCTCCCTTTGGTGCCCTAAGGCTGTAGCTTTGTGGCTCTGGCTTAGGGTCACCTTGGCATGTGAATCGTGTGCCATAGGGGATCGACCATAAACAGTAGGAAGGACTCAAGACTCTGTGAGGTGAGGAAATGTCTCATTTTCTCCTTGCTCACCAGGAATCCTGTCTTTCCTGACCTTGTGCTGTGGAATATCCTAGATAAAGAGCTGTATGTTCCAGGAAATGTCCTGACAGGTGCTGCCCATAGCTGGTGGGTCTTCTCCTTTTGGGACCCCTTCCCCCGCATCCCAATTCAACTCTCTTCCTGGCTTTCATCTCTTTATTCCTCACTTGTATTGTGCACATTAGTTGTTTCTGTCCAGTTGGCATTTCTACTTTTTTTTTTTTTTTTTTTGGTCAAAACGTCTTCTCCCTGTTCTCACTCTGTGATCTACTGAGTTTGCCTCATGATACCTTCCTTGGTAGACTCCATTAGTTGACTCAACCTAGTCTCCCTCTTCTGTGGCATGAGAGACCCCAATTTCATTCTGGGTGGTGTCGCTGCATGGTCACCCCAGGCAATGGATCATGATATGTCTGTGCCAACAACAAACATGTTTCCTACTGCCCTAGACTCCCTTGCAGCTAGAGCATCCATGTGACCCTGTTTTTGTTAATAAGACCCAAGGGGAAGTAAGCACTGGGGCTTCTGAGAAAGCTTTTGATTTTTTTTTTTAAGATTTATCTATTCATTCATGAGAGAGAGAGAGAGAGAGAGAGAGTGAGAGAGAGAGGAGAGGCAGAGACACAGGCAGAGGGAGAAGCAGGCTCCCCATGGGGAGCCTGATGTGGGACTCGATCCCAGACCCCAGGATCACGCCCTGAGCCGAAGGCAGACACTCAACCGCTGAACCACCCAGGCGTCCCATGCTTTTGATTTTTTTTGGCAAAAAGCAAAAGTTCCCGTTTCCTCCGCCTGACAACCCCTTCCCTCCTGCCCCCAACTTAACCACAGTCATGATGGCCAGAGGTTGCTGCAGCTGTAAGGATGTCAACTGAGGGTTGCCAGCAGCCATCACTGGGAAAAAGCCTGCCTTCCGAGGAGAGAATACAATCAAACACAGAGAGAAAAGAAACAGGGCAGAGAGATAAAGAGAAACAGGAAAGTTGAGGCCTTATTTGAATGTTTAGCTCCATATGAAACTGGCACCATGCCTGGAATTCCAAGTTATGTGAACAACACACATGCTTTTCTTTTTTCCTTATGCTTGTTTGAGATGGGCTTCCGTTACTTTTAACCAAAGGCCCAGGTCTCCTATTTTATGGGTGAATGTCTAGCAGTGCTCCCAGCCTTCCTCTGCCTGTAACACCTGTGACCTTGACCAACTACTATGATGTGCATGAGAGTTCCAGTCACATGTCATCCACCGACCCACGTTCAACCTCAGCACCCCACGTCCTACAACCCCAACCCTGCTCCCCACCTCCACCCTTCCCCATCTCTAACTTTTTTTAAAGATGTATTTATTTTATTTATTTTTAAAAAGATTTTAAAATTTATTCATGAGAGGCACAGAGAGAGAGAGAGAGAGAGAGAGAGAGAGAGGCAGAGACATAGGCAGAGAGAGAAGCAGGTTCCACGCAGGGAGCCTGATGCAGGATTCAATCCTGGGACTCTAGGATCATGCCCTGGGCCAAAGACAGGGGCTCAACTGCTGAGCCACCCAGGCATCGCAGATTTATTTATTTTAGAGGGGAGGAGGGGCAGAGGATATCTACTTCCCTTTTGGTCAAAAACTGGCCCAAGGGAATGAAGAATGAGGAAAGCCAGGTGTGTCACCACATACCAAGGCTGCTTTTAACTCCACAATGTCCTCAGAATGCCCTGGGAACACTGTTGTTTAAGAAATACCGAGAATAAAAAATATGAGTCAAAGAGAAAGAAGCAAGTCAGGTGGGCAGGGATGGGATGGCGTGGAGTCTCTCTGGTCTGGGAGGGACCTTAGGGGCCATGTACCCATGCTCTTCTTTGTTCATTCATACAACACATGGTTTATGCCTTTCTTCTGATTATAGAATTGGCATATAGCATTATGTTAGTTAGTTTCAGGTGTACAAATAGCGATTTGGTATTTGCATATATATTGTGAAATGATCACCACAGTAAATCTAATTAACATTAATTATCACACATAGTTAGAAATCTTCTGTTTTTTTTTTAATCTTTTTGTTTTGCGATGAAAACCTTTTTTTTTTGCGATGAAAACTTTTAAGATCTATTCTCTTAGCAACTTTCAAATATGCATCACAGTATTAATTACTATAGTCACTACATTGCACATGACATCCAATGACTTATTTATTTTATAACTAGAAGTTTGTACCTTTGGACCCCCTTCACTCATTTCACCTGCCTCCATACCTCCCATCTCTGGCACCTACCAAGCTGTTCTTCATACAACACATTTTTTTAAGCACCTCCTTTGTGCCAGACCCTAAAATGGTCCCTGCCTTCTCTACATAGGTGAGGAAATGTGAAATATATGTATGAAAAATAAAAGAAAGAAGCTGCCTGGTGAGTGTGTCTTCCCTTAGGCTTCTCACAGAGAAAATGACCTTCAAAATAAAACAGATGAAGTCCAGATTGACAATGAGAGAGCCTCACTCTTGGGTGGAATTTGGGACATTAAAACAAGATATCACATTGGGATTTAAATCTCTGTTCCCTTGGGACACCTGGGTGGCTCAGCGGTTGAGCGTCTGCCTTTGGCTCAGGATGGGACCCTGGAGCCCCGGGATAGAGTCCCACATCGGGCTTCCTGCATGGAGCCTGCTTGTGTCTCTGTGCCTCTCTCTCTGTCTCTCATGATTAATAAATAAAATCTTTATTTTTCTTTTTTAAATTTTTATTTATTTATTCATGAGAGACAGAGAGAGAGAGAGAGAGAGAGAGAGAGGCAGAGACATAGGCAGAGGGAGAAGTAGGCTCCCCACAAGGAGCCTGACATGGTACTCGATCCCGGATCTTTTTTTTTTGGGCCAAAGGCAGACACTCAACTGCTGAGCCACCCAGCCATCCCTAAAATCTTAAAAAAAAAGAATCTCTGTTCCTGAAAACCTTCAAGAATGAAAACCTAACCACGTACTTGTCTTAAATAGTCGGGTCTGTGGGGGTGCTGCATAGAGCAAGGGCTTCTGAGTGAACAGACTTAGGTTTGAATCCTAACTCCTTCCTTCTCTCCCTCCCTCCCTCCCTTCCTTCCTTCCCAGGATCAAGGCTTTTATTTCATTTTATTTATATATTTAATTTTTTATTTGAGTACAGTTGACACAAAACATTACATTAGTTTCAGGGGTACAACATAGTGATTCACCATCTCTATAGATTATGCTCTGCACACCACAAGTGTATCTACCATCTGTCACCATGGAATGCTATTACACCACCATTGACTGTGTTCCCCTTGCTGCACCTTTCATTCCCATGACTTATTCATGCCACAACTAGAAGCCTGCATCTCCCACTCCTCTTTACCCATTTTACCAATTCCTTTCCAGAAATGTGTGGTTCAGACAAGTATAAACCCCTCTGAGCCTCAATTTCCCTAAGAACTATAGTGAGCACTGTATGAATATAACAATACTATAATTTTTTTATGAGGACTTAACTATATTCTGGTTCTGATCTAAGCTCTGTAAGTTTATTAACTTACTTATCGTCACAACAAATGAGGAGACCAAGGCATAGAAAGGTCAAATATCTTGCTGGTCCATTTGCGGAGCCTGGCTTTGAATTCATGAAGTCTGGTTCTAGAGGCTATGCTTATAAACAAGTTCACTTACTGCTGCTGCCCTTATTGGTAGAATGGAGATGACTCACTCAATTGCTAGAGGGGATATTGAAGTGGTAAAATGCCTGGACTCTGGAGCCAGATTGCTGTGGTTCAGATTCCTGGTGTATCACTCCTTAGCTGTGTCACCCGAGTTGTGAGCAAATCATTCACATTCTCCATGCCTATCTTGATTTCCTCATCCATAAAATGGAGAGGGTTTTAATGAGGATTGAATGAGTTATACAATAAACTTAGAATCTTACCTGGTTCACGGGAAGTCCTTGTAGGTGCCATCACTGTTGTCTTTCAGGGGTCATCATTCCCTCAGGGAGGCCTCCGCTCCCAATCTGAATTATGTTCCTCCCTAATATTCACCCTCATAGCACCCTGCTCCCTTCTTAGGTGGCACTTAGGACTCACATCAATGCTACTGTATTTGTAAGAGATAGAAAACCATGACATAAAGCTTTCTTATTACTTGGAATTTTCGTTTGACACATATTGAAAGTTTTTTTTTTTTTTTTAAGGATTTTATCTATTCATGAGAGACACAGAGAGAGAGAGAGAGGCTGAGACACAGGCAGAGGAAGAAGCAGGGCGATGCAGGGAGCCTGATATGGGACTTGATCTCGGGTCTCCAGGATCACACCTTGGGCTGAAGGTAGTGCTAAACTGCTGAGCCACCCAGGGATCCCCCAACACATATTGAAAGTTTTAAGTCTTACTTAGACACAGATTTTTTCAAAGATTTATTTATTTATTTTTTAGAGAGAGAGTGTGTGCAGAAAGGGGCAGAGGGAAAGAGAGAGGGAGAATCTCAAGCAGACTCTGCTGAGTGTGAAGCCTGATGTGGGGCTTGATCCTATGATTCTGAGATCATTACCTGAACCCAAATCAAGAGTCAAATGCTTAAATGATTGAGCCACTCAGGCACCTCTAGATGTAGATATTTTTTAAAAGATTTTATTTTTGGGGGGTGCCTGGGTGGCTCAGTGATTGAGCATCTGCCTTCAGCTCAGGGCGTGATCCTGGGGTCCGAGATCAAGTCCCACATTGGGCTCCTTGCAGGGAGCCTGCTTCTCCCTCTGTCTGTGTCTCTCTCTCTCTGTATCTCTCATGAATAAATAAATAAAACCTTAAAAAAAAAGGTTTTACTCTTTTTAAAGTAATCTTTACACACAATGTGGGGCTCAGATCCACAACCCTGAGATCAGAAGTCACACACTCCACCAACTGAGCCAGACATAGAGATTTATCATATATCAAGCTGCTCTGTTTCCTTGCCTTTACAGTACACAATAACTTTTCGCTTCAGTGCCAAATCAGCATGGAATCTTTTTGAAGAATTGTAAGTAGCAAATAAACTCAGCACCTTGCATAACTATGCAGGAAGCTCAAGGAAAAGGGAGAAGAGATGGAGAATCATGAGCAGGTTTGTGCATGTGCAATCAATGACAATTATGTCACAACCATCACCTGGCTATCAGCAATCTGAGATACCACTGATTACAACACACAGCCTTCTTTCAGGAGTGTAAAAATATGAAAAAGTGTTGTAAGGTTGATCATGAAATAAAATATTAAAACTTAAATGTCCTTCCCCCACCATCCATCCAGTTGCATGGTTCCTTATTTGGTTTTCCAAAAGCCCATCATGGTTTAGATCAAACCTGTGTAGGTTTTCCTTCTAAGTATGACTTACTAATGACTTTGTGTTAAAGCAATGCTAACTGCTGTAAAAGATAAATTCTAAAACTGCGTCAGTTAACACTATATAAACACTCTAAATTTTACAGGTAAAGAAATGAGACCCAGAGATGTAAAATGACATGCCCAAGGCCACATTGCCCCTGTAGAGTTCAAATCAGGTGTTCCTCATTGGCAGCAAAGGGCTTTACTCCATATCATCATTCAGGAATCTAGGTACACAGATATTTTGCCATTTCCAACAGCTTGTTTCAAGGATTGCTCTGGGGCCCTAAGCCTAGAAGGTTTTATGCACTGAGGCTGGAGATGGCTTACATAGCACACTTTTCCTCACATTCCACCCTCAAAGCTTGATCACAAGGCTATATCTAACTGCAAGGGAGGCTGGTAAATGTCCTCTCACCCTGTCTCTGGGAAGAAGAGGGACTGAGTTTAGTAATGAGATACCAATTTCTGCTCCAAGCATTTTTAAAAAGTTTTTATTTAAATTCTAGTTAACATGTAGTGTAATATTGGTTTCAGGAGTAGAATTTAGTGATTTGTCGCTTACTTACAACATCCAGTGCTCATCACAACAAATTTCCTCCTTAATCGACATCTTTCATTTAGGTCCTCCCCTGCGCACCTCCTCTCCAGTAGCCCTCACTTTGTTCTCTATAGTTAAGAGTCTCCTATGGTTTGCCTCCCTCTCTTTTATTTTTTCCCTTCCCCTATGTTCATTTCTTTTGTTTCTTAAATTACACATATAAGGGGGGGATCATAATGGTATTTGTCTTTTTCTGATTGACTTATTTCATTTAGCATAATACACTCTAGTTACATCCATGTTGTTGTAAGTGACAAGATTTCATTCTTTTTGATGGCTGAGTAATATTCCTTTGCTGGGTCATAGAGTAGTTCTATTTTATTTTCTTGAGGAACCTCTATACTGTTGTTTTCCAGAGTGGCTGCACCAGTTTCCATTCCCACCAACAGTGTAAGAGGGTTCACCTTTCTCTGCATCCTCTCCAACATCTGCTGCTTTCTGAGTTGTTAATCTTAGCTATTCTGACCAGTGTTAGGTGGTCTCATCATGATTTTGATTTGTATTTCCCTGATGCCTAGTGATATTGAGCATTTTTTCATGTGTCTGTTGGCCATCTGTATGTCTTCTTTGGAAAAATGTCTGTTCATGTCTTTTGCCCATTTAACTGGATTATTTTTTGGGTGTTGAGTTTGAGAAGTTCTTTATAGATTTGGATACTTTATAGATTTTGGATGTCAGATATGTCATTATCTTAACTCCTCTCTGCACTAAGCTTTTATAGGGAACCAAAGAACTATGATGGGCATGCTATAGAAGTTAATTCTTGGGACATCTAGGTAGCTCAGCAGTTGAGCATCTGCCTTCAGCCCAGGGTATGATCCTGGGGTCCCAGGATCGAGTCCTGCACTGGGCTCCCTGCATGGAGCCTGCTTCTCTCTCTTCCTATGTTTCTGCCTCTCTCTCTCTCTGTGTCTCTCATGAAAAAATAAAATCTTAAAAAAAAAAAAGAAGTTAATTCTTTCCACCCTCTCAGCAACCCCACAAGTGAGTACTGTATATTTTACAGGTCAAGAAATAATGCTCAAAGATGTGAAATGACATGCCCAAGGCCACATTGCTCTGTAGTCACAGAGCTGGAATGGAGCTTCATCTTCCCATTACAGCCACTTGCCTCTTTGAACTATACAAGAAAGGCAAGGGGAAAAGGAGAGACACTATCATCCTTTTCACATGGGGCCAATTCACTTAGAAGGTATCCTTTGTTTTTTCTGAGGCTGGAGATTTCACCCACAGTCAGTTACTCATAGTCAGTTATCAGTGGCTCAAAGGCGACCAGGCTACAGTGTTTGCTACCTGCCAACAGCCTGGGTTTCTTTCTTTCTTTCTTTTAAATTAATTATATATTTTATTATTTTTATTTTTTTAGAGATTCATTTATTTATTCATGAGAGACACAGAGAGAGAGAGGAGGAGGGAGAAGCAGGCTCCCCATGGGGAGCCCAATACGGAACTCAATTCCAGGACCCCAGGATCACAACCTGAGCCAAAGACAGACACTGAACTACTGAGCTACCCAGGTGTCCTTCCCACCCCTGCCCTGAGTGTCTTTTGAATGGGTCTGGCTGTGATGTACTCTCTTCTGGATACATGACATTTGAGAGTAGTCATTTTGATAATGAAGATATATCTATAGATAAAAATGTAGATAAGACGTAGATATAGACATTAAAAAGAGACTTAAAAGTAAAAACAACCAAACACAATGTGTAGAATCTGATTGAACCCTAGTTTGAAAAACCAGCATTAAAAAATATTTTGGGGGATGCCTGGCTGGCTCAGTTGGTGGAGCACGTGACTCTATCCTGGAGTTGTGGGTTTGAACCC
The DNA here is from genome assembly GCF_018345385.1 of Vulpes lagopus. Lineage (NCBI taxonomy): Eukaryota > Metazoa > Chordata > Mammalia > Carnivora > Canidae > Vulpes > Vulpes lagopus. The sequence continues at coordinate 65,334,918 of NC_054834.1, read as the reverse complement.
CATGTTGGGTGTAGAGATTACTTAAAATCTTTTAAAAAATTGTATATATTTGAGTATGGATAGAATATTTGGTTATGTGAGGAAATATTAATTTTTTGTGTGTGATAATTCTGTTGAGTCTATGTAGAAAAATGTCTATGATTTAGAGAGAAGTATTTAGGGATGAAATATCATGAAATGTGTACTTTAAAACATGAATGACAAAAACAACAACAGAAAAACAGATGAAGGAAACTTTGGGAAATGTTAAGAACTGTTAAATGTTGTTAGGTATAAGGATGTTCATTTTATTATTTTTTTCTCCATGACATTTACTGTTTGAAGTAAGACAGTGGGGATATATGGATGAGGCTTAAAAATGAATAGTACTTATCACCAGTATTTCTCTTTTTTCTTTTCTCATTTAAGTGTAGTTGACATACAATGTTCTATCAGTTTCCGGGGTACAACATAGTGATTTGACAATCCTGTACGTTCGTCAATGCTTCCCATGATAAGTATAGTCATGGTCTTTCACTATACTCGTATTTATTTCTCCATTGATGAATCAATTTTCTTTATTCCCTTTCCCCCTTGATTGTTAGTCCATGAAAATGGGGATCTTGCCAATTTTGATTTTTCCTAGCACCTGTATTCTTGGCATCTAGCATGGTCTCTAGTACAGAGTTGGGTTTTTAATTTTTTTTTCCTTCTAAGCTCAATTCTCATGGATGAGAATTGGCCTTTATCCATCATTGCCAGCCTTTATATTGGTTCTCCCTGATTCTGGCTGCATCTCTGGCCCTGCAGGTCCCTCCATCCACAGCCCTCCCCTTCCTTGTCTTGGTCTATCCCTGATACAGGCCCACAGGCAAGAAGCAGAAGGCTGCTGGTGGCCCACATGCCCATCAGTCTGAGCATGGGCCTACAGCCATCTCCCACCCTCTCCTGTGATTCGCTGCCATCACACTACGGACTCCTGGAGGGCAGGGACCTTCCCCTGCACTTCTTGGTAGTTGCTGAAGCACTTGGCACTGCATGTAACCAGTGCTCTGTAACCATTTGATGATTGACTACCTGTATTCCCCTTCCTGGCCTTACTTCACTCTTTTTTTGATGAGAAATAATTTTCGTGTATTGATTTATCTTCTCATATTATTTTTAATTATACAAGAAACACATGGGCCTTGTAGAACAATTAGAAAGTGGAAACAACCTGAAAGAAAAAGAGATAGGAGGATTTGAAATCTTGTCTCCCATTGTTATCATTTTGGTGCATGATTAACGTTATCTCTGTGCATATATTAAAATGTTCTCTCTATAAAATGGGATTGCTTTTTCCTGTTTTCTTCCTCCAACAAAATATGGAGAACATTCTTCTAAAGCAATAGGTATGCATCTATGCCATCATTTAAAAAAATCTATATGTATTCTCTTACAAGGCTATATATGCTATAATTTATTTAATTAGTCCCCTAATGGTGGGTATTTAAGTTGTTTCTAATTTGCTGCTACACTGAACATCTTTGCATATCTCTCTTTGTGTACATGGCACTTGCACTGCTGTTCATTTCAGCAGTTTTTTTTTCCTTCTTTCTTTTTTTTTTTTTTTTTTTTTTTTGCAGGGGGGTCCCTTCTGTGTGCTGGGCTCTTTTCAGTGGAGATAGCAACAGTGGAATTTCTGGGGTAAACACGCCTTTATTATTGTTGTTATTATTATCATCATCATTATTGTTATTATTAAAGACTTTTAATACATGTTGCCAAAGTGCTCCAGAGAGACTAGATTAGCTTCCATTCCTGCCTGCAATGTGTCAAAGTCCCATGCCCCCTTCCACCATTGTCTTTTAGAGCCATCTCTGCAGGGAGGTGTCTCGCAGTGTATCTGGCGTGTCCCCTGCTCTCTTCTTCCTTTGGATTCTTTTCTTGGCCACATCCATCTCGGTATCAGCTCTGGCCTTTCATGCTTCCCTTCTCTGGTTTAAATGACTCTGCCTGCCTCTGACCGTGCCTTTAATTTTGAGGATCCTTGTAGATATTCCCTCTCCTTGTTACGACCCCATGCAGTGCTCCCCACAGAGTCAGCCATCACTCTTCAACCCCCAAAGAGAGGGCTCAGACAACCAAGGGACAAGAAACAGGTAAAAGTCTGGGGCTCCGTGGCTGAAGGCAGGTTTTATTCTTCCTTTGCTTCTTAATTTTTATCAGTACCATCAGGAACCAATCAGGGGCCTTCCCTTGATCTGTGTGCAGGAGACCTAGCCATAGGTGGAACTGAATCTTAGCCCCTGGCCTAAATCCTTCCAGGGCAGCAGGGACATCCCTTGGCTCTCAAGGATTAGTGCAGAGTGAGCAGCCATGTGTTTGATAATGGCCTGGGAAACAGGGAGCAGTGGTCCTATGGGAAAGACATTCTGTTCTGAGAATCTGAGCCCTGGCTCTGCATGTTCATGTGACCATTCTAATCAGACTTTGGGGTATCTGCCTGGCTTACTGCCACCCTGTCTTTGCATCTGCCCTCCAATGGTGGGGGGTGTCTGGTGGCCATTTTTATAGAATATGACCCTGTCCCCTTAGTCACATTGATTGGACCAGGGATGAGCATGGCAGGGATCCAAAGTGGGCCAATCAGATTTCTTCTGGAAATTGAGATTTGAAATGGTCTAGGGCTCATTGTAATAACCTGAAACAGAGGTAGGAAGAACTGGAAATAAGTGCACAGAGATGCAGAGAATGGATGCAGGATGGATGGCCTGCAGGGGAGGAGCAAGAGGCAGCTGTGTAGAGACAACTGGCCTGGGCTCTTGCTGGGTCCCCAGTTCTCAGTGCCCTGGCTCTGTCCCTGCCTTGGAGTCTGTGAGACACTCCAGTGTTCTCGTAAAAAAGCCTGTCCTTTAGCTTAAGCTATCCCTGCAACCTGCAAACAAGCAAACACAAATCTTGTCTAAGATGGTGAATGGAGCTAAATGTCAATCCTTCTGAGCCCACGTCTCAGGGGTGTTGAGAGGGCCAAGTGAATGAATGTCTGTAGGGCTTTAGTCCAGTGTCTATCCTCATCCATCAGAACCTGTGCCTGACAGGTTAAAATATTTTGAGTATCATCATTGACTGTACGTGAAAGAACTCGGTAAACTTTAAAACGGTATAACATTGTGTGCATGCATGTGTATGTGTGTGAATCCCTATATCTATATCCTACCTCCCATCCCAGTCCCTAGTCTGACTTTTCCTATAAACCTTTCCATCGTTTTAGACATGTCCTTCTCTTGGCCTTCATTTATTTATCATTTATTTATCAGTAAAATCAGGTGGAATGCATGACCTCTAAACTCCCTTCAAGCTCTGGGAGTGGAAGGTTGAGTTGGCCGGCTAACTCCTGCATATGGTCCAGGCGTGCAGAGAACACACCTGCCTTGAGCTGGTGCTGAAGGCCTAGAGGCCAGGAGCCAGGGACGCTCCCAGGTAACAAATGCCAGGCTGAGTTAGGGAGTCAGGCAGGATCCCTTCTCTGCTCTGCCCTGTTTAGGTTCATCCTTCTGCCTTATGGCTGTCTTGCTCCAGGCATAACGAATCTCCAGATTGTCACTGTGTCAGAAGGGACCAGAGTAAGGAAAATCTAGCTTTGCTAGAAAAGCCAAGACCTTGAGGACACCTGCTGTGGCCTTACCAATGCTGGGATCACAGCTGGTCTACAAACTCCTCCTCTCTGCTGGATTTCTCTGCTTAGGACGATAGCCAAGTCGGAACCTGGCCCAGGATCAGCCCAACCCGGCTCACTTTCCTAGGGCTGAGGCTCGAGGCACTTTGTTTCATGTTCTTTATGTCTTTGACTGCAAATTTCAAGTCTTGGCTAAATCAAAAGTATTGACATTTCTTAACAGCCTGGAAATTAATGGAGGTCATTTGGAAAGGGTGGAGACCCACAATGAAGGAGGTCTTATTTTCCCTCCTGCCAGTCACAGAGAGGAAGAGGGAGCAGTGTCCAGAAAGACCATAGGACAGAAGTCATACTGCTAAAGCACTACTGATATCTAGAGCAGCTGTGTCTCTATTAGCAAGTTGCTTATTCTCTCTGAGCCTCCATTTCTTTATCTGTAGGATGAGCAGGATGGCTACCAAGGTTCTTTGTGTGTGTCACATTTTACAATTCTCTGAATCTCAGGATGATTAGCCCTGAGAGAGCATAAACAGCATATTTCAACAGTGGATACGAGCATCTGAAAAAATGAGCAAAATGTCAAAGATGGAGGCAAAGATGAAGAAGAATGCGGGGGTTAGGGGTAGGTGAGGAACTGGTCTGTGTGTCCTTGTCCTGAAATAATTCATTTACTATGTCATACAGGGAATTTAGGGGTAACTATGTAATGCTGTTCTTGGCACAAGGTTGAAGGCTAAAGAGCCAGACAGGAGATGCTCAGGGTAGGGAATGAAGACAGACCTGTGTGTGTTTGAGCCACTTACCTTAAACTGTACTTATTTTAGTTTCCTTAGCCAGAAAATGGGGATCCTGAGAGTGCCCCTGGTATAGGGTGTTGGTAAGGATTAAATGAGATGAGGTGTACAAAATAGCTTGCATGGAGCCTCATACATAGTCAGCAGCCAATAGTGGCAGTAGATAATATTATTACCTAAGTTTTTACCCTCTATCTTGGATTATATGTCTCCAAGTAAGTAAAAGAAAACTCTCAAGATATTCTGCTTGAATAGTACCTAGGTAGTACTCTAGGCCTTTTAAAATTCATTTTGCTTCGTAGGAAAGAGAAAATCCCACCAATTCAGACCAAACTCAAGAGTATTTCCTCAAAGCGCAGTTGGAGGCAGCTCACTGCATGTGGATCACCTGTGCGCTTCCTGTTGCAGAGTCCTGAGCTTTCATTCTAATTAGAAACAGAACCCTGATTCCGAGTCTCTGAGGGGAGCCCAGAAATAAACATGTTAGTCAAATCCTCAGATAAAGCTAAGAGCCAGGTTCTTAAGGAGCACACGACCCTGCCACCCAATAGACAAGGCTGGTGCTTCTCAAACTTTAATGTATATAGGAATCTACTGAGAATCTTGTTAAAATGCAGATTCTGTTTCAGTAGGTGTATTAGTCAGGTTTCTTTATATAAACAGAACCGACAGAAAAAAAAAAAAGAACCGACAGGAAATATATACATTAGTAATATATGATACATATATATTAGTAATATATAGTGCATATATAATATATACATATATATAATATATATAATATATATGTGTGTGTGTATATATATATATATATATATATACACATACATATATATGATGTAATATTATATTGGTTTCCAGTAAACCAGAGCTCTGAGGTCAGGAGAAGATGGACGTTCAAGTTCAAACAGGAAGAAAATTCAACCATCCTCTGCCTTTTTGTTCTATTCAGGCCCTTAACAGATTGCATGAGGTCCACCCACACTGGGGAGGGCAATCTGTTTTACTCAGCCATCCAATTCAAATATGAATATCTTCTGGAAGCACCAACAGACACATGCAGAAATAATTTTTTTTAAGATTTTATTTATTTATTCATGAGAGACACAGAGAGGCAGAGACACAGGCAGAGGGAGAAGCAGGCTCCCTGCAGGGAGCTAGGTGCAGGACTTGATCCCAGGACCTCGGGATCACACACTGGGTCGAAGGCAGTTGCTCAACTGCTGAGCCACCCAGGTGTCCCCTGGCTCTGTCAGAAATAATGTTTAACCAGATGTCTGGGCATGCTGTGGCCCATTCAAGTTGACACATAAAATTAACCATTAACATAAAATTTCTGGGATGGGGCCAGAAATTCTGCATTTTGAACAAGCTCCCAGGGGACATTCATTCTGCTGGTCAATGGACCACACTTTTAATAGCAAGATTTTAGAGGCTCTGTAATTGTGCTGGTCATGAAAATGCTCTTCATCAGACATTTCTAGCTCTGCTTTCTGGGCACATGATAGGATTCTACTTCCTGCCCTTCCCCCCTCTCCCTATAGTTGGGTGGGGCCAGATGTCTAGTTCTGGCTAATGAAAGTGAAAGATTAGTGTCACTTCTAGGACAGAGTATGTATGTAGTTGCCCCTTCAAGATTCTCCAAAGCTCTTTTTCCTGTTGCCACAACCAAGGGCAATGTTTCAGATGGAGTCTCCTCCAGCAGATGACTCCCTGGGTGAGGATGGGATGGAGCCCAGCCCTCAGCCGACTGTGAGGACACATAGTGAGTATAAGACATCAGTGTTCATGGCTTTCAGTGATTGACATTTAGTTTGTTATTGCAGGATAACCTCGCCTATCCTGATGGATACACTCATCTAATCCCCATTTGACAAAAGAAGAAACCAAGTCCTGCACCTAGCTCCCTGCAGGGAGCCTGCTTCTCCCTCTGCCTGTGTCTCTGCCTCTCTGTGTCTCTCATGAATAAATAAATAACATCTTAAAAAAAATTATGAGGTCTGGAATGACTTGTCTGTGCTCTGACACCTCGCTCATGAAGTCTTAGTCTCTAACCTGACTCCCCATCTCCTTCTTTTTCTATCACTTACCAATGTCTCTACAACATGGGTCTCCCATCCCAGCATACCTTCTAGGCACTTCTCACATATCATTTCATTTCATCTTCACAGCAACAATTTAAGGCCAATGAATTATCAGCCCATTCTTTATGTGAAGAAGTGGAGGCCGGAGGTATAGCAAGTATATAGGATTTGAACCTATGACCATCTGATCCAAAGCACATATTCTTCCCATTACACCACCCTGCCTCAGAGATGCCAAAAGGTATTTTAATAATGGTAAACGCTTTACTCCAGGCAGTATTACTAATGCTTTAACTATTTTCATATTTATAACAGTCCTGTGCTGTATGTATTATCATCAAGAACATCTTCATTTATAGATAAGGATATTGAGGCACAGAGAATTTAATTTGTCCGGGGTCACACAGCTAATAAATGCGGGATCAGGATTCGAACCCAGGCAGCTAACTCCAGAGTCTATACTCATACACACTACACTTTGTTGCTGTGAGCAAAGCTCATGCATATATCTATCTAATATGATATATATGTACACATGTGTTTGTCACTTATATGTATGAGTATATTGTCATACATGATTTTTATTTGCTTAGATTTGCAGAGTATTTTTTTTCTCTACTTGCAAGATTCTGCTACACAACTATTCCAAGTTGATTTCTTTTTTTAAAAAATGTATTTATTTATTTATTTTAGAGAAAGAGTGCATGTGTGCATACGTGGGGGGAGGGGCAGAGGGAAAGGGAGAGAGAATCCTCAAGCAGACTCCCCGCTGAGCACAGAGCTCAACTCTGGGCTCGATCCCAGGACCCTGAGATCATGACCTGAGCTGGAATCAAGAGCCAACCATTTACCTGAGCCACTCAGGCAACCCTCAAGTTGATTTCTTATCCTAACTGCAGAGATCCAGGTATTCTATATATCCAGCACAATGTGATTAATAATTTTTCAACCTGGAAAAGAGAAAAGAACATTTCTTTTCAATGCTGAAAAAAATTAATTTATTTTTCACAAGCCTGGAAGGACCCAGCTGCCAAGAAGCCCCGGGACGCTGGGCCTCTTGCTCACTCTTCTCTTGTCTTTACACCTCTCAACCCTTTTCTTTGTTTGAGGGGATGTTTCTGCTTCAGGCTTGACTGCCTCCTGCCCCCTGCCTGCCATTCCTGGTATTCATGCAGAAGTCATTCTCAAGCCCTGGACAAAAGTTCCTTGTCCCCTAGGCTCCAAGCCTCCTTGTCACACACTCCCTGTACTTTTCAGGTACGTAAAACTCTGAGTCCTGGGAATCAGAGTCTGTCCTGCCAGAACATAAAGGTGCTACAGAACATAAAGGAACCTTGACTCAGGACCTCAGAGCTGGGAGTGGAGAAGTCAGTGGGGTGATGCTGAGGGGTACCTAAACTTGGGGAAAAGCTGGGGGCTCTTGAGAGAAATAGCTGTTTCTGGGCTCCCTGACCTGAGGTGATACAATAGGCTTTCTTTCTGGCCCTGAAAATCTGTCACATGCAACTGTTTTGTTTCCTATCTCAGCACCACACTCACACACACACACACAGACACACACACGAGAAAAGAATTAGGAAAATGCTTCATGTTGTAAGTGCTTGAAGTCAGAAGCAAGAAAGGCATTGCCAAGGCACTTCCTGGCTTGGTGCATGCGCAGGTGATGAAGGCACTGTTTAGGGAGGAACTGAGGTCTGGTGGACAAACATGGAGTTCTAACCACAGCCCAGTTATTAGTCCACAGGAAACATCCTGTTACTATTATAAAGATGAAGTGCTACTTTTTTTTTTTTTTGAAGAACTTTCTAAAAGTCTTCCTTTCCATTCTGATTCAGCTCAAGTCTGTGAGGCAGGAAGGTCTCAGGGCAGCCATGCCTGCAACATTAGCTAATCAGACTCCCAAGAAACATTCCATTCTGCTTAGGAGGGCTTTGGAGAAGGGTTTGCTCATGGTGGCTTTTAAAATAAACTGAGGGTTGCCAGGCTGAATGGACTCCCTGAGGGGCTAGTGACCTGGTTCCAGGCTGGTGCCCAGCAGGCTTGCCTCCTGGTGGGATGGTGAATGTATCATTAAACATGATTGGCTTTGCCTGTGCCCCATTCTTTGTGGCTGAAATAGGAAGTCTTGTAGCCTCTATTTCTTCCCATTTAAAATTGGAGAAACTGAGGTGCAGGAGAGTAATAATAATCGTAACAACCAACTCATAGAACACTTCATATTAGCTTATCTGTAAGCGGCAAGGGGAGGGGCATCGTGGCATAGTGGCAGGAGAGATTTGGTTTCAGATCCTGGTTTTGCCACTCTGAAGCTGTGTGACTTTGTATAAATAACTAAACCTTTCTGAGACTCTATTTCCTGGTTTGTAAAGCATTGATAATGATACCGATTCTGCAGGATTGTTGTAAGGAGTAGATATGATGGATGCAAGGTACCTAGAGTAGTGCCTGGAACCTACGAGTTACCTGATCAGTGGTCTTTTTTTTTTTTTTTTTAAGATTTTTATTTATTTATTCATGAGAGACAGAGAGAGAGAGAGAGAGAGAGAGGCAGAGACACAGGCAGAGGGAGAAGCAGGCTCCACACCCAGAGCCCAACGTGGGCCTCGATCCTGGGACTCCAGGATCATGCTCTGGGCCGAAGGTAGGCGCCAAACCTCTGAGCCACCCAGGGATCCCTGTGGTCTTTTTTTTTTTTTTAAGTATTTTGTTTTTTTTGTTTTTTTTTTTTGTTTTTTAAATTTTTTTAAATTTTTTATTTACTTATGATAGTCACAGAGAGAGAGAGAGAGAGGCAGAGACACAGGCAGAGGGAGAAGCAGGCTCCATGCACCGGGAGCCCGATGTGGGATTCGATCCCGGGTCTCCAGGATCGCGCCCTGGGCCAAAGGCAGGCGCCAAACCGCTGCGCCACCCAGGGATCCCCCTGTGGTCTTTATTACACAATGCAGGCCAGCCATAGGATAAGTAGTGTCTTCCAACACTGCTTGACAGCAAGAATTACCCAAGGAACTGGTTAAAAACAGATTCCCAGGCCTCATCCCCTGCAGTCTGTGGAGAGGCGTGGACTCTCTAGTCTAACAAGTCACTGGGTGATTCCTAGCAGGCGGTTTTGGAACACATCCAGGAACCCTCTAGTCAACCTCTTAGTTTGGCTTTTTTGTCCTCTCTGCACCTGGCCCCATATTCAGTAAAACTTTCGCTTTTGCTTGATGGTGGACATGATTAAAAGGTCAACTATCATTATATATTCTCAAAGAGAATATGCCTTGAACATTATTGCACAGTAGATTTATGCTTGCAAAGCTATTTGCAAATGGAATTTGGTGTGTGTGTGTGTGTGTGTGAATAGAGAACAGGCATATATCTAATACCTTACTTTTCTATTTAAAGGAATGCATTCAACTAAATAAATATTATTTGAGTGACTCTCATATGCCGGGGATATAAGATGCAGGCCCTATCTTCAAGGGGCTACTTAGAGTCCTTTGAGGAAGATGGTCAGATAAACAGGCACTTACAACATTGTGGTTACATAAGGTTAGCACAGGAGCTATGAGAGCATGGAAGAGGAAGTGCACTGGACTCGGGGTTGGGGCATCTGGGAAGTTCTAGGGGAAGTGACATCTGAAGGCGGCACCTATACACTAGAATCTAGTCTCAAATCCTTTTGCAAAGTGAATGATCCTTCCTTAATTTATCCATGTGGAAAAATAAAGTTCCACATCATGGTAACCCTGGATACATTTATACAACCACACAGCTGCACAAATAGTGAGTTCCTGCTATGGGCAAGGCACAGAGTGAAGAGTTGCAGGGCAGCGAGGGCAACAGAGGCCCAATCCCTGCCCTCAGGGAGGTGACCCCACACCTCCTCAGGATTGACTTCATTTCTCATAGAAGTCATTCAACCAGTGTGATTGTTGATGACTGAACAGGTAGTTTATTATTCAGGTCTTTTTAATATTTATTTTTATTTTTATTATTCAGGTCTTAATTCCCTTTACTGAAAAGACTGTTCATTCTCTTTCATCATCATGTAGTAGGGAAATCCAGTTCCAGCCAGCACTTAAACTCACCCAAGAGAAAACCCAAGTGCACATTGGAGTTCACAGCACTGCTTGCAGATCCAAGCCATGAAGCTGGGGAGGCTGGGATGGATCTTTAGGGTCCGTAGGGTCTGCATCTGGGGCAGCCTGCAGACCTGGCAGGTTCTATGGTAAGCCAAGCTTTCCTTCTCTCTGGGCCTCGTGGACACTAATGCCTTTCAAACCCCCTGTCTCTGCCCCAAGAAGGGAAAGAGGCACGGAGGAACAGAATTCCTTGTGAATTATGAAAATTACATCACGCTTAAACAAAAGATGGCAAGGTGTTTCAGCCAGGAGATGAAGTCCCCCACGTTCCGTGCTTGTTTGTGTGTATGGTCTGGTAGGAGCTGCTTAGACCTTTAAAGTGAAGGTGTGTTGCCATCTTGCAGATGGGCACCCTAAAGTCCAAGAGGGGCCTGGCGGCAGTGTTGGACCCCTGGTGGTTTGCCACCCCCTAAGCTCATCTTTCAAAATCTCACCTGAATACCACTCTCCCTGCCTCCCGCCCCCCACAACCTCCCATTCCCTGCTTCTCAAAAGAACAAGCCTAAAGCATCTGCCTTCTGGTTTTTGCCAAGTTGCTCCCACTTCCTGAGACCCTGCCCCCCTCTATCTGCTTGGTGAAATTCAACCCATCCTTCAAAGCCCAGCTCAGGTGTCACCTCTCCTCCTGGTTGGAATTCATCTCTCCCTCCCAGGCGCTCCTTGGCTTGGCTCTTACTCTCCTTACTTCTCCTAGGACAACTGGCTTAGCCTCCCAGATCCTGTTTTCTCCTTTGTGCGTGGGCACAGTAGTAGTAGTAACATCTACATTTGCCTCCATCCCCTCCTAGCTCGTGGTCTTCGATGATACGACGAAAGCTGCCAGAGGAGCGGACGCTTACCGAGGCCCATTGTGTGTCCGGCCCGGCTTTCAGAGCTTTCTGCCCATTATCTCGTGTAGTTGTCAGTCGCGCCTCTCTAGCCGGTACTAGTATTATCTTCACTCCGCAGAAGGGGAGGCCCAGAGAGGGGAAATGCCCCCTCCGAGGTCACACAGCGCGTATGCCCAGCAGAGCCAGGCTTACCATTTGCCAGAGGGGGTCCGGATCGCGACCCCTGGCCTCGTTCCTGCGGAGGGATGGGGGCGGGGAGGGCACCGCGCACAGCCGTCTGCTGCGGCTTAGGGGTTCACTTAGCCCCACGCACACCCACCCGCCGGGTCAAGCGGGCCTTCGCGGGGTCGTCGTCCACACGCAGGCCTGGCTGCGCCCGCGGCAGGGATCCCGGCCAACACCTCCGGGCCAGGCAGCGGAGCCGAGCCGGGGACGCTCGTACCGAGGGGCTCCGGCGCTGGGGCCGCCGAGCCGGTGCCGGGTCCGAGGGCCGAGCGCCGAGTCCCGAGTCCCAGGAATGTGGGAGGGCCGGGCGGGCACGGCGGGGGCGCTTCCTCCGCCCGCCCGAGGGGAGCCGCCAGGGCGCGCGCTGGGCGCGCCCCCGCCCCCTCCCCGCCCGGCCCGGCCCGGCCCGGCCTGCGGGGAGGGGGAGGGGGCGGGGGCGGGGGCCGTAGCGGGAGGGCGGCGAGGGGCCGCGGAGCTCGGCAGCCGCCGGGCCGGCCGGGCGGGAGGAAGCGATGAATATTCAGAGGGGGAGGGGAAGGGAGGGGGCCGAGCGCTCGCCGCGGCTCCCTGCAGCCCGAGCCGCATGACGCGCGGAGGAGGCAGCGGGAGCCGCCGGGGCCGCCGGAGCCGCCGGAGCCGGGATCGGGGCGCCGCGCGCCGGGGGTGGGCGCCGCTCGCTCCGCCCCGCGAAGCCCCTGCGCGCTCGGGGACGCGTCCCCCCCGCGGCAGCCGCGCCAGGCTCCGCGCTGTGGCCGCCGCCGCCGCCGCTGCCATGTCCCCGGGGAAGCCCGGGGCGGGCGGAGCGGGGACTAGGCGGACGGGCTGGGGGAGGAGGCGGAGGAGGCGGCGGCTGGAGGCGGCGACGCGGGCGCCCGGGCTGGGGCGCACGGCGGGGCCCGACTCGCGCGTCCCGGGCACGTTCCAGGGCGCGCGGGGCATGAAGCGGGCGGCGCGGGCGGCGCGGGAGGCGCGGGAGGCGCGGGAGGCGCGGCCGCCTCCGCGCTCGCCGGGGCTGCGCTGGGCGCTGCCGCCGCTGCTGCTGCTGTTGCGCCTGGGCCAGGTGAGCGGTGAGCGGTGAGCGGCTGGGTGGGCCCGGGCGGGGGCGGGCGCGGGCGCGGGCGCGGGCGCGGGGGGCATCCCCTGCACCTGCCCGGGTGTGCCGGGCCGGCGGGGTGCGGGGGAGGTGGCGAGGGGCCCGAGAGCCGGGAGCCCCCTTCGCCGCAACCCCGCCGGCCTGGCGCGGGCCCCGGGGGGCGCGGGGCGGGTCCGGGTGCGGGGGCCCGGGGCCTCCGGGCGGCTGCCCCCGCGCGGCTGCGGGCCCCCTCGGGCCCGGCCCTCCTCGGAGCTGGCCACGTCTGGCCGGCGCGGGCCCGGCTAGTCCGCCCGCGGCGGCCGCAGGGGGCGTGTTGGCCAAGGGCTCGCGTCGCGGAGCGCGGCCGACCTCCGACCCGGCCTGCGGGGGCCCGAGGGGCCGGGCCGAAGGCAGCCGGGGCAGGCCGGGCGCGGGGCCCCCGGGCCGAGGGCACCGCTCCTGGGGGAAGTCCCCAGCCCCGCAGAGGTGGCCCCTCGCCAGCGTTCGGCGAGGCGACCGTCCCCTCCCCTGCCCTCCCCTCCCCTCCCCTCCCCTCCCCGGAGGAGCCGCTGGCTTCCCTGCGCGTTCATTTCGTGCTTTGTGGGCGCAGGCTCTCCCGCTCGGCGCCCTGCCCTGGGTGCTAGCTCGGCTTTCAGATACCGCTGTGCCTGGCGTTTGGGCGACAGCCTTTCTGAAAAGGCCGGTCCCCCTTCAGTGTGTCTCCGTGCGGGGGTGAGGCGGGGCAGCTGGGAGATGCCCCCGTGTCACCGATGGGGACCTTGAAGGGGAGGAGGGAGAGAGCAGAGTCACCCAGGAGCGAGGCAGGCGGCGGTGTCCTCGCAGCCTTCTCGTTCTCGCCGCCTGCTGGGGTCTTGCACCCGCCCCGTGGAGAGTGGCCTGCTGATGCCTCTGTTGTGCATGTTGTTAATGAAGACCTTGCTTGTTTTATGCAAACAGCAGCTCTGAGGAGGTGATGTTGGAAGCCTGGGAAATGAGTTATTGGCTGAGGATGGAACCTGGTTTCAGGAGAAACTTTTCAGGGCACGAATACAGGATTGTCTGAGAGCAGTAACATCAGCCTTGGAGCAGCAAAGAAGCCCGGCAGGCAGGATGAGAAGGGAGCTGGGGCCTGGGGGCTGCAGTAACTGTCAGCACCCAAGGAGTTGCTCTGGGTGCTGACACCCCTGCCCGGTTTTCTTCAGTAGACTTTGGAAGGCAATGCGACCTCCCCCTGCAGAGAATGCTGCGTTAGGTATATCAGAAGACTAGCTCTAGAGCCAGGCTTCAAGGCTGGACCTGCTCTTCAGTTTCCCACACCCTCTTTAACAGCATTGGGAGGGTGGGCTGACACCACCTTCCCTCAAGAATTGTTTGAGGAGCTTCCACTGGCCAGTGTCTGAAAGAGCTTTGTAAACATTAAAAGTGTACAGATGGGGTTACATTAAGGTGCAGTATGTATGCACTGTTTTCTCCCTGACCCTGTAAGGGTATTCATAGAGAGCAGTCTATGAGATTAAAAAAAAAAAAAAAAAAAAAAGCCTCATAATTGAAGATCTCTTGTCCCAAAGTTTATACTAAAATATTTGATCCTCATTTATTTTTAGTTCAATTTGACACACATATATTTCTTATTATATTATGTTTTTACTTTGTCCATCGTGGTTGCTAGCTAGGCTTTCAATCAGTGAAAAAATGTCTGGAATAAATTGATTGCTTGCCCAAACCTTCCTTATATTTCAGTAGCAAATTGCTGCTCTGTGCTTGTCTTCTATTCAGTTATTTCCTTCCTCTCTAATGTGTTCTGTGGAAACTCAAGGGGACTCTTTATTTATCATTTTGGGATACATTATAAAATAGGAAATCTAAAAGGCTCTCTGAGAAAGCATTTTCAAAATCCACAGTGGACAGTTCATTTCAATAGTGGATATTTCAGGGAATTTTTGAGCTAGGCCTGTCTTTCAAGATATTTCGTTTTTTAAGGTGAGAATATTGAGGCCTGTTCATCAGGCTGAAGTCACCTGGCAAGACAGTAGAGGAGCTGGGGCTGGAACCTGTGTTGCCTCCCTCTGCATAGCATTTTCTTGATGCTTTGTCTTTTTTCTTCTTTTGCCATGTTTTCACTTTGATGTTACTTTTAACTGTAGGCACAGCCCTACCTCACCGTGTACTCCCAAAACTGCGGGTGCAAATTGAAATTTTTCAAAATGGAGACGTATTTGAATTTGGAAGTCAGATTTGAGATTTCTAGAGCTTGTGCAATTAGGAAGTGTGGGTGTAGATACCGGACTATACCTCCCTAACATTTGATTGGTTTTCTGAAGCTTGGATACTATGTATGCGTGTGTCTTAAATGGAATCAACTGTAGCAGGTTAAAAAAAATGGACAAGTCACAGAAAAGACACAACACTGTGAGGGAATTCATGAGGATGGGTGTGGAAGCTGGAAAGCAGAGATGCTGGAAGATTCAGTGCTTAGTAGGGCCGGAAACGCCATGTTTGACCCTGGCATCTCATTCCCCTTCTCCAGGACAGGAAGGATGGTCAGAGATGATTCCAGCATGAGGACTGTGCTAGTTGCAATGTCTGACTCCACCCATTGTCGTAGCATTTTTTGCACACTAATTTTGGTTTATATGTATGTTTTAGGCAATGTGACTGAGCAGCAGTCCTGTCCTCCTGGCCCCCCCTTGCCTCTTTTTCTTGGAAAATACAGTCCTGACAGATTCTTTTAAGAAATAGCTTCATAACGGGCTGCTTTAAAATGGGGGTGGTAGTGATGGAAAAAGCTGGTGACTGATGGCTGTCTTGTTGGTCTTACAGTATTTTGGATTTGCTTTTTCTTTGCTTTCTTGTATCCTGGGGGATAATAACCGTTTGTGTCTGTGATCTATAATAGCTAATCCTTGGGTCTGCTTACCTACCTGCTTCACCCAGACTACAAAAAATATTTTGACTCCTCTTTAAATTGCTTGTTAAATTCTCAGATGGGTGACTTTAAATATTTTTGTTTTGCTTCAGAACAACAATGGAAAAACCAAATGATTATGCTTTGTTGGCAGACAGTTTAAGAAAACAGAGCAGACTGGTTTACGGTTAGACTGTGACTTTGAGTTGATTTCAAGTTGAGCCCTACGACGAAGGACAACCACGGGTCCCCAAGCTTTCCCGAGGGGAGAGAATCCTGGCTCCTGAGTGAGCAATTTCGGTCAGCAAAGAGGTTATTTAGCTCCTAAAAGTAATTTTTGCTTGGGGCTGAGGCCGAGGTAGAGTTGCTGAGTGACTGAAGCCCTGGGTTCAGCCAGCACATTGTCTGCAATTACTGCTTCATCCATTCGCTGCTTGGCCAGGGGAATTTATTTTGAGTGCAGGCTAAGAGGCAATTTTCTGTGTATTTCCTTTTGAGCCTAACGCTGCTGGTAATATTATAATTAGTAGCTAACATTATCTGTGGCAGGTACTGAGCTAAGGGTTTGACCACACCATCTCCTTTGACCATTTCAGAAGTACTGAAAGGTCGGTGCTGTTATGTTTCCATTTTATTTGACAGAAAACTGAGGTTCCAGCCTCCCCAACGATTCATAACTAGTATGTGGTCAAGCCGGGTCTGATACCTCCCGTCCCTGTTTACTGTCCTGTGCTGCACAAAATCATGTAGGTTAGAGAAAATCTTCAGTCTGCAAGTAAGAGATGAGGTGGTAAAGAGCAGGCTTGTGGGTTCTGAACCCCAGTGGGGGCAGGGAGGTTATTTATTTATTTATTTATTTATTTTTGCATTTATTCTATGCAGAATTTACTCCTGGGCCGTAAGTTTTGTTTCTTCAGTTTCTTCTGGGATATCTTTTTCTTCTGTGCAACCTCCTCTTCTGGTTTAGGAATAATATGCTCTTTTTCAGTAAGAATCATCTCGATGTGGCAGGGAGAGCTCATGTATGGGTTAATCCAGCCACGAGCCCTGTAAGTTCTACGTCACATCTTGGGGACATTGTTTGTTTACCTGGATGTGCTCAATGACCAGAGACTCTACATCTAAACCCTTAGTTCAGCATTACTCTGCATTTTTAAGCATGTGCACCGACCCTGTGTCCAGCCCCACTGTTTGGCCTGTGCACACCTACCAACTCCACCATTGTAGCTTCTCTGCATCCTGTGCTCTATAGGATTTGCTCCATTTGTGACACGGGCAACCCAGGTAACTCTTTCCTGCTCCTATGGCTTTGGGGGCCTGAGTCTTAGTGGGGACAGGGTCCAGAGTGGAAAGGCTTGGGTTCAGGTCCTCGCTCTGCCACTTAGTAGCTGCATAAACTTGGGCAAGTCCCTTAACCTCTGTGACTTCTCATTTCCTTATCTGGAAAATGGGACCAACACTTCCTGCTTCACTGGGCTGTTGAGAGGATCAAATGTGATACAGAAGAGGAACTGCCATATAAAATCTAAGGCAGGATTCTAAGGTGTGGCCACTGCTGTTATTGGGGGAGAAGAAGTGGTGCTTCACATCATTAGTTCATCCACCAAATACTTAGCAAGCATTGCTCACAGAGTGGCACCTGCGGGCATGCAAGATGAACTCATGCAAGATGAACATCACAATTTTTTTTTTTGATGTTAAGAATTATTTATTTTAGGGGTGTTAGTAAAAAAACCAAAAAACAGTAAGTTGTCTATCGTGTGCATGATTTTAAGGTAGAGTGAGGTTAAATGTAGTGTCATGGTATATAAATTTATGTTTAATAAAAGGTTGATCCAAAGGAAAATATTGGGTAAATAATTATGAAAGAATGATACGGTCATGGCAAACTCGTCAAGGTGAAAGAGTGCTTAAGTTTGGAACATCCTGGGGACATAGCAGGCAGCCTGCCTTCGTGACTGCCAGACCTTGGGAGTGAGATGTTGCTCTGACCACCCCGAGCTAACCAGTCACAGTTATGACACAGGCTGTGTGTGTGATGTCCTTCTTGTCCACCTCCTTCCCCCTCCCAGAGATGAGTGGGGGTAGAGGGTCTCTAAGTCTAGGTCCCTGGCAGCGGCAGGTATCGCAGACTTTTGTTACCACCTCGTATGGCTTCCCAGTGGCTTTTCTGGTGACCCCTCAGAGGACAGGAGCTGTAGGAAATTTGTTATTACTTCCTTATTAGTGATAGCTGTAGTCATCCTATTGTCTTGGAATTTTCATGGCATGTAAATGCCTGGGTGGGGAGGGCTGGTGGGACTGAGACAGTGGATTAGGGGGCATTTTGAAAGCGAAGTAGTGTCAGCTCCCACAGAAGGTCTAATTTTAAACATGCAAATAATTTTCAGTTCCACTTTTCCTTCTTCCTGTTGGAGGAAAGCTGTACCCTGTTGCCATTTCTGAGTCTCCAGCAGACAATGTCGCCATTGTGCTCCAAACTATCTCCTTTTCCAGGGAAGGGATAGGTGGTGGTTTTCTGGGTGCCTGTGCTGGGCCCCAGGCCAGTGTTATTTCATGGCTTCTGGGTAAATAAGTGAGTGAATATTAAAACTTAGCACTGGGATGCCTAGGTGGCTCAGTGGTTGAGTGTCTGTCTTCGGCTCAGGGCATGATTCCAGGGTCCTGGGTTCGAGTTCCGCATTGGGCTCCCCTGCAGGGAGCCTGCTTCTCCCTCTGCCTATGTCTTTGCCTCTGTCTGTGTGTCTCTCATGAATAAATAAATAAAAACTAAAAAAAAAAAAACACAACACAACACAACAAAACAAAACAAAACCTTAGCACCAGTGTGGAGTCAATAACACGGTTCTTAATCTTAATCTTTTTGGGGTGGGGAGGTGAGTTTAAGACCCTTACAGAGTATGTGAAAGGGAAGCATCCTGTCCCCACAAGAAAAGCACATATTTACAACTCTGTATCCAATTTCAGGGGTTTTACAGACTCTTTGAAACAGCCTATGATTCTCAGGTTAGAAACCCTCCAATCTAAAACTGTATGTTAGAAAAATATCAATTTTCTTCAAAGGCAATAGCTGTGGGTATCCTTGTTTCCTTCCAGGAAGAAAAATGTTTCTTTATAGTGTATACAAGTATCTATATTCATCTTTTAAAGAAGATATATTGAAGAAAACTTTATGTGTACATTGTAGTCTATTTAGCTTTTTAATTTACTTTGTTATTTTAGAGATTATCTAATACCTGTACATACAGCTTTAACTCATTTTTTTTTTAAATGACTGCCTAGGATTCTGATGTGTGAATTTACCGTGATTTATTTGACCATTCCGCTATCACTGGGGACTTTAAATGTTCTTAGTGTCTCCCCCACACCAGCCTTTTACAAATCGTGCTTCAGAGAATGTCTGTGGTGCATATTTCTTGTCACTTTCACAAGGATATCCGTAAGATAAATTTCTCATTTTAGGATTGCTGCTTTAGAGGGTACATGCGTTTAAAATTTGATAGCTATTGTTAATTTGTTCTCCAGAAACATTGCCCCAGTTTGTGCCTGTACCTACCCACAAGTTTGAGAACTGAGGATTGTTGAATTTTTATTTTTTAAAGGTTAAAAACATTTTTTTGGGGGGGCAGCCCGGGTGGCTCAGCGGTTTAGCACCACCTTCAGCCCAGGGCCTGATCCTGGGGACCTGGGATGGAGTTCTGGGTCAGGCTCCCTGCATGGAGCCTGCTTCTCCCTCTGTCTGTGTCTCTACCTCTCTCTCTCTGTGTGTGTGTGTATCTCTCATGAATAAATAAGTAAAATCTTAAAAAAAAATTTTTTTTAAAGTAACTTCTACACCCAGTGTGGGGCTCAAACTTAGAACCCGGAGATTAAGAATTGTATGCTCTACCGACTGAGCCATCCAGGTGCCCTAAGGATTATTAAAATTTTAAATGTGTGCTAGTCTGAGAGGTGAAAAATTGTATCCTGTTATTTTAATTTTATCTTTGAGTTAGTTGAATATTTTTTCTTATGTTTTGGACCACCTGCATTCCTTCTTTCCTTCCTCCCTTTTCTTTACCTTTTTTTATTAACCTCTCTCTCATTAAAAAAAAAAAAAAAGATTGCCATTTTGTTATTGATTTGTCTAAGTTCTTTCTTTCTTTTTTTTTTTTTTGTCTAAACTCTTTGGAAATTAAAGAAGTTAGTCCCTTGGCTCTCATTTGTGTTAGAAATATGTATATTTTCTTATTTATTTATTTATTTATTTATTTATTTATTTATTTATTTATTTAAAATATTTAATTTATTTATTCATGAGAGACACAGAGAGAGGCAGAGACACAGGCAGAGGGAGAAGCAGGCTTCCTGCAGGGAGCCCAATGCGGGACTCGATCCTGGGACCCCAGGATCGTGCCCTGGGCCAAAGGCAGATGCTCAACCGCTGAGCCATCCAGGGATCCGCTTTTCTAACTATTTTAGATGTGGCCCTGTTCTTTAGGGATTCAGAGATAAGTAAGATCCCTGGATGGTGGGGAGAGTATACAGTTTGGAACCAGACTGCCTAGTTGGAACCCTGGCTCTCCCACCTAGCTAGCTGTGATCTTGGGCAGGTGCCTTAACCTTTCTGATCCTTGGTGTTTACATTTCTAAAATCCTAATAATAATAGTAGTACTTCTCACACAGGGTAGTGGGATAAGTTGAGATTGCATTATGTTAAAGTTCTTTGTAAGTAGATACAGAAATATAAGGACAAAATTTAATAAAATATTCCATTTACTCAAGAGTTAGATTTTAAAGTTAGGGCACAAGGCTATAATTATTATTTGTCAAAAATTGTGCTGCAGAATCTTTTAAATTGGATTTAAGAGGTTAAATCCACAATAGAATGTGTACATATACACATATATATGTATTAAAACGTATAATATGGAACGGTGTAGGCTTCCCTGATGGCACAATTTCAGTTACATATCTTGGGATGCTTGGGTGGCTCATTCGGTTAAGTATCTGACTCTTGGTTTCAGCTCAGGTCATGTTCTCAGGGTTGTGAGATCAAGCCCTGTGTCGGGCTCCACACTCAACCAGGAGTCTGCTTGAGATTCTCTCTCTCCCTCTCCCTCTGCCCCTTCTCTGCTTGCACGGTTTCTCTCTCAAATAAATAAATCTTTTTTTTTTTTAATTTTTATTTATTTATGATAGTCACAGAGAGAGAGAGAGAGAGAGAGAGAGAGAGAGAGGCAGAGACACAGGCAGAGGGAGAAGCGGGCTCCATGCGCCGGGAGCCCGATGTGGGATTCGATCCCGGGTCTCCAGGATCGCGCCCTGGTCCAAAGGCAGGCGCCAAACCGCTGCGCCACCCAGGGATCCCTCAAATAAATAAATCTTAAAAAAAAAATTACATTTCTTGTTGGACAGCAAATATAATTGAGTTAACATAGGTTAAATGACTATGAGCTCTGACTAAAGAGTGGCCAATGTGGTCTTGGCCCCAAAAGAGTATAGGAACATCGACTATGTCTCTTAAAAAACAGAGTCCTCCTTGCATTGACTTGAGTATTTCTCTTTATTTTGTGACTTGGCCAGCTCTGACTGTGGCTGCCTTCTGTCTCTGGGTGCATTTTCTGTAGGGCCGAGAGGAGTAATTTAATGCCACCCACTGAAAGGAAAGACATAAACCTTCGTTCTAATTGCAGGAGATGGGAAACCAAGGGAATCTGTCCCCACCATGCCACTCGTTTCTATGGCAGCAAGGTGATCCTGCGTTTCCGGCTCCTGACCAAAGGGTTACCTTCTTTTCATGTCCTGTGTCACGGGGATTCTTCGTTCCCCACTGACAGTGACCCATGCTGGTGGTCCTGTTCCCAAGCCCAGAGATGGGGATCGCTGCAGGGAGGTGGTTGTGGGTGTGGAGGGAACCTGCTGCTCAGAGCTTAGAGCACTGGCTTGGAACCAGGCAGACCTGACTCCTCTAACAGTTCTAATGCTCTGAGCTTCACTTGTTCTCATCTGGAAAATGGGGACAACAAAAATATGGACTAAATGCATCCACACAACAAGTTCTTAGCATGAAATAAACCTTCAAAAGATGCTGGCTGTTGTCTTATCCTCTTATTTGTCTGGGGGTACTGGCATAAATTAGCACTTCAAAAGATTTTAAAAATCTTGTTTACCTTATAAGCTGTAAAGCCCTTCAGCATATATGAGCTCACAACATTCCTATGAATTTGTCATTGTCATTCCTACTTCAGATGTGGCTCCATCTGTCTCTAAGTGACTTGTCCAATTCAGGCATCACCTGTTTTTTGCACATAGCGTAGCCTCATTGTAAAAAGTAATTGAATTTAGAATCAGAGTACAAGAGGCACATTGGGCAGGTGAGTCCTGTCATGTGACTCATACATACTTTTAGGTCAAACCACATGAAATACTGGTCCTTTGAATATTGGCACTCATACACGGTTCCACCTAATATGATCCAGAACACGTGCGAAGTTTGGCAAACCAAAACATAGATATATCTGCTGGAAAGTGGTCTGTTTAAAACCCTGGGCCATAAAACCAATTTAGTGTTATGAGCTGTGTTAAAAAAATGACAGACCAGAAATTTTCAGGGTTTACTGCATGTAGAAAGGGTCAGTGTTGCAGCATGAAATTTGTTTCAGTTACATACACTTTGTGCATATGTGTGCTGAAGTGCACAGAAAACTAATTTCTTATTGTGGCTTTAGGCATTGTCAAAAAACCTGGAAGCTGCTATTATAGGCGATTGAGTGGTGGAAGATGTGGGGGAGGGGTAGAGGTGGCTTTTGTTTCCAGAGACAGTGGAAAAGCAGTGTAAAGTCCCCAATTATGCACTGTAAGTGCCCCTGTGTGTAGCTGAACACTATCTCACAGTGGCTGGTGCAGGAGGGACCAGGTTTCACGGAGATCCCTAGGAAGGGAGTGGGTCCGCTGAAAGCTGAGGAGGCCTGCTCTTAAGTAGCTGCCCTTCTGGAAACTTCAGAGGGGCCACATCTGAAGAACAGCTCTGTAGAACAAGCTATTGGCTATGGTTTGTGTTCTTTGGTTAATGGGTTAGAGCAAATGCTTCCTGCCTACCCTGTCTTGTACTCTGAGAACTTGGGAGCAGATCTCAGGGGGTCTGAGGTTCTGAGGGATCATCAGCCATCTGATGAGGAGTGAGGGACTCACCCTTGGCCCTGCCTGGCCTCACAGCCCAGAATTTTTACCTCCAGGTTGTGATGCTCTCGCTCTACTCATACCGATTGGCAGGGGACTCATGCTTATCCTTGGGGGCCCTTGGTCCCCAGGTGGCTGGAGGATTCTGATCCAGAGTTGGTTGATTTAATTCCTGTGTGAGTCAGTTCAGGGTTTTTTTTTTTTTTTTTTTTTTAATAATGA
Organism: Vulpes lagopus; assembly: GCF_018345385.1. Lineage (NCBI taxonomy): Eukaryota > Metazoa > Chordata > Mammalia > Carnivora > Canidae > Vulpes > Vulpes lagopus. The sequence continues at coordinate 65,311,857 of NC_054834.1, read as the reverse complement.
GAGAGAGAGAGAGAGAGAGAGAGAAACAGAGAAACAGAGAAACATGGATAAAGAAGAAAGCAAAATTACCTGTAGTCTCCACTCCCCTAAACTATTTCGATCAGTGATTTTTCTTATTTATGTATTATTTCCTTCCTTCCTTCCTTCCTTCCTTCCTTCCTTCCTTCCTTCTTCTTTCTCTTTCTTCCTTCTTCCCTCTCCCTCCCTTCTTTACTTCTCATCCATCCATCCATCCATCCATCCATCCATCCATCTTAAAATAGGATTACCTGCTACACACATTTTGTAACTTACATTTTTCATGTGTGTGTGTGTGTGTGTGTGTGTGTGTGTGTATTACAATGGGGGGTGGGGGGCAAATGTATCCCTGGGGGTACCTCAGAAAGCTGCAGTGTGAACATGAGGCTTTTTCCTGGAGAGCCACTGTTACCAAGTGGGAAGTATTTTGAAATATTCTTTGGAAACAAACAAATATGGACATACTATAGATTAGATACCAAATTTGCATCCAGAATGTTTTCAGCAAATACAGGAGACCACAAAGAAATCTCCAGTTTCTGGGGATGTGAGTTCACTCTCCTGTCTATACTTGGGGGCAGTTTGTGGCAGTATGTGGAGTAGTGATAATATGTTGCAAACATTTTCCCTTGCCTGTAGATGTTCTTTTCTTGGGTAACTTTTAGCTGTTGTGTTCTACTGTGCTATACTGTCCCTTATCTCGTTTCTCCTGTGATTAATCTTCTAGTTTGTTTTTGACATTTTTCTGCACTATGAACACTATTCAAATGACTCTGTGATTCAGTCTCTGAACACATCCCTGATGATAATCTTCAGATAAATCGATATCGTAGAAATAACAATAGCAGGTACCATAGATTGAATATTGAATATGAAGTATCGACAGTGCTTTTTAATGTATTAACTTGTGTAATCCTATGATGTAGGTACAGGGAAGGAAACTGAGGCCCAGAGAATTGTAATCTGGTCTGTGGCCATATACCTCAACCAGCTGGTTGTGGGCTTCTTTGAGGGTGCAAGAGTGGAGCCAGACAGGATTGCCTACATGCGTTGGGGCATGTTTGAGTCTCCTGGAAGGACAGTTGGACTTGAGGGCTGTTCTCAATGTAGGAGGGCCGTCTTCTGTGGGATGGGTGCTGCCCAGAGTTATGACATAGCAGAAGTGAATTACTTCCCAAAGCCACGAAAGATAAGAATATCTTTGTTATGGATTTTAGATTCTGGAACCATATGTGATAAAGACTTCCTGAAACTTTGTGGCTTTGGCCCCAATCAAATGAATGATATCATGGTATCTTTGGAGTCTTGGTCTTCCTGTGTGGATGAGTTAAGGTTTCATAGAGCTTGAACTTGGGCGTGGATGATGTGACTTCAGAGCATCCTGTAAGAAGAGGAGCATGGCCTTTGGTATCAGCAGAGGCATTGATCCAAATCCACACTCTTTTCCTGCCCCATGTGACCCTGCTGTCTGGGTCCTTAAGCTTCTTGGAATCTGTTGTGTCATCTGGAAAGTGGTAATGATTGCCAGGCCATGAGTTATTAGTGTTCAGCAAGGGAAGGTGTATAAGGCACCCAGTCCAGTTTGTAGCACTTAGTCTACCCCCAATTTAACCCTCTTTATTAACACCATCTCCTGATTTTGGGACAGCAGTTCCCATGTTCCTGAGGTTTGAGGAGACCTTCTCTGAAGGTGTTCAACTTTTGTGAGCCTTGATGCCTGGGAGTATTATCTAAAGTGGGCACCAAATCCCACTGCATGAAGAGAAGTTGTAGGGGATGTAGGTGTGAGAGCTCTTCCTTAAGACATGTTGGCCTGTCTGAAGATGCTCTCCTATACTCTGAATCATAACTCTCTCTAGAAGAGAATGATGTTAGTTAAGGTAGAGCCGGAGATCGAGAGACAGAGAGAGAGAGAGAGAGAGAGAGCGCGCAAGAGAAGGAGAGAGGGAGATATCCTATACAACCAACCAAAGCCAGACTTCCCTGGAGGAGAATAATGGACTTGCTTGCCATTTCTCCCTGCTGGTGAGGCCATCCCACCAGGAATTCTTTTCTAAGCACTAACCACATCTTTCATCTCTAGCACTCACCAGCCTAGCTCATCTCTCTTCCATTGCTGTACACCTGCTACATAATATAGCTTGGCCTCACCATCAGATGCTTATCTGACTTCATGCCTCAACCTGTTTCTCACACTCATCTCATCCTGCAAACCACTCTCCCCAAAACCTCCTCTTCCCTTGTTTTCTGGTCTTGCATTCTCATTAGAGTTTAGACTTGATACTGAAATTGTTTTCATAGCTCACAGACCTGGGCTTCTATGGTCTATAAAAGCAGTGATAACTTCTGGTATGGCTTCCTGGTATCTGGCTACTGGGAATCTGTTCCTATGATAGTGGATATCACACAGCATGAAGTCACCTTTGTTGATAGTCTTACTCTGGATTTGTTCGTGGGACTGAGTGGCAGTATCATGCAGTGGTTAAAACCTAGGGCTTTGGAGCCAGATGCCTGGTGGGGAATTCCTTATTTCACTTTGACCCTGTTAGAACCTTTCTGTGCCTCAGTTTTCTTGACTATAAAATATGATGATATGACTTAGCTCTAGGGTTGTTATAGGAAGTACATAAAGTTTGTATCACAAAGAATTATTCAGCACAAGTGTAAATCAATTGAAGAAGAGGAAGAGGAAGATAGATGTACTGGGGTAGGAGGTAAGACTCAGCCCCTCAGCCTCTTTCTGACCATGAACTTTGCCACCAGTCTTGATTTCTTTTGGAAGCTGTGCATTCAGCGCTTAGCCTCTGCTTTCTCCTGGAATCTGGCATTTTGGCTTTGTCACTTGTCTAACAGTGTGGTTGGGGTGAGTGGGGACTTCTTTGCCTTCAGAATAGGGTTTTCTATGTCAGCATTATTGGTGCTTGGGGCCCCTTAATTCATTGTTTTGGGGGACTGTTCTGGGCACTGTAGGATGTTTAGTGGCATCACTGCCTCTGCTAGATGCACCCCTTCTCCCAACACATACACTTGTAGTAGTGAAAATTTTCTCCAGGTATCGCCAACTGTCTCATGAGGGTGAATGTGTCCTGGCTGAGAACCACTGCTTTGGGCAATGCCTGTGTTGAAGTGAAGGTACAGGTTGCCTGTACCTGGTGGTCTCAGCAGCAGGGACTGGCTGTCCTTCCAATTCCATGCGATCCTGTTGGTAACTGACTTCCTCTTCCAGTGAGACGGTAGGGATGAACTAACCAGAGCTTTTCCAGATGTGCCAAATGGCCAGGTCTCAAAAGGCGATTCACATCTGATTCCCTGCTTGTTCGGGGAGTACTTTTTAGGGATTCTGTGGGAGAGTGAGCACTGTGCAAGGAGTCTCAGCACTTGGGTGTTGATTCCAATGCACCATTTCTCCCTGTGTCCTCAGCCTCAGTTTCTTCTCTGCAAAATGGGGATAATAGACATTACTCCCATCCTCTCCAGGGTGGGAAAGGAAGCCAGTGTTAATATGGTATGCGTGCTGCTGGGGATGTGAGGTTGAGGGAAAGGCTCAAATGTGCCAAGTTCCACACAAGAGATAGACCCAGTCAAAGGGAGATCCCATTACAAAGAGATTCACTGCCAAGTTCCCCCTCCTGCCAGCTCCCTGGAGCAATTTGCAGCTTTTAGTGTGTTTAGAGGCCCCAGGGCATAAACCTAGAGATAATGCTGTCCAAGCCAGAGCCAGAGAGACCCGCAGGAATGAGGCAGGAGGAGAAACCCACTTAAACTTCTGCAGTCATGCGGGCCGGTCAGCTGCGAGGAGGGTTGGCTTTCAGAAAATGTGACGTGCACACAACTTTTTGGGAAAACATCACTTTGGGAAGCCAGTAAAGTGCTCCCAACTCTGTGTTGGTTAGACCTGGTCTGGACACACTGTTGCCTGGGGCTCCATTTTCTTTTACCCAGATTCCAGCCAGTTATTCTGAGATGTGCACTGCGCCGTCATGCACTGTGTGCCGGGCCCTCATTTCACCCTCACCGTGACCGGTGATTGTGTCTGTTCTAGAGAGGAGGTTACAAAGGGACTTGCCCAGAGCTAGGGATGCAGCTGCTCCATGATCTTGCTTCTGTTGCTTTGGGATCAACAGCAACATATTGCTTTCAAAGGCCTGAATTTTCTCATGTGCCAAATGGAGAAAATAAACACCTCAGGGATTTGTGATCAAGATTCCACAAAAAAAAGTATGGGGAGCCCCCCAGCATGGTGCCTGGCATACAGAGAGTGTCCCATATGGGGGCAGCTATCCCTGATAGCGCAGGACACCTGCTTTGATGATTTTTTTCAGGAACAACACTGGCTTACCCTGATCTATCTTGTGGTCTATAGGGCCGGAAAATGTTTGGGGGTGCAGCTGCCTGGGGCGGATGTCACCTGAGGAGGACAAAGAGTCTGAGAGTCAGGAAGTAAAGCAAAACCTGCCCTCAGGGATGGAACGTGTGATCTCACAGTCTGGCCTCCAACCAGCTGAGCTCATGGCCATGCAACTTGGTAGTTAATCATTACCGGTAAGAAGATAAAAAAGGATCGTTGCCTCCAAGAAATGCCAGAGTGAGAAAGGACCTCTGGGACATTAGGCCAGGAAGGACAAATGGGTTCCAGTTTGTGTCCATCTTCGAGTGGTTGAGAGTGGCTGCTTGGGGTCCTGCATAGAAGGGAGTGTCCAACCACAGGAGATGGCCTAGCTCAGCAGGAGAGGGTGCTGGGATCAACTGGCAATGTCTGCCCTGGCCAGGAGAAAGGCGAGGGGTGGTCTACATGCTTAAGACTTGCTCACTGGAGGGTCACTTCGAGAGTCCTAAAACCACAAAAATCTCTTTTCGGAAAGATGTTTTAAGGGTGTCCGATTCTTGAAATTCATCTCTGGGAAATCGAGTTTTGCTTGGTTGTCCTTGGTGAGCAGGAACTTACTATCTATCCCCAAAAGGCAGCACACTGTGTCTTTGGGCACTTCTCCTGGTTAGCACCTACACCCCTGAGGGGAGGGGAAGAAGGCCTTAGAAGCCCCTCTGAGTGGGCCCTTCCCAACCATGGCTCCACCTGGGGAGCTTTTAGGAAATATTGATTGGAGGTCCGCACTCTTGAGTAGTGGGATTTGAGTATCCCCAGCATTGTTCATTGTTGTTTTTCTTCTCAAATTCCTTACATGATGTTAATGTGTAGCCTGGACTGAGAACTCCTGAGACTTTTTTTTTTTTTTTTTTTGCTTTGTTTTTTTTGTTTGGAAACAGGCCCAGAAGAGGCACGATTATCTGGAGTTATGGAGGATTGGCAGCACAAGGACAGGGAAACCCAGAGAGAAGGACCCTTTATGAAGCACCAGCCCCTTTTGAGGCTCTTTAACTTTCAACCGAGACTCTTCTTGTCCCACAAAGTCACGTTATTCCACTGCTTGAAGCCCTCTGTGGCTTCGTGTCACACTTACCAACCCAGGTGGTAGCCAGCAAGGTCTTGAACATCAGCTCTGGGTGTGAGCAGACCCCTCCCTCCCCTCTGACCTCATCTCATCCACCCACCCCATCTTATCCTCCTCTTGCCCCACTCCTGTCACCGTCATGCTGTGGACATGGGACCTGCCCTCTGGGCTCCCTCACAAGCACTTGGTGTGGCTGTCCCCACATCCTTCTGGCTGTTCCTCTGGTCCTGGCTCAGACCTCTCTCTCCCAGGATCCTACCTTGTTTCCTCTGTCCTTATTGCTGCCCGAAACTCTTATTATTTCACTGTTCTATTTGCTCCCTGCCCTGGAATCTGAACTTCAGGAGGTGAGGACCCATCTGTGTGGTTCTCTGCTCTGTCCTTCATACTTGGACCAGAGCCTGTCTCACAAAGATGTTTGTTGAAGGCTTGGATTGAAAGAGTGACTCTGACCCAAAGTTAGTATTTTCCCTAAGTTACAACTACAGAATTCAGGTTTATTACCTTCTAGTTCTATATTTCCAGTTATAATCTTTTGCCATGATAGCCCAATGTGTGTGTGTGTGTGTGTGTGTGTGTGTGTGTGTGTGTTTGGGGAAATCATAGTAATCCTTGGAAAACCCTAGTAAAAAGAATATAGATGTACTGATTTTTTTTTTTAAGTTATCTCTATCCCAGTGTAGGGCTTGAACTCAGGACCCCAAGATTGCCAGTTGCATGCTGTACTGACTGAGCCAGCCAGGTGTCGCCCAAAAGAGCACAGATTTTGAAGTCCTTTGGACTTGTGTTTAAGTCCCAGCACTGCCTCTTACTAGCTATGCGATATTGGGGATTTTCTGAATCTCTCTGAGGCCCAGTTTTTTTTTTTTCCTTTTCCTTTTCCTTTTCCTTTTCCTTTTCCCTTTTCTTTTTCTTTTCTTTTTTCTTTCTTTTTTTCTTTTCTTCTTTCTTTCTTTCTTTCTTTCTTTCTTTCTTTCTTTCTTTCTTTCTTTCTTTCTTTCTTTCTTTCTTTTCCTTCCTTCCTTCCTTCCTTCCTTCCTTCCTTCCTTCCTTCCTTCCTTCCTTCTTTCCTTCCTTCCTTCCTTCCTTCCTTCCTTCCTTCCTTCCTTCCTTCCTTCCTTCAAAATATTTTATTTTACTTATTTATGAGAGACATACAGAGAGAGGCAGAGACATAGGCAGAGGGAGAAGCAGGCTCCTGGGGGGAGCCCAGTGTGGGACTCGATCCTAGGACCTGGGGATCATGACCTGAGCCAAAGGCAGACTCTCAACCACTGAGCCACCCAGGGGCCCCAAGGCCTAGTTTTTCTTGTCTGCAAAATGGAATCGTGATACTAATGATTAGCAGAGACTGAATACTTCCCATGTGCTAAGTGCTTTATGTGTTTCCACTGAGTGAGTCCTCCGAACCACCTGATGAGGTGGTTCTCTTTTCTTTTTTATTTTATAGGAGACAAAAATGAGGTACAGAAAGGTTAAGCATCCAGCCTGAGGTCACATAGCTAATGAATCAAGGAGCCAGGTTCAAGTTTTGGCAAGTTGGTTCCAGAATCAGGCTGTTAGGAATTTATGAAATCGTGACCTAGTGGCCCCAGAACAGGTGGTGGTGCAGAGATGCTCAGGAAACATTTATTACCCCTCCCCCTTGGTCTTTACTCCTACAATGACATTTAACTTTTATCATTTTGTTTTCAAGTTGGTGACAAAAGTACCCATTTCCTGTGTGCTGGAGGTGCTCACTTCCAGACACAGTTTCTGTTGACGGGACCTCAGGGTGCACATTTTGCAGGCCCCGAGTGTGCATGGTGTGTTGGGCCCTGGCATTCACAGGGTGTGGGTGAACAAGTGCATTTTCCCATTTACAACATTTCTGCCTCAAATACCTAGCAAGTACCTAGCAAGTGCCACGTTCAGTAACACAGTGAAAACAATAATTCTTGGTCCTGGTACCTCAGCTCATCAACCCTTCATTTTCTGTGCCTGGTTACCTGTGGTGGGGAGGGGGCAGAGGGCTTTGCTGGGCTGTGATCCTTAAATTGGAGGTGTAGATCTGTGACTGGGACAGGCCTGGGTTGGGTGTCACCTTGCTGAGGCATTTTCTGGCTGGATTTGCCCTGTTTGGATAAACAGAAGAGTGAGTGGACAACACTATAGTTCCAGTGGCTGCTTTTTTTGGGAACAGGCAGGCTTCAGTATTGTTGCGAGATGAAGCAGTTTCGAAATGCGTTTGTTTTTATTTTTTAAATTTTTTTCTTAATTATGTAAGAGTGGTATAACAAGATTAAAAAGAATTTAGGAGCTGGAGAAAGGGAGGAAAAAGCCACATATCCCCCCTCATCACAGAACTGTAATTTTAGAGTAGTTACAGCTATGATTTATGCCAGGTGGCTTGTTATCTAAATTAATTGTGATCACAGAGCAGGGACTGTTTCAGATCCTTTAATGCCAAACAGCTAAACCGTTTTTTTCCACGGTGATACATGGATGATATGAATATAATTTTGAGTAGCCGCAGGATGCTGCATGGAGTGGATGTGCTGTAATCCACTTACCCTTTTCCTATTTAGATGTTCAAGCAGAAACCAATTTTTCACTATTACAAGTAGTGCAGGGATGGATCTTTTCATGCATATAGCTTTTTTTTTTTTTATGAAACGGAAATTATTTCTCTAGATTAATTCCCAGGCATCTTTGTAATCTTTGACGCCATTCGCCAAATGACTTTCCAAAAGGAGCCTGTTCCTCACACTGACATGAGAATGTATGAGCTTGCCTGTTTCATTGTGCCCACACTGGCACTGGGTATTATCAGTTTTTAAAAACAGATTTAAAATTTGATATTTGCATTTGCAGACATGCCAACAGGGCTGTGGAGGGGCTGCCTGGCACTGCTTTTTGACTGTGTGTGACTCACATAAAATCTGTTTTGCGGGGTGGCCTGGGTGGCTTGGCAGTTTAGTGTCTGCCTTCAGCTCGGGCTCTGATCCTGGAGTCCCGGGATCGAGTCCCATGTCGGGCTCCCTGCATGGAGCCTGCTTCTCCCTCTGCCTGTGTCTCTGCCTCGCTCTCTCTCTCTGTGTCTCTCATGAATAAATAAATAAAATCTTAAAAAAAAAACCTGTTTTGTGTGATCTTAAAAAAATTCATTAAATTTTTTATTTTTTATTTATTTTTTATTTTAATGCTGAGGGAAAACGTCAAGTCACTGTGCTTTGTACTATGGTCTGCACTTGCCTATTGGTACCTAGAAAAACTCTGAGTAGCTGGGCTGAATTGTGTATTCTTACTTACTTTACTGTAAAATCAATCAGGTATATTTTTCTTTCTTTCTTTTTTTTTCTAAGTGGGCTCTCCACTCAACGTGGAGCCCAGTGTGTGGCTAGAACTCAGAACCCTGAGATCAAGACCTGGGCTGAGATCAAGAGTCAGATGCTTAACCAACTGAGCTACTCAGGTGCTCCTATTTATTTCATTTTTAGAGCTAATTTTCGAGGTGTCTGCTCTCCCATTGGTAGCTTTAAACTCAAATTATGTGATGGTTGGATTGACATTTGTAGAATGAAAATTATGGAATACCTACTAGATATCTAGCCCCTTCCTGAGCACATCTCAAACATGTGGGAAGACCGCTAACGTCAAATCCCAGCTTTGCCCCTTGCACCATGACCTTGATCAGTCTCCTCCCTACCTCTCCTCCGTTACCTGCCACATGTTTCCTCCACCTGTAAGTCAGTCTGATAGTGCCTATCAAGGAGAGCTGAGGTCAGGATTAGGATCATTGTGTTATCGAGGATTTAGCACACAGGAGGTCTTGGGGATCCTGCAGTTGATAGTGATGGGACAGTGGCCTGGGGGGCGGGGCTAGAGGGGGCGCAAAATAGTCCAGATCCTTTAGGAGGGTCTGGTTTTGTGGGAGAGATAAAGTAGGCTGGCTGGACACTGTTGCAAGTCACACATGTTGCCTGCCTCAAGGGCACAGACAGGAGTTGAGACAGGAGTAAGGCCACACGAGTGACCTCAGTGGCTGTGTGGGGGTGAATGTCGAGACCTCAGGCCTGGGGTGACACCCTGTCACCCTGTATATAGTGGTGGGGGAGTGTGTTACAAGCGACAAATTGAGAGTTTGCTCCAAGCTGGGCTGGGGCTGGGCTTGGAGGTCTCAGATGACTTGTGTGATTGAGACTCTGTCTTGTAGAGAATGAGGCACTGGAGGAGGATATTCTTTTCAGATTTTATTTATTTATTTATTTATTTTTTTTCTTTTCAGATTTTAAATATTCATCATTTTATTGTTTTGTTATGGTTTTTTTAATGGCAGTTTAAAAAATAACAGCTTTGTTGAGATATAATTCACGTACCGCAAAATTCACTCTTAAAATGTACAATTCAGTTGTTTTTCATAGAGTTAGAGGCATGTAACCATCACCCCTGTCTAGTTCCAGAAGATTTTCATCACCCCAAAAAGAGACCCCACACCCATTAGCAGTTGTTCTGGACACACCTCTCCCCCACTCCTGGCAACCACCAATTTACTTTCTCTAAGAATCTTCTACTTTTTTCAGATAAGTGGAATTATACAATATTGACCCTCCCATATCTGGCTTATTTCATGCAGCATAATGTTTTCAAGGTCCATCCTTCTTAGACCATATAGCAACACTATTCCTTTTTATGGCCAAATAATATTCCACCATAGGGATAGATCATGTCTTACTTCTCCTTTCATGAGTGGATGGATATTTGAGTTAACTCCAATTTTTGGCTGTTATCAATACTGCTTCTGTGAATTTTTGTGTCCAGGTTTTATATGGCCGTATGTTTTCATCTGGGGAGGATTTTGAATTGGGGAGCAGTATTTGGAGCCTGTGAGCTATATTGGGAGCTGTGGGGAGGCCTGTTTGTGCATCTGCTCTCATTAGGCCAGTCCAGGGCACGCTTCCCATGCTTCATTTCTTTCAAATAACCCTATGAGGCAGGGTCTGTTGTTATTTCCTTTTTTTTAATGGGTGAGGATATTCAGGTTCAGTGAAATTAAGTAAGTTGCACAACCAGGAAATGGGAGATCCCAGCTCTGTCCAGCTTTTAGCAGGTCAGCATACCACCTGCTCCTGGGAGACCCAGGTGACTGCAGTGGCCTCGCTGGGAGGGGAGGCTGGGCGGTGCTGTGTGTGAAACTGGCCATCAGCTGGACAGAAGTGTGTGTTGTGTGTGTACACCAGTATGAGTGCAGTGTGGGGGTGAGAGGAGATGTTTCAGAGGCAGCATTGGTGGGCCTGGTATGCAGATATGGCAGTAGAAAGAACCCCAACTTGGAGTTAACAGAGTGGGTTGGATTCTTGGCAGATCTTTGTGACCTTGGGTTTATCTTATCTCCTTTGAGCATCATTTTCTTCACCTGGAACCTGGGCCTCTTTTCCCAGCCTCCTGCCTCCCTCAAGGATGATATGAATTGGGGAGGTGGAAGGGACAAAGAGAGAGAGGAAGCGGGGTGAACCAGAACCTGCTAGAAGTGCAGAGCTGATGATCTGGGAGGTGGGAAGGGACACATAGCAGGTGCAGGCAAGTTCAGGAGGTGGTAGCCAGCTGGTCTGGGAGGACATCCCTGTCCATTTGGGGATTCTGAGTCCTGTGAAAGCACCAACCTAGAGGCTAATGAGCTGAGGCTAATAATCCAGAGATCATTGATTTTTCCCTCTATTTGAATTTGAGCCTTTGTTGCCAGGAAGAGTCTGGTGTTGACCCACCTACGGCATCGACAGCCTCCCCCAGCACATCCCTCCCTTATTCTGGCAGGGAATCACCTTACAACCAGTGAGGCTTTCCTGGGTCCCAGAGGTCACTCGGGTGGCCTCTACTATCTGGGCCTGTCTCTGCTCAAGTGGCAGGGCCGACTGTTCTCTTTATCAGTGACTTGCAGCTTGTCTGAGTTTTGTGAAAAGCTTGTCATTGTCAGTTAGGAAATAAAGGCAGAAACCTCCCCTCCGGATTCACATTGCAATGACTTGCTCTTGTTCTGACTCTGGTATTTTGCTGGGTTGTTATGAATCAGTTACTTAGGGTGTGTTTTTTAAAATTAAAAAAAAATTTTATGTGTGACGAGCACTTTGATCTTACTATGAGAAACGAGGCTTATGGGATGCAAGTCAGGTGATTTTTTTTCTTAGGCTAAGTCAGAATCCTGCCCCTTCCCCCCCATCAGAGAGCAATCTGATGTGTTTTCCTTTATCCTGACTGATAAGGACATGAGGGGACATCGTTGTGAGATTCTTCTTTGTGTGTTGCTGCTTGTTTGTCTCAAGCCAGCAGCCATTGCTTGGGGGCTGTACTTAGCAGTTGGCATCATGTAGCACAGTCACTGTTCATTTATAAAATTGGGTGGGTCCAAGGGCAGAAGGATCAGAGCAGAAGGATCCTTAAGGATCATTTAATCTAAACCTTTTACTTTGCAGATGTTGAAGCTGAGGTCCAGGGAAGGGAAGCCACTTGCCCAAGACCACATAGCTAGTCATAGTGCGAGTCCAGCTTCCTGGCTCCACTACCCTGATCTTTTGGACATTAAGGTTTCAACAGTGAGCACGCAGGGGATTCAGATCTATTTTGACCTGTTTTTTTTTTTTTTAATTTTTATTTATTTATGATAGTCACAGAGAGATAGAGAGAGAGGCAGAGACACAGGCAGAGGGAGAAGCAGGCTCCATGCACCGGGAGCCCGACGTGGGATTCGATCCCGGGTCTCCAGGATCGCGCCCTGGGCCAAAGGCAGGCGCCAAACCGCTGCGCCACCCAGGGATCCCTTGACCTGTTTTAATAGAGATGGAATTGGTTCTCTGAGGTGGAATCCTGATGTGTGTCTGTTGCATGCTGGCATCTCTACTGTTTTGGGCCATCCAAGGGGAGAGTGAACATGCTTGGCTCACCCAGAGGTGTTGGCTGCCAGATGGTCCCCACCTGCCACTTCCATTTGTTGTGTTTACATCAAACAGAGAAACCAAATCAGTAACCAAATGAACTTAATGGTTGGTAAAACTGGGAGGCTGAGTTTGGGAGGTGGGTTATGAATGTAGGGTTCCTTCTGTAATAAAACTTGCTGATACAATGTTGAGAGTCACTGTCTTACTCATCCTCATCCAAGATAAGTCACACGATGGGCGATATCTGAGGTGCAGAGTTTCCCCCCTTGAGAATGAAGAGAGATGAACTTGGTGTGGGCTGGTCGTTAAAAGAAAAACAAGAAGCCATTGGTTGGAAACACTCTAAATGCTCCCTGTGAAGCAGTGAGAGATTGCCGAAACCATGGACTACTACACGATCATTAAGCCTTGACTGTGCTGAACGATAGGAGAAAATGTGAATCATATCCGACATTTAAAGACGTGAGCTACACAATAACATGAACTATAAACCTGATTGAATAAAAACTAGGAACCAGACTTCAGACTCAAAAATGTGTTTTGTAGGGAAATGTGAAGGTGCTATTACAGTGTGGTGTTTAAAAAACTGCCACGTCATTACTGTGTGTTCTTGGGCAAGTCCCTGGACTTTGCCAATTCAGTCTTCCCATCAGTCATATGGGACTAGGAGTTTATCTTTATTGTCGAGAGAGTTAAATAAGATACCAAGGCTAGGGCTTCATGCCTCCCATCTTGGACCTCCCCAGTTGACTCATTGTGCTGTGGCTGAGGGATCAGTCCAGACCATGTTATCTGCTGTTTCATGCTCATCGAAGCTCCCAGTGCCTTCTGGATTCTGGATGCACATCCCATATGGGCTCACCACCGCACACCTCTGGCAGTTCCTCCAGTGTGCCATGCCCTTTCTTGTCACCGTGTCCTTACCCAGGATGAAGGAACTGGTGTGTGTGTTTGTTTCCCTAAATAGATTAGGTTCTCTAAGGACACCATGTCATAGGACCTGGTACCCAATGGGTGCTCAGTAAATATTTGTTGAATGAGTTGAAGAGGTGGGCCTTGACGTGGGCCCAATGTGGGGCTTGGTGAGCAGGGTGGGAGCATTGTTGTAGGGTGTGGGCAGGGAAGAGGGTGGTGGTGGTTACTACTGCCTGTTCCCACTGGGCGCAGTGGAGATCCACATGGATGCCGCCTGACTTTCAGCATTCATCGTCACATGGGAGTTTGCCACGCTGTGAGACATTTAATCTATAAGACTTGGCGAGTCCCTCTACCTTCTGTAGTTTGGGGCTATGTGTGCTCCTTTATAAGAGAGACCCTTCAAGACCAAGTCTGTGTGGTGATAATAGACATACCTAAGGCTGCTGGCATTATGCTGACATAAGACAAGAGTGGGACTTGGGGGCAGAAGGCAGGCTGGGTTGGCCTTCCCACTTTCTAGACTGGCAATCTTAAGCAGAATGACTTAAGGAAAGAAGGTAATGCTTCCCAGAGTGTTCCAAGGGCTTTTACATGCAGGGTTCTCATTGAGTTCTTAGAGCAGGGGTGTGGCACAGAATGTGCCAGGCCACCCATTTGGGACTGGTGTTAACGAGGCAGTAGGGAGTGGGGGGGCTTCTGGCAGTCTAAGAGCCCGTGTCCTGTTTGAAGGGAAGTGTGTCCTCCCCCAACCTTTTAAAATTAGCACATTAATTTTAAATGTGTTTAGTAGTGTGTTTGTTGTTCGTTCAATTGTAATAATATTTATGTAACATAAAATTTAACAGTTTACCCATCTCTAAGTGTATAATTAATTGAATGACGTTGCGGGTGTTCTTGGTGTTGTGCACCACTGTCTGTTCAGGAACTTTTTTTGTGTTTTGCAAGTACCACCTCACTTAATCCTCATTACAACCTGATGAGTTATCTCTGGGTTTTAATCCTTATTTAAGAGTGAAGGTATGTGGAGGCACCTGGACGGTTCAGTCGCTAGAGCATGAGACTCTCAATCTCTGGGTTGTGGGTTTGAGTCCCACACTGGGTGTAGAGATTACTTAAAAATAAAATCTTTTTTTTTTTTTTTTTTTTAAAGGAGTTGAGGTACCTGACATGCAAAGGGGTTAAGTCACTTGCCCAAAGACCACGTAACTTGTGTTGGACCCGGGACTCTCACCCTCGGGAACCCAGAGTTGTTGGTTATTCTGATTCTCTTTTCAAGAAAAGCTGGAAATAGTTTTTAATGTTAAATTTCCTGCTTTAAAAAAATATTGACTCAAATTAACCAAACAAAACACTGTTGGGGCCAGATAACACCCATCTCTATTGTTGGCTGGGTGTAGCTCTCCCAGCCACTCACCACTGACACCCACCCCGCCTGTCTCCAGGAGGAGGTGGGAGGACCCAGGGAGATAACACACGGAAAGTCTTTTGTAACCGTGAGGAGCAATATAACTGTCAGATACGGGGTTAGCACTAGTGGCTGCTGTGGATGTTGGGTGCTTCTTACGTGCCAGGCCCTGGCGCTGTTCTGAGCCCTTCAGAGCCCTCTGAGGTGGGGGTAGCCTTCCTTCCTTCTGCAGATGAGGAAACTGAGGCACAGAGGCCAGAGATCTTGTCTGAGGCCACACAGCTAGGAGTGGAGTCAGGGTCAGAACCTGGGCAGTCGGGCTCCAGATTGGGGCTCTGTCCACTGGCCTTGTGGCCTCCATTTGGGTCCTGCTCTGCAGAATCACTAGCTGAGGGGCGGGGATGAACCCCTATTGAGCCCCAGCTGGTGCTAGACCCCATGTGGGATCCTGGCTCACTTGATTTCATCCGGCCTTGCGACTGTCTTGAGGTGAGGCCCTGGTGGACTTTCTCATATTACCGGTGTGGAAACTGAGGCTCACGGAGCCCTGGTGACTTGCCAAGATCACACCAGGAGGGAGTGGCAGGATGCAAGGATTTGAACTTGCATCAGTGAGCCTGCACAGCTCACGGTATTCATTCCTCTGCATGGAAAGTAGTAATGAACTGATTTTCAGTGTTTTTGTTTTGTTTTTGTTTTTGTTTTGAATCCCTGCAGAAGGGAAGGGCACCGGAGGGTACAGTAGGGAAGACAGGTCAGCTCTGTTGAGGACGGAGAGCTATAGCAGTTTTGCTTCCTATGCTCTTAGGTGGCTCCTTGGCTGGGGACGTTGGGGGGGGTAGTGTCACAGGAGTCTAGGTGTAAAGAAGCTTCGGGGAACAGGGTGGATGTTTCTGGGGCAAGTGCCCCTGTCTTCTCATTTCTTCTTTTGCCAGCGCTTTGCTGGTAGCAGCCTTGCACTGCTGCCCCTTTGGATCCACATGCCTCTCTAGGTGGTGCTCACTGATCAGACTGCGGCCCCGGCACCGCATCTTCAGGGTTGGCGTCCAGGGGGCCTTGTCAGGAGGCCTGGCTGGCCACCCTGGTTCCTTTGGGCGGGACCCTCTTACCCGCCCGCCCCACCCCGCGCTGGGCACTAGGCCCTGTGCTGAGCACCAGGGGAGGGGATTGGGGGGTGATGGCCCTGTGTCCGGGGAGCCCCGTCCATCTGATGGGGCAAGGGAGGGGTGAGTGCTCACCCTTAGGGAGGGTATTCCTGGCAGCAGGCACAACATGGGCAGACGGGCAGCTGGGAAGGCAGAGACACATCCAGAGGGGGCCTCGGGAGACGGGCCATCTTCCTGCTCTCCCCCCCGCCCCCCAGCCCCTAACTCCGGGCCTGCACACAGGGGCTGCTGAGGATGCATCGTAAGGCTGCATTCACGATGTGGAGCCCTGTGGGGCAGAAGGTGAACGACAAGTGATCTTTAACTCTATTTGGGCTTGTTTTCATCTCCAGGCCACTTTCATTTCCGCCAGACACATGGAATAGGCATCTAGAACTAGGAGGGCCGAGAATCTGGTGCTGTGGAAACCCACGTTGGGTGTGGACAGCGGGCCTGGAGTCCATAGCATGCAGGGTCTGAGGTCAAGGCCAGGGTTCTAGTTGAAGGCCTGAGCTGGTACTTGGCGCTTGTCAGCTTGACACCTGCTTCACAAATGAGTGATGTGACCAAGACCTGTGGGGTGACAGGGAGCTGGTGCCAGGAGCAGCCCTCTGCTGCCTGGAAGTGCTCAGTAAACACTTGTTAATCATTTCCTGCCTGGCGAGCCCTGTAGTGTGCCCAAGGGAGCCCTGGTTCATGTGGGGGACGGGCTGCTGTCATCCACATGGCCCAACCTCCTGCCCTTCTGGCTCTCTGGGAGCTGGGCTGGTGGCGCCAACCTGAGGAAGCAGGCAGTGAGGGTGTCAGCAAGGGGGCCTCACTGCTGCCAGGTGGCCTCTTGGCCCAGTGAGCTAAACAGAAGCATGTGACATACCCTGCAGGTGGCCACCCAGGGACTCTGGGATGCTGGGGCCTCACTTGATCACATACCCAGATCCCTTCTACTCAACTCTCTTCAGAGGAAGTCCTGCCTGGTGGAGGGGGGCCGTGTTGGTGAGGACAGCCTCTGGGATCTTTGCTTTGACTTTTGGGTGTTTCTCTGCATACAGGCAGGTGGCCCTAAGCCAGGAGGCTGGGAGTTAGTCTTGCTGAAGTCAAGCTGAGCAAGTGAGTTCTGGAATGTTCAGGGGCAGCCAGAGTGTCCCTGTGTCCAGGCATAGGGGGCTGTTTAGGTCAACTGTTATGGGACTCTTATCTCTGGAGCAACCCCTTCTCTGTCTTAGAACCCACTAGGGTTATGAGAACATGTATGGGTCTATCTTCTATTTTGTGGGAGAAGAAAAAGAGATTTGTGGTCAAGCAAATTTGGACAACTCTGGGCTAACCCAAATCCAACGGGTGTCTTTCTTGCAGGACTTCTAAGAAACTTTAATATTCTTCTGACCCTTTAAGAGAGGAGTATAAAAAGCCCTATTTACTGTGGATTTTTATCTTACCTCCTGTTTCTCTCTCTCTCTCTTTGGAAGTATCTTATGAGACCAGTGTTTTTGAGAACCTGCCATAGGAAATTCATTCATTCATTCAGCAAATATTTATTGAAGACTCACTGTGCCAGTGACCATTCTAGGTACTTGGGATACATCATGACCAGTTCAGACCAAGACTCCTTCCCTGGAGCAACTTACGTTATTGCTGAAACAATGAAGTGCTGTTCGTGGAGCGCCTACTCTGTGTTAGGCATGTGAGTTCTCACACATTTGCCTGGTGAACCCTCACCACAGAGTAATCAGATAGGTGGACCATTTTACAGATGAGGTCATCGGCTCTAAGAGGGTAAAGTAACTTGCCCACTTTGGCTGAATTGTTCTTTTTGGATTGTGCCTTTGAACTGCAAGAGGAGCTGGTCAGTGAGGGGCTGTAGGAGACATCTGGGTCTGTCTTGGGTGGGGGCGGGGGGGTACGTTGCAGGCTGTGTTGCCATTCTGTTGTGTTACCTTTACTAAGGTCCAGTGGAGAAACTCCTTTGAGGCTCTGGGTCAGGCAGAGAAAGATGAATGGCTCCAGAACATCAGGTTTGTTTTCATGTTCTGGGCACCAGGAATCTCCAGGCTGATCATGTTTCCCTTTGGCTGTGGCTACTAAGCCCCTGAGAGCCTGACATGTGGCCCATCTTGACACTTCTGCAGAAAGGAACAATGTAGTGTGCATTTCTGTGTGCAGATCTTACCGCTGGCTTTATTATTTTCCCTGCATGTATTTTCTCTTGGCCTGATTCCCTTGACTGTTTATTTTATTCTTTGGTGGTGTTTGCATTATTCCATGCCACTGTAAATACTTGGTGAACGGAGCTGGGTATAACTATATTTTAAAAATAATGGGAAAAGGACTTGTGTAAGATCCCCCAGCTAGCCTGGTGGGGGGGAAGGCAGGCTCCACCCTTTCCACCACATTCTGTGCCTTTCTAGACTGGGATCTACCAGCAGACAGGTCTGTTTGCTTTTGCAGCCACCGTTTTGTGGGTTCCGAAGGAAGCTGGGTTGGCCGGATTGGAGGTCTTGAGTGGCTCGAACTGACCCGAATGTCACATGTGTGGTTTGAGCCGAGCTGCGGGCTGTGGATTCCTTGTTGGTGCCAGCTGCCCACCTTCTTCCTGCTTCTGGTGCCAAGGATTCTAAGCCGAAACACACAGGATGAGCCGGGTATGCTCTTTGCAGCTATTTGCCATTCATTATGCTCAAGGAAGCTTTGGGGAGAGAAGGAAAGGAGGAGCCGTGGGACTGATGAGGATCCTGAGGTTGAATGACTTTCTCCATTGGGTGATGCCTAAGCCTGTACCCCAACATGAGACTGGACTGCCCCGGTGTGAGCTCACTGCACCCTGCTGTAGGGGTAGAAGGTGGCCTGGGAGGAGCTCAGGATATAGGATTTGGACCACATGACGCTTGAGTCCTGGCCACAACTGTGCACATGTAGGCATGTCACTCCTCTGAGCTTCAGTAGCGTCATCTTTAAAAGGGGCATCCTAATTCCTGCCCTGCCAGCCTGAGAAAACGAGGGAGTGTGTGTGGTGTTAAATGCCATGCCTGTATGCCATGCCCTGTCTGCATTGTGCTAGTGGTGACAATGATAGTGATGGCATTGCTGCTGCTACTTGGCAAACATTACAGGTACGTTGGCTCTGGACCAGTCACTGGGGTCAACTTTACATGCATCATCTTAATGAGTGCATGAAACAAGCAGATGAGTAGGGACTCTGATACCCTCTTCTTACAGATGGAAAAGATTAAATAATTTGCTTGAAAAAGATTAAGTAGTTTGCTCAAAGTCACAGAGCTGTCAAGCAGTAGAGCCAGGATTTGAACCCAGGCAGCTGACCCTACAGCTGAACTTACTGCCACAGTCATATAGGAAAGGGCAGAAGCCTGGGACCTATTTGGGTAATGGCATTCCATGCACATCAGTGTGGAAGGGCACTCTGAATCCTCTGGGGCAGGGACTGGGCTTGGGTGGTCCCTGGAGGGGCCTTAGAATCAGAGTCTTAGCGGGATAAGAGCCCTGGGTGATAGAACTCATCTCTGAGCTTCAGATTTCTCACTTGTGAGATGGGCTGTGCTGATATGCCTCCAGAGGTGAAATGAAATACAGTCCCGTAGATGCTTGTACATTGCTATAAAAATGTCTGTGGTACATGAATGACATTCTGCAAACAAGGAGAGTAGAGGTAAACTAGTAGGAACAGCCACCTCTGGTTTTTAGGATCCTGTTCCTTGCCAGATGGCTTTATCACTGCCAGAGCTCTGCCTATGGAGCATGGGGTCACCTCCCGGCTGGGGAGCGGCAGCTGTGTGCTGGCCACTCCAAGCAAGCCACTGACCTTGTGCTTCTCCTCTGTGAGGGGCTTGCCTCCTGCACTCCTGCCTGTGTGCACCGTGTCTGCGGATGTGCTCTGATGGACCTGGGAAGCACCTTGTAGGGCCCTGCCAGGCCTACCAGCTGCAGAGTGCCTGTAGGGGAATGGATGCGGGACGAGGCTGAGGATGGGTGAGTGTGTCACAAGTTTCTCAGACAGCTCTGGGCAGAGATGCCAGGAAGCAGAAAGTCATAGGATCATTGTTGACTCCTGGGAACTTTTGTGGTTTTAAACGTACTTCATAAACTATAAAGCACTGTGGAAATGTCAGTTAGTTCCTGTACAACATGGAACAGAAACAGAATGCAAAAAAAAAAAAAAAAAAAAAAAAAAGGAAACAGAATGCACAAGAAATAATGGATCTACCAGGCTGGGGTGGGGAGATGCATGTGTTTGCATGTATGAACGCGATTTATTTCTGATTTAAAAAAATCAGATCTTGGAAAACAGCACTGGAATAAAAATCATCTATCATCCTACTAAGTGGCTCTATCATGTAGTGTGTTAACCTCTATCCTTAAAGTGCTTTTTGTTTTTTCTTCCCCTCTTTGTATATGCAAGGGGTTTTGTTTAACCCGTCCCATTCTGGAACCTGTCAACACTAACTTCTTGCCTTTGTTCAGCCCATTTGTCGAGAATCCATTTTTCAAAGCCCTCGTGTAGTACCAGGGTGCAAGTTGCACACTCTGGGGTGTTGGGGGCTGGGGAGGGGAGCCACAAGTGGCATGAAGCCAGGGCCCGCCTTTGGGAGACGGGGGAGAAATCGTAGAAGTGGAGTCCCTGGGATAAACGAACGAGTGGGATTCCAGAGCTCCGAGGTGGGAGGGAGACTTCTCTTTTCATTGTTTAGATCTTTTCTTCTTACCACCACGTGCAAGTAACAATAATACTTTAAAAATTATGTAAAAAGCAGCTAGTTAAAAATATAAATACGGTTCCCTTGGAAACCAGAAACCGGCACAGGAGAAACAGGTTAAGTGAGAGCAGGATCCTTGGCAAGTGCTAGGAAGGGGGTGGTGGCCAGCAAATCCCTCCTTCTGAAGGTGGGGACAGGGCGCTCCCTTTAGGGAGACTCAAGGAGCTTTAAGATTTGAATAAGTGATAGCTCTTTTACTTCCTGCTTTGTTCTCTCCCAGGTACAAATTGACCACAAGTCTGCATTCATGCAAATGGCAGCTGCCAGAGGGAGGGATAGATACCAGGGAAGCTAGAGCAGAAGCCTTCTCTTCCTCCTCTGCCTCTCTGGAGTAGGTTAGCCCTCTCTCCAAGTTTCCTTGGGGTGTGTGTGTTGGAGGGGGGAGGCCCCCTCACAGTGGGGCCATGCAGGAATGTGGGGTAAGTTCTGTCCTTCCAGGTTGCTGGGAATTTAAATCGCCACCTCCCAATCTCTGTGTTCTTTTCCTGCCTTGAGGACAACCTCTGTTTAGGAGCAGGGTGCTGGCAGGGGCGAGGTGGGTACTTGGCCTTTATGGGAGCAACAGAAGATTCTCGATGGGAAGGAAGCATCCTCCCTGGTTCACCCTCGTCCACCTAACCGCCCCCCCCTCCAACAGATGTGCAGGGACAAGCCTGTCCTGACTTGAGACGTCTTGTTTACTGGTCTCGAGACACTACCCCTCACACACCCTACCCCCCAAATACCCCCCAACACCCACCTCCTTTCTCTGAGCCTGGGAGGAGTTAATTCAGTAGAGGGGCTGGAAGAGACTTCGGGGAGGGGCTCTACTCCCTGAGTTGACTATTCAGTAAACACATCTGCCTGAGTCTAAAAGTAAAATCTGCCGATGCAGGTTAAGGGGTCACAGAATGGTGTGCTGGACATTTTGCCGGGGCACCAGGAGTGTGTTACCTCTTCTAAGGTATTACCCTGAGACCTAGGATTAGGGTTTTTTCCTCCCCCTGTGGTGCAGCATGCTGTCGGCTTTTCCTTCCTACTTATTTAGCCTTACAAATTATTTGAGAAAAATTGATTTGCTTTTAAAGGCAGCGTTAAGCACACCCTGCCGCCCTGCACACAGGGGAGGCGTGAATGTGGTTCTGGAGACCTCGTAGTCTGTGTTGTGGACAAAGCGGGTGGACCCGGGTGCTGGTCATGTGTGCGACTGGTAAGCAAAGAGGAACCATAAATTTTGCAGGAAAGAATTTGTTTGGGTGCCCCGATTCTATTTACTTTGCATCACATATTGTTTAAAAGAGGGATATTTTTGTGAAAGGAAAAGGAACTGTGGATTTGAGATAAGAAGTAGAATAAAATGAAATAAATAGTTGAGTTTTGTCAAG
Source organism: Vulpes lagopus (assembly GCF_018345385.1). Lineage (NCBI taxonomy): Eukaryota > Metazoa > Chordata > Mammalia > Carnivora > Canidae > Vulpes > Vulpes lagopus. The sequence goes on along the minus strand of NC_054834.1, from coordinate 65,289,880 downwards.
TGAGTATCAAAATGGCCTGCCTGGTTTCTGAGATCAGCCTGTTTCTGTGCTGTTCTAATATTTACACGAAAATTAGAAAATACAAAGTATGGGCAGGTCCTGAGATCCTGCTTAGATTGTGATTTATAATGGTGTTCTTTTCATTTGTTTTACACAGCTGAGTTTGGTAAAATTTCAGTTTTTTAGCCAGGGGTGATCCAAAGACAATAAATATTGCTTTGTGGGGAGGTCTCCACCCTGTTACCGTTAAATAGTAGCCACATGTCAGAAGCCATTATGCAAATGTGGAAGTGGCCGGATTTGAGTCAGTTAGCTTGGTTCGAGGCATGAGACACCCTTGCTTTTTGGTGCTGGTGGTGAAGGGTGTTGGCACAAGAAAGTGGGGATGCTTTGCTCCTTGCTGCTGTGGGAACGTCTCCCCCAGCCCCTTTTAGTCTGGCCCCTTTACCCTCTTAGGCCATTTGGAGTTCCCCAGGTCCTGAGGATCTTGTGCATGTGTGTCGCCCATTAAGCTCACATTTGGAGGTCTGGTAACTGAGCTGATCCTGTCTGGGTGCAGAGAGAATGCTCGGTGAATGTAGCAGTCAGAGCTCAGGTGCCTGAGGTTTCAAAACCCTCTAAAAATCAAGCCAGGTGTTGGTTCCACTGTTGCCGGCCATTAGCTTGGCACTTCTGGAAGAACCATTGACTTACGTTGGGTCTTGGTGCTGGATGCCCCTACTCTTGCTCCTGCCCCTCTCTGGTATGGATGTGCCAGTGAGTTACGGATAGGCTGGGGGCAAGTGAATGACACAGTAAAGAAACAAGAAATTTAGACAGTCCACCCCTGGATTATGTGACTTTATTTTGAAGGACATGTGCCAGGGTTGGGTAAAGAAAAATGCCCAGATAGAGAAAGATCCCCAAAGGGCAAGCTGGTCATTGATATATTTTAAATTAATGAAAAAGCCATTTCTAGTCATGGTTATAGAAACACTAGGGTTTAAGGCATCAGGGGTGGGAATGAAGCCAAAATGGGTATGTGCAAAGGACAGATGCATTAAGAAAACATGGGTCACTGTGTAGATTATCACGTGGTTACACTGCTTCAGCCACTCAAGCTGGGAGTAAAAGCCAGTAGACACTGTCTCTGGGTCTGGCACACTTGGGCTTTCAGGACAATTTCCAATGTTGTCTTTTAAAAGTTTTTTATTTGGGATCCCTGGGTGGCGCAGCGGTTGAGCGCCTGCCTTTGGCCCAGGGCGCGATCCTGGAGACCCGGGGTCAAATCCCACGTCGGGCTCCCGGTGCATGGAGCCTGCTTCTCCCTCTGCCTATGTCTCTGCCTCTCTCTCTCTCTCTCTCTCTCTCTCTGTGTGTGTGACTATCATAAAAAAAAAAAAAGTTTTTTATTTTTGGGGGTGCCTGGGTGGCTTACTCAGTTAAGCCTCCAGTTTTTGGTTTCAGCTCGGGTCTTGATCACAGGGTTGAGATTGAGCTCCATGTCTGTCAGCTGTGTGCTGGACATGGAGCCTGCTGAAGATTCTTTCTCTCTCTGAGCCCCCCCCCCCCCAAATAAATAAGCAAATAAGTAAGTAAATAAAATTTTTTCATTTTTGTGTGTCTTTGCTTTTTTTTTTTTTTAAGATTTTATTTGTTTATTCATGAGAGATACACAGAGAGAGGCAGAGACATAGGCAGAGGGAGAAACAGGCTCCCTATGGGGAGCCCGACTTGGGACTTGATCCCAGGACCTTGGGATCACGCCCTGAGCCAAAGGCAGACACTTAACCCCTGAGCCACTCAGGTGTCCTGTGTCTGTGCTTTTTAAGGGAAACTTGGTGTATTTCATTTGTCAAGTGCTATATAACAAAGCATTCCTTTTTTTGCCTAAGGGTTGCAAGTGATGCCTTCTGGCAAACGACATAAGAACCATGGGTATAGAGCCAGGCTGCCTGGGTTCAACCTCCTGCTCTGCCACTTATCAGCCACTTGGGCCACTTACCAGCGACTTTGGTCAAATTCCTTCATCTCTTTGCCTCCCTTTCCTACCCTGTGAAATGGGAAGAATAAAAGAACCTATGTCATTAAATTGTTCTGGGGATTAACCATGTAATCCTTGTGGAGGCTTGGGAAATGCTGGGCACAGGGGAAGTTGTGTGTGAGTGTGGATTAGATAAGGTCATTAAGATGCTGTGGGGCGGCAGTAGAGCACTGGTCTGAGTCTAGAGACCTAGTTTCTGGCCTGATTCAAACAGACTGTGTGCCCTTGGGCCAGTCACTTTCTTTCTCTGGGGTTCAAATTTCACATCTATAAGATGAAGACATTTGACTTGAAAGTTACTGTTTTTGGACTGTGTTAAGAGGTAGAGGTCAAGGCAACCCCAAGACACAGTGACAGAAGGTTGTAGACTTCCATCTTTGTTTCAGCCAGAGCAGCTTATTCTTTCATTTATGGATTTTGGTTTAGGGGGAAGAAAGGGTTCTGTAGTCCACCCATGCGTGGACATATGTGTGTGTGTGTGTGTGTGTGTGTGTGTGTGTGTGTGAGAGAGAGAGAGAGAGAGAGAGAGAGAATGAGTTATATAAAGAAGTGTAGAGGTGGCCAAACCCAAGGACCCTTCCTGGGGAAGATTTGGGGTTGGTGGGTGAGCTGAGGAAAAGTCAGTGGAAATGGGGCCAGCAGGTGTGATGGGCCTGGGGAGGTGGATTTGAAGGCCTGAGGTCACATGGGACAAGACAGGATTTACTGCAGCGTGAGGGCAGAGCAGTGGGGAAGTGCTGCTGGCAGTTTTGTCCAGGTGTATGGGCCGATATACTCACAGGGGAGGTGCAAATGGCTGTATTTTATAAGGTGACCAGAGTCTCGGGGAGACATTAAGGGTAAGAAAACTGAGAAAAATGACTGTTAAGAGTGTAGAAATTCAGTGTTGTTTTAGCTTAGCATTTCTTGCTGGAGGTTACCCCAACTGAACAGAACAGCTATGGCCTTTGCCAGAATTTAAACGGGAGGGTGCCTGCCCGTGGCTGATACTCTGGCTTTCTCCTGCCTCTTTCCTTTCCTTTCCATTCTAATAATCGCTAGGAATTTCCCTGATACGAAGGCCCATTCATTCCTTTGTATTATCACTTAGGGATGAGGAACTATCTTGCCAAGTGGAAAACCCATTCACGGGGGAGTCTGTGTCTTTTTGAGCCAGTTTTCCTTGGGATTTTGAGCTCAAGGAATGTTTCCTACCATTTTTTCAATTGTTGTTTTATTAGATCCACAATTCTTTTTTTCCTCCAGAGGGAAGGCCTTGGTGATTGGTCAAAAACAGGATTTTGATTATTTGTGCCCTCTTAAGCCACCTCTTTGGTTCAAAGTCCTTCAGCCCCAGCTCTAGCCCACTGCATCCAGCAGACCTCCCAGCTGGCTCCTTGCCTATATTCACATTCCTCCCATACCTGTATGAGTGACTTCATTCGTCTCTGGGGTGTGATGTTTTGATCACAAACTAGACGGTTTACCCACGGAAGACAGGAACCATGCTCACATTTCTTTTCTGTTTTTTTTTTCTACCGTGACCGGCCTTTTTTTCCCTCAAGATCAAGGCAGGGGAGTAAATTTCCTTGCATCACCACAAACAGCTGATGCTGGTGGGAGGAAGTGTTGGGGAACCATGCATCCACCCTGTTCTGAAACACTCTGCTGCTGCCCTATTTACTAGCCAGTGAGTGCTGAACATTTGGTTGTAGAACAAATGTATGTAGATCGCTAGGTTTCACGCATGAGCTGTGTCATTATTTCATTCATTCAGAGTGGCATCTAAGCCAGGGCTGCTTGGGCTTTCTCCAGGTCTACCAGACCTGGCAAAGGCAGGGATCCCATCTTCTTCAGCTGTATTTCGTGAGTGGTGCTTAGAAGGCCTGACACAGGGTGGGGGTGGGGGTGGGGGGAGTGTGGGGGTGGGGTGGTAATTGGGGCGGGGGGGGGGGGGAAGCTGAGTCAGTAATAGGAGGAGAGTGTAAAGATATATTAAATTTCTTCTAAGCTTGTCCATTTTTCTTGAGGGGATCTTTTGATTTCTTTCAGCAGTGCCACCTGCCAGAGCCTGGGAGGGTGTGGAGAAGTAAGGTGCTGGGTTTAATGGATGGGCTGTGGGGTCTTGGTGAGGAGTCAGTACATGGGATGGGAAGCGTAGGGAGTCTAGTTGGCTCATAATGTAGGCTAATCGTGATGAGGTATCAGAGGCTCAGAGGCCTTTGGGCGGTGTGGTAGGTGGCCTGGTAAAAGATAAATGGGCAGTGGGTGTCTGTTGTCAGTCTTGGTGATGAAAAAGAGGTGACCCTATAGGAAACTGGAGTTCGCATGCTCTGCCCAACGGGGGCCACTGCCAGTCAGCTTCATTGCCATGTGAAAGTGTGGTCCTAGAAAAATCCAGATTTTAAATGTGATGTCTCCTCATTTTTAAGCATTGGCAAGCAACTCGAGTAAAAATCATGCCTGCTGGCCTCTGAGTGGGAGGTGAGGCGAGTGAATGCCAGAGGCCACCAGGGGACACGCACATGCCATAGGGTCAGATTAGGTGGGTGTTAGTCACCATCCAGATGGTCAGGCCCTGGGATTGCCACAGAGATGGACATGACATGCAGAGTGGGTGGAGCAGATGCCAAAAGCTGGCATCAAGGAGGCGTTGGTGACAAAGGCCAAGTTCTTTGCCCACCCAGAAAGCCTTCTGTTCCTTGTCTCCTTCCCTCCCCATGCCTTCAGGGGCTTCTCGCTGCTCCCCATAGCATGAGTCTGAATTTTCCAGTCGACATCTGAAGGCTTTCATTGGATGTGCTGTGACGGGGGGCCCCAGCATGTGACCTCAGTTTACCCCTCCCGCCGCTGCCTGAGCCTGCTGGGGCTTCTGAGACACGCCCACGGTTTCTTCCCTCTGGGCTTAACTCATGCTGTTCCCACTTCCTAGAATGCTGGAACCCCCCCAGTTTACAGGAATCCTACTCTCCCTTCATCCTTCAAAAGGCTGACTGTCCCTGAAGTCCGTGGGCCTGCCCACTCTGAATTTGGAATAAATCCCACCCTTCTCCTAGTTTCCATAGCACTTTCCCTCTGTCTCCTTCACGAGGCTTGGGTCACAGTTGTTCAGAAGTCCATCTTCCATGGTTGATGATGAAGTCATTGTGGGGCAGTTCCAGTCTCAATCATCGCTGTGTCCCCTCAGTGTGTGGCTCAGGGTAACAGTCAACAGGTTATTGAGTTAGGCTCTTACGTTGGGGTCTGCAGAACTGATCCTCAACAGGAAGCTTCTTAGGGTCGATGGCAAGCATGGAAAAGGGGCAGTTGTCTGGAACACGGGGGGTGGTGGGAGCAGGTGGGGCTGCATCTAAGTCCTCTTCAGCCTCAGACAACACCCGTGTCATACCCCTGACTTGCGAGGTCCACATGGGCCTGACTTGAATACGGGGATTTTTTGATCTGTCCTTGATGCCTGCAAGAAGCTAAAGGCAGGGACAGAACAAAACAGATCCAAGTCACCCATTCCCCCACTGAGGTGCCTTCTTTTTCCTGCTCAAGGTGTCCTTTCTCCTGCTCACCGTGGCAGTCTATGTCCAAATGTTGCTTTGAGGTGGTAGGGAGGTAGGAAGAGCCTGGGCAGGGGGAGCAAGTGGAAGCCCCAAGAGGCGGTGTGTCGCAGGGAGAACTCTGGTTTTGCAGCCTGGGAAGTGGATTCTAGGGCCAGATTTGCTGACCCCAGCTGGGGGCTTTGAGCCAGACTCAGCCTCTGAATTTATTTCCTCACCTGGTTTAAGCGGTTGCTAAAGTCCTCTGGGCCTTGACATCACACGCCTCGGGGTTTGTTGGGTCAGGGGGCTTCCCTCCTGTAGGTTCATGAACCCCTTTGTCATTCCGTGTCCTTATGGACTTTATGCAGGGGGTGCCTGGCCTCACGGGGACACTGTAGCATTGTCAGGTTTGTTCCTTTTTCTCCACGGATGCTCTTCTTCAGAGAGTGCTCAGGGCCCAAGCTCACGTGCATCCAGGGTCCAGGCCGTGAGTGGGAATGAGAGGGGCTCCCCAGATGAAAGAGAAAGCACATGAAGTTGGTAAGTTGGTAGTATTCACTGTTGCCACCTGGCTTGCTTTTAGAGAGCAAAGGTCTCTGCTACTACTATGTTATATATTCTCTTATCTTTACATTTTGTGCTTCCGGTAGAGGCATGGCACCAGGAAAATTTCTCTTATGGAGGAAAAGTGGGTGTGAGGATGGGCGATGCCCCCCACACAGTGGGGGTGTGTGTGGTTTGTGCTGGGAGCCCTCTGTCCCATGCCGCCACATCCCCAGGGGGACCAGCCCAAGCATGAGGATGGACCTGGTGTTGCCACATCACCACTGTTTCATGACACACTAGAAATGAGGGCTTTTAATGGGAAATTTATTAATTGTTAGAGTTGGCTTAGGCTTGTTTCAAAACATCCTGTGGGGCAATCGGACTTGTTCAGTTCTGTAGCCTACCAGCTAGTGGGGAGGGAGGTAAGGCTGCAGATTAGGACCCATGCAGTGGAAAGGTAGTTTGGAGTGACCCTAAAGCAAGAAGGAACATTTTATTTATTTATTTAAAAAAAAGATTTTAGGCGCTCAGTGGCTGAGCAGAGTCTATCTTTGGCTCAGGTCCTGATTCCAGGGTCCTGGGATCGAGTCCTACATCGGGCTCCCTCGGGAGAGCCTGCTTCTCCCTCTGCCTGTGTCTCTGTCTCTAATGAATAAATAAATAAAATATTTTAAATAATATTTTATTTATTTTTTTAAAGTAATCTCTATACCCAATACAGGCCTCAAACTTACAACTTTGAGATCAAGAGTCACACGCTCTACTGACTGAGCCAGCCAGGTGCCCCCACGAAAGAACATTTTAAATTGTAGATGTATGATTTCATCCTATGCTCTAGTGTTGTGGGACACAGGCTGGTCTCTATGGGGTATTGTGGCTTAGGACACAGCACTGGCGGTGGGCTTGCTTGTGCGGTCCCTCTGCTGAGAGCTGGGGGTGCTGCAGGGAGCGCTGGGGGGTGGGGGTGGGGGGACAGCCTGCCTCATTTGGCATCCCTAACTGTGCCTTGCAGGCGTGGGCTTGTCTTTTTGGGTCATGTGAGCCTCACACTTGTGTGCCTTGCTTAGCCCTTGTGGCCTCATGCATATTGGTCTAATTACTTTTGCCTTTACAGAGCTGTGAAAATGAACTTTATTATTTTTTTAAAGGAAAAAAATTATGAAATATTGCATGTACATAGTTGTATAGAATTCAGATGGTATAGGAAGATATGAAGAGAGGAAGTTAATCTTTGCTCTTTCTTTCTCCCCCTCCCAGTTACTTTTTAAAGAATGTCTGACTAGTTATATGACTTCAGACAGATCCTCTAACTGCTCCAGACACAAGTTTCTTATATGTTATGGGATAATAGGAAAACCCAGCTCGTGTTATTATCTCTTTAGTGTGGATTAAATGAGGTAATACAAAGTCTCCCAAATTCCATGCACGTGTGAGAGGTGCTCATAGAACTTTTTCCCCCTCCTTTTTTTGTGTATTCAGGATTTCTTTGGCAATCCCCTTTGTAATTATTGCACAGTTTGTGTTTGATGAATGTATATGTTTAGCTGCCTGAGAGAAAATAATAAAAATACTAAAGGTATACATACCATTTTCTTTTTTTTTTCTTTTAAATATTTTATTTATTTATTCATGAGAGACACAGAGAGAGAGACAGAGAGACAGAGACACAGGCAGAGGGAGAAGCAGGCTCCATGCAGAGAGCCTGATGCGGGACTCGATCCCAGGTCTCCAGGATCAGGCTCTGGGCTGAAGGCAGCGCTAAACCACTGAGCCACCTGGGCTGCCCTACATACCATTTTCAACATGACGTCCTGTTCTGCCTTTCTTCCCTCCATGTGGGGAAGAAATTGCTTTCAACACCCTCTCATCCCTGGGACCCGTGAAGACCTCTGATGAGTGCCTCACGGTAAGACTGGGGGAAATTGCTCTCTTAATTAGGAAGGAAATAGAATCTTGATTGTGTGTTCTTTAGAGCTAGTGACAGGGATGATAGTATGAGAAATTCTGGACATTCACAAGTAAAACAGATTAATTTGTAGGAATGTTGGATTTTTATCTGGACAGATGTTTTGCTTTATTATGGAGCTGGTTGGGAGTAAAGCAGGGGCAGGGTTTTGTTGGTGTTTTATTTTTGCTTTGGGCGTATGTTAGTTAGGGTTAGGTTTTGCTGTATACAACAATAATGGACACCCCCTCAGAGAAACAATAATTTGACAGAAGCTTAAGTGATGTCAAGGATTATGTCTCTCTCATATAAAAGTAAGTTGGCAGTGCAGGGCTGTGAGAGCCCCAGGGTGTGCCCTGGGGCCCAGGCTTCTATCTTCCTGCACAGGCTTCTCAACTCTGCCCCACACTGCAGGGGGGCTTCTGGAACTCCAGTTTTCATGTCTGAGCCACATGCTGGCGGAAGGTAGAAAGGCACTGGCCAAAAAGGAGGCCTTTTTCTGCAGATCTCTCTTGCAGCTCTGCCCTGGAAGTTCCATGGAACATGTCTGCTTACGTCTCATTGCTCATGACTTAGTCCCATGTGTACACCTAGCTGCAAGGGAGGCTGAGAAATACATAGTCTTTTAGTCCCCGGCACATTATGTAAAATTGAAACTAAGGTCTCTTACTAAGGAGGAAAAGAAGACTGGATGTTGTGGGTGTGGGCAGCATGCAGTGTTTTAAAGGACTTGAACAGATTGTAGACATTTGTAAACTGACTTCTTTTCTACTCCATTGCTTGCCTCGAAACAAAAGAACCATCTGATCATTCTGCAGTGACCATGGCCTGTTGGAGTCTTGGTGTACAGACTCCTAGCTGCTCTTTTTTTTTTTTTAATTTAAAAAAGATTTATTTATTCATGAGACACACAGAGAGACAGAGACACAGGCAGAGGGAGAAGCAGGCTCCCTACAGGGAACCTGATGCAAGACTTGATTCCCAGACCCCAGGTTCACTCCCTGAGCTGAAGGCAGAACCTTAACCACTTAGCCACCTAGGCATCCCTTTTTATTAATTAATTAATTTTTGTTGTTGTTGTTGTTGTTGTTAAATGGTAGAATGAGGATGTGGGGAGCCTGAAAAAGTTAGGAGGCTGAATGTAAATGATCACAGGAACAGAGGTAACTTGCGTTGAGATGTCGAGTGAATTCGGGTCCTGGTGTTGGGAGAACTGGGTCAACTGCAGTCCTTCTCTGGGACTCTGTGATCTCTTATGTCTCTGAATTTTGCTGAGCAGTGAGATGGAGGGAGTAGCACCACCACAGGGCTGCTGACCTGCAGCCTGTGGAAGTCTCTAGTAGACTCTAAGGCATGATACAGATGATTAATACTCTGCATGGCCGATGTGTGTCCAGCAGGCATGTGGGAAGCACCAAGAGTGTGGAAGGAAGACAGAAAAGACGGGAGTCTCTCCTACCATGGGGCTGAGATTACATCATGGGATGCTGTCCTTGGATAGATCAGCCTGTGAGGACTGGCCTGAGTCTGGCTCAATGCGCTGGTGGGGTGGGGTCAGATTCTGGCTCTGCTCCTTCTAGCTTTATGTACAGACTTGGCCTGAACAGAATGTGGGATTGGAAACATGCATCTTTCTTGGTGGTGTCCTGGTGCCTCTCCTACTACGTTTATCTTGCCATGGTAAGTCTGCTTCCAGGCTCCAGGATTGAAGATACACAGCCTTTGCACAGTGGGGCTCCTGAAGACAAGCCTCTAGGCCATTGCTTCACTTGTCCCCATGCTGGAGCTCAAGGGGATGGGATGTCCTTTACTATGCTGGTGCACTTCGATATGCTTGTGTCTGATCCTGAACCTTGCCCCACGTTAGAAGCAGCACCCTGTGACTGTATCATCAGCTTGTCCTGAGGTTGAATGTCTAGCTCAGGTGCCTGGTGCCAGGTCAAGGCTCAGTGAGTGACGGCTGCCGCTGTTGTGTCCAACTGGCCAGATCAAGCCAGGAGGCAGAGTGACTCAGTCCTCGGCATCTTGCTCTATGTTCCTCCAGGCCTGGTTCCCTTTTTTCATGAAATTCTTATTCCTCAGCTCTGAACTTTTCCTGTGCCATCAGTTTTAAAACATTATAAAAAAAAAATATAGAGGGGAGAAAGGAGAAAAAAGAAGCTGAGAAGCCCAGCCTCACTCTGGCTGCTAAGCCACTCCAGAGATTACTTGGCTTGGCTTCAAGTGCTTTTTGAAACTTCTTTTAAGTTAGGCCCCAGACATGATTTTGTTTTTGACCTTCTTTTTGACTACCTTGGCCTCTGATTAATTAACCAGTTAACTAATTATTTGATGCCTACTCCATGCCAAGTGCTATTTATGTGTGTGGGGTGTTGATGTAAACCAAACAGACCAAGTCCTCCCTCTCATGGAGCTTACATGTGATGAGAAGATAGGTAGCCTTCAGGGCTGTGAGGGGAAGTAAAATGGGATGAGCGGATACAGTGTGATGGGGGCAGGTGCTGTTTTTACATATGGTGGTCAGGGACTGGGTGACATCACCATCACATTGGATCCATGACACCAGCCAGATGGTGCATGGGTCCAGTCTTGGCAGATGTTCAAGGCATATAATTAGCTGCCTATCTACCTTATTGGCCATGGATTTGCATCTGGGCAGAGTGACCAAGGCCCAGTCACTGAGCTGTTTCAAACCTTGTGTGGAAATCTCTCAGAATGCCGCCATCAAAATGGCAGTCAAGAAGAAGATTGTCACTGGCGAGTCTGTACATGAGATCGGCCCTTGATAGCTCTGTGGCGGGTGTTACCACTGATGGTGGCACAGTTGTGATTGGTCAGCAGATACAGAGCATCTGACTTATGCTAGCCAACTGAGTATTCAACAAATGCTTCCATTACCAGAAGGTTTTCTCTAAGGCCAACTGGGGCATGTGCAAAGCAGGGACTGGGGATTACTCAGTTTGAGCTCCAAGGTGCTGACACTGTTGACAGTGGCTGAGGAGAGCCCTTCTCACTTGGTCAGAAAGTAACCTGTAAACTTGGCTCAGTCTTACTTTTCCTCTCCTTCAGCCCATCATGTCTGGTGCTAGGCATTGGCTTGGACCTACCTTGTTGGCCTTCCCCGCAAAATGGCATGTGAGAGGGATGTTCTTAGTTGGGAAGAACTTGGCTGTTCAGGCAAAGACTTGAGCTAGAAAAAGAACAAATGGTCATTCATTCGGTGCTTCCCATTAACTAGGGTCTTTTTTTTTCTACTTTCTTAAAGGAAACCTCTAAGAAAGGAAAATTCTCAGGCCTTCCTTAGAATTTAGACCCCAATTACACATTGTGAAATAGTTTTTCTTGGGTTTCAATTAAAGGCTTAAATAACGTAGTGGTTATGAAAGCAAAATATAGATCTGTTCTTCAGATCCCTATTGATCTAATTTTTTTAAGGATTATTATTTTTATTTTAGAGAGAGAGTGAGCATGAGTGGGAGGGGCAGAGGGAGAGAGAATCTCAAGCAGACTCTGTGCTGAGCCCCAAGCCTGACACAGGGCTCAGTCCCATGACTCTGGGATCATGACCTGAGCCAAAACGAAGAGTTGGACACTTAACTGACTGAGCCCCCCAGGTGCCCTTCATCTTATTTTTTTTTTTTAATTTTTATTTATTTATGATAGTCACACACAGAGAGAGAGAGAGAGAGAGGCAGAGACATAGGCAGAGGGAGAAGCAGGCTCCATGCACCGGGAGCCTGACGTGGGACTCGATCCCGGGTCTCCAGGATCGCGCCCTGGGCCAAAGGCAGGCGCCAAACCGCTGCGCCACCCAGAGATCCCTCATCTTATTTTTATATAACAAATTGTTAGAATGGTACCTGGCACATGTGCATAACTCATTTAATCCTCATAGCAAGGCTCCCGGCTAGCCCAGTCGGTAGAGCATGAGACTCTTAATCCTCATAGCAGCCCTAGGGGAGGTAGTTTTATCTTGCCCATTTTCCTGATGAGGAAATAGGTATAGAGGTCAAACAGGGTCACCCAAACAGCAAGTGGTAGAGCTAGAATTTGAACCAGGGGAACCTGGTTGCAGAGTCTAGGCTCTTATACATCATACCCTAAGTCTTAATGGTTTTCCCACAAACCTTTTCTGAGGAATAACTATGCTGATGGCTGTGCCAACAAATTGTTGCTCTTTATATGCTATGCACCATGTCATGTATTTCAGATTCAGAGTACAAGTCTTCATCACAGCATGGTATTCAAAGCCTGTTTTTCAGAGGAAGAAGTGAAGGCTCTGAGCATTTGGGTAACTGCTCTTAGTCTAAGGATGCCAACTTTGGTCTGTCTTGGCTTCCGAATTCTGTTTCCTCAGCACAGTAGCCGTCCTGCAAAGGCTGTAACACTTCCCTTCCCTATGACTCATGGTACCTGGTTACCTTCCCTTATACTTAGGTCGTGGCCCGTGGCACCGGTTGGGCCACAGGACGGGACAGTGGCTCATGTTTCTCCAGGCCCGAATCCAGGGCCACGTGAGCCACTCCAGGGAGGCCAGCCATCAGAGCTTGGATTGGAAAGCTGTTAATCCAGCTAGGCCCCTCCACATCCCTCACTCCATTTTATTTTCCCCAGAGCACCCAGATCTGCTTTTTCCTGTGTGAGGAGATGAGGCCAATGTACACACACCGTCATGCGCAAGCGTCTAGTCTCTGGTCAGCATGAGGATGAGCAGTTTCGAGTGAAGTGCCTGGGCCTGGTGAACCCTCGGGAAGGGTGGGGACCATCTGTGCTGTCCTGTAAAGGAAATTGTGGTTTCTTTCTTTCCTTTTTTCTTTGAGCCCCAGGGTGTGCCCTGGGGCCCAGGCTTCTATCTTCCTGCACAGGCTTCTCAACTCTGCCCCACACTGCAGGGGGGCTTCTGGAACTCCAGTTTTCATGTCTGAGCCACATGCTGGCGGAAGGTAGAAAGGCACTGGCCAAAAAGGAGGCCTTTTTCTGCAGATCTCTCTTGCAGCTCTGCCCTGGAAGTTCCATGGAACATGTCTGCTTACGTCTCATTGCTCATGACTTAGTCCCATGTGTACACCTAGCTGCAAGGGAGGCTGAGAAATACATAGTCTTTTAGTCCCCGGCACATTATGTAAAATTGAAACTAAGGTCTCTTACTAAGGAGGAAAAGAAGACTGGATGTTGTGGGTGTGGGCAGCATGCAGTGTTTTAAAGGACTTGAACAGATTGTAGACATTTGTAAACTGACTTCTTTTCTACTCCATTGCTTGCCTCGAAACAAAAGAACCATCTGATCATTCTGCAGTGACCATGGCCTGTTGGAGTCTTGGTGTACAGACTCCTAGCTGCTCTTTTTTTTTTTTTTAATTTAAAAAAGATTTATTTATTCATGAGACACACAGAGAGACAGAGACACAGGCAGAGGGAGAAGCAGGCTCCCTACAGGGAACCTGATGCAAGACTTGATTCCCAGACCCCAGGTTCACTCCCTGAGCTGAAGGCAGAACCTTAACCACTTAGCCACCTAGGCATCCCTTTTTATTAATTAATTAATTTTTGTTGTTGTTGTTGTTGTTGTTAAATGGTAGAATGAGGATGTGGGGAGCCTGAAAAAGTTAGGAGGCTGAATGTAAATGATCACAGGAACAGAGGTAACTTGCGTTGAGATGTCGAGTGAATTCGGGTCCTGGTGTTGGGAGAACTGGGTCAACTGCAGTCCTTCTCTGGGACTCTGTGATCTCTTATGTCTCTGAATTTTGCTGAGCAGTGAGATGGAGGGAGTAGCACCACCACAGGGCTGCTGACCTGCAGCCTGTGGAAGTCTCTAGTAGACTCTAAGGCATGATACAGATGATTAATACTCTGCATGGCCGATGTGTGTCCAGCAGGCATGTGGGAAGCACCAAGAGTGTGGAAGGAAGACAGAAAAGACGGGAGTCTCTCCTACCATGGGGCTGAGATTACATCATGGGATGCTGTCCTTGGATAGATCAGCCTGTGAGGACTGGCCTGAGTCTGGCTCAATGCGCTGGTGGGGTGGGGTCAGATTCTGGCTCTGCTCCTTCTAGCTTTATGTACAGACTTGGCCTGAACAGAATGTGGGATTGGAAACATGCATCTTTCTTGGTGGTGTCCTGGTGCCTCTCCTACTACGTTTATCTTGCCATGGTAAGTCTGCTTCCAGGCTCCAGGATTGAAGATACACAGCCTTTGCACAGTGGGGCTCCTGAAGACAAGCCTCTAGGCCATTGCTTCACTTGTCCCCATGCTGGAGCTCAAGGGGATGGGATGTCCTTTACTATGCTGGTGCACTTCGATATGCTTGTGTCTGATCCTGAACCTTGCCCCACGTTAGAAGCAGCACCCTGTGACTGTATCATCAGCTTGTCCTGAGGTTGAATGTCTAGCTCAGGTGCCTGGTGCCAGGTCAAGGCTCAGTGAGTGACGGCTGCCGCTGTTGTGTCCAACTGGCCAGATCAAGCCAGGAGGCAGAGTGACTCAGTCCTCGGCATCTTGCTCTATGTTCCTCCAGGCCTGGTTCCCTTTTTTCATGAAATTCTTATTCCTCAGCTCTGAACTTTTCCTGTGCCATCAGTTTTAAAACATTATAAAAAAAAATATAGAGGGGAGAAAGGAGAAAAAAGAAGCTGAGAAGCCCAGCCTCACTCTGGCTGCTAAGCCACTCCAGAGATTACTTGGCTTGGCTTCAAGTGCTTTTTGAAACTTCTTTTAAGTTAGGCCCCAGACATGATTTTGTTTTTGACCTTCTTTTTGACTACCTTGGCCTCTGATTAATTAACCAGTTAACTAATTATTTGATGCCTACTCCATGCCAAGTGCTATTTATGTGTGTGGGGTGTTGATGTAAACCAAACAGACCAAGTCCTCCCTCTCATGGAGCTTACATGTGATGAGAAGATAGGTAGCCTTCAGGGCTGTGAGGGGAAGTAAAATGGGATGAGCGGATACAGTGTGATGGGGGCAGGTGCTGTTTTTACATATGGTGGTCAGGGACTGGGTGACATCACCATCACATTGGATCCATGACACCAGCCAGATGGTGCATGGGTCCAGTCTTGGCAGATGTTCAAGGCATATAATTAGCTGCCTATCTACCTTATTGGCCATGGATTTGCATCTGGGCAGAGTGACCAAGGCCCAGTCACTGAGCTGTTTCAAACCTTGTGTGGAAATCTCTCAGAATGCCGCCATCAAAATGGCAGTCAAGAAGAAGATTGTCACTGGCGAGTCTGTACATGAGATCGGCCCTTGATAGCTCTGTGGCGGGTGTTACCACTGATGGTGGCACAGTTGTGATTGGTCAGCAGATACAGAGCATCTGACTTATGCTAGCCAACTGAGTATTCAACAAATGCTTCCATTACCAGAAGGTTTTCTCTAAGGCCAACTGGGGCATGTGCAAAGCAGGGACTGGGGATTACTCAGTTTGAGCTCCAAGGTGCTGACACTGTTGACAGTGGCTGAGGAGAGCCCTTCTCACTTGGTCAGAAAGTAACCTGTAAACTTGGCTCAGTCTTACTTTTCCTCTCCTTCAGCCCATCATGTCTGGTGCTAGGCATTGGCTTGGACCTACCTTGTTGGCCTTCCCCGCAAAATGGCATGTGAGAGGGATGTTCTTAGTTGGGAAGAACTTGGCTGTTCAGGCAAAGACTTGAGCTAGAAAAAGAACAAATGGTCATTCATTCGGTGCTTCCCATTAACTAGGGTCTTTTTTTTTCTACTTTCTTAAAGGAAACCTCTAAGAAAGGAAAATTCTCAGGCCTTCCTTAGAATTTAGACCCCAATTACACATTGTGAAATAGTTTTTCTTGGGTTTCAATTAAAGGCTTAAATAACGTAGTGGTTATGAAAGCAAAATATAGATCTGTTCTTCAGATCCCTATTGATCTAATTTTTTTAAGGATTATTATTTTTATTTTAGAGAGAGAGTGAGCATGAGTGGGAGGGGCAGAGGGAGAGAGAATCTCAAGCAGACTCTGTGCTGAGCCCCAAGCCTGACACAGGGCTCAGTCCCATGACTCTGGGATCATGACCTGAGCCAAAACGAAGAGTTGGACACTTAATGACTGAGCCCCCCAGGTGCCCTTCATCTTATTTTTTTTTTTTAATTTTTATTTATTTATGATAGTCACACAGAGAGAGAGAGAGAGAGAGAGAGGCAGAGACATAGGCAGAGGGAGAAGCAGGCTCCATGCAGAGAGCCTGATGCGGGACTCGATCCCAGGTCTCCAGGATCAGGCTCTGGGCTGAAGGCAGCGCTAAACCACTGAGCCACCTGGTTTCTTTCTTTCCTTTTTTCTTTTTCTTTTTTTTTTCTTTTTTAGTTTATGGGAAAGGGAGACTTGTGTCTCAATTGAGCCTTTGTGGCGTTGTATTACAGAGAGTCACAGAAAATGTTCTATGTAAATGACTGTGTGCCCTGATTAGAGCCTCAATAGGTGCCATTGTGTCATATTGCTATTATTGGCGATTGCAAGATACTAAATGATATTCTCATCAGGCTGAAAAAGCTCAGTGTTAGCAGTGAAACTCGGGGTTAATTATACTGCTCTGAATTAGAGCACAGAATCAAGTTGTAGGGAGAGCAGGGCTCTTGCTTTCTCCCCCTCTGTCTTTTCAGGGTTGTCGCTGGGGGTTTGATCAGAGTACCGTTTAACCCATGTTCTAAATTTGTACTTACTGGCATTTTGCTCTGCATGAGTTACTACCCCTTTTGGCATTGGGAAACACAGGACCAATTTATAGGACAGTTGGAGAGGGGAGAAATGGTCTACTTAATAGTGTATTCTTCATCGTCAATAGCTGGGAGAAAATAGCATGAAGATGGAAGTCTTCGGGGAGAGTGCTGGACTCTCTGGAGGGGCCTCTTTAATTTAGCTCCTCTTGTCTCTTCTGCCTTTGAATTATCGGCTGCTGTGATCCTGAGTCACCTCTTTGAAGAAATAACACACTGACCTACATCTCAGCTGACACCGATAGAAGAGTCTATCTCTGCGCTGCCCTTTCTTGGCATCCCTAACACCACCTACGAGGGAATGTGTCTGAGGGCCCTCTCTGGTTTCATGCCATTGACTCTTCGGCCTTGTTTTAATCACTGAGCTTTGCTCCTTTTGAGACATTGCCTATTGTAAACTTCCAGCATTCCTTTCGCTCGTTCTTCTGTCTGTAAATTTCACGTCACTCGTATGGGGTCTCAAGCTGCATCTTCCCCCTTTTAATGTTAGTGGGCTGTGACTGTAATTAATGTCAAAAAATCTTCATGATTTTTTTCCAGCGGTGGCCTTATGGTTTCTCATACCTTCTTATCATGTCATACCTAAATGTCCACTTCACCATTTGTGGACGTTTAGGTCGATTCTTCTCCTCCTTTTTTTTTTTTCCCCCTCTTGCGATTGCAAGTCACATTATATTGGCAATTAGCCTAGGACAGATTCCTAGAAATGAGTTATGGAGAATATGAACCCAGAAGCAGAGACAGGATTTAAACCCAGGTCTGTCTGCTCTCAGATCCCGGACTGCTGCTTCTGTGATTCTCTTGTCTTTTACCCATCAGAAGTTCAGAGTCCTCTGTGAGAAACCAGGCATGCACTGCCCTCCTTGAGTGAACTGCTTCTCCCCTGGTGGTCCAGGATGACTTAGCTCCTTCTTTTCTCTTCCATCTTCTTTCCTCAATCTGTGGATCAAGTGGCAAACCGTCCCCTGGGACAGCACTAGGTAAGCTGGTCACAGAGTTCTCTCCTTTATCTGCAGTGAGCACAGCAGATGCAAATATCACATTTTAGGACACAGTACACTGTTAAAAGGAAAATTGCATTTGATAAGTTTGGTGACCATAGTGAATGTAATTGAATCCTCCTAAATCAGACCTCTTGTGGACTCCCTCACTGTTCCTACTGGGAAACATCAGTTACCACTCTGTCAGGATGGTAACATTTTTTTTTTCTATATTCACAGTATATAAAATAGACTTTCCTCAGCAGACTCCTGATCAACACAACCATCTTTTCCACACTGCACATTCTCTCCCAACCAGGATGGACCGTGAGGGGGAGAAAGGGCCCTTAGGTCTAACAGGCTGGGAGAAACTCCATTCTAAGGAGATTCCTGAAGCTCTTTGAGCTTTTGAGGGCTCAGATTCACGCTGTGGTCAGGAAGCCTGTTTGGTTCTGTGGGGGCTGGTTTGTCCCACAGCACACCTGTTGATCCTGTGTGTTCCTGTGGCAGAAGCAGCGCGTGGAACGGTGCTGAGCCCAGGATCAAAGCCCAGGCTCCTAGCTTCTAAGCTCTATCCGATGGCACTGTACCTGCTGTCTCCTTTTCATTTCCTGTTCTTTCTGGCCTTTCCAAGTCTGCAGAGAACATCTCTGCAGAGATCATCATCTCTGTCTGGAGTCTCTTCCCCTGATCTCCACGTGGCTACATTCGACCCTTCTGTACTTCCTTGTGATACATTGTCCATGTAACTGGCCCTCGGCCTCCTGTATCCTCGCAGCTGCTCTCCGTACCTGCCACATGCCATGATTTCCTGGGTGGTGTTACCCGGTATTTGTATACATGTCTTTTTGATTGATTCATCTCCTTGAAAATGAGACCAGCCTTTCTGGCATTGCTGCAATATGGGCTGTCACATTGGCTTGTGCATAGTAAGCGTCTGCGAATGCTTGCGGCAGGACTGTATGTTCATGGTGTCAGTAAACACTTCAGTGGAGGGAGAGCCTGGCAACAGCATTGACTGTGGCCATGTTCCCACGGCAATTTCTACACTGACCTCAAGCAGGTCACCGCGTGAGACACAGAATCTGCCTTTTGCTCCATTCAGCATCTCTGGGGAGGGCAGCTTTGCTTCTGACTTTTTCCTGATGAGTTGCATGAAGGTTTCATCTGTAGGCCCGCTGGTGATGGCCTTTACTGTTTTGAGCACTTGCTATGTGCTAACTCTTCTATGCCCGTTTTCTCTTTAATCCTTACCTACCCAGTGAGTTAGGTTTTGCTATGCAGGCAGTGTCAGAAACCGTGCCCCAAGGAGGTTACAAGACTGGCTCCATCCAGCAAGGTCATGTGGCAAATGGCAGTGGTGGGGATTACACTCGGGCCTGACTCTGGAGTCATCACATCACATCACTGTGTTGCCTCGTGCCGTGGTGCGGTGGGCATGGGGGCTTGCATGTACGTGTTCCTGCGTGTGGCATTTATCGATTTATTGAATCAATCCTGGAGCCTCCTTCCTGCCTCTTCTCTCTCTCTCTCTTTCTGAATCATCTGACACCATTTCTTCTTTTGTCCTGGACATGGTCTTTGTGAATTTCAACGTGGCTAATTTGCCCAGTTTTACAAGCTTTCTGAATTCTCTTGTTTTTCCTCACTCCTCTTATTTTTGAAGCTTTCCTGGGAAGCTGGCTGCTGGGAGGCTGATGGGGCTTCCAGCGTCGAGTTTGACAGTCAAAACTAAGTGTCTCCCTCAGTCTGCCTTTTGCCCTTTCTTGGCATAACTGATGCATCCTGTCCCTGAGACTTTCCAAGTCCCCGATTTGTTTGGTTTGGAGACAAGCTGTAGGTAGGTGTTGCTTCTTACTGCACTTCCCAGATAGCACAGGCTTTGCTGAACAATACAGCACCAGGAACTCCATCACTGGACCCCCCTAGATGCTGGTTGCGTGTGTGTGTGCATGCCTAGTGAGATGTAAACATTTACAGGGAATAAAAGAAATTCCTTCTCCAGAGCCAAAATTTGGAGTCTCCTTATGTACACAGCTTTGACAGTGATTCCATATGTTTCATTCATCTTTGCTTTTTTGCAGCCTCTAGAAATTTATTTCCTGTACTGCTACCCCTGACAGGAGAGACGTTTCCAAAATGCATGTCATTCCATGGCTACAAATCCCACTTTGGCCCTCGAAGCCCTCAGGCCGCTTGGCTTCTCACCTCTCCAACTTCTTGTTTCGTGTTCATACTCTGTATTTGCCCCAGCCACGGTGACCTCCTCATTGTTCCCGCATGTGTGTGGGTTTTCTCTTCCTCCTGTAGGCCTTCCAGGCTGTGTGTGTCACCTCTCTCCTCCACCTGGCCGCTCCTGGAAATCTGTGCTTGATCACATCCATCCTGGGTCCACCCTTCTGTTGCATCTCTCGGCTCACTGTGCTCTGTTTCATTTCTCTGTTCCTGCCTCGACCGGACCACTCACACCTTGCCTTCCCTGTGTCTGTACCTTCCCAGCTCAGTGCCTGGCATACAGTAGGGGCTCAGGAGCTCTTGAATGAAGGATTAGTCACATGTGTTCATTTCCCGTGAAAATGCAAGGCGGTGGAAAATCTGAGCTTCCCTCGTCCCTTGTGCGTCATAACAACAGGTTTGCATAATAACGATAATACCCACCACCATTTGTCGAGTGCATTCTGTGTGCTTTCTGTAGTTGAGAGCTGTCCTGGTAGTGCTCACCTGTACATGGTGTGAACACTAATGTCATCACCAGAAGGAAGGAGCTGGCGTTGTGTTTCTCTTTGTTTCTTACTGAAGATGCCTTTGCTCCAGAGCAGGCAGTGGCTTCTGAGCATTTCAAGGTATTGACTGGATTTAAAGCTGAAAGGTATCGCCACAGAGACTCAGATACTTGTGAGAGTATCTCAAGCGGAACGTATCTCAAGCGGAACGTTAGGTGCTCAGGCCCTGAGAAGTTGCCAGTTGCCAAACTCTTGAGTGCAAAGGAGAAGAGAGAGAGAGAAAGAGAGAGAGAGAGAGAGAGAGAGGGTTGAGGTTTCTTTCTCAAATCGTTTACATTTATGTGAAGGCCAAGTGGAACTTGTTTATTGATCCTGTAAAGATACTCTGCTGTGTCCTTGAATAATTCAGAATCTACTATCCCTGTCAGAGTGAGTTCACGTTTTGTGTAGGGGTCACTGGCTGCTGCATGCGGCCCTGCAGGACTGGGGAGTTATTAGGGGTGTCTCCAGTGTCTTCTTGGTCATATGAATTTTATTTGCCCAGTAGAACATCACTGAGGCTCTGAATAGTCAAAGAAAACGTCTCTCTTATGTTTTCCTCATGAATAGAACACTCTGTGTCCCGAATTGTTGCTCCACTGGGGCCAGCACGTGGTGTATTTTCCTAATGTTTGAACCAATAGGCTTTTTTGTTTTGGGGCAATCCAGGTAAAGATTTTCTGGTGCTCCGGTGTGGCAAGGGAAACCTGTCTTTTCTTCTCTCTTTTTCTCCCCTTCCCTTCTGTCCCTGAGTTTGGGAGAAAAATGTATACTTTGAGTTACATGACTAATTTTAGCATATTTACTAGAAATTATTGTTCTGCCAGTGATTGGAAATTCTTTTCTCTCCTCCTTTCTCTGAAATCAAAACAGCTCTGTGGATTGGGACTGGGGGTGTTCAGCACATTGGGGACATTTGCAAGAATGTATAGCTATAGAATAGGGCTATAAAATAGCCCTAGGCTCTGACTCTCTTTTGTCTGTTGGGTCTGTGTGTGTGTGTGTGTGTGTGTGTGTGTTTGTGTGTGTGCATGTGCGCGAGCGTGATAGAGAGAGAGAGAGAGGGAGGAGACCCAGACACACACAGATTGATTGATTGATTGATTGATTGATTTGAGGAGGCTTTTGCACGGAGAATAATAAACCCCAAAGAGACATCATAAATAATCATGTTTTCCAGCCCTTGAATCAGGCTCGAGGGCTGATAAAAGGTTTTCTTATGATTTGAGAATCTGTGACTATGAGAAGTCTTTTAAAGCTGTAAAAATGTGGCTGGTTGATCCACTTATGAAAGAAAGAAAGCCCTACAGAGTGAGCATTGACCTGTGAGATCTGGAACCTGGTACAAGTGCAACAACGGTTTTCTCCATCGCTATCAGCTTCTATCAGCTTTGTTTTGGGTGGAACTTTCTCTTTGAGCTTGATAGTCAGAAATGGGCTCACAATGAGTCTGAGCAGAACCACACCCATTAGACCAGAGAGGCCTTGGCAGAGCCCGGGGGAGACCAGCACCTCTAAGCTGGAGGACCGTGAGAGCTGGGGATCGTCAAATGCAGGAAAGCAGCAGTTTCTTATCTTTAGAAAAAGCTCAGTGTTCACTCGACTGGAACAAGTGCCACCTGTATGACACTGTGGAAGGTCAAAGCAGAACAGGGAAGGAAATGGTTGAATAATTCTTCTTTCTTCTTTTTTTTTTCTCTTGAATTTTTTTCCTCCCCCCTCCCCCATCCTGTATCAAGAGGGATATTTCAGGATTGACGAGGTCCGGTGAAATGGCTCTTGGGATCCGTGGGGGTGGGATGGCCAAAGGGGCTGGTGGTGGGGGTGGGGGGGTGGGGAGGGTTGGTTGCTGGCTGCCGTTGGCTGAGGGCTGCCCTGGGCCAGCTCTGTGCTTAATCCTCACAACATCCTGCGGGTTGAGGAAGTGAAGGCTGAGAAAGGGTGAGCGCTGGGTATCTCAGGGCTAGTAGGTGCCTTTCAAATACACGCTGGGGGACAGGTGACATATTCAGTAGGGCCATTGGGCAGCCCCTCTCCTCACCCTGTGAAGGGAAGCTTAATCCTTTGGTTGGTCTGCTGCCCAGACCCAGGAGATCAGTTTGCTCAGAGGGTTCAGTGGTGCTGAGCTCTTTTCTTCTTGGAGGTGGGGGTAGGTGGTGAGAGAAGACTGTCCATATGGGATGACTGGGGGAATCTGCTGGGCTGTGGGAGGTGTTGGCCTAGGCCCACACAGTCTCCTCTGGGGTGGGGAGCTTCTCACTTTTGGTTATTTTGAGGCATATCTGCTTCTTGCTCAAGTGGGGTTGAACTGATTCCTTGCCCAGTTGAATGTAAGGTTGACTTCCTTAGGGGTTCCATCTGGGGGGTGGGAGGTATGATCTCTGCTGAGGGCTGCCGCATGGTTGGAAGGACTCACAGCTGTTCTGAGGTCAGGCCTGAGGACTGGTGAGGGGCTCAGGGAGTTGGATCACCCAGGGGCCAGGCTGGGGCCCAGGATCATTGCCTGTGATCACTGGCACCACTCTGCAAGGGATCTCCCAAACTGGTTGGCTTGCTAGTGACATTGGACAAAGGAATGATTAGTCTGCATAATTCTCTCATATGCATGAACTAGATTTTGGTTCTCACAGGACACCCATGAAGTAAATGGGTCTATCCCATTTCATACATGAGAAGACGAAGACCTGTTTAAGATCATGAAGTAGTTGGCACTCAGCTCCTTTCCCAAGTCTGTCACTCCTTCCACGACGCTGTCAAAACCCATGTTAGGCCTTTAGCAACAAAGCTCCAGGGGAGAGAAGGGCTAGCTGGACTTAGCAGTGACTAGAGACCTAGTAGATGCCCTCATGTTGGGAGTTTGTCTTGTTCATGGCTGTGTCTCTAGCCCCCGACAAGGCCGCCATATTCTCAATGAGTATTTGCCAAGAACATGAAAGAATTTCTTAAGTGTCGGGGATAATCTCGCTCACTTGGTAAGCACCTTCCAGAATTTTTCCCTTCTCTTTGCGACTCCTTCTTCTTCTTCCCTGGGTATCCCTTCTTACCCTGGGAGTGGGATAGTCTCTGAGACACCCATCCTGCTCCTCCTTTGCCCCACAGGTCAGTCACGGCATTTGGGATTGCTCTGTGGGAGATATAGGCAGCTTTTAGGTTCAGTGCATTAATACAAGGGCTGGATTTTGTGGCTTGCTTCTCATGCAGATAGGCCACTTTTGATCTGGAAGAGTGTCCTTGTAACCTCTTTATTTTGACAGCTGGGGAGGGTGGATCCCAGAGAGGTTTGGGGAGCTGCCCGGGGCCTCCAGCGAGCGGTGGCAGAGCTGGGCCCGAACCTGGCCCTTCACTGCTGGGCTTTCTCTGCAGTGTTCACTACCACTCCAAATCCCAGTGGGTGACCTTGCGCATCTTTTGAGATTTAAGTCCCTCTGGCTTCTGCCACTTGGCCCCAAGAAGGAGACCTTCTTTTTAGTGCAGAATGACGGTGGGGGTGTCTCTGTCCGAGTTAAACCTTGGGGCTGTTTGCTCAGGACTCTTTAGCTCTCAGGTTAGGATCTCCCAAGGGTTTTTCTTGTGAGTTTGGTTTTCTCCCCTTTCCTCCACCTCTCTTGTCTCTCCCCACCTTGTGTTTTGAGTCCCTCACGGCTGCCCAGGCAGAGACGAGTGAAGGGGAATCAGGGGAGTATTTGATTGTGGAGCTGGCTTCTCAGACCCTCTGTGGATTGGTGGTTGTGGGCCGGGTTGCTTGGCCTTGTGGTCTGAGTTCTTCCCACCACACCCTGCCCCGCTTCTCCCCAGGGGTGAGGGGCTGGCCACCTGGCACTTATGTGTGCAGTTCTACATCTGTTCCTGTGAACGGAGGAGAAAATAAAAACGCACCTGATTGTGTGCATAGAGTTTGTGACCATTTCAAAGCTTAGTTTTGTTTGTGGTCTCATTTGAGCCGAAGAAGGGGTGGGTTAGTACTTAGCAGGCATCTTCGAGAAGGTCCCGGGCGCCTTCCCATACAGGAGCTCTTTTAATCTTTGAGATCCTGCAAGGGGATAATCTGCCTCACAGATAAGGATTCTTGCTCAGGATTACTTTATCTAATCATTCAATAGGTGGTTACTGAGCCTTAACTGTGTGCTGAGCCCCACCCTCAAGTTAGCCTTGGTGGATAAGATTGACAAGGTCCCTGTTCTCACACAGCTGAGAATCTCTGGTGATGGTGTGAGTAGGAGCTGGACTGTGGGAGCAGGGATTAGGGGTTGGAGGAGAGAGTTAGGATCTTTGCCCATTTTACTCAAATGCTTTATATGGTACCATTTTGCCACCTTTGTCCTCATGTGTCTTCTCCTTCCCCTTAATAGGGATTATTTGCACAGTTTACATATGGTTAAATGTAGGCTCAGAGAGGCTGGGTGGTTTGTCTAAGGTTGCACAGTAAATGAGCTGGAGTAGACTCGGTCTCCTGTGCCTATCTGTGAATAATGTGGTTTGGTTTTCTTCTTCTTACTGCAATTTTTAAAAATCGACATATAATTGACATACAACATTGTATTATTTTTGGGCATACGATGGTAATATGTTTTTATGAGAAATAAAAAAAAAGCATTTTGCAGAATAATCAGCCTGCCCATTGGCATTTTGATGAACTCTCAAACACATTAGAAACATTCAAAGTTGCTACTCAGTAAAGGGGAAGCTCTGTGTCTCATCTTGTAACCCGGACCCAGGAGCATAGCGTGTCTGTGGTCTAAAGGCCAGGGGGCGTGTCTGTCTGGGACCTGGGGTTGGCGGTGTCATGGTTGTGTTCCAGTTAGGGTTTGGGGTGGCGGTGGGGGGTTGCCGAGGACGGGGAAGTTTTTAAGAGAAAGCCATCACATTTGTTGTCAGTATTAATCTATATTGATATTTAAACCCTGCTCAAACTTTTAGAAAAGCAGAAGTTTGGGAATTCCAAGTTGAGCCACTCCTGCTACACATGAGCATGAGTGTGACTTGGGATTGGGGAAGGTGACGTGGCCTCAGGGCAGATGCCCCCATAGTTCCCTTTAACAACAGAAGTTCCCAGCACATACAGTCCTCCCCTCTCGTGGGGCTTTTGTGGGGGTTCTGAGCCTCTCTAGTTATTTGGTTCCAGTCAGGAATGGCCTTCTTGGGGGATGTTTTATAGTGAGTGGGCATTTGGGGGGACCTGTTGGAGGCCCTGAACACTGCATTCCCAGATATTGTTGTCACATTATTTATTTTTAAAAAGATTTTATTTATTTATTTGAGTGAGGTAGAGAGCACAAGCCAGGAGAGGGGCAGAGGAAGAAACAGACTCCCCGCTGAGCATAGGGCCCCATGAGGGGCTCAACCCCAGGACCCTGGGATCATGACCTGAGCTGAAGGCAGATGCTTCACCAACTGAGCTGCACAGGCACCCCTGTTGTCATGTTATTTCAAGGACAGAGTGAAGGGGGCTATGATTTAGAGTTCTGCTCTTTCCTTTGGGGTCTAGAAGAACCCTGGCTGAACATCTTTGATAATATTTATCCTCTGCTACCAAATGCCGACCCAGGAGTGCTCTGGCACCTGGGCCCCCTCCTCCCGCTGCCCCTGCTTGGTAAGTCATTGCCCCCACCCAGAACATCTTTAAGGGGCACAGATGACCCCAAGAAACTCTTCTCAGTTGTTGGTGTCTCTTCTCGAAGAACCCTGAGCTGTCCTAGACGTCAGCTTCCAGCTAGAAGATGAGCTTCTAGAAGACTCATCTGGTTTGTCTGATGCTCCATCAGGCTGGTGACTCCTGGGTTTATGGCCACAACAGCTGTCACAGTCCAGAGGCTGTCTCAGTTTTGCCGATTAGTCTCTCGTGTATTTTGAGTTTGCAGTGTGCAGGGTACTGGGACACTCTGAATCTTTTATATATGCATCCCCACCCTGTTTTCACCCAGGTCCAGGGAGGCAGGTATTTCTGTTGTCTCCATTTGGCAGCTGAAGAAGCTGGCCTGAAGAGTCCATCGCTGTCTTAGCCCATAGCACGGCCTGGCAGGCCAAAGCCCTCCCCAGAGGAGCACAGTTCTGCTTTGGAATAAACCTCCTCTTCCAGTGAGTTCCAGCAAACTCCTGAGGCATGCAGTTTTATTTTGAGGCTCCCTCAGCTTCCCCTGGAGTTGTGGAGGGCCTCTCCACCTGGGCCCCGTTGACGTCTGGGGCCAGATGAGTCTATGTTGTGGGAGCTGACCTGTGCCTTGTAGGATGTCCCCTCTGGCTTGCACACTAGATGCCCATAGCACCCCTCCCCATCCTCAGACCCTGCCTCACCTGCCCAGGGGTGACCACTGAAACACCAGTGTCTCTAGACATTGCCAGATATCCCCCAAGGAGACAAACCCACACCCAAATGACAACCACAGAGTTCTGGTGACCATTTCAGACTCTGAGCCCAGATGTGTGGGGACAGAGAAAGGAAGAACATTGAAAGTCAGGCCTGTCTTAGAAAACCCCAGCCTGGTGCCGTAGCTCCGGCCCTCTGTGTGGGAGGACAGATTGACACTGATTGACAACGGGCTTTCTGTGGGGATAGCCTCGCACAATGAAATTGAAATCACACTGCAGGCCCCTTGGAAGCCTCATCCTGGACCTCCCCTTAACATACTTTGTCTAGAAGCTTGTGGGGGGGAAAAATCACCACCTTACGTTTATTGAAGTTTTGTGGCGAAAAGCACTTTTTGTTGAGGAGAACCAGGCGACAATGAGAAGGACCTCTTTTGAGCCGCTTCTGACACGTGGAGCATATACAGTGGGCAGAACATTCCTGTATGTTCTGTGAGGCCCCTGGTGAACGGGCTTTTCAGGTTTCAGAGCCATTCCCTGTCGGTCAGAGGATTTGAGAAGTGTGCGTTTTGTGCTTGTGTGTACACAAGCTGGAGTGAGTTTGTTTTCACACACCTGCCTGGTAAGCCTGTTGTGTTTTGTCAAATTTGATTTCTTTTCCTTAATGGATAGGTTCTGTTGGTCCACACATGCCTCCCTCAAAGTGCATCGGTGCCTACAATGGGCTGGGTTGTATCCGAAGCCTCTGAGCGTTGATTTGGAGACTTAGTGAAACACTGGAGTGTGTCATTTGCTGAGATGTCTGGTACTAAGAAAATCCAGTCTGTAAAAAAATCTCAAGAAGAGCAAAATTAGGGAGTTTTTTGTTTTATTTTTGATCTTCTGATCATAGAGGTTATAAATCCATTTTTTCGGATTCTGTGAAGCAGAGTTCCCTCCTGCTATGTCATAAATAGAGCACGTTTGCAACGTCCCTTTATATGTGCTTTTTTTTAGCAACACCCATCTAAGGCGAGGTGGAGTGTGCCCCTTTCTGTATGTAGCCTTTGGGGCACGGGTTTGGTACCTCTCTTGAGAGTGGCTGGTTTTCAGGAAATGGGTCACTGGTGCGTCTTGGTAACTCTTAACAGAAGACTTTCACAAACGCACCTGGTGAATGTTGCTATCTTCTTGAAATATTAACATAACTCCTTCGGGGTGACAGCTAATTAACTGATGGTATCTTCTTATCCCATAATATCTGTGATCTTTATTTCTAGGGCTTAACTCCCTCCTCCAATAATAAAAGCAATAATAGTAATGGCTACCATTCAGAGTCCCTGCTATTATTAGCAGTGTTATTAACTAGGCGCAGTTAAATACCAGGCACTGGATCACATGGGATTCCAACCTACACTTACCAACAAGGCTTTCCTGCCTCCGGTGGTCACTGGAGATGCAGAACTGGAGAAAAGAAGGAAAGTATATAGAAGAAACAGAACTCCTCTAATCTGCTATCTAGGGATCAACATTGTTAACATTTTTAAAAAAGATTTTTTTTTATTTATTTGAGAGAGAGCAAGTGCGAGAGAGCACCAGCGGGCGTGGTTGGGGGCGGAGGGAGAAGCAGGGAGCCGGATGCAGGGCTCAATCCTGGGACCCCCAGGCAGATGCTTAATGGATTGAGCCACCCAGGCGTTGCAACATCGTTAACATTTGACTGTATTCCCTTATGGCTTTATCCCCCAGGGTCCTTATGTTACCAGCTGATCATACTGCATGTGTAGTATTTTGTATCTTGTCTGCCTCACTTGACGCCTTGTTGTGAGCACATTTCCATGTGGGTGATCATTCTTTTGAAGCATTGTTAACGGTGTCATAGCCCAGAGTCTGTTCTGACATTTAATTTAATTCTTCTATTGCTGGGCATTTAGTTATTTCTGGTATTTCTGTATTTTAAAGTGTGGTCATTGTGGTGTTGCTCTGCTTGTGACAGTTGTGTGTGACTGTGTACAGTGTCTGTGCACACGTGTGTGTTTATGTGTGTGCATCCTTGTGTCTGTGTGTGTGCAGAGTCACTCATGGCTTCAGGGCTGTGTGGTGGGCCGCTGGGACTCAGGCTTGAGCTGGAAGATTCCCTGTTTGACCTCTAGGCTGAGTTGTTTGTACTTGCCTGCCCCCCTCCCTCCTTCCCTCCTTCACTCCTTCCTACCCCCTACCTTCCTTCCTTTTTCTTTCCTTCTTCCTCCTCCTACCCCCTCCTCCCTCCCCTCCTCTCTTTCCCCACCCCATCTCCCTCTTTCTTCCTCTCTTCCTTCCTTCCCTACTTCCTTCCCCTTTCACTGACTTACAGGAATTCACTTGATCATATTTTCCCCCTTGTCATGGCATAAGGAAAATGGTTCTTCTGATGATGGTGTTTGTCTGTAAACGTGGAAAAACCTGCTCCTGGTTTTCAGAGAGGGATTCCAGGTCACTGCGAGGTGGGTCTCAACTGGACATTACACTACCAATAACTAACAGTGGTTGAGTGGTGACTGAGCCAGCTACTACTGGCCGGCCTGCTTTGCAGAACTACTTTCATTTATTCTCCACATCAGCTCTGGGAAGCAAGTGCAGTATCATTCTTATCTCATACAGAAGGAGACTGAGGCACATGCCAAGAGCAGGGCTGGGACGTGAGGCCCAGCACTCTACCACCAGTCTGTGTCTCCCCTGCCACACAGTCCTGGGCCCCGCCCTCGGTATTCTGTGTGGTTCACAGCTGGAGGTGATTTTGCCACCCAGGGGTCATTTGGCAATATTGAGGGAAACGCTTTTGGTGTCATGACAAAGGAGGCAGAGCATCCAAAGGTTGCTCTTGGCATCGAAT
Organism: Vulpes lagopus; assembly: GCF_018345385.1. NCBI lineage: Eukaryota > Metazoa > Chordata > Mammalia > Carnivora > Canidae > Vulpes > Vulpes lagopus. The sequence goes on along the minus strand of NC_054834.1, from coordinate 65,260,215 downwards.
GGGTAGAGAGAGGGTGGGAATGCTGGTGAGAGCTGCACGGTGCCCAGGACAGCTCCCACAACAGTGGGTGATCCAGCCCCAGAGGCCAGCAGTGCAGAGGCTGAGAGGTGCTGTGAGGGGAGATGGGGAAGAAAACAGAGAAAATGCAGGCTCCTAGGGAGGCAGCCAGGAAGAAAGTGGGCTTGGGAGTGAGGCCTCTTCTTAGATTTATCATCTTGCACGCATCTCAGAGACTTTGTGAGACTCAGCTTCCTCATCTGAAAATCAAGAAATGATGCTTCCCTGGCATTTTCACCATGGGTTCAGGAGTCAGACTTCCTGGGTTTGGATTCTAGTTCCCTTTATGAGTTTGAGCAAGTTGCTTTAACTTTGCTGAGTCTGAGTTTTCTCATCAGTTAAACAGGCAGGTGAAAGTCCTACTAAAATGTGGTAATGAGAGTAACATGCATTACCTATGAGCTGAGATATGGTGCACCCTGGATGAATCTTAATGCCTTGATGAAAGCATTGATGGTGGGGGTACTCAGCCAAGTAGGAAGGTCAAGTGCTTATGCGTCCTCAGGGCAGAATTTTGTCTTGTCCTGGACTCTCTCACTAGTGTCTACAATTGCCTGTAGGTTGGCCCCTGGATCCACGAGGGTGGGAGTGAGTCTGGAAAGACATGAGATAGCGCATTTACAGCCATGCTGAGCTTTGTGTTTATTCTTAGTCTGTGATGTAATGGAGTCATGATTCAACTGTGAATGTGTGTTGGGAGCAGAGATGGACAATTTTCAGGTTCTTGAAATGTGGGAATATGGTTCCCTTGGGGGCAGGCATTTGCCATTCCTGGCGTCAGCCTGCTTAACAAAGACTTGTAGCCTCTGGTTGGTGGAAGAGCCTCTGAGGCCAGCCGAGCCTGGAGATCTCATGTATCTGCCTCCCTTCATTAATTGATATTTCTTGGGAAGGAGGAGCTACTTAATCATTGGGAGTGGGACACATGGATGCATGGCATGGAGAAGAGCCTTGGGGAGCATCAAGTGTGTTTGCCCAAGAGGGCTGGATCCATATTACTGGCATCAATGACACATCCTTCATGAATTCTCCAGGTCACAGGGAAGTGGTATCCCAAATCTTCCAATGTAGTAAACACTGGCAGTATCGTAGAAACTAGTGATGGCTGAGCAGCTGTACCATCTCACGTCACCTCACTTTATATGATGCGTACTTACTTTATGCTATGCCTTGGCCACTGTCTACAGGGGCCTGGCAGCCACATAAATGAGGGACGTGGGCTGGGGGCTCTGGGGATGAGTTGGAGAGGTCAAGCCTCTCAGGAGGCAGCTGCTCCTTCAGCCCTGGCCCTTGTTGTCACCTGAGAATTTGGCCCTGTGTTGCAGATCTTTTTTTTTTCCCCAAGAAAAGTAGGAAATTACATTTTTATGGGAAATATCCTAGCATGGTGCCTGGCACATATGGGCCATAGACAGATACCCCTCAGAGCGATCAGGGCTTGCTATTAGCAGATTATGGATTCTTTCGTGGCAGTGGGACTGCATTTTTGCCTGGCCTATTGCCTGTAAGCATGAAACTTTTGATACAACAGTGATTCTCTCACCAGATCTCTGGGGTTAACATATACTCAACTTCTTGCTTTTCTTTCTTGGTCTCTGTGGCCATTCCCCCTTCTCACCCTCCTACTCCAGTGTGACAGTTACATTCTCTCTAGAATGTTTCTGATGAATTCTGACCTTGGGAGGCTTGAGGGCTGGTCTTGTGATCAACATGTGAAAACCAGTCGTCTCCCTGCCCCCAATCCTCAATAGGGCCCATAGGTCCATACTTCAAGGCAGATTAGCTTCCAAGGCATGCTGACAGATGCTCCTTCTGCCATCATATGCACAGGCCTTGGGGGTATGAGGGTTCCATTCCACTGGTATGTCTCAGGATCAGGTGACCAAGATAGGTCCCTGAAGTCAGATCCAGAAGAGGCCACTGGGGCCAGCTTGTCTCTGGTCTGTGACGCTGATCTCAGAATGCAGCAGGATGCTGGCTAGCTAGCTTGGCTCTCAGCTTCTCAGCATTGAAGAGGAGATGTATTTCAATCCAAGGCACTCTGATCCCTTTCCAGGCGTTCGGAGAATGTTTTTCCAGCTCAGTTACTTGTTGGCATGCATAGGTCAACATACAAGGTGTTCTTGGAGAAACTGGAGCTGGATGTTGACTTTTGCTCCCCGGGATGTGTTCTGGGAGGAAGTGGGTTTTTAGGTTGTGGTGCGTATAGGATGTGGTCTGGGGTGATTAGTATCATATACTGTGGATGAAGTTAACAAGAATTGTGGAGTTTTTTTCCTCTTTTGTTCTTTTGGGCTTAGGCTCCTTAAAAGGAGCTTGTGTATCAGGGAGGTGCCCTTGATTCTGCATGTATTTTAAACATTTGTGTAGAACTCAGAAGCACACATTTGCTTTATTTTAGGCAGTAAATATGTTTCTGGCAGGAAACTTGCTCACTAAGACCTGAGTTCAGTTTCTGACTTTGATAATTAGTGCTTGTGTGAGCTCTAGCCAGTACACTTAGTCTTGCTCTCTGAGGCCCAGATTCCGGAGAGTAAAATGGGGACAAAACTCATGGATTGTTTTAAGAGTTCAGTGAGTTAATGCAAGTAAAGCACTCTGTGTACAATTCTTGGCTCGGAGTAAATCTTTAGTGATGGTAGTTATCTTAATTACTAGAGAGGCAGTGTGGTAATCATAATAGTAATGGTGATGATGACAGTTATTGTAGGCTTGCTATTTGTCAGTTATTCTTCCGAGTATTTTCTATCAGTGAACTCATTTCATCCTTGCAATAAGCAAGGTAGGTGATGTCATAATCTCTGTTTTGTAGATGATAAAACTCAGGCACAGAGAGGTTAAGTAACTTAACCAAAGTCACCCAGCACATGTGTATGAAAAGAGCATGAACTTGAGAAGCGTGGACTGAGTGGCATGCCCGTGTGTCACCTCCTGATGGTGTGGCTATTGCAAAATACTTAACTCTCTGAGCTGCCTTCTCAACTGTGAAATCGTGCTGTTCCCTGAGACTTCCCTCCCTTGCCCTACCCTTCATAGCTTAGCATGGTGTTTAGGACTCAGTTGCTGATTAATTGATGATACCAGGGAATTCTTATGAGGTTCCAGTGAGCTGTAAATCTCTGGACAAATGGTAGTTGTTATTTTAAATGCCCTGAGGTGCTTATTGTTGGTGTTTAAACACTGTACCTGTTTTTTAGATTTCAGAACCACTTAAGAGAGAGGCACAGGTTAAGAAGGCAAAGATCAAAATATCACCCATTGTTACTGATGAAGGCTTGATTGGAGGATGTGGCTTAGGTGTGGGACAGCATGGGCTTCCTGGTAGAGCTGTCATTAGACAGATGTACCCACATGGTCTTGGGCAGCTTGAGCCCCCAGGGATGACCTCACACAGGATGATGAGGGTGGTGGCAGCGACAGCCCCCCATGGAGCTTCTGGGTGGAGGAATTGGCCACCAGAGTGAGATAAATCACTTCTGCATGAGGGGAAATGCTGGGTGGAGAGGCAGATGGAAGCAAGGAGTTTTGAAGGGAAAATCCTTTTTTGGAGATTAGAAGTGGGGAAGAAGCAGATCAGCCACAATCACTATTTAAAGAAATATCCCCCCGCCCCATTCCTCCAAAACACCCAACAATAATAATAATAATAAAAAAAAAACCCACTGCTACCTCATGGGCCTACCCAGTTTCCCCCAGCACAGCTCATGGCTGTTTCATCCTTCCATTTGCTTATACCCAAAACCTTTGAGTCATCTTTGATTCTGTTTCTTCAAATCCTGTATCTGTCTACCTGCCAGTCTGTAGGCTCGACCCTCAAAGCAGATCCAGAATCCAACTACTTCTGACATCTCCCGACTCCTGTGCTGGGCACAAACACCACAGCTCTTGCCTGGATTACCGTGTATCTGTGTGTGGGGTGGGGGTGGGGGGGTAGAGGGGGTGGAGGAGGTGTCTCCCTACTACTCTCTTAACTTCTACCTTTGTCTTTTCTCAGTTTCTTTTCAATGAGGCAGCCAGTAGATCCTTTTTAAAAGTGAAGTGCTTTAAAACCTGAAAACCATGTCCTTTCTTTGCTGTAAACCCTGCAGTGATTCCCTGTTTTCCCCCAGAGGAACAGACAGGGTCCTCCCAAGGTCCTGTCCGTCTGACCCCATGGCCCTCTAACCCCCTTACCTCCTCTTTCTCCACCCTCAGCCCTGCTCTCTTGGCACAGCCACACACTCCTGCCTCGGGGCTTTGCACCACAGTTCCTTTTGCTCAGATCACCCGCCCCATGTACTGCACAGCGTTCTCCTGCACTTCCTCCTCCTTCTAGAGCAGCCTGCCCTGACGTCCCCATTTACAGCAGCACTCCTGATCTTCCCTTGTCTGCTCTACTTTTTTTTTTTTTTTAAGATTTTATTTATTCATGAGAGACACAGAGAGAAAGGCAGAGACACAGGCAGAGGGAGATGCAGGTTCCCTGTGAGGAGCCCGATGTGGGACTCGATCCCAGGATCACTACCCGAGCCAAAGGCAGACGCTCAACCACTGAGCCACCCAGGTGCCCCATCTGCTCTACTTGTTCCCTGTAGCACACACTACCTCTGATACTGTATCACCCTTCCCTGAATTAGAATGTTGGCTCTCTCAGGAGCCTAGTCTGTTTTGTTGACCGATGCATTTCTAGCCTCTAGGGAAGTGCCTCTAGAGCAAAGAAGGTTCAGAATATGGCCTTGTAACAGCTATTGGAGATTGTGCTGTGTGCACTGGGGTTGGAGCAGGACCAGACACATTTGCTGCCCCAAGTTCATGGGTCTGAGGCCTCCTGGGTGAAATGATGGCGTACCACTTCCATTGCTCTCGCTGTATGCCTGGCACTGTGCCAAGAGCTTCCTCACAACCACCCAGCAAGGCAGCCCCTGTCATTGCCTTTATCTCCGGGTGAGGAAACAGGCAAAGAAAGGAAATGTGGCTGAACCAAGGAGACACACCTGGCTTTAGCCCTAAGTGTCCGCTCCAAGAGCCAGCTCTTAACCACTGCACCAACCCCCCCTCAACCCAAATCACAGTGAGGATCATTGAGCCCAATTTTGATTGAGGCTGTAAAGGAGCTTTGTGCCTAGTTAATGGGAGTGCTCTTTGGCCATGGGGTCCTAGGAAGCCTTCTCTGTGGAAGGGAAATTTTGTCACGTGAGGATGCCTGTTAAATGGATGATTTCCCCCAAATTAACTTGCTTTTTGGGTTAACTAGATTACATCAGGCTTTTGAAAGTAGAGGTACGTGTGTGTTTCTCTGTAGGTCTAAGGTAGATTTTTGATATTAGCAAAAATCAAAATGACTGGGCCTAAGGGTTACTGAGAATTCAAGAGGTGGGTTAATGAGACAACATTTGAATGCAATTTTATCTTTTGAAAAACATTTTCGAGAAGTCCTGTTTATAACCAAGAAGCTTGCTGGTTCATGAAGACTCTTTTCCGTGAAAGTGCGTATGGCGTACTGCAAACAAAGATTGAGTTCCTGTGCATTGCTTTTTCATAACTTATAGAAGCTGTTTTTTTTCTTTAAAAAGGATCCAAGCTCATGTTGCCACACAAACAACAAAATAAACCAGTATGTTCCAAGAACAAACATTTGCTTTTCCCACCCACAAACTTGGAAAGATGCAGGATGGAAGGAGAAGTCGGAAGCAGGGAGGTAATGCCAGACTTTTTGAGCAGCTCCTATTAATTTCAGTAAGTCTGGAAGAAGCCCTTAAGCCTTTTCCTGTTTTGATTAGAACCTCCACCTCAACCCAATTTGTTAGAAAAAGTATGATTGTAGAGATTCCCTGGGCTCTGTGTCCCTTGAGCACCTGGGAGCTCCCAGCCCCTTCATAGGGAAGAGCGCTTCTATCCTGCCTCTTTTTCTGATCTTCCCTTTTGCAGATTAACGGGTGGCAAAGGGGCTCTGTGTCCTGTGTACCTGGTGGCTTCTTAGGGAGCCTCAGAAGGTGCAGAGGCTGTGCACTGCTCCACCTGCCCCCCAGGTGTCTTCCTTTGGGGACACAGTGCCTGGGGTCCATCCTGGCTGCATTCTTGGGTGGACACTGCTGATTTCCTTCTCAGCTCCTGGTCTCCCATCTCCTCCCTGGTGGAAGCCTGCTTCTTCCAGTGTCACTTGTTGTAGGGGTAGCCACGTGACGCCGTTGTAGCAAATGGTTGTGTGTGATCACCATTGGGTAAAGCTCCAGGGAGAGCCCTGTGTGGGGGGATCGAACCTGTTTGCTTGTAGGCTGTGCCCTTCTGCCCCGAGTGTGGCTGCTAATAAGCACAGTAGTTAGCTACTGTGACACTGCGTCTGGGAGTCCAGCACTTCTCTGGGCCCCTTTAGTAAGATAGATAGGATCGTGATCTCCATTGGATGGAAGTGGAAATCGAGGCAGAGGAGGGAGAGTGGACTCTCCTGGGGCACCCCCTCTCCCCAGGGCCTGTGACGGCACCGGGACCCTGATGAGGGAAATGAGGTCCCTCTATGGCTCCTCTCCTTTTTTTTTTTTTTTAAAGATTTATTTATTTATTCAGTCAGAGAGAGTGAGAGAGAGGCAGAGACACAGGCAGAGGGAGAAGCAGGCTCCACGCAGGAGGCCCGATGTGGGACTCGATCCCGGGTCTACAGGATCACACCCCGGGCTGCAGGCGGCGCTAAACCGCTGCGCCACCAGGGCTGCCCTATGGCTCCTCTCCTGAAAGTACAACTCCTGTCCTGAAACATGTGGGCAGGAAGGAGCCTCGAGCAGCTCTGAGTGTCCTGGGCTGCCTGCTTCTGGAGACTTGTCCTTTGAGGCAAACCAACCCCTTACTTGTTTCCATGTTAGCTTTTACAAAATTGGTGACAACTCCAGGTTGTTTGGCTATGTTCTTTTTTTTTCTTTTGGTCTAATCACCTGTCAGGTGAGGATAATAATGGGCACCAACTTATAGGTTGTTTAGAAAAATGCCTGGCCTATACTCATGGTCTGTTCTTACTGTTATTTCATGATCAGCCACATTGGCAGTGACTTCATTTACTGATCTCCTACCCTATACCAACCTCAGTGAAGATGGAGACAGAAATAGCCAGCGAGGGATGGATAGGTTCTAGAGAAATACTCACAAAGGAACGAGCACTGAATAGTAAGACAGACTGCTTTGTCCTTGAACAGCTTTCTGTCTGGAGCACTTTCTCAGATACAGGTTCCTATCTGGTCCCTCCTCCCTGTCAGTTTTGGCAACAGGCTCATCCCTCGGTTAGGGCTATTCCTGACCAGCCTGGGGCTAAGATTTGTGCCTGGGCAGGTTGTCTACGTTGTGCACTTGGCTGGATGCGGAGGCAGTGAGTTGGTGTGGATTCCAGGCCACTAACTAGGCAGAAATAGGGGCTGGGTTGAGAACAGATTTACAGGCATGAATGAGGGTGTGAGAGAATGTCTTAGATGTCCTTTCCATTGTGAAAGCCAGAGAACTGGCTTTGTTCTTTGATGCCTTTGTTTAAAAATCCCACTTTGGAGAGAAGTTAGCCCCAAGGAGAGAGGTGTTTGTCTGTCTTGTTCACTGCTCTAAAATTGTGACCAGCACATTGTAGGTTCTCACTAAATATTTGCTGCCAGAGCAATGAAAGGCTATTGGCCTTCCTTGCTCTGTTCTCATTGAAAATTCTGGTTTTCACATGAAGGGCGGTGTCCGGCACAGGCTGCCAGAGGGTGGCTGTTCGCGGTCCCCTTTACCGGTCTTTCCTGACAGAGGGAAGTACACATTTTTTAGCTACTTTTGCTCTGACTGATACACTTGGCTGCCTAACAAAAAGCCAGAGGAGAACTAAGATTTTTAGCATCATTCAAAATGCTTGCCATTCCTCTTGCTTTGCGAAATCATGAGCTAGTTATTTAGAGTTCACATAAAGGTCAGAACTTGATCTGCAGGAAGGAGGTTCCCCTTGGTTTATGCTAGGGGAACTTTTTCCCCCTTGTGTTTATTTTACCCAAAGGCTTCTGTTTTTCTCCCAAGCTAAAACTCTGGCATTTGTTGTAGAAAGTTCTCAGCTTATGTGTGTTTTTTTTTTTTTTTTTTTTTTTTTAAAGAGCTCATGCTTTGGCTTTGGTTGTGATTCTCCGTGATTTTTCTGCTGCCTAAGAGTTGATTTTTTCTGCTCCTTGAAAGGCCAGCTCTTAAGTAGGAGCCTGAAGTTCACTTTCAGTTTTGGAGGGGATTTAGAAACCAGTTTTCTAAGGCCTTCCAAGTGCCACCCTGCCTCGCAGTTTCCTGGTTTTTAGTTTATATGTGTGGCAGGGTCTCTTAGAATACACTGGGGCCCTCTCCCTAGCCCTCTCCACCCCTCTCTTAGAATACACTGGGCCCCTCTCCCTAGCCCTCTCCACCCGGTTTTGTTTTTAAGGATGTGAGATGAGTCCTCTTTCTTCTTCATGAGTAATTCTTCTGCGGGGAGGGAAGAGAAGGTCCTTGGTCCTGGGGCGTTCCTGCAGCCCCTCCCCTGGGGAACTGGAGGTCTCTCTTCCTGAAGGGCAGGGTTTGTTCAGAAAGTGGAAAGGGTTGGGACTTTGGGGTCAGAGACTGAAGGGGCCGAGTGGGAGGCAGAGACTGGGCTGTGGCCCAGCAAATTTTGGCTGCAGGGTTAGCCCACCATGGATGATGGCTCAGGCGCCTACCCTGGCTTTGCCTGGTCAGGCCAGGCTTGCTCCAGCTCCTTTCTGCTCCTCTGAGATCCTCAGAATGTTTTTCTCCTGAGCAAGGGGTGAAGAATAAACCCCACCATTGAGCCAGCGTAAAGGAGGAGCTGGGGGGTGGCAGGGGTTCTCTCTGGCCCCAGCGCAGCATAGACCTGCCTCTGCCAGCAAGCTTGGTTCTCCAGGCCCTTTGCAGGCTTCCGAGCCCCCTCAGTGTGTGTCCCTCAGGGAGGAGATGTCACTCCCAAGACCCGCTGCCCTCCTCTGCATGCCTCTTGTCTCCTTTCTCCCTCCTTATGGTACCCATCTGCTCTTCTCCATTACGCAGATTTGCATTTCAAGTTCTGCTACAACTGCAAGTCTTTTTCCTGTTTGTAAATTGTGGATCTTCTGCTAGAGTTTAGAACTTTCTAGAGTGAGGGTCTGTCTGTGATGCAGTGACCTGTCTGTATCGTGGATGGCAGATTCCAAAGTGCTTTTCTTGCCTTATCTTACTTAGAAGTGGTGACCATGGCAGACACTTCTGTGGTGCTTACTAGGACACAGGCTCGGTCCTCAGAACGTTCGGAATGCTAATTTACTCTCATCTTGCCCCGATGTGCTGTTATCACCCCTTTTGCAGACAGGAGACAATGGAGGCAGAAATGGGTCAGTGACATTCCTGAGGCTACACATTTGCCAGATGGAGAGCTGGGATTCGAACCCAGGCAGGTGAGCTCCAGAATCCTGGCGTTTAACTGCTCTACCATTCTGATGTTCGTATTTGCAGGGCAGGATTGGGATTTACTGCCCTTATTTCTCAAAACCAAGAAATGCCTTCTCTTAAAAAAATTCAAAAGTAATACTGCAGGAAAAGCTTAAATCATGCGGATGCGGGCAGCCCCGGTGGCGCAGCGGTTTAGCACTGCCTGCAGCCCGGGGTGTGATCCTGGAGACCCGGGATCGAGTCCCATGTTGGGCTCCCTGCATAGGGTCTGCTTCTCCCTGTGTCTCTGCCTCTTCTCTCTCTCTCTCTTTGTGTGTCTCTATGAATAAATAAATTTTAAAAAATCTTAAAAAAAATATCATGGGGATGCATAACAAGCAGAGAATGAGAACCACATCCCACACCCCCTGCACTGCCTGGGCCTCCACTCCCAGTGCTCTGGGACAGACCAGAGTGTTCACAGGGGATGTTCTTGCACACCATCCATTTAGAACCCTTATGCATTTTATACCTTAAGTCTGACAACATAATTACACTAATGGGCCCCCATCATTGTCCTACAGGTGGCGGGATGGAGGTTCAGGTGTGATGTCTACTTTGGGCCACACAATGATGTAGAGGAGGAGTCTGGCTTTGAACCTAGATGCCCTCTCTTACTGTGACCAGCTTCATGGGGAACTAGTTAGGGGCTGGTTTCATAAGGATAGCCCTGCTGTATTGTTGCCAGATGGTCTTCAACACAGTTGGGGATAACTTCCAGGGTCATCATTGAAAGGGGAATGGGCTTCAGGCAAAGGCTGAATAATGTAAATCTTCAGTTTCCGTTTAGAAAATCCGAAACTTGTGGTGGGTATATAGAAAATAAGGAAGTAGAAAGATTGTCTTTTCCTTTCCTTCTCAGTTCTGTCTCTCTCTTCCAGAGAGAGAAGGGATTAGGAGGCCTCCTGGAAAGGAGTCCCAGAGAGTCCTTTCCTGTGATAAAACCAGCCCCTTCCCCTCCCCCAGGGCAATTACGGAGTCTTGGCCTGGAACCGTCCTCACCAGCCTGGAGGAGACACCATTCTGCAAACAATGGGGGGAAGGAAAGGAAGGCAATGCGTTTGCCAATGGTGCCGATGACTTCCTCAAATGCGAGGCTCGGGCTGTACTCAGAAAATCCCCGCTTGCAGGTCCCCTGGTAGGATGTGCCCAGAGCATTTGCTTTCACTCTCTGCATCCTATTGTCCAGGACAGAAAATTTCAGACTGTGCGGATGGGCCCTCTGACTGTGAATTCATGTGGAAATTTGAAAGCGGAGGAAGCCTTCTAGGGAGCCTCTCTCTTTTTTCTGGATCTCACTGGTCAGGAAACAGTAATTATCTAAACCACAGGAAAAAGAAACCTGAACAAGCTGAGAAAAATAGAAGTCCCACAAAGCATGCATTAATATTTTTCTCAGAGGAGAGTCTTTTTCACGTTTTTCAAGACTGGGCCAGTAAGTGTGGCTATGCTGGCTTCCTATCCCGCAGCAGAGAAGCAGGAAATTGGAGGGAATAGAGGCCCACTGCATAAGAATGGGCTGCCGGGGTAGAGATCAGAAAAGCTGGAAAAAGAAGCAGCGGGTGTTTAAACACCTCAGTGGCCCCAGGGAGCCTTGGGTCCCTGGCTTCTAATGAGAGTGCAGAAGGCCCCTGTCTCAACAGGCCTGGGAAGTGTCACTTCAGCCCAGTATCTAGGGGCTGCTAATAATATGACTGGGCATCCTCAAAGGACTTGGAGGATGATGAAGGTAATAGTATTAAACTCAGTACAGTTGACTCCTGTACAAGGCTGGGGCTAGGGGCACTGACCCTTCACCCCCCCTTAAATTTATTTATTTATTTATTTATTTTAAAAAAGGATTTTATTTATTTATTCATAAGAGACAGAGAGAGAGAGAGAGAGGCAGAGACACAGGCAGAGGGAGAAGCAGGCTCCCTGCAAGGAGCCTGATGTGGGACTCGATCCTCAGACCTCGGGATCACACTCTGAACCAACGGCAGCCTCTCAACCACTGAGCCATCCAGGCGTCCCATTCCTCCTCTTTTAATTGAAAATATGCCTAGAAAGGGAACTACTAATAGCTTCCCATTGACCGGAAGCCTTACCGATAACGTAAACAGTTGATCAAGACATTTTTTGTATGTTATCTCTATATTTTAGCCAGTATTCTTACAATAAAGTAAGCTAGAGAAAAGAAAATGTTACTCAGAAAATCACAGGGGAGAGAAGCTACATTTACAGTACTGTACTGTATTGAAAAACACAAAATAAACCAAAACCCTGCATGTAAGTGGACTCGTGCAGCTGAAACCTGTGTTGTTCAAGAGTCACCTATACTCAGTTTAAGAAGACAAGACAGTGTGATAGATATTGATTTCCAGCATTTATTTCTCATGTGGGGAGGCCGCACTAGATTGGTTGGTTATTGATTGAATAAGTTGGTCTGTCCCAGGCAGCAAGAGCACTGAATAAACATTGATTAGCTAGCTGGAACAGGTGCAGAGGCATTCCGGTTGGTGAAAATGGGTGGCACAGATCCTGTCGGGGGATGGGATGGGATGGGGAATTTGCGCTTTAGTGGTGGAGAGAACCGTGTCACTAGTGTTGAGGTGGCAGGAGAGCCCAGAGCCAGGAAGAGCGATGCCTCGAGGCTGATGCTGCCCCTTCCTTGCCTTATCGAGGGGTGTCAGCTGGCTCCCTCCTTCCTACTCTGCACCTGGCTAATGTATAAAATGATGACTGTGAAAGTTCTACCCAGTGGAGGTCTCCCAGGACAATTAAGTGAGCAAAGCCATGGAAACTGCCCTTGCACACAGCCTGGCAGATCCTGGTAGCTGCTCTTCGTTTTATTTTCCTTCATATTCCAAATCTGCCCCTGGGGAAATTCCAGGACCAGTTCAAAGAGGGAGTGATCTTTGAACCCAATAGGTCAAGTCACCCTAGTAGGTAGCGGAATGCCCTAGGCCTGATGATGGTGGGAAAACCAGCCAAGATCACCATGCATGATGCCAGGTGGAAACACATCTCAGGTGGAGCATAGATTCTTGATCGAAAGTCAGTGCTGTGGAAGAAATGCTGTTTAGTTGAAATCATGAATAGAAATTATTCCTTGGGTCATCCATCCCCAGATGCAATGCCTGAAGCGGTATTTGCCTATCGCATTGGGGAATACCTTCACTTCTCAGTAAACCTCCCTGAGCTCCTGCATGATTGAAGAAGGTACCATCCATCTGCGGCTGAGCATCAGATCAAAAATCATATCTAGGGGCTCCGTGGAATGGAAAGTCTGTGTCGTGAAATGTTCTATCACGGCGAGGGTGGTGAGAAATGGTACATGGGAGTTGGGACTCCCTCACCAGCAGGTCAGGTTTCCCAACTCAGGCTCATCCCTCATGGGTACAATAGCAGTACTACTTAATTCATTTTCTTTTTCTTCTTCCCTTCCTTTAGCAGGCAGACTTTGATTCACTCAAGTAATATGTTTATATAGTGGGACCTCCACATAGGCTTTTTTTTTTTTTTTTTTTTTGGGTGCTACTGCTGGTGATCTGATTTTAAATGGGAATATGTCATTGCTAAGAGTTTCTCTGTATTATTCTCTGGAAAGTTTCTTAATGTATACTTCATTATTTCCCCCCTGGCAATTTATCAGCAGCAGCAAATCTCGTTTATTGTTGTTTGGAAGAGCAGACTATTTTTATATTTTTCAATTAAAAGCAGCTCTGGCAGTTTCAACTGCAGAGGGAAATTTGATGAGCTAGTGTCCTATGATAGCTGTTCTGAATGTCATATGGTTGTGCTAATTGCTATCAAGGTGTATTATTACCTGTTTTCTGAGGGATGGGGGAACTTGGTTTTCCTGGGATTGCATAATTATTTGTTCACTAGGACAACAGAGATGTTAAAAGAAGAGTTGGAGAATATGCTGTTCACCTTGCTTCCCGTGCAGGGAAGCTTCTATATAGTTCTGAACAGATGTACTAGGTCATAGTAATAAGGACTAGAACACCATTAAGTTCTTTCTACAAAAACAATGTGAAAAATACCAGTGGGGGTGGTAACATGTTTATCACTGGGGTGCATTTTTAAACAATATTTTTTAAATTAAAAAAATTAAAAAGAAAGATTTTATTTATTTATTTGAGAGAGAGAGAGAGTGAATGAGAGTGAGAGAAAGAGCATGAGCTTTGGGAGGGGCAGAGGGAGAAGGAGAAGCAGACTCCCCCTCCAGGCAGGGAGCCGGATGTGATGCAGTGTGGGGCTCCATCCAAGGACCCCAGCATTATGACCTGAGCCAAAGACAGATGCTTAACTGACTGAGCCACCCAGGCGCACCTGGGGTGTTTTTAAAAAACAATCCTAACAACTACCTTAATAGAACACTAGATTGTATCCATTTGCAGGTGAGGAAGTAAATGCGCAGAGAGAATTGACAGTTTTCACCTAGAACCTTGTTTAATTCAGCAGCCAATGGTCTTCTGTTTTGCTTGACTTTTTCTGATCTGGTGTTCTAAATGTGGTGTTGTAGGGCTGCTGGTGTGTGAGATGGTAGTAGACACAACTTGGTTGATTATTATAATAGTCATTGTTTTAATATATATGAGGAAAAAAACCCCATAGAGTGATGAACCTCCTGGTTTCTTGAATTGCATCACATAGGGTGAAGCTAGATTCATTTTCATAAAATATGTAAAGAAAATAGATAGATAGATAGATAGATAGATAGATAGATAGATAGATAGATAAAAATGTGGGTGGTTTGTGACTATGGCAAACATGATGATGGTGGTACCTGAATGAAGTAATTTCAGTGATGCATCTGTTTGCAGACACCAGACTTTTGTTCATGTGGTGCTGATAATCAGAGGGTTCTTACAGGGGTGGGGGGAGTCTTCTTGCTTGTACCTCTTGCCCATGAATTCTGTTTGGTCCCCCTGGAGTCACACACAGGGAACCTGCATGCATCTTGCTCATTCTCTTTGGTCTTTTCTTCTCCAGGTTAAATGTTTGGTCTTTTTTTCTCCAGGTTAAATGTTTCTAGTCATCTCAACCATTTTGATTTGGTCTTTTCTTCTCTAGGTTAAATGTTTCTAGTCATCTCAACTATTCCCTGTGTGCCTTGCTCAGTCCTGCCCTAGTCATTTCTTATTGACAGTGTATCTTCTAAGATGGGCATCCCACACGAGGTCCAGTTTTCTCCCAGGAGCTCTGGCAATGCTGCTTCTGTAAGGGTGAACTTCTTTAGCAGATACTCTAGGGCCATATGACCTCCTCTCCGTTGCCCCCACTTCTCAATATCTTTCTTATAAACCATTTACCGTGGTCTGTCCTCCCTCCCTCCCTCCCTCCCTTCCTTCCCCTTCCTTCCCCTTCCTTCCTTCTTTCCTTCCTCCTCCTCCTCCTCCTCTTTTTTTTTTTTTTAAAGAGATTTTATTTATTTGAGAGAGAGCGAGAGAATAAGTAGGAGGGGTTACAGAGGGAGAGGGAGAAGCAGGCTCCCCACTGAGCAGGGAGCCTGTCATGGGGCTGGATCCCAGGACCCCCAGGATCATGAGTTGAAAGCAGATGCTTAGCTGAGCCACCCAGTTGACCCTCACCTCGGTTTTCTAATCTGTAATACGGAAAGATAACATGTATGTAAAGTGCTTAACACAGTGTTTCCTATGCACAGACTATTGTCGCTACTGTCAAGTCACTTCTTTGCTGTTCACGGGTCATATTCTCTGGTTATGGCTTTTTTTTTTTTTTTTTTTTTTTTGGTTATGGCTTTTTCAATGTGAACTAGTCAAATGTGATTTGAAAATTTACAGATTTAGGACTTTTGGCTTCATAGTGAAAGGACCCCTTCCTGATTCCCTTTATCAGTTTTTCCTTTCAAATAATAATAATAATAATAATAAAAAGGGGATGTTTTATGTCTTCTCACTTTCAAGTTCAGTTTCTCTCTTCTCCTTTTTGGGGGAGGGCGGTGATGATTAAAGTTATTATTTAAAAACCTTATGCACATGTGATATAAAATAAATCTCTGTAGCTGAAGTGTCTCACAGGATTTCCTTGCGATTTTAGTTGACCCATTCATTTTAGAAGTCTTTAGGATATTATAGTTAAGACAGCTCACAGCATTTTATTTTACACAAAATCATACTTAAACAGCATATTCTTTTTAAACCATAGAGCAGAACATTTTCTAAATTTTAAAAACTGAGGAAAAAGGTGTTTAAAGCACTTTGCATTTGAGAACTTTAAGTATCTTCATATGTTCTGTGTTCTCAGTTTATTTTTGCAGCAGTAATGATCTCAGCTGTCTTTAGTGTTAGCATGTTGGAACACTGGACCAATTTGTGCAGTGTATTTAGAGTCTTTTATTCAATAAGAATCATGTATGTCACGCCTGGATTTGTAACTGCCCAGCATGGGCCCAAATTAATATACAGTATTTAGATTCTAGGCAACAATGCATTGTATTTGAATGCATTGATTTTGGCTAAGGTATGTAATTTTTCGAAGCCTTAGTCTCCTCGTTTATCATGTGGACTAAGTAGACCCTTTCTTCCTGTAACTCACAATGTGTTAGCAAAGGAAACGTGAAGAGAACCATCGTACCAATGCAGTTTGGGAGAAACTGTATTCAGTGTGAAGGTGACCTCCCTGGAGACTTGGAACCTTAGTCCTTAGGTCAGGGCCTTAAAGTTTTTTTTGATCTTCTTGTTTGTTTGATGTTCTCTAAAGTACAGCATGGTATATAGAGTGTAGGTATTTTTGAGAATACTAAAGCGCTTGCTGGAATAGCTGATGAGAATATGGAATTTCGACCAAATTAGGCCTACGAGTCAGTGCTCTCAACACAGAAGAATCTCCCTTTCTGTATATATTTTATGCAGAGTTTTGCACTTTAAGCAAAAAAGTGAAAGTGCAGTGAGGGGAACTCTGATTACTATGAGACTGGATTTACTCTGCCAACAGGGGAGCTGGTGAGAGTGTATCAGATGAGGTGTTAGCTTAAGGTGGAGAACAAAAAGAACACTGGAGACTTACTGACTCTCCAAGATTCTCTGGTCCTTGTTTACAACTAGCAGCTGTTTTAAGCCTTTACTGGGATACTTGAATGTTTTGATATATGATGATGTCCTTTACCTGCTTTGAAGCCCTTGCTGACTGCTGCTTTCTGTACATTTTATGTTGGCATCCAAATCCTGTACTGTGGCTCCTTTTCCAGCCTCATTCCTTGGCACACAGGCCAAGTTCTACTTACTATTTTCTAGCCTGCTTATTATTTCCTCTGTGAATGCCAGGTGTTGGGGCCTTCTGCTTAGAATGTTCTTACTAGCTATGTCTACGAAAATCCTAGTCATCTGGTTAGTTCATGAAATCTCTTATGGTCTTTCCTCAATCCGAAACAGGCATGTTTTTTCTCTTCTTAGGACTGCTCTATGGGAAGAACATGGTGGCTTGACCTAGATTCAAATTCCCATCCATGTGTTTCCTTCAGGAATGATCTTGGGTGGGTCAGCTGATGTTCTTAGAGCCTTAAAACCCCTAACTTCCACAAGACAAGATAGTTGGAGCACCTAACCCAGAGCCTGGCCTTAGTTTCTCTCCAAGCATTGGTGTCTTACCTCTTCTTTCCCTAGTGGATTTTACATTTGTTCTTGTGTTATTTTTGTTGTATCATGCTTGAGTAAATTATAATCTTATGGAAGAAGATAATGTCTTTTCTTTGTTTCTCCAGTGGTGCCTCGTACAATGCATTTATAAAAATGGATGCTTTGCTGAGCTCCATAGATTCAAGTTGGCCTGGAGTTATTCTGGTTAGGGGGATGGTGTTGGAGAGCTCTTAGGTTCAAAGGGCCTACTTCCCCTTTTTCATCTTTGTATTTCTGTCTTCTCTTCATCTTTTAGCTTCCATTTTTACTTCCTTTAGTACTGAGAAAGCACCAAGCTCACTTCAAAGAGTTCACTTCAAAGCCCCCTTGGCCGAGAATTGCTCACCACTGAAGCCTATAGGAGTTGGCGTCAATGGAAGACCTTGTGTCAGTTGCATTTAAGAGTTTTTTGGGACTTCTATTTTTATAATCCCTTTAAAGGGGAAAAGGGGGAGGGTTACAGAAACATCTGCTTCTTAAAAAAAAAAAAAATCAAACATAAGCCAGTGTGATTCCAAAAAAAGTTAAGATATCTTAAAAAAAAAAAAAAAAGAAAGTGATTTTCTCATTGGTGGAAATGAGTAAGTCTTTTTTCTTAGAAAAAAAATTACTTTTGCTGTTTTGTCCTAGTTACAAGGGCTTTGGATGGAAATATAACTTTATTTATATGCAACATTTTCCAAGATGGCTAGTGGGGTTGCAGGTTACACAGCAGAAAACAGGGGTTGGGCCTAGTGAGACCTCACAGCTCTCTTTTGAGCTGTGCGTGTGGGCTGAAGGAGAGGAGGGAGATTACAGACCAGTGATGTCCCATGATGGACACTTTGATGCTCTTGTTTGTTGACTTTTTGAGGCTTAGAGTGACTGACTCTTTCAGGAATGAGAAGTGGAACCCTCCTAGTTTCTATGGTAGTCCCCAAAAATATTTACTGCAGGCCTACTATGTGTTTCAGCACCTTGCCAGATCTCCCTGACAGCCTTACTGAGCATGCTCCTGACCCAACCCAACAGCCTGACTCAACATGCTCGTGAGCCAACCCAACAGCATTACTGAGCATGCTCCTGAGTCAAGAAGATCTTCATGATCTGACTTTTGCCACCTGCCCAATTACACCCACCCTGGTCCAGCCTATGCCTTTGTGCAAAATCTTTCCAGCCTGCTCCCAAACTCTTATGTCTTGTTGCCTTGATGAAGCCTTACTTTCCTGGTTTAGGGGTTAATCCTTTATGGAGCATTCCCCCAATTTCCCCTCAGCTGGTTGCTTTGTTCTCCAATATGATCTTGTGAACATCAATTAAAACACTTATTTTATTCTTCAGTAATTATCTATTCTCTCCTTGCAAATTGCAAGCCCTTTGAGGGCTCAGTGAATGGCATAAACAAGAGCTGTAGGAATTGAAACTAGGTTGAGGTTAGGTTTTCAGGGGAGGGATCTGACTCAGATCTGTGAAGATGGATACGGTTTATATGCAAAATGGAAGATGATGGGCTTAGACAGTTCAGACTATGAGGAGATGGGGGTGGAAAAATATCTTGTAGCCTGACTGAGACAGGCTTCAAATGGCAATGATAGGATTAAAGTGGAATTTTTAGGAAGATCTGTCTCGGTAATCGTGAGCAGGATGGATTTAAGTGTTAGTAAGAGGAGCAAGGAAGGCCAGGTAGGAGAATACTGTTGAAGTCTGGGAATGAGGTGACAAGGGTGTGGATCTGGGATCACTGAACTATATTTTGTCACCTGTTTCTGTGTAGCCAGAGAGCTCAGAAACTATGCTGTGACATGTGGAAATTATATGAGATTTGAATGTCCATGAATAAGGTTTTGTTGGAACACAGCCATGCTTATTCATTTACATATTGTCTGTGGCTGCTTTGACTTGGTCGTGTCACCCAGAAATTGCAACAGAGACTGTGCAGCCTGCAAAGGCAAAAGTCTTTACTACCTGGCCCTTTACAGAGTAACTTTGCTGAACCCAGTGTGAACCAACCAGGGTGAGTGAGATGTGAATGGGAAGGAAGGGACAGGCAGGGCCAAGGGTTAGTTTAGGGGAAGAAGCAATGTAGGAGAGTCTTTCCAAGATGTTGCTCTTCCCTTCTTCTGTGTAACTCTATGTCTTGAGGGTGGTGCTCTAGATGTGGGCATCCTTAGGGCAGGCCAGTGTAGAAGGGGAAAAATGATTTTGCTTTCATGATGGGGGACCCTGGGCTTATCTTTTTTTTTTTTTAATTTTATTTTAGAGATTGATATATTTAGGAGAGAGAGTGCGCGCATGTGTGCGTCTAAGCAGTAGGGAGGGGGCGATGGAGAGAGAGAATCTGAAGCAGACATGCCACTGAGTGTGGAGCCTGACGTAGGGCTTGAACCCACGACCCAGGGCTTGATCCCATGACCCAGGAGATCATGACCTGAGCTGAAATCATGAGTCAGATGCCTAACTGACTAAGCTGCTTAGTGCCCCAGTCTTAGAGCTGGACTAGCTGGTGGCTCCAAGTCCAGTGTGGGCTCCTCATGCCCTGACCACGGACAGCTTGCCAGCTGCTGAGGGGCAGGACAAGACGGGAGTGAGCCCAAGAGCCCATACCTAACTGAGTGAGGGCCTTGGAAGTGGTGGGAGGGCAGCTTCTGCAGAGGGCAGGAATAGTGGACAGGCCATCAGGGAGGCCGCTTTCTACCCCTTGCAGCTTCCCAAGGGTATGTTTGTGTGTGACCTGGGCAGTTGGAGCTCTTTGTGGCTGATGCTGACGCTTCTTTTCCCTGCCTTTGGGGATGAGAGAGGAAGCTGATGACTCTCTTTAGCCCCAGTGAGGAGTAGGCTGAGAGGCCAACTTCCCTGCTGTCCCGTGCCTGCACAAGGGTAAGTGTCACCCAAAGGCCTCTTGGAGTATAAACAGATACAAAGAAGGAGAATGGGATGGAAAGGGTGGTCCACCGGAAAACAAAACAGCCTGAAGCACGGCCCCAGTAAGGGAAAAGGCATGACTCTTACCAGACTTAGGAATGCCGGATGGGCTCTTAGGCGCCATGAGTCAGACAGAACTTGCCCATCTGTCCAGGATTGAGCCTGGGGACCGACTGTCTCTTACCACTTCCAGAAAAATGTTTGCCACCAGAGGAGACTTCAGGGAGGGTCAGGTCTAAGCCTCTTGTTTTACAGGTGAGAAACCCAAGGCCCCAGATGGATTGATTTACCAAAGCTGGTTGGCCTTTTGGGTTTACTGCTAAACAATTCCTAACTTTTTTGAATGTGTGCCATATGCCAGGCTCTGTGCCAGGGGCTTTAGAGGCAAGTTTCGCCTTCTTGCAACCTTGGGAAGTAGCTGTTGTCCCTGTTTTACTGATGGGGAAGGTGAGGCTTGGAAAGGTTGATTTGCCCATGACCCCAAAATGGGAAATGGCAAGCAGGCCCTCATCAGCCTCACTCCAGGGCCTGTGTTCTTCAGCAATAGGTGCATGTACAGCCGTTCTGAGTGGCTTCCTAGCTTCTGTTTCCACAACGACCAATCCATTGTCTGTTTCAGTTCATTCACTAAATGTATATTGAGTGCTTGCGAGATGTCCAGAGGATGCCGGGTTAAGCAGGACAGGAGGGACGCCATCTTGGTTTTGGCCAAGCCAAAGGGAAGGCCAAAGCCAGTGGGGGGTGGGGGAGGGGAGATAGGAAATGGTTGTTCCGTAGTATCCCCCTCCCCACCCTCTTAGTCTCAGCTCCAACATCCCCTCATCTGTGAAGCTGCCCCTGACCCCTCAGGCAGGTTGATTTCTCCCAGGTTTGGGCTCCCATGCTGTCCCATGCTTTTGTAGCATTCACAGTGTACAATGTCTTCCTTGGATTCTCAGGAAGACAATTTATCTTTGTATTCCAGTTCGTGAGTGCAGTGCTTGGCATATTGGGGTGCTTAGTGTGTTGAGTGAATGAATGAATGAATGAATGAGTGCAAGCTTGGTTGTCGGTGGTTCTCCAACTTTATTTTGCAAAAGGATCACGTGAGGCACTTGTTAAAGATTTAAACACCATAGTCCTACCCTTGGTGATTTCTTCTAGGTGTGCGATAGGACCCTAGACTCTGGAGTTCCCTGAAGCACCCAGGTGTTTCTGATGCGGGTGGTCTACAAGCTACACTTGGAGCCACACTGGCACAGGTGCCAAGCTTTCTGGATTAAAGACAGGAACCAAACATTAAAAATAGCGCTCCATTCATTTGCTTGTGCTGGGACGCCAAGTGCCCCCTCCTACTGGTGACAGGTCCGGATGTGGGCCAGTTCTCAGCCCAGGGAAAATGAACAGTGTCTTCTCCGTGGTGTCCAGAACAGTCTGAGTCAGTGGAATGTGCCGGCCAGTCAGGCAGAAGGGAACTTCTACTTCTTTTTTAAACCTTGGTGGGAACTGGGTTGGCCAGGCAAACCGGGGACAGAGGAAGCTCGATGGGGGTTTGGGGTTGGCTGACATCGGAGGGCTGGTTGTACTTTGGGTGGCCGCCGACGGCCATTGCTATATATGCCCCTTTCCTCTTGAAATAGTCACTTCTCCGGCTGGGTTGTGTGTTGGTTGGCCGCCACAAATGCATGGCTGTTGTTCAAGGAGGCCTCCCAGGATATTAAAAAGAGAGAACTAGGCCGGGCTTGGGCCAGGGCTTCTCAGGAAGACAAGAGAGCTGGCGTTGCCCCTGTCACACCTCTGACTCATTGTAGGATTCAGAGGGAGTGGTTTGGGGCCTTGGGATGGCTTTTCCATCTGTAGGATGAGGTGGGGGCTGAAGGCGCAGAGTAATAAAGCTTATTTCTTCTCCTGAAAGGGTGTTTTTGCGGCCAGGATTGAACACAGGGCTCTGTTGTTGGTCTCGTGCTATTGATGAAGGCTCAGGAAGCTTGAATTTTGGTGTTAACTCTTTTAGGGTACATGAGGCGAGTAGTGCCGAGTCTTTCAGTTTTGTGCCGATGGCAGCCTCTAGGATATCAGCTCTAGGAGGCAGGAGGCGGGGATGTGCTCTTCTTTTCTTCACCTCTGGGTTCCCACTGCTTAGAAATGGGCCTGGCACTCAGTAAACCTCCATAAAGATTTATAGAGGTGATAGCTGCAAACACTTAGTGCCTACCTACTAAGCATCATGGGTTTGCTGTTTTATTTATCTATTTAAAAAAATTTTTTTTTGGGGGGGTTTGCTGTTTTAGAAGGGGGACATGACGAGCAGGACATTTTTGAAGGAAGAAGCTAAACCGTTACCTTTGGTTTCAACATTTTACCTATTTTCCTTACATGAGGGAATATCAGAGGTGAAGTAAGTGGTAAAAATCATTATGGTAGAGTGAATCATGCTGAGGATTCAGGGGACTGGGGTTCAAGTTCTGAGGTGTTACCCCTGGGTGTGTTGCTTATTAACCTCTCCCAGGCTCAGTTTTCTCATCTGTAAAAGAGCTGAATAATACCCACCCAGGCCACTTCTCAAGGATTCATGTGAGGCTCACGCAAGACCGTGTGTCCGAATGTGCTGTACATGCAGGGGTTGCCAAAGTGATCATCATGCATGTAAACAAGAAGGGTGGTAGCCTCCAAGTGAGGTGACTTCTGAGGTTTACCCCCTCGTGGAGCAGTTAGAAAGGAATCCAACCTCAGTGGTGAGCTCTCAACTCTTCCAGGACAGGTCACCCCTCCCCCCACCTCCTCCACCCCTGCCCATATCCACAAGTATTTTAGTATTAAAAAAACACCCCCTATGTTATTGTGAAACCCTTAAATTAGTGAATCCCAAGCTCGCTGAGTTAGGCTTCCTGGGGAAACCACATGGTCATGTGCAAATGTCTGGCACTGGGCTTCATCTTTCCACTAGCATTTACCACCACCTGACATGGTGGTGAACGCTTACTGTTTATTTGTGTATGGCCTGTCTCCCCAAGAGGATGTGAGGTACATGAGGGCAGGGCTTTGTCTTTTCACCGTGGAAATCCCAGCACCTGGGGTGATTGCTTGCACATAGTGGATGCCCAGTAAGTATTTGTGGAATGAGTGAATGAATCCTTATATTCAGTGGATGTGAACTTCTTTGACCTTGGTCTTGGCCAGTGTTTCTCAAAAGAGTGGTCCTAGGACCTTGGGGGTTCCTGAGACCCTTCCAGGGGGTCTGCATGGTCAAAACTATTGTCATAACAATATTAGACTGTTATTTGTCTTTTCATTTTTATTCTCCCATGAGTACAAATCCCAGTGAGCCAGTATTGTCCAAGTAAGCAATGCATGATGGTGCAAAGCCATGCAGAGGGTAATAAGAGCCAAAGTGCAATGGATGGAAAGGCCTATGGCTTTTCATGTTATAGGACATGAAAAATCACTGACACAGTTTCAGATTCTCCAATGTAGCCCACTTTTCATAAAACTACCTACCATTTGTCAAGTTTTAGTGTAGTATCAAAGAAAGATATACACAATTACTGAAAATTCTATGAAAATACTCCCTTTTCCAACTACATGTTTGTGTGAAGCCAGATATCTTCCTATACTGCAGGGCCCCCAAACCATCTTATAAGAGAGTGAATGCAGAAGCACATATGAGAATGTAGCTGTCTCTTATTCAGCCAGACATTAAAGAGATTGGCAAAAATCTGAAATGACGCCACTCCTCTCACTAATTATTTTCCATATTGGCAGATATTTTCCATGAAGCACTATTTTGTTAAACAAATAATGGATGTATTATGAACAAAAGCTCTTTGGGGTCCTCAGTAATTTTCAAGACTGTAAGGGGTCTTGAGACCATATGGTTTAGGAGGAAGTGATTTAGGCGGAGCCGCGTAGACTCTGGCAGGGACTGTGTCAACCTTATAGCTCACACCAGGATTCCTTTCTAGGCAGGTGATTGGTGTTTATGGAGCATCCCTAGGTCTGGAGGTGCCTGTCTGAAGTCATGTTTGCCTTCCAGCTACATGGCTTTAGGCTCATTGCTGTCTCTGTGGTCCTTTCTTTTCTCATTTCTTAAAAACTGGGCCTGGGACCTGGGGCCGAGGAGGTAAGACAATGTGTTGGGTCTCTTGCTGCTCTGAAATATTTGTGTTTAATTCCTGGAACCTTCTCCACGTGTTAGCTCTATTCACCCTTCTGAAAGACATGGGTGAGAAGTGACCCAGTGGCAGGTTCCAGGGAAGTGGTGAGGCTAGAAGCTGGCCAAAGTCAGCATTGTAGGTGGCGGAAACTATTTCATCTTACGGATGGCGAGCTGGGGTTCTCTGGGACCCAGGCATGTAACGTTGGTGGAGGTTCAGTGACCTTGATTCTGGGTCCCAGGCTATCTCCAGCTTCTAGCCTGGGGCTGCTTTTCCTCACTTTACAGATGGCACTGATCTCACATGGGGTCTTTTCTGGGATTTATTGAGCAACTGAGGACAATAGCCTGGGGCCACCTGTCCTTCCCGACCGGCCAGTGATCTGCAGGAAGATGCTTTGTATGTGTGTTTATTTTAATTGCTCCTGTATAACTTCCTGCTGCTCTCCTCAGTGCAACCGTGCTTAAAAAAAAAAAAAAAAAAAAAAAGACTCTTGTATTTCCCCACATTGAGCCTTGAACTACATCGAAATCTGTTTTTTTCCAATCTGAAAATATTTCTGTGTCATTGTGCCCCTGGAGAACTGTGCACCTTGATAGAAAATGGGCAAAAGTTGGATATGAAGAAAGAAATGAGCCAGTGCCTACAAAGCACTGAGCAATTTGTTGCCTCCACAGCAACAACAGTAATAAAAATAAAGTAGTGCATTATGACTGCGATCTGTGCTGTTTCTCTTTAGCAATTTTGATAATTGATTTGTACATCACATTGTACCGGTTTATTTTGCCACAAAACTGCAATGAGTTCTTCCAGTATGCCAGGCCAAGTGACGGATTTCACGTCCTGTGATGAATGTGGTTAGACATGCATATCACATGAGTTCCCCGGGGTGCCCGGGGGGCTCAGTTGGTTAAGCATCTGCCTTCTGCTCAGATCATAATCCCAGGGTCTTGGGATCAAGCCCCGTGTTGGGCTCCCTGCTCAGTGGGCAGCCTGCTTCTCTCCCCCCTCCCCCCTTGTGCTATCTTGATCACTCTTTCTGTCTCTCAAATAAATAAATAAAATCTTAAAAAAAAAAACAAACAAACAGCACCCATGAGTTCCCCAACACTGGTCTGTAGAATGATGCAGAGCTTATGAAGTTTCCAGTCGTCCATGTTAAAAATAAAAAAATAAGGATACCCCCTGAGATTCTCACGGCAATAATTCAGTTCACAGGATCATCCTTTGATCGGAATACATCCTTCCTATATTTTTATGGGGGGAGGTATTTCCTTTTGTGAAACAGAGTGACAATAGGTGATAAGTACCCTTTATTTGGTAAAGTAAAAAGTTGCAACTCTTGGGTTGGCCTTAACGTTTTGGGTGTGTGATGTTTGAAACTGCATTGGTCGCGAAGTTCAAAATCCTGGTAGATGAGACTGTAAAATGTCAGAGTGAGAGGGGCCTGAGCAATCAGTCAAGGTCTGTGATTCATTTTATAGGTGAGGACCGGGGACTCAGAGGAAGCATGTGAGTTGCCCAGGGTCACACACTTGCAAATCTGAGGCGAGTCAGGGCTAAAACCCAAAGAAGATGGTGATGAGCTCTGGTTTTGAGTCAAGCACACCTATATTCCAATTCTGCCTCTGCCACTTAGAAGCTGATCTCTTATCTATGAAATTGGGGTACCTACCCAGAGAGTCAACATGAACACTTAATGAGATGGTTTAGTTTGGGAGAGATTTTGGCTCAAGGGTAAAGGAAACCCTCTTCTCTTGGCCTCCTGCTGCCTCATTAGTAAGTCCTTATGGTAGGTCAGTGAGTGACATCGGTCAGAAGGGCTGTATTTTTAGCAAGGTCCCTGCATTTCCTACTTAGGATTCTAAGTAACACCAGCTGTCACTTGGCTTCTCAGTCCTCTCTTGGTGATCTTTCTCTTCAACTGTTGAATGATTTCAAAGATCTGTTTTGGGCCGCTTTGCTTCCAGTCGCAGGCATGGGTTCTAGGGTGATGGGATGTAAAGGGTCCGCCAGGGTTCAATGCTATGCACACAGCTCGGGCACTTCCCTTTTGTGTGTGTGGGGGGGGACCTGCCTCTCTCTTGGAGTCCCGAGGTGATTGGCAAGCATTTTCTTTCTCATCTGGGGCTTGGAGAGTCAGCCTTTTAACAGAGATACCACAGAGTAGCAAGCATGCAGAAACTCTCATGATGTGTTAGATTTAAAGACCGAAGAACATCCCATGCTTCCTCTTGAAGCCTTATAATAACTGACATAAATTATCTGTGGGAATGGAATGGCCCTGGCCTGAGCTGAGCAGTACCATGCTCTCCTAGCGACAGTTTAGTGACTCCATATGTTCACAGATGCAGGAAGCATGGTGACTTGGCAAGTGGCCCCCAATGTCGCTGGCTTGCTGCCATAGGCTTCTCCTAGAGACTTGGGCAGAGTGATGTATGAAGAATGCCCACCCTTGTTCTTGGCCCCCGGCAGGCCCTCCGTAGGTGGCGGTCATCACCCCTGGGATTCCTGGTGTTCCTAGTTCTGAAATCTCTCTCTACACGTTATCTGAGTGTCTTCTTAAATCTCTTGTGTCCTGCGAGATGGATGAATTAGATGCCCGTTATCGGCCCATCTGTGCACAAGGGCAGGAATCACATGTGGCTTCTAATGCTTGTTGTGCTTGGCTTGGGGCGGGCTTAGCAAATGCAGTTTCCATCCTGGCATGTCCTATTAAGAAAATTTATGTTGTATTGACTTCAGCCAAGTCAGCTGACGTGCCTTGCTTTAGGAACTCTGTGTAGGTTTGTCGTCTGTTATTTATTCAGGTAACACACTGTATCTCTTTATGTTAAAGATGGACCATTTGTCATCCCTGGTTGGTGTGTTGGATAGTCAGGATCTGTCTGCTGTGTTTGAGAACCACTTTGAACTTTTTAATTTTGGCTTTTATTCATACCTGAATGTCCTAGGAGACATTTTTCAGTTGTAAAAGGAAGCTATACACCAGGTGGAAATTATGGCAAGTCTAGGAACATATTTTAAAATAAATGTTGCCTATAGTCAAGTATCTGAGGAGACTACTGTTAATGATTCCAAGTGTGTTTTTTCAGTATTGTTTTAAATACATTAAGAAGATTTAGTTGATGTGTGTGAATTAGTAAATGGAGATGATGCATTTAATTCAAAGGGCTGTTGTGAGGGTTTAATGAGGGAACGAATGTGAAATGCTTAGCATGGTTCTGGTACTGGTTGGTGTTCAGGGAATGAAAGGAATTCTTTTTTTTTTTTCTTTCTTTTTTTTTTAAATTTTTATTTATTTATAATAGTCACAGAGAGAGAGAGAGAGGCAGAGACACAGGCGGAGGGAGAAGCAGGCTCCATGCACCGGGAGCCTGATATGGGATTTGATCCCGGGTCTCCAGGATCGCGCCCTGGGCCAAAGGCAGGCGCCGAACCGCTGCGCCACCCAGGGATCCCGAATGAAAGGAATTCTTATGGAGGGTATAGAGCAGAGGGGACCCCAGGCCTAGCCCTGTCACATCCTAGGTCTAGGGCCCTGTACTACTTAATGTATTAGCCATTGAGGGATAGTGCATTTGTTTCCCCCTCTGTAGAATGGGGCTAATTATAGTACATCCCTAGGTATAGTTATATCTATGTCTGTATCTATACATCTATATCTGTTTTTGTATCTGTATCTATATCTCATCTATATCTGTGGGATCCTTGGAGCACTACTGCTTTATAGCCAGCTCACATAAATACTGGCTCTTATTATTCAAGAGAAATGTGGGAAAACACATTTTTAAACACAGCAGGTGCTCAGTCCCCCCACCCCCCCACTCCCTAGTCTTAGTGGGTCAAGGAAACTCATTAATTTACAGCTTGTTGAGTGGCCCAGTTAATTTACAGCCTGTTGGATGGCCCAGTATCAGGTGGGAGCAGCTCTTAAGGGCTGCCACAGCAGACACTGCCTTTGTATTCCATGTGACGGGTGGCACTTGCCACCTGGTTTGTCTTCAGCTAATGAACAATTGCCCGGAGAACCTGGATCTTCCCCTTCTTCCTCACACACATTTTTCTCTCCTACCACCCCTTGGTCCCCAAGCTTCAGGGAGAAAGGAAGGAGGTCTCTCTTTCTTAGACCATAGGCCAACACTGGCTTCCTCTCCTGAAGTTCCTATTGCCTGATCAGATACTGGCCGCATGGCTTCCATTTCTGCCTTGTGCCCTCAAGTTACTCTTAAGGAAGAGGCTTTGGTGTCCTGTCCCAGACCAGAGCCAAACACAGCAGCCTCCTTCAGAGATAGGTCCATGCACCAGGGCAGCCTAGTGTGCCAGCAGTGTCCTCACAGACCACGGAGTGGATGCACTCTGACACCCAGACTCCCACCCGGACTTCCCATCTGGTTCCATCAGGTGCCTCCACCCTGGAGCTGTCGCCTCTGCCTGCCTTGGCTCTGCTTTGTTGTGGGCATGTGGCCAGTGCTTTGTAATTTTGAATCATTTGAGCCAAGTCTTCATCCTGCTGGTGTATTCTCCTCATGACTTCCAGCCTGATGGGAAACATGCTCAGCCCACCCCACTCTAGAGGGTGCATCTGGGGTGAGGGTGAAGTGCTTCCCAAACCAAAGGCTGTTTATCAGACTACAGCCCAGAGATTGACACTAAGTGATACACAGGGCCATTTACCTGTTTGCCTTCAAGAGTTTCTTCAGTTTGCAATTAAGCAAAGTCCTCTTTGGTAAAAGGAGAGAGGGTACAGGCTGCAGTGGACCAGTCCGGTGGGACTGGAGAAAAATACCTGGGTGCCCCAGGCTAGTTATCTGGTGTTGGGCAATTTGCTTTCTATATTTGGACATCAACTTCCTGATTGTAAAATGGAGATAAGAGCATCCCTTAGCTCATTGGAGTATCATTAGAATTACTTACATGTTGGAAAATGTTTCCTGGCATATAAGAGTTCAGTAGAAGAGCTACTGTTGTGTTATATCATTATTGTTATTATAAATTTGCATTTTTTATTACTTCCTCTCAAGGAGGTAAGTGTATGTGTGTTTAGAAGGTTAGGCTCTAGAATAGAACTGTGTACAGTCCTTAGGGCAGGATGGGTCATATTTATTTATTGGCGTGTGATGGATGAGGGGCATGTTATAGACCAGCTGCTCTCACCACACCTCTCTTCTTAAAGGCGGGTCTCCACTGGTCTCCCCTGAGTGAAAAACATGTAGGTGTTTATGTGACTCTTTTCCCTTTCTGCTCCCGATTCGACCTTTTGTTGCAGGTGATTGAAAACTTTCTCAAAGATACCTGCTTCCTTAGGATTGCTGTCAGGGCCTGTGTAAGTGAGACAGCCGGAGGAAGCCAGCTCTGAGAGCTCCCACTCTTTGCTCAGGGTTTACTTCAGTCAGAGGATGGCGTGCCTTCCGCCAACCATAAGAAAGATGGAAACTTGTTTTCTGGGGCCCCAGGTAGGAGGGGTCTGCTGACGATCCCAGTGGGGCCTGAGGCATTGCTGGTTCTCGGGGCAGCGTTGAGTCTCCCCTGTGAAGCTTGTAGATTGTAGGCTTTGGCATCATCCCCTGTTGTTCCTGGACTCACCCAGGGGCTGTTCAGAAATGCAGGTGCTTCTGGCCCCTGCTGTGGGATAGAGGGGTAGCTGCCAAGCTGAGAAGGGTGGCCACTGGCTTCTGAAAGCTGTCTTAAAGGTCTGTTTTTGCAGACAGGAAAATTCTGTTAGCATAATATTTGAAGAGTGCGGTCTGCACAGAGCCAGTATGTGCCATCTTGTTGGCTCTCAGGAGTTAGAAGGCAGGAGTGTCACATCTCTTATTATGGACAAAAGAATAGAGGCCAAACAAGGTGAGGTGACTTCAGGGATGGAATAGGTATTTTGCTCCAGGACCCGGATACAGGTCTCCAGACCCATGGAAAGAGTCACTTTTCTCCTAGCTCAGTTCTGCAGTGGGAGGTGGCCTCTGGTGTGATCTCTTAACCAGCAGCCTCCTGCACTGCCCTGCTGGGAACTTCATCAGATAATGACCAACCATCACACCATCACCCTAACCAAACAACTGATCAAGCCCACTGCCTCTGCCCAGCTCCTGACTTTCCTATCTGGCTCTCAGTATCTCCCTGTCCCCACCCTGCATTAGGTCTGGGGCCCTAGCCTGGCTTTTAACTCCTTAGTTAAAAAGGCCTGTTGAACGGTGCAAGGGATGGCTCTTGGGTGAGAACTTTGGATTTGTTCTGCTCAGATAAGAAGTCAACTAGCTGCAAGCTTATTAGTTACGAATTAAGGGCACTGTTTCTTGCAACCCACGGTAACCTACCTTTTTGTTGCTGTCTTGTCCACTGAGAACTGTTTTTCTAGAAGCTAATGATTAGCTATTAATTGAATAGGGCAAGGGGCTCCAAAGTGTCTGTGAAAGAGCTCCTGGGTGGCTCAGTCGGTTAGGCATCCAACTGTTGATTTCTGCTCAGGTCATGATCTCAGGGTCCTGGAATTGAGCCCTGTTTTGGGTTCCCTGCTCAGTGGTGAGTCTGCTTGTCTCCCTCTCCCTCTGACCCTTCCCTTACTCTCTCTCTTTCTCTCTTAAATACATAAATCTTTAAAAAAAAACAAAAACACAAACAAAGTCTCTGTGGATGCATAAGAAGTCTTGGTTTGTCTTCTGGCTCTTGCCGCCCACTTGGGCCACTTGGGAGTGCTACCTTGAGCACATCACCTGGCTTCTCTAGTCCTTTATAGAACTAAAGCAACTCCCAGCATCTAGTGATCACCTGTGATAAGTATTAGCTGTTGTCAAGGTCATTGATGATGGTGATAGTGAATTGTGTTTGTGGCTTAAACATTTTTATCATGTATTTGATAATCAAAATGATATAGTTGTGCTACATGTGCATTAAGAAAGTGTACACCTGTGAACTCACCACCCACTTATTTCATTCACCTGTGTTCCTTTATAGCCTATCACTTGCCTATCCTGCAGCCAGATCACCACTGTCTTGAATTATATTTGATACTTATCAGTGTTAAAAAAAATCCTTTTTAAAATTTTATGTATTCATGAAAGACACAGAGAGAGGCAGAGACACAGGCAGAGGGCAAAGCAGGCTCCCTGCAGGGAGCCCGATGAGGGACTTGATCCCAGGACCTCTGGATCACACCTTGAGCCAAAGGCAGACGCTTAACCACTGAGCCACCCAGCTGCCCAAGCATTAAAAAATCTAAAGCCTATCTGTGCATATGTACCTAGGCAGTCTTTTGTTTAGTTTTGCTTCTTACGGGCCGTCTCACCTGGTTTTCTAGACTTGCTGTCCTCACCCAGTCTTGTCTTGCCGATAATCATCCATAGTATGTGTTGCTGCAGCGAATTCAGTTGTATAGGCATAAACTGTTAATTGGTGTGTTACTACTCTGCAGCTTATTTATTGATCCATCCTTCTGAATGGTTGATATTTGGCTTTTCCCACTTTTTTTGGTTATTGCACGTGATGTTGCTGTGAATATTCCTTTTCATGTCTCCCGGTTCACACCCAGTGAGAGTTTCCATCTGGCTCATTCCCATGAATGCGATTGCTGTGATGAAGTATAACTTCACAAGATTGCCAGATCGTCTTCCAGTGTGATTGTACCCAATTTCTCATTCCATCAGCACTGTTTGAGTTTCTGTCGATCCATGGGTTCTCCATCCCTGGATGCTATCAGAGATCTTAAGTTTTGCAAATCCATATTTTTTTTATGTGGCTTTCATCTGAGCGGCTATTTTTAATCTTTAAATGGTCACTTGCAAATATTTCTTTTGTGAAATACTGTTCAGGTCCTTCTGTCATTTTTTTCTGTTGGGTTATTTGCTTTTTCTTATTGATTTATTCAAGCTCTTTATATTCTGAGGCTACTTCTCTGTTGGCTATATGCCCTGCATTTTCTCAGTTTGTGGCTTGACTTCTTTTTCTTTTAAGATATCTTTTGAGGAACTGGGGTTCTTACTTTTGAAGGGGGTCAGATATATTAGTTAATTTTTTTTTTAATGGTTAGGCTTTTGGGTTTTGTGTAAGAACTATTTTCTTACCCTGAAGTTATAAAGATGCCTTCTGCTATTTTATTCTAAAAATATCAGGGTACTGCCTTTCACTGTCTTTTCTATGTTTAGAAGTGATTTTGGTTTATGGTTTGATGATAGAGATCTAGTTTCACCGTTTCCCTGTGGATACCACATTTTCCAACACCGTTTGATGAATTCTTCCCTCTGTTGCTAATGATTGTCAGGGCTACATGAGTTTATAGCGAGGTTCCAGAGGTGGGGAGGTTTCTCTCTGTGTTCTTTATTCTGTTTCATTGGTCACTTTCTTCCTGTACTAGCAGCACACTGTGTTAATTACGATTAGCATTATAATAAGTCAATAGGTGGTAGAAGAAATGATTCTACCTAATTCTTCTGGAGGAGGTCTTGGTACTTTCTTGCTTTTTGCCATTTACGTTTTCGGATCAACTTTCTGAAAAAAACTTGCCTCACTTGGATTTTGGTTAGGATTGCATTGAATTGACATCTTTCAATATTGAGTCTTCTAGTCTAGGGACATGGTCTATCTCTT
Source organism: Vulpes lagopus (assembly GCF_018345385.1). NCBI lineage: Eukaryota > Metazoa > Chordata > Mammalia > Carnivora > Canidae > Vulpes > Vulpes lagopus. The sequence goes on along the minus strand of NC_054834.1, from coordinate 65,227,490 downwards.
CTAAGTCTCTTATTTTTTATTTTTTAAAAAAGATTTTATTTATTTATTCATGAGACACACACACACACACACACACACAGGGAGAGAGAGAGAGAGAGAGAGAGAGAGAGAGAGGCAGAGACACAGGCAGAGGGAGAAGCAGGCTCCATGCAGGGAGCCCAACGTGGGACCCGATCTTGGGTCTCCAGGATCACGCCCTGGGCCAAAGGCAGGCGCTAAACAACTGAGCCACCCAGGGTTCCCCCTTCTAAGTCTTTTAAATAATGTTTGATAATTATCTCCATAGAGAGCTTATTAGATGGAGTCATAGGTTCCTTAGGGTTTTGTTATCATAAATGATAACTTAAAAAAATCACCTCTTCTGTTTATGGCTGGTATGTAGAAACACATTTGATTTAGTAACTGTGCTAAGTGAAATTCTCTGATTATTTCTGACAATGTGTGTGAATTGAATTTTTTTTGTATACAGCCAATTTTATTATCTCATTTTCTGTAAGTAGAGTTTTGTTTCCTACTAATTTAAAGTGTTTTAAAAAAGATTTACTTGTTTGACAGAGACAGTGAGAGCATGAGCACAAGCAGGGGAGTGGCAGGCAGAGGGAGAGGCAGGCTCCCCACCAAGTAGAGAACTTGATCTCAGGACCCCAGGATCATGACCTAGGCCAAGGGAGACATTTAACCCACTGAGCCACCCAGGCACCCCTGTTTTCTTCTTTTGAATTCCTATCTATTTATTTCCTTTTCTTGTCTGCTATGTAAACAGAAGTGGTGCCTGAGCATCCTTGTTGTCTTGGTCTCAGTTTCTCCCCCCGCTCCCCCCCCCCCCAGTTTTATTAAGGTTTAGTTGACAAATAATGTATTGGTTTTGATTTTAGAGGGAATCCTCCCCAGTTTCACCTGTGCTTGGAACGCTGCCTGCCCTGTTTTTGGTAGATTGCTCATAGTTGGGTTAAAGAATTTCCTTTCTAGTCTGAGTTTGCTAGGAATTTTTCATGTATAAGTGTTGAATATTACCAAATCCGTCTTCTGCCTTGCGTTGACCTTGTATTTTTCCCCTTTTATCTGATACTGTAATAAATGATGTATCTTCTCTATCTCTAAGCTATTCTTGCATTCCCTGGATAAATCAACTTGGTCATGATACTGTTGTTTTTATGCATTGCTAGATTCATCTTCCCTAATATTTTATTTGAGATTTTTGCATCCATGGTCACGTATAGTGTTGGCTTGTAACTTTTCTTGCTCATTTGTCCTTGTCTTAGTATCAAGATTATATTGGCTTCATAGAACAAGGGAGTGTCCAAGGGTGCCTAGGTGGCTAAGTTGGTTAAGCATCTGCCTTGGGAGAGGCATCAAGCCCTGCTTTGGGCTCCCTGCCCAGTGGGGAGTCTGCATCTCCCTTCTCCCTCTACTTTTCCACCCATGTTCTCTTTCTCTCTCTCTCTCTCTCTCCCAAATAAATAAAATAAAATAAAAATAAATCTTAAAAAAATAATAAGGGAGTGTCCCTCCCCTTCTTGTTTTAATCCTTTAGTATTATTTGTGTAAAATTAGTGTATAGACAAGTATTTTAAAAGTCTCCCAAGGAAACATTATGTGAAATGTTTCAGGAGTTCTGTGAAGTGTTTGGCTCACATTGCTAGGAGAGTAGATCTCAAATGTTCTCTGCTGCCCCCAAAAGTAACTGTGTGAGGTGATAGGTGTTAACTAACCTTATTGTGGTGACCATCTCATACTTAATTCATACGTATATCAAGTCACCACACGTGCACCTTAAACCCTCAATTATATTTCCATAAATCTGGGGAAAAAATTTAAAGAGGCTTTAACAATGGAGGCTACTCCTGTGCTCCTTGGTGATACCAACTAAACATTTCTTAAAAAATGATGCCCTTAGGAATAAAATCTCTGTTCTCTGTTTAATTGAGGTGAATTGTTAAATTTTGACCATTTACGGCTGTACATCTCTTATGAATCAGAATTTCATTGCTTTTGTGCAATCGAACACAAAACCCAGAAATGGATGGGATGTAACACATGATTTCGGATTTTTGTTTGCCCAAGTTTCTGTTTAAAAAAAAAAAAAGACGGTTGCTCCATAAGTAAATGTTATAAATTTGTACTTTTAAAATTAAGGCTTACTAATAATGTTATCCACCATATGAGGCTTTATTTGGGATTCACATAAGATTTGATTTGTCAAGAGGATTTTGCTCTTCTAAAATAATTCAAAGGGAAGCTGCTCATTGCTAATGGTTCCCGCAGCTCTGACGATCCTTGATGAAGTGTTCTTTGATTATGTGTCAAGATGAATGGTGCAAACCTTTGACAGACACACAACTGTGGCTGGAGAGAGCCCAGCATTAACTCCTGACCTTGGCATCCCAAGCGAGCAGGTGTTGAATGAGCCGAGTTCCTCTTAGTCCTTTTTCCCTGGTGGGTCATTGGTTCCTGAGTAAGATAGATGCATGCAATAGAAGAGCTGTTAATAGCATTTACTCTGTCTTAATCCTTTTTAATCCCATTCATATTTCAGTGTCTGAAACTTGGCAGGATGTCAGAAGCCACAGTACAAGCAGGGAAATTTTTCTTTGAACAGCCAGGAACAAGTAAAATTGTTTTCCCCATATTTAATTTGTTAAAACATTTAAGAGTGGAATATTCCCTCTGAGATCCCAAATAGAGTGCCACCGAAAGATCTTGCCAAAATGACCTTCCTGGAGCTTCTTATGATCTCAATTTTTAAGAAATGACAAGAGAGTCATTTTATCAAGCTTACTGAGTACCATAATAAGATATTCCTGACATTTTAATTTACTGAATGAGGAAGTAACTTTGACAGAGGTTGATGACTGAAATCAAGTGCTGTCTGTCTGATGTCAATCCTGTTGGGAATTTGGACCATTCGTTCTTTACCCATGTGACTTCAGCCTCTACCTGGGCTTGTCTGCCCCTACTTTTTGATTAACAGGACTTCCCTATTTCCTTGCAGATCTGATACAAGGAATTTGCAGATCTGATACAAGGAATTTGGAGAATCTCAGTAAAGTGCCAGGAATACTGATCCCTGATCTCTCTTGAGATCTGTTAAATCTGAGATTGGGCGTGCTGGTTTGTGGCATCTACTGTGATGGATGAGTGGATTTGAAGTCCATATGTGGCCATTAAGGGTGTTTTGGGGATGCAGAAGTTCCTAGTGGCACAGTGGCTCCTCTAACGCTAGAATCTGGATGAGACTTGGGGTCAGCTTCAGGGTAACAAGAGGACAGATGCCCAAGAACATGTTGTCTTCAACTTCCTGGGCTTCTTTTTCTGAGTGCTGGCCTTTATTGGGTGGAGATGGGTCTTGTCTGGAGGGGGAGCCCTTTCTGCCATTTGGGTTCTTGCCCAGCCCTGGGGTGAGGGCTGGCTGAGGGGGGTCCACACCATTGTGAGAGAGAAGCCTGAGAGCTCCTTGAGGAACATTAGGGGTTTGAATCAGTTGTGTCTTTGAAAAAATTTACCCATTTTGGACTTGTCTGTGGAAGCAATTAGGGAGATCACAGGACCGTTTCTGATTCCTGATTCTGTACAGTGTCTATTCAGAAAAATAGAAAACAGTCAACTGGAACAGGGGATTATTTGAGCACACACAGAGTCCTGTTGTCTCAGAGGCATGCCCTCAGACAATTTGCCTTTTAGTGAAGTTTAAGCCCATGAAAGGAAATAAAAAGTGTTTTATTAGATGGCAAAGAAAGATGGACTGGACTTATGAGACTTTGAGAATTTTAGCTTTTTCTTTGTTAATGCAAACTTAGGAAGAGAGTTGCTCTTTATATAATGCAATTTATTCATACAATGTGGTAATTATCATTAATAGTTAATAATCATCTTCAACTGGGTAAAATACCAGTGTGTGTGTGTGTGTGTGTGTGTGTGTGTGTGTTGTGTCTTTTGTCCATAGCCAAATATTACTACTTCTGAAGATGAACGTACCTTTGGGATATAGGCTGCTAACATTCATTAAGCATCAACTTTGTATAAGACCTGATGGAAGTTCTTGCTTGCCACAGTCATGGGAGGTCAGGCAGCACTGTTTTTCTGAAGAATACGTGAATTGGTGACTCACCTAGTGTCAAACACATATTAGGTGGTGGAGTGGAGATTTGAACCCCAGTCAGATTTCCACATTCATTCTCCCTCTTCTGCAAAATATTGACTCATTCCCTGTAGGTCTCGCTGGAGTCCAGCCCAGGTCATTGCAGTTTACAGAAGATGTTTACATCCATCATGTCCTTTAGTGTTGAATTTTGTTTCCTGAAAGCACACAAGGAAAAGCCAGGGATCCATGAATGTAGCAAATAATGTGTTGTGTGAACAGATGATGTCAGTCAGTGGGTGGGAAAGGGACTTACTAGATGCTGAGTGACAGTGTTGGTCTTCCTGACCCTGGTATGAAAACATTTCAAGTTGTTGGTCAGTTAGGAAAATCACTTGTAGCCCAAGTTCCCACATAGGCTGATGGGATCACTTTCTAGGATCTGTTGGATTGCTGGATTTGTTGAAGGGAGGACTGAAAGAAGCTGCCAGAAATTTACAGTGCTTCTAGAGGAAACCCCTGCCTTTGGCCTACTTTCTCCATGTCTAGTCTGTTTTTTTTAAAATAATTAATTAATTAAAAGATTTTATTTATTTATTTATGAGAGATACACACACACAGAGATAGAGATGTAGGCAGAGGGAGAAGCAGGCTTTCTGTGGGGAGCCTGATGTGGGACTCAATTCCAGATCCTGGCATCACATCCTGAGCCAAAGGCAGACATTGAACTGCTGAGCCACCCAGGCATCCCTCTAGCTTGGTTTTAGATCAGCTGGAACCCACGGGGCAAACTCAACTTGGATTCTAGAAGACCAGGCCCCTCCCTTGTTTATAGACCATCAAAGAATGTCTTCAGTTTATCCTGAGTTGGGTTTTCCTCAAACTAAAGCAACTCCCAGTTCATTCTCCTGGGGTTGTTCGAGGTTTTCCTGGGAGCTTGGGACTTGTAGTTACTCAGACCAGAAGGGAGTCTCATCTTTTCTTACCACCCCTTTATTAAGATACCATCCAGTGGTTCTTGACACTTTACAGGGATTTGAATCACCTAGAGAACTGTTAAGAAAGTCAGAGGCCCAAGGTGGTTGAAGTAGAACAGGGTTGGGCTTTTGTATTTTTTACCAGGTTCCCCAGATGGTTCTGATACTTACCAAAGTGTGAGAACCACTTCTGTGTGCTTTCTTGACATTTTATTTATTTATTTATTTTTGGCTAGAATGTTCTCTTCCATTCTTTCCTGCCGTCCAGATGAAATCCAGTTCTTGTGCCTAGACCTCATGCCCACTCCCATCCTTTCTGCATCTCACACTGCTGACCATCCAGCCGTCCAGCGCTCACCCAGCTCGGACACTGTGCTAGGTGTGTGTTATAGGGTCCTCTACCCCCCATGGGGCTTCCAGCCAGTGGAGGAGACACCTACAGTTAAGAGCCGCCAGATTTGGGGCTGGGGGCTGAAAAATCCTGCGGTGCAGGGGACGTGGAGTTAGGTGAAGCCATCCTGGTGGAAGATTGAGGAAGGCGGGAAAACGAAGGAGTGAGACATCTCTCGCTTTCTAAGAAAGTAGTAGGACCAGCGTGAGTCAAAGTAGGGGATGGCAGCACAGATTATTCAGAGAATTTGAGGTATGTCAATATGCGGAAAAACGTACATGAAATGTGAGTTCTGCTTTTATGACTCACACTTTCCTTTACTGGAAGCATCGATTACATCTGTTGTTAAAAAAAGAGGTGTGTATGTTGAAGAGCTCAGAAGACAACAGAGAGGTAGACTGTAAGAACTTAATGCCATCACCAAATTAAGTGGTTCCACCTCAAGGAACAAAGGAAAAAACAATCCATTGTTTATTTGTCTCCCTTGCCCGTCTTCAAGCACTGTGAGACTAGGGAACTTCTTCTCCTCTTTTTTTTTTTTTTTTTTTTTAAGATTTTATTTATTTATGAGAGACACAGAGAGAGAGGCAGAGACACAGGCAGAGGGAGAAGCAGGCTCCCTGTGGGGAGCCCGATGTGGGACTTGATCCCAGGACCCCGGGATCATGCCCTGGGCCAAAGGCAGACGCTCAACCACTGAGCCAACCAGGTGCCCCAAGACTAGGGAACTTCTGTCTCTGTGCCCCAGAATGATCACGGGCCTGGCATAGAGAATGCAGGGTGAATGGATGAGTTCTAGACCCGGCTACTTTGACAAATCACTTTCACTGGGCCTCTGTTTCTTCGACTTGAAATAGAGGCAGGTTGGTACAGATAATCTTTAAGATTTCATCCAACCTCATGACTGACCACATTTATCTCAGTTGCTTTGGAGGCGCTGAAGTTCACACACATCTGTTTGGCTTTACCCACTCACAGCCAGGCCCGCTCTGTGTTAGGCCCTGGAGAGCCAGTTAAAACCCACCAGCTGGCCAGTGCTGAGCAGACCTGTGTCAGGGTAGGCACTGTGCTAGGCTTGGGTCAATGTGACGTGTGTGACTACCCTTACCTTAGGAGAGATTTTATCATCCAGCCAGAGAGATACGGTAAACATATGGAAAATGAAATTGCTTTATGCTAAGAGAGAGGGAGCACAAAAGTACAGTGTACCAGAGTAGCTACTCTGAGAAGCAGCTCTGTGGCCAATGTGATTTTTTTTTTTAATATTTAAGATTATTTATTTATTTACTTATTTATTATTTATTTATTTTAAAAAATATTTATTCATGAGAGAGAGAGAGAGAGAGAGAGAGAAGCAGGCTCTTTGTAGGGAGCCTGATGCCGGACTCGATCCCAGGACTCCAGGATCACGACCTGAGCCGAAGGCAGATGCTTGACCACTGAGCCATCCAGGTGTCCCAAGATTTTTTATTTTTAAGTATTCTCTACACCCAACATGGAGCGTGAACTCACAACCCTGAGATCAAGAGTCGCGTGCTCCGCTTGGCAGGGCCAGCCAGGTACCCCTGTGGTCAATGTGTTCTGACGTCCAGGAACCATTCTCTGACACCCGTGGGCCCATATTGCAAGTTATTTTCTCTTTTGAATACCTTGTATTCATTCAGAGAAATTTTGGACCTTCCCATGTCATATCAGCCAAAGACTTCCAACTGGAAATCCAGACTAGGGTCGAGAGATCCTGTGTTCTTAACACTGAGCTGATTGAAGTCTAGCCAAGAGCAAAGAAACAATGACAATAATGATAGAGCTGTCCTCTCTTGAACATGTGCCTTGTGCCAGGCGTTATTTCACTGAGTTCTCTTAAGTATTTGAGTTGGGAACTGTTGTAATCCCTATTTCCAGATGAGAAGAATAAACTTTAGCTTAGTGCTCAAAGTAGTAATTGTTGGAACCAGAACATGGAACCAGACCCAGACCACAGGCTCATATTCTGACCTGCTATAAGCCTGTGCCTGTGGTTCTGTCCAGGGTAAATATGTGATTTAGGGCAGTGGTCGGCAAACTATGGTTCTGTGGGCCAAATCCAGCTACCACTTGTTTTTGGGTGGCCTGTGAGCTAAGAGTGGTTTTTTACATTTTTAAATGGTTAAAAAAAAATTAAGACAAGGATAATATTTTGTGACAGGTGAAAAATTATATGAAACACAAATTTAATGCTTATAAATAAAGTTTTATTGGAACACAGCCACGGTCATTAGGTAACACATCGTCTGAGGCTGATTGCTACAACATTTGTATGAGCTGCAAAGCCTAAAATATATATTATACTGTCTGGCCTTTTACGGAAATATTTTGCTGACCTCTGATTTAGGGCATTCATTAGGCTTTATGAGATGTTGAAAATTACCTGTCACTTCCCATCTCTGTCTTCATAATTCATGGACAGGCTCTACTGGGCCAGCTCTCCCATAATCTAGGATTTTATGACTCAGAGTTCTCTTTTCATTGCTTGGATGTCAGATTAAAGAATCTACTTTGTGGCATCACTGGCTTGATAGTACCTGCCCCAGGTGATTTGCCAAGGTGCCATTTTATCAAAGATTGGTTTCTCAGAGGGGATGATGGTATGGCTTTGCCTTGGAACACTTTTTGGTGGGGGGCAGTGGTTCTCTTTAGCTTATTATTAAAAACTGATTGGAGAACCAAATAGTTGAAGTTTCCTGTGTTGTCTGAATGTTTTAATGATGTACTTTTTAATTGGTAGGGAATATTGTAGGCAAAAAAATCTGTATACCGTCATCTATTACCACCACCTGTGAGTTTTGAGGCCACCCTGAGACTGTTCTGGCATATGGGGAGGCGTGGGTCCTGGGTCCTGTGCTTGCCGCTAACCTGGGCAGACTAGACTACACCCACAGTGTGGGGAATGGGGTTGACACCATGGATCTGCAGAGAGCGTCTCTCTCTCTGTGGCCTCAGTACAGCTCTGGCTGGGGTGGGCAGCAGGAGCCAGGAAGGCAGCCAGTCTAAGAATTTTAACTGAAGTTCCTCTCATCCCACAACAGAATCCCAGATGCCAGCTTGCCCTTCTCTGCCCTTCTCTAGCAGAAGTACCTTCTGGTTCTGTGGTTCTGCTTTTTCTTGGCAAGACTGCGTACTCCTCCCTATGCCTCACCTCTCAGATCCTCTGCTCCCAATTCCTATGAGTGATAATAATTGTAATGATAGCTCACACTGATGGTCAGTGTTACTTCAGGATGGTTCTAAGAGGGCGTGAAAAGCATCTGAGTTGATGGAAATCACCACTGGCCCTTTGGCCCCTGAGGTGGGATCCACCCTTGGCTTTGTAGCCAGAGTAAACAGATATTGAGAGACCCTTTAGGTTTTTGTGGTCAGCTGAAGGCAGAACTTGTGAGGCTGGAAGCTGGAGCCTGGTATCCTGATGTTTGCCCTCCTTTAGGAAGAAGGGGGAGTGATGTTGGAGACTGGGGAGTCAGGAAGGCATAGATTAGAGATACACCCACCTGGGTGGGGTGAGGAAGAGGAGGGTTCCATGAAGAACTGGCCTGAGCATAGCAAGCACTTGGTAAGTGGTGCCTATAAGCTATTTTTGTCCATACTCTAAGGTGGATGGGCAGTGCAGGAAGGATTTGGTGGGATTTTTGGAATGGTTTTATTATTCAGATTTAAAAGTAGAAAATTGGGGATCCCTGGGTGGCTCAGCGGTTTAGTGCCTGCCTTTGGCCCAGGGTGCGATCCTGGAGTCCCGGGATCGAGTCCCACATCAGGCTCCCGGCATGGAGCCTGCTTCTCCCTCCTCCTGTGTCTCTGCCTCTCTCTCTCTATGTCTATCATAAATAAATAAAAAAACCTTTAAAAAAATAAAAGTAGGAAATTAAAGTCTTCACTGAAGGATCACTCTGGTTTTTTGCTTCTTTTTGGGGGTGGTGGTGGCAGCAGCGTTGGGGGGGTTGGTTGAGCCGGGGTGAGCAGAAAATTTAGGGGCAGGCAAACTGGTGCATTTTATATTCACATCGTGCACTTAATTCACATTTGGGATTGGCCAGAAATCTCTTCTTAAGAGAGAAACTTACAAAGTAAACAGTTCTTTAGTAATTACAACCTGTGAATTTTGCAAGATTAATAGAATAGAAATTATTAGAAATAATTAATAGAAATTAAATTAATAGAAATTCAAATGTTTTCAGGGGTAGTTGGGAATGTAAGTAAATGGAATGAGCCAAATAATGAAAAAACCACAGTGCCTCTTGATCTTTCATATGCTCACATTTGATAGGAAAAATGAACAGTGTGGGTACCATGTTGCTTGGTAACTGACATTTGTCCTCAGCATCGAGATCACAATAGTTGGGAGTGGCAGTGAACTCCTAGGACTTTCCCCATCAAAAGGAGGAAGACACTCAGATCCAATTAATTGCTTGAATGTGACCAGATAAGAAAGGCAGATCTTTTTTTTTTTTTAGAAGCTAAAAATTAGGATTTAAAAAATGCTAAGACTCCTATTTTTCATATTTTGTACCTTGTATATATATAATTTTATTTGTCAATTACATATCAATAAAGTTGGAAAGCACAATGGGGAAAAATAGGTAGCGTTCTATTGGAGGTGAATTAAAAAAAATCTCTGCTGTGGATGGAATAAAACATGTCAGTGGGCTAGATTTGGACAATGGAACTCCAATTTAGGACCTTCAGACTTATCATACAACGTGGAGAAAGGCTTCAGAAAGGGGTCTGGAGCTTGCCAACTCTCACAATCTCTTGAGATGAGGAGATGAGCTCTGCCAAGGGGTTTGTGGATTTGTGCTTTGGTCTCAGCCCTGGGTGATCTGGGTCCAGTTGCTAAACCGTTCTGGCATTTAACTTTCTTCCTTCATAAAATCAGAGGGTAGGTAGATCGCTAGTTTTCAAACTGTGTTCCTTCAAGTGCATCGGGGGTTCCATAAGTGCGTCATTAAAAACACCCTCCCCACTTTACAGCTGGGCTGTGCTTGAGATTGCAATCAAAGTGTAATGAACATGTTTGCCCAGATACATGTTACACCACAATTTTTTTTTTTAATTTTAAAGATTTTATTTATTTATTCATGAGAGACACACACAGAGAGAGAGAGAAAGAGAGAGAGAGAGAGGCAGAGACACAGGCAGAGGGAGACACAGGCTCCATCCAGGGAGCCTGACGTGGGACTCGATCCTGGGACTCCAGGATCACACCCTGGGCGGAAGGCAAGCGCTAAACTGCTGAGCCACCCAGGGATCCCCACACCACAATTTTAATATGCTGGAAAATACCCATTAAATGTCAGAGTGTGGTTATGCATCAAAGTAAGAATGAGGTACCATGAACTTTAAAATTAGTATATAACAAAAAACGACTTTTATCCAAGCATTCCCATTTACACATATACATGTATTTCTAGAGATAGGTATGAAATGGGGAGCTCTGTACTTGTAGTTCTTCAGAAGATTCTTTTTGAAAAAACAATCCTGCTGCTAAAAATACCCATGGAAACTTCTGGCCTGGGATTTCCTCAGCTCTGCATCTCAAAGTTCACATAGCCTCACCAAAATAGCCCCTCTGGTTACTTTTTTCTCTGTGCATTTGGTAGAGTTCATCATGCCTCCAACTGTCCCCAGAGGGAAGAGATGAGGCAGCTGGTCTTTGTGGGCTGGTGGGTGCTCATTCCTTCCATCAAAACCTCACCTGGCTTTTTGGGGATGCAGAATTCTGGTAGATGCTGACCCTTCTCCACAAACCCTTTTGATAATAGCGTCAAGTTCAGAGAGCCACAGGGAAGCAGTCAGCCTGGCTTGGTCTGATGTCTTGTGCTATGGCAGTGCTTGCCATACTGCCCGTTGGCCTGCCTGTCCTTTGCCTTTTGGACTCTAGGGTAGAAATGGAGCCAGGTATTCAGTCCACCTCACAACACCACACTTGTCTTTTGGGGGAGTTTCCCACAAAGATATTTATTGCCCGATCATTTTCATGATCAATGATTTACCTTTTAGAGACCAGTTTTATAGGGAGCTGTTGGGTAATTTTCACATGGGAGATAAATGAGACTTCGGAATAATGCACTAAATCCCCTAAAATGCCATTTGATTTAAAAAATTGCTCGAAGCAGTTCACATTTTGGTTAATTACGTCAGTGGGTAAAAATAACTATTGTCATATGGTGTGTGGGCTTGGTTTTAGAAGGATAAAGAGTCTATTGTTACCCATTGTGTTCTTCAGTCACTTATTATCCATCCCTAAAAACCCAACGTGGGTAATGGAAAACCCGAAGATGTGTCACTTGCTAAAATCCAGGCGGCTCTATGAGTTTACCCTCAAGCTCTACTCTCTTTGAGAGCAGCACAGAAGCCATCATTATCGAATCAGTTTAAGTGGGTTGATAGAACCTGTCCCCAAAGCCCACAACAGGCAGGGGTTCGTGGGTTCCATGGTCTCAGTTGGGACTTGTCCAGCGACAAGCCAGCTGAGTGCTCTGGGGAGTAGGTAAGGTGGCAGAGCTTCGGAGTCAGGGAGGCCTGCTTCCTGGCTCTAAGCTGCTGGGTCAGGAGCTTTACTTTTCCAAGGCTTAGTTTCTTCATCCAGAAAATGGGGATAAACACAGTTCCTGCCTCCTGGGATCGCTTTAAGGCTTAAATGGGTTGTTGAAGAGAACACAGGTAGCACAGCAACTGGGCGGTAGTTAAGAGCTCAGTCAATATTATAATAAGTAGAGTCAACCAATATTAAGTCCCTGCATGGGGTCCTTCTCTAGGTGGTGATCCCATTGCTCTTCCCTGACACACCAGCCTCCATCCCCTTGAGCCCCAGTACCCCCATGTTCACCATGTCTTTGGGCACCCCCTGCCCAGGTAGTGGGATGGCTCCTGGCTCCACGTTGCAATGTCCTGTTCTTTCCTGCTTCTCTTACCTGTGAGTGCCTGGAGAGTTGATACCACCTTATGTGCCATTGGCGCCTTCGGCACCCAGCCCAGGCACCCATCTGGAGCCTGACGAGGTGCCACCGCCACGGGGAAGAGGCCTGAGTGACAGGGGCTGGAGGTAGCTCAGGATCTGGAAGCTCCTGGGAGCTGGGGCGGTCACCAAAGGTCACCAAGGGAGCTGCAAGGTGCAGCATCAGAGGTTTGGGGAGGCAGGAAGATGGCTGGTGGGCTGTGGATAGAGAAACATTATTGTGTTTGAGCCTTGGTGAGATCTCAGAAATAGGGTCTCTGTGACATACCTCCCTCTGCTATTTGCATGGAATGGGGGTGGTGATAGGCCCTCGTGCCCCAGAGCTCATGCCTATTGGTCACTGTGTTGGGCTGTGCCTACCCTAGTCATGGGCTCTCAGCAGTGACGGGACACAAGCTCTGGACCGTGGTTCCTCTGTGAACCCCGGTAGACCCCCTGCCCACTCCTCTTCACCCTGCCCTGCCATAGGTCAACACCTATGGATGCCCTTGACCTCCCCTCCACCCCCACCTCAGCCCTAGCTGGGTCAGCCCAGTGGGGATGGAAGCCCCAGATGGAGGCCAGAGAGGCAGCCCCTCAGCCCATCTCTTTTCCTGGCCCACTGCTACGGCCTCAGGATTCTTGCATTCCTTGTTGCTCCCCTTCCCCCTACTCCCACCCCCTACCCTTGTAAACAGGCCCTTTTAAACTGTCCTCAGTTTCCCCAGTTGAGTGTGCCATCTGTCCCTGCCAGGACCCTGGTGAATATTCCCATGGTTTAGGAAGAGGAATCTAGCGGTCCTATTTATTTTTCATTGGGCATTGAGGGGAGAGCCTAGGGGAGGGGCAACCAGGTACGTTGATGAAGGAATGGGGCCCGGCTCTCACCTTTGGTGTTCATCACAAGGGGCCTCCATGTAGGTTTTGGCTCCTATATTCCAAATGAAGGACTATGGATAGAGTCACAGTGATACTCTGACAATATTTTTTTTAAAAGATTTTATTTATTTATTCATGAGAGACACACAGAGAGCAGCAGAGACACAGGCAGAGGGGGAAGCAGTCTTCATGCAGGAAGCTTGATGTGGGACTCGATCCCAGGACCCCAGGATCACGGCCTGAGCCAAAGGCAGACGCTCAACCACTGAGCCACTCAGCTTCCTCTGACAAGATTAAAACAAAAGAATACTGCAACAGATATTACCCTGTTCTGGCACTTAAATTTTTTATTTTGTAAGTGTATACTGAGCACTTCAAAAGATAAACGTGACCTGAGTTTTTCTCAGCCCTAGGAGGAGGAGAAGGAGGCTGTTTCTGTTATTTAGGGCTTGGGGTTAGGAGGATTTGGTTCATCGTGGCCACAGTATGGAAGTGGGGAAGTCAAGGTGATGTGGGCAAGGAAGCATCTTTAGGACATAACCCCCATAGGTCCCCATGAAGGGTGAAGGGAGGGAGGAGTCAGGTTATTCTGAAGTTGATTGAGTGGGAGACAGGTTCGATGGGGCATCTACAGGGGGACTTGGAGAGAGGGGAAGAGAACATGTATGCATGTGTTTTGGTGTGGATGTAGGGGGAATGTTTATGTGTAGAGGAGCCGGGGAGAATTTAGAAGGTTTAGGTAAAGGTAGCTAGTGACGTCTTGTGTAAGGAGACTCCAGTGTTCAGAGTGGACCACTGATGTGGTAGCTGCAGCTTTGGCTGAGTTGGGATGGCATCGAGGGTAGTGTTCGTAGTTTGGTTTTCTTGGCAGCGTGAAGGAGGATCCTTGTGCCCAGAGCCACAGTTTCAGGACTGGTTGGTAGTTCTCAAAGAGAAGGAGAAAGAGTTTTGGCTCATCACCGTAACCCGAGTGAAACAGGAACACCTCTCTGCACAAGGGGAGCGATGAATAAGGCTGGAAGGCTGAGCGGCCAGGGTCTGCTCCTCAGACGCCACTGTGTGGCATTGGGTGTTCAGCTAATGCTGCCATGTGGTTGAACCGTAGGTTTCTGCTGTGCCGGGGGCATCTAGGTTACCAGAAGTCTGTGCAGAATCGAAGACAGTATCCTATTCCTTTTTTTGTATGTTAGTATGTCTTCCTCCTAAATCAGTGAGCTTGGTCTCTCATCTCCATGCGCAATGAGGGGGCCTGTAGAAGCCTTGGGTCAGCTGGATGGGTGACTTGGCAGAGGAGTAGCAAGCCGTGGGGGTGAGCTGTGATACTCCTCTGGGTCTGCATCCCAGGACAGGAGGGGTGCGGGATGCTTGCTGTGAAAGTGGTTGAGGTCCAGGTAGAAGCTGAGACCTGGGTTCTGGTTTTGGTGCTGTGTGTCCTTGGGTAAGCCACTTACTGTCTCTGGGCTCCAGGGCCTGCCTCTGTAACTGAGTGCTGCTCATTTATTTAAATACAGGTGTGAGTTTCAGAGTGCCCGTCCGCTTGGCCAGTAGGATCTGAGCCTTGGTGTTGTCATCTGTGAAATGGGGATAAAAGTAGCTTGTGGAGTTGCTCTGAGGATTTAAAGATGCTAACGATCGCTGTTAAAGAGGTGGCTTCCTTTCATCTTCACTGCAGCAGGGTGGGTATAATTATCATCCCTGTTTACAGATGTAGACACCCAGGGACCGAGGGGTTAAGGTCCCGGCCCAAAGTCACAGAGCTGGTAAATGGTGGAGCTGCTTGATTTCTCACCAGGCAGGCGGATTCCACATCCCGAGCTCTTCAGCTGTGATTCTGGGACTGTGCTCAGCCAAGGGATGTAGAAAGCCCACCTCACTGCCTGGCACACTGTAGGTGTTTAGGGAACTTGAGTTTCTTCCTTTCTATCCTTCTAGAATGTATCTGGAAGTGGAGGTCTCCAGAGCCCTGGCAACTACTAGTACTTCTCTTTCTATGGATTTCCCTTTTCTGGATATTTCATATAAATTGAAATCATACCACATACAGGCTTCTGCATCTGGCTTCTTGCAATGCAGCATGATGTTTTTAAGGTTCACCCACCTTGGAGCATGTCCCAGAAGTTCGTTCCTTTTTAATGGCCGAATAGTATTCCATTGTATGGATATAGAGCATGTTGTTTATGCATTTATCTGTTTCTAGAAATTCAGTTGTCCTCTACCTTGGGTACTGTGAATAGTGCTGCTATGGCCCCCCACTGCCTTTTATGGAAGCTTTAGAGGGTCTCTGATTCAGTTTGGTTTCAGGGTCTGTGACTTCTGATGTCCCCTGAGTCCTAGTCACAGGGCAAGCTCACCTGTAACCCTGATTGATGGCTCTGCTGAAGCCAGGAGGGAGAGGCCTGGAGCCTCAGATGAGAAGGGGACAAACTTAGGAGTCTGATGTACTGCTGGCACTGAGCTTGGCTCTGCATACTAAATCTAGTTTCATTTCTGCCAAGGGGGCAGGTAGAGAGTAGAAATTGCTGGTTCTATCTCCAGCCGCAAGCATCTGTTTTCATATCTCCTTCCTGTGCCTGGGGCCAGTGACACTAGCCAGGAAACTCTGCTGTGTGTCCTCGGGCTGCACACTCTGAGCCCCAGTGTTCCTATCTGTAAAGTGGGGATTACAATCCCTAGTCTATAGGGTTGTTGTGAGGATTAAGGTAAAATGGAATGCTTGCTTCCTTTCCTATGAGGATTTGGGGTGGCTGGGTTAGGGACCAGTGATGGAAGGGTACTTGTGTGCAGGTTGATTTCTGTGGATGCCGTGTTGATTAACAACCACCAGGGCCCTTCTGGATCCTCTTAGAAGGGGAAGGAGCTGAGGTTACTCTCATTGTCAAGTTTAGCTGTCACTGCTGGGAAGTTGTCCCCAGCTTCCTTTTTTTCTTTAGTTAACTTTGGTGCTTGGCATATGAATATTTTGGAACTGGGTTGCAACCAATTTCACCTCCAGGTACAAGTAGACTTTGAGCTCATTTTAGAAATATGGGTTTTCTGTTTATTGTATTCTTTAAAAAAGTATTTACAAATTTCCCCCATGCCAGGGGTATTGTGGGGTATTATTTGCAAAGGTTTTTTTTTTTTTTTTTTTTTCCCTGTGGTCAGTGGAAGAATTTGGGACTCTGGCAGACCTGGGTTTGCATTCTGGTTTTACTTTTCCCTCATCAGCTCTGTGACCCTGAATCACAGATCACTGGCCTTTCACTTTCTTCATCTATAAAAATGAGAGTAAATGTGAAAAATAGCTACCTTGTGTCAAATACTGTTCTTTTGGTTTTCAACATTAGACAACCTGAATAAAGCTAGTTAAATGATAAGGGGTATTGCATCTCCCCAGGCAAGAAGTCTGGTGGTAGGACAGGTGTAGGAATGGTTGATTTAGTAGAAAGGATCCAGGTGTTACCCCCTTCTGTCATCAGCCATCCTCAGCATGTAGGTGATTTCTCACCTCCTTGTCACACAAAGGCTGCAGCAGCTCCAGGCATCATGGACAGGTCTGATGAAGTCTAGTGAACTTGGATGGTATTTTCTTCCATGTAATTCCTTTTTATTAGTGAGGAAGCCCCCCCAACCCCCACCCTGAAGACCCCTTGTGGATTTCTCTTAGGTCCCTTTGTCCTGTGTCTTATTCTGGGCTCTTTAGGTCCCCTGGGTCCTTTAGAAAGGATCAAATTGCTTTATTTGGGAAGTCAGGTCCATGGGGGTCAAGATGAGGGAAAAGAAGGGGGAGGGAGACTAGGAGGGATTGAAGCCCTGTGATGCAGTGTACGCTTGATCTGGCTATTGTTTGACGCTGAGCTGAGAAGAGACTTGGCTGGTGTATTTGCATGGCACGTTTGGGAGGGCTGCCAGGAGAAACCATAACCCACATTTGTCAAGAACACTTTTACTTTGCTTGCTGGAGTTTTTGGAAGGTGGAGGGAAGAAAGGTGACACTGATAACTTTTATTTTTTTTTTAAGACTTATTTATTCAGAGAGAGAGAGAGAGAGAGAGAGAGAGAGAGAGAGAGAGAGACAAAGACACAGGCAGAGGGAGAAGCAGGCTCCATGCAGGGAGCCTGACATGGGACTTGATCCCGGGTTCTCCAGGATCACGCCCTGGACTGCAGGCCTCACTAAACCGCTGCGCCACCTGGGCTGCCCTGACTCTCATAACTTTTAAAATTAATCTTTAAACCTTCCTTAAGTCCTAGCGTATTTCTCACCAGTTGCATTACATGGGAATGCAGGGTCTCTGGTGATTAAGACGTAGGCCCTGGAGTCAGACTCCCTGGGTTCAAGTCCAGATGCTGCAGCTCACCAGCCTACAAGGGACCTGTTCTTACATTTAGGGTTGTTTGGAGCATTAGGTGAGTGAATATCTGAAAGCTCTTGGAACAACGCCTGACCGAGTCAGGCTCTGTGCATATTGATGGTGACCCTTGCCCTTTGGCCTCTAGAGCTCAGAGCTGTTTGGCATGTGGTCTCAAGTAATGACAAGCAGCCAATGTTTACTGAGTCTAGGGCTGTACGGGACACAGATCGAAATGCACAGTCTTTGCCTATGTGTATGCCCTCATTGGACTTCCCCCACTGAATGGTTCCTACCCCAGGGGTACCTTCCATCTGTCCTCTGTGGTTTTCACCTGCCTCCTTTCTCCCTCCACTGTGAGCCCAGCACAGCACAGAGGCTGTCAGCCTCTGTGCTGGGGCTTTACCCCGCGCCGAACACATATGGGGCGCCAGAGAAGTGCTTGTTTAGTGACTGGTCAGTGCTTTCTCCTCTACCTCTACTTCTTACCTTATGTCCTTTACTCTCCTAAAAACAGTTGAAGGGCAAGTCCAGATTGTCAATGTTTGTAGGCGATATATGGACAGATGGTTGACCCAATGGAATCCAGTTTAGGATACAACCTATATAGTTGTAGAGGACAAGATAATAACATCGCAAGGGGCTAGGATGGGCCAGTCTAGAGTCATGAGGTTACGTAGTTTATGTTTTCCAACTGCTGGGCAAAAAAGAAAAAAAAAGGGCTCGCTGCCCTGGGCTAACTTGCGTAGCAACCTGGTCTTAACCTGGTCTTCGTCTTTCTCTCTCCCGAGGTCCATCAGGGACAAGTGGCCTGATGCCTGGCATAGATGGATGGCAGGGGATGGAGGCAGGAAGATAAGCTAAAAGAGCATGGGCTTGAGGGTAGAGTGGGGGTAGGAAAGGAGAATCAACAGGATGTGGGCCCTGAGACTTGGGGAGGGGTGAAGAATGAGGAGGAATGCTCAGATTCCTTTGGGGACTGGTGCCTGGGCCCTTGGGAGATGCCGAGGAATAGACCTTTCTTTCCGTCTGCCTAACCCTCGAGAGGATAATGAATGTTGTCTTTGCCTTCTCCATTTGGTAAGCGCAAAAGGTGTTTCCTTTGGGTTGAGTTGAGTTGGGTTGGGTACTCAGGCTCCTGGACCTGACCAGCCTTGGCCTTGCTATAGGACCTTAGGCAAGTCTTCTTCCTCCTCTGGGCCTTTGGCATTGCTTCCTTTCCAAAACAAGAGGTCCGTTCTTTTCTTCAGTGTCATCTATTGAGTGCCTACTGTGCGCACCATTCTGGGCATGGGCACAGACAGGTTTCTGTTCTCATGGAGTGTACATTTTAGTTGGAGGAGGCTGCTGCTGATTGAAGTGGATGCAGAGGAGAAAACATGCCAGTGATATGATGGAGAGTCAGGGGTGCTGAGGTCTACTGTTTGGTTGGAGAAGGACTCCCCGAGGAGCTGGCATTTTAGGCCATAACACTGGAAGGTCTTGGGCAGAGTGTTTTTGGAGAAAGGAATCAATACGTAAAGGCTAAAAGAGAGAACCAGTTTTGGGAACATTGTGAAGGGCATGATGAGATCATGGGGGACATGTAGGCTGTGGTTAAGAGTTTGGATTTTATTCTAAGTGTGATGGGAACCTGGAGGACACCCCCCCCCCAAAATCCCTTTTGATTATTTTCCTCTTCGTGAGTGCTGTCCTTTGAAAAATCTTGTTAACTAAAAAGGTGTGTTTATTAAACAACAGTGTGTACAACTTCAAATTATTTTAGGTCTGTAAAATATGGCGGAGTAATTTATGGATCATAATGAATATCTTTGAGGATGTTCCAGGGATCTAAGGATGGCAGATTGAGACACTCAACTACATAATCTTTAAGGTTGCTCTGTTTCAAACATTCGTACTTCCCAAAGCTGCATGCCATATGATTAAAAAAAAAAAAAAAATACTGCCACCAACCGTTAGAAGGAAAAAGATGGATTTTTGCATAAGAAAAATCGCAAACCCAGTAGATTTCTTCTCTTGTGCACTTGGCTTTACATTGTGCACTTGCCACCTGAAAATGGCTCTGGGGAAGGGGTGTCATGGTTCTGCTTTTCTTTTCTCTGCCCTAGAGAATCTTGATTCTGCTTCTGTGTCCTTCTGCCTCAATTCACGATGCGGTGGCAGGAGGGAGTGCTGGGGAGCTGTTCCAGGGTTGGATGTATCTTTGGGGAGGAACACTGGGTAGCTCGGCCTGCATAACCGAGTTAATCCATTGTTTGTAACCTACCTCTGGTTTAATCGAGTTCCCTTATCCAGTGTCCTCGCACTCTAATCCCTGCCAGCGGGCCTTTTTAAATGCACGAGTTAACACCCCATCCCCATTATTAAATTCTCAACTGCTTTATCCCTGATTTGCATTTTCCGTGGCTGAATGAATGCGCTGACTTCCGTTTTCTTTTTGTGTTACAGATGGTGTGCGCAGGTGACTGTAAGTACCACTTCCCTCTCTTCTCTTATGTTGTTCGCTACCGCCCCCTGACGGACACAGCAGCATTTACAGCAATGTGAACAACCCCAGAAAATGCTAGTTTGTTCAAACTCTCTTAGTTTCCAGTTTTTCTTTAGAAGTGGGGTGAGTGTGGAAACAGCAAGTGAAGGAAAGAATTCAATTGAGCAACTTTGACAAAAATTTTATATTTTCTGTGATTTTTTTCTCGCCAGCCTACCTCTGTGGATGATTTTTAAAAAGACTTAAATTTTCATAATGCAGTGTGGTTTATATTTATTTTATGCACTGCTAGCCAATAAGTTTTTTTTTTTGGTTGCTACAGTGCTCCATGATTTTTAAAGTGGTGTAAAGGGTTTGTGTAACCTTTGGAAAACCAGACATAGCCTCCTGTATATTTTTCTTCTGTGTGGAGGGTTGAGTCCCAGTTGCTAACTGAGGTTGGTCCATAGACGTACTCCCTGGTCTAGAGTAAAATGAGAAAAATAAGGCTATCATAAGTTTTAAAATGAAGCTAAATATATTTAGTTGAAAGCACCATTTATTCTGGGATTATGTTCTTACTAATTTTGGGGGTCGTAATTTGTTTCTATAAGTAAAGATAATAGTAGTTGGTAGTCTGTTTTTTTTTTTTTTTTAATGTACCTTCCAGAATAAATAAAAATTGGTAGCTTTTATCTATCCTCAAAATTTGGGAACTCCCCCCCCCCCCCGATTGGTAAAGCCCCCAATCTGTGAACCATGGAGATAAAATAATTAGAATGTTCTTTCAGGGCCAAAGAAAGGGGGCAGATCTTGCTGAAACCTTCTAATAAAACCAATCTCAGTTAATAACAGTGATTATGCAAAGTCTGTACAAACAATGGGAAGAGCTCTGCAGTTGCTTTTTCTTGCTTGAGAATCAGTTTGGTAAATAAGCTGGTAGGATACCTTTACAGGCTTGAATCACTGGTGCCAAAGCAGAAAACTTCTATGCACAGAGGTAGTATTTTAAAGCAGGGAAAGAGGATATGAAGGAACTAGGATTCATTTTAAAAATCATAATAAAAACCTGCTGTATAGCGAGCATATTGTGGGAGGTGCCATTTTGCTAGTTTTCGTGACCACTGGTTCAGGCTACTCAGCTTGGTCACATTTATCACTGAAAAGTTTCCCGGTGCCTTACTAAGATGAATGTCGGTGTCTGTAGATGTGACTGTTACGCAGTCACAACCGAAGCCTCAGACACAGGAAAGAAGAGTGAAACGCAAACTAAAGTCTGTGAACTGTAGTGATAATAATTAGAATGTTCTCTTAGAACTTTGAGTAAAATCACATGCTAACGACCAGCAGGATGGGATTCTGAACCCGGATTTTATAAATGTCCAAATCCAGTGACCTTGGTTATCATGTCATGCATGGTGCCTTAAAAATGGTCCTTTATGTTTAAAATAGTGTATTAGAGCTGTCAACAGAGGAACCCAAGGAGGAGAGGTTTTAAGGGGCTAATTCCAGGTCACGCAGCTAAGGGGCAGAGCAGGTTCTTGCATCCCATATTCAAAGAGCAGCTCCTTTCTCTTTATGCCATCCTCTCTCATGCCATCTTAGTGCCCGAAAATGGCAGAGCTTCCTCCTAGTATCAGTGCTTGGCAAAAGAGTTAGCTTCTCCATCATGCAAGCCCTCTTCACAGGCAGTGTTTTCTAAGAATGATGAGATAGACTCCTTTTGCATCTTGGGTCTTTTTTGTATCAGCTTCTATATAGATTTAATCCATGTTCAAGTCATAGCCAACATTGCTAACTCCACCATTTTTGTCTCCTGTGTTTTAAATAACACACATGCATACATGTATGCACATGCATCTAAAATTAGTTTGTAGGAGCAAAGTCCAAGAAGCAAA
Organism: Vulpes lagopus; assembly: GCF_018345385.1. Taxonomy (NCBI): domain Eukaryota; kingdom Metazoa; phylum Chordata; class Mammalia; order Carnivora; family Canidae; genus Vulpes; species Vulpes lagopus. Next base: position 65,205,502 of record NC_054834.1, on the reverse strand, counting down.
GAAAGGGAAATGAAATTCTGTGATTGCACAGTTCACTTCTAAAAAGTGGACATGTAGAGCCGTCCTGACTCTTACAATTTACTTTCGTTCTCTTTTTAAAAAAGATTTTATTTATTTATTAGAGAGAGAGAGAGCACATGCATGAGCAGAAGGCAGGGGAGGAGCAGAGGGAGAGGGAGAAGAAGCAGACTCGGGGCTTGATCCCAGGACCCTGAGATCCTGACCTGAACTGAAGGCAGACACTTAATGGGCTGAGCCACCCAGGCGCCCCTTACATTTCTTTTTTAAATATAATTTTTTCCCCTGTCCTTCGGGAAACAATGTTTAAGTAGAACCCATGTTTGTGTTTGACATCGAAGCTTTTTCCGTCAATACAACCAGTATGACCACAACATGGGAAGACACGAGTGCAACTGTCTCTATGTACATGACTACAGAGAACAGTGACATGGAGAGTAACCAGACGACTCTTGATAAACATCCAACAAGGAATAACGTCACAGACTTTAGTCCAACAGCTCCAAACATGTCCTTTGTCACTTCAGATATAGTCAACAAGACTTCAGAATGGGAAGCTCCCATGGCTGTAAATGAGATAACAGGTAAGGTGAACTCCCGGGAAGGGTCGTGAACATTTCCTTTTCACCTTGTCCATTCAAGTTGCCTATTGGGGAGAGATTGGTTTTCATTAGCAGTGGAAAAGGAGAAAAGATTCTCTATTATTTTAAACCCAGGAGTTCAGATCATTTGGCCAGACGATTTGGTATTAGGGTCCTAGGTGTTTTGGGAGGTTTTAAGTCATTCCAACAGACAGTTTTATTTATTTTAATTTTAATTTAATTTAATTTAATTTATTTATTTAAAGATTTTTATTTATTTATTCATGAGAGAGAGAGAAAGAAAGAGAGAGGGGGTGGGGGTGGGGCAGAGACACAGGCAGAGGGAGAAGCAGGCTCCATGCAGGGAGCCCAGTGTGGTACTTGATCCTGGGTCTCCAGGATCATGCCCTCGGCTGAAGACGGCACTAAACCACTGAGCCACCGGAGCTGCCCCCAACAGACAGTCTTAAAAATCCTTGTCTATTATTGGCTAATATTTACTTTTCTCTTAAGGCTTGGGAACAGAGACCTCATTAGACATGTTCTTTTTTTTTTTTTTTTTTCATTAGACATGTTCTTGATGGTGTCAGTACTTAGTAGGCTTCTCTTAAGCTCTGCAGGAAAGTTGATGCTGGTTTATATTCTCAGGAATTCTTGCTGGGCCTGAAAGTTTGGTATGCTTTTTGAGGAGTGTGTGTTTCAAATGAAGTAATAGCCCTGTGACACTTGGTAAGGTTGAAATTTTTATTTAGCTTAGATGTCAGTACCCTCAGCCACGTGTTATAGCTGCAAATTTAGCTCTGTCTCTCTTTCTTTAAGCTGGAAAGAACTAAAAATATAAAAAAAAAGACGAGAAGCTTTTTTTAAATCGAAAAGAAGCAAAAATTTACAAACGAGATCCTCTGTTGCTTTTCTGATCTGGAGATGTAATTTTTTGGCTGGTGAGGGCCACAGAAGCTTGACCTCCTGGAGCCCATGGTTTGAAGTGACCACCTGCCTAGCATAGTACCTTCTGCACATGGAACAAGCAAACCAAACCAGGGGTTTTCAGTAGGTTTTTAAAGCCAGGAAATGATTTCTTTAAATAATAAAATCTTGCCCAGAAGCCCAATAAGTGAAAAGAACTGGAGAGAGAGAGGAGCAACGGGGGTGGGTGTCACAGGTACCTTCAAAAAAAACTCTTGGAGCTCCTCAGAGCAGAGTTTTTGAGGCAAAAAAACAAAAACAAAAACTCTTATGATTAGAGGCTTGCTATATTATGAAAGAGAGAAGAACAGGAGGAGAGGGCAGGGAGAAGATGAAGAGAGTGAAGGAGGAAAAAGAAGACGGAATTTAGCAATGGTGATGGGGATCAGGTTACACAGGATTGGTGGCTATAGGAAAGTGGAGGTGGAGAGGGAGCAAGAAGCTCCCAGGAGCTGAGTGTCCTCCCTCTACCTGAGGGAGGACCTACCTCCCTGGGACAAGGCTTTGTTCATCAGCTACTATTTATTGAGCACATACTATGTGCTCAGTTGCTCTTTATACATTGTACTGTCTTCACACTAACCCCAAGGGCCACAGTGAAAAACTGTAATGCCAAGGAGTTGGGATTCTTCGAGGGCTCAGTTCTTGAGCATGAAGTGGTAGGAACCCAGGGGGCCTGGCTTCAGAGTACTAGGCAATTCTGAAGCTGGCAATAGTCGGTTACCCCAGGTCCTTCCGCTGACTACTTTTTTGGTGTTACATTTCTTTCCAAAAGAAAAAGGACACAGGAGTGACCCCATTTAGAAATCTTGGCGCCCAAGATGTTTGATGTGAAGAGTAGACTCCAGGAGGGGATTAGCTTGCTTTAGAGCCAGCCACACCTCCCACTTCAGCCCCTGCAGACCTCAGGCAGGGATTTACTGTATCCCCAACATTGCCCGTGGTACATGTGCTCAGAGCTGGAGCCTTGGGTTCTGATTTCCCTGACGCCACCAGTGATGTGTGTTTTTGAGCCAGTCACTCCGCCTCTCTGTGTTTCTACCTTGCCCTCTCCAGAATGAAGGGAGCAGACATCATGTTGGCTGAAATGTCTGGTTTATGTCACAGCCAGCCAAATAAAGTGATGGAAAGAGTGGTGGGGGTAGATGGGAGACATTCTGAAGAACCCCTTTGGGGTTGGAATGCAGGGATGAGTTCCTCAGTTGAAATGTCTGGGTGCTATGAAATGATACGATTTGTATTATCTTGACTTGAGACCTTTAGAAGTAGCAAACTATCACTTTGTGTGGAGCTTTGTTCCGAATGCCCAAAACAAAGATGATTCAATGCTGCTGTTTGACAGTTTCAAAAACTGTTTCGAAGAGTGTCAAATCACTGTTGAAGTGAATGTTGAGGGGAGTGGGACAGACCCTCAAAATCTTGGGTTCCTAGGTGTCTTCTTTTCTCCATAATGCTATATATATTTGTTCCTGCTGTGAAATGATGAAATTGCACTGGACCCTGATATCAAAAAAATATTCTTAACGGGTCATATGGAAAAATATCAGTGACCCCAGTCATTCTTTGTGAGGAGTGACTGCAAATGGCTTATTCCATCAATGCCCATTGTGTGTTTTTAAAATAGAACCAAGTCCAGTTTTTGGTCTTCGTCTTGCCCTCCTGGGTTTCACGCAAGCTACTCTTACCTGGAAGAATGCCAATGGCACTGCCACCTGTCGGCTGCTCCTTGAAAGCATCGGAAGTAGTAAGGATTTGACGCAAGACTCAGTGGTCAATATCTCACGCCTGATACCAGGAACTCGAAACAAGTTCACCTTGTCTTTCTCAGGCCCGAATGAACAGAGAGAGTCCTCGGTTATAAATAATAGCTTAGGTGAGTTTACAAAAGTGTGCTTCTTATCTGCCTTGCTGGCTTTGCCTTTCAGTAACGTCATAGTTTGAAGAAATATCATTCTTCTATTTGTCCAGGATTTTAGAATTTATAGAGGGCTTTCCTTCACATTTCGGTGCGACCCTACATTTGTATGAAGAAGGTGGGGTATGTTCTTCTTTTACAGGTCAGATCACTGGGGTTCAGAACGGTAATGGGGGTTGGAACTTTTTGAGTCTGGCATCCCAGAGAGGAGCTGGCCCCTTTAGCTTTATGAACTTTCAGCAGAACGAATAACAGATGTGTTAATTCGAGTAGGGCTATGGGAGGAACTTGCCACATCCATTGAGAAAAGGGATGCTTAGCAAGTACTTCTGGCAGACATCTACTGAATTGCCAATGGAGTGGCCATTTGCAGATGTTAAGCATTTTCAGAGGGAACCTGGTGAATTGAGAAGAACCTAATCCCCATTTTACACATAAAGAAACAGCTATACAGTGGGTGTTAGGATTCGTGACTGCAAGTGACAGAAGCCAAACTTTTTTAAAAAGTGATTTTCTTTATTTATTCATGAGAGAGAGAGAGAGAGTGAGAGTGAGGTAGAGACTTAGGCAGAGGGAGAAGCAGGCTCCCCTGTGGGGAGGCCCAGTGTGGGACTCCATCCCAGGACCCTGGGATTGCGACCTGAGCCAAAGGCAGATGCTCAACCACTGAGCAACCAGGTACCTCTAGAAGCCAGACTTTAAGTAGTTTGGGCCAGAAGAGCAACTTATTGGCTTGTACCTATTTTCCCACAGTGGACAGTAAGGCCTGGAGGAAGGAGATGAGGTGACTCCCATGTCCTCTTCCTCCTTCTTTCTGTACCAGCCTCATTCTCAGAGCAGCTCCTTCCACTCACCTCAGGGAGAAACCTACCAGCAGGTTTCCCGTTTTACCCTCTATCAGAAGGGGTATGGCCCAGGGGAGAAATTCCTAGAGCGGGCTCTGATCAGCTAGGTTTGAGTCATGTGGCTGTCCCTGGATGACCATGTTTGGAGTTGGGTGGGAGAAGTTTTCCTGAAAGAAGGGGAAGAGTGGAAAAGAGCTGAGCTGGAAAGAGAAGCACAGATATCTGGTGGTACCTGGGATAAAAGTAGAAAGTAAAATATCTGCCAAAAATTGAGGCCTTTTGAGGAGGATGTATCTCTCTCGGGGGAAGGAAGGGAAGAATTTGTGGAGTACTAGCTGTGGGCACTGCCTGATGCATCCTCTTGTCAGGGAGGTGCTTTCGGTTGCAGTTAATGTATTTGACTCTTGTGTTTGGAACAGATGCCAGCAGCACAGAGAGCTCCTCCCAGCAGTCCATGACCCCCACTGCCTCTGTGTCTCAGTCTGACCTCCAACATGCAGACCCGTCTTCTGACCATCCTCTGACCCAGCATGCAGACCCGTCTTCTGACCATCCTCTGACCCAAGACACGGAAGTCCTGCTGTTTGGGTTGAAGTCCAACACACAGTACAAAGCCACTGTTTATTCTCAAGCAGCAGATGGCACAGAAGGACAGCCCCGAAACATAACTTTCAGGACAGGTATGTTGAATTTTGTAGAATGTCTTCAGCCAGAGTTTTCCAGCACAGAGTTTTGTCCTCTGTGATTCTGGTTCTCAGTTATCTCTTGCTTCATAAACAGTTTTGTTGTCAGTGGCAGTTTTCTGGAAGAGGGTTTGGGCAGAGCAGATCTAGTGAGTTTCTTCATCACTGTAGCCAAGACGCTTCTTTCCTTCAGCTCAGTAAAGCATATGAAGCAACTACTATGTACAGACACTAGGTGATACTTCATGTTTTTCTTTCGAGTCTTTGCACATGAACCAGTGACAAACTGGTGTAGTATTTTTCCCTTAAAAATAAGTATTTGTGTTGTCATTGTTGGTTAATTATTTTCCCCTTCAGATAAGAAAAAAAAATTATTTTGGCCTGACCTTAGAATGCATGCTGATCTTTCTTTTGAAACTTGTTGACATGCACATTGCTGCTTCCTACCTATAATTTAGCGGTACTTCCACTCTGTATATAGACCAGTATTTGGAGGTGTTTTGGATTGGTACTGATGAGGGGGACAAAGAAATGCATGATTCCTCTCTGGCGGGATTCTGTATAGATGGGGAATTGAGCGAGATGCACATGCATTGAGAGGCACATGGTCCAGCCCTAAGGGCTCAGGATTAAATGCTGTACCAGTGTCCTCCTCAGGGATTTGGTTGAGGCAACATGAGCTAACCCTGGTCACCTGATCCAAAAATATATGTATTCTCGGGATCCCTAGGTGGCGCAGCGGTTTGGCGCTGGCCTTTGGCCCAGGGCGCGATCCTGGAGACCCTGGATCGAATCCCACATCAGGTTCCCGGTGCATGGAGCCTGCCTTCTCCCTCTGCCTGTGTCTCTGCCTCTCTCTCTCTCTGTGACTATCATAAATAAATAAAAAATTAAAAAAAAAAAATTGTTTCTAAAAAAAAAAAAAAAAAATATATATATATATGTATTCTCGAAGGCTATCAGAGACCTATAGAATGGAGGAATAGGGATGGGGGCTGAGGGACACAGGGTAGAAAATAAGACAAGTATCCACTCTGGAAGGCTGGATCACACTGGACCTGGTGACACACCATCGGGATTCAAAGTCCCAAGATGGAGAGGGTGTCGCATTCCTGCTTCCTGCATGGCTGTGTTGGGGAAAGGAGTGCTGTTCCCCAGGTTTTATGTGGGTGGTAGGCTCTTCCTTCCACCAAGGTGGGTTGGGGTGCTATTTGGAAGAAGTAGCCATGGAAAGCAACACATGGCCACTGTCCACTGCAGCTGCCCACCAAGTGCTCTGGGGATTGGAAGGCTGGAGCATGAGTTTAACATCAAATCCTAAGGGAAAGCCTCTTCTGTAGGTGGGATTTGAACTTGTTTTGAAAAGAGAATAGGATTTGAATAAATGGAGAGAAGGAGGAAGACCTGCCCATTGAGGAAACCTTATGGGTGAAGGTCCAGGCAGCAGACACCAAGATACGAAGGTAGAGAGGCACTGGGAGTCCATAACAGCTCAAGGACCCAGATAATTCTAGAGGGGTTGATTTCATTTCTGGAGAGATATGATCATGTGATTGAGAGTTGTGTTTCTCTTAGAGAGTGGGGTGGGGGTCATGCTGTAGAGTACTCAGAGGCAATGACTGGTCATGGTGCTTGCACAGGGTTGGACAGTCTGGGCAGGACACCTATGAAAAGTTGTATCTGTAAAGAATTACTGCTTTTCCTGGTGTCTACCTTGAAGGAGGGTCCACTCGTGTCCTCCTTTCTTCTTTCTCTTTCTACTAATGGGTAGAGAGGGGAGGATGTAGCTATAGGAAAGGCTGCTTGACTTCTGGAGATCCTCAGTGACCTGGCAGGTTGGCAGGTGGGAGGGCTTGATCTCTAGAGGCTGGGTCAAGTTGGAGGAGGAGGAAGGATGGGCCCTCTAGGGGTGCCTTTGACAGGGGTAGGCTGTCCTATGCACAGATGCTTGTGCAAGAGGGTGAATGGGCCCCCTGCCAAGCAGTGTCCCCAGAGCTGGATCCATCCAACAACGCTTTGCCTGATTTGCTAAGAGGGGTCATGTGGATTAGTATGGGTCTTGAGTTCCCTGCTTTTAAAGGGGTTTGAGCAGGGTGCCTGGGTAGCTCTGTGGTTAAGTGTCCTGGGATCCAGCCCTGCATTGGGCTCCCTACTCTGTGGGGAGCCTACTTCTTCCTCTGTCTTCTGCCTCCCTCTCTCTGTCTCTCATGAATAAATAAATAAAATCTTAAAAAAAATAAAGTGGTTTGAGCAGAATTAAAATAATAGTGATTGTACTTTAGACTCTTAGTTGTATGGATAAACACAGCCTGGTTTGTATTGAACTGCCCTAGCCTTGATAAATAATAATTATGGTCACCCTAACCCTCTCTGTGTGTTATGTATGTGAGTGTATCTATGTAGACATACGCACATATGTACACGTATCATACCAGGCATTTTTTAGGTGACTAGGTAGGTGGGATGGGGGTTAAGGAAATCATCAGAGCATTGTTGAGACACCTGAGCAAGGTGAAAGAAGTGCTTCTGGAACCCAGTGAGGGCTGGGGCAGTGGAGGAGGCAGACACACCAGAGCAACAACCCAGAGCAGAGGCAAGGGGAAGAAGACTTGGACGGCTTTCTTCTCTGCCTCCCGGTAGCCTGCTTGCAGGCCTGCAGGTGGAACCCTATCCCAGGCCATCTTGCAGGATGCCCCAGGGGTGCAGTGTGTAGAAGTCAGCCTCCCTGGGCACAGAGCAGGCAGGAGAAGGATGGAGGATGGATTGGGAACATGAGGTGAGCAAGTGGCAAATAACCAGAGCTCTGTGTTATCTTGAGATTAGGAGTGTTACCCCAATTTTACAGATGAGGAAACTGAGCTCAAGGGATTTTTCTAAGATCTACCTGGCCATTAATGCAGAGCTAACCTCGGAACCCAGACCTGCTTCATGCCAAAGCATGTGATCTTTCATAGATCCTGTAGAGTATAGTTCATACTGGATGGATGGATGCTTGAGAGGGTTTCTGGGTCATCCCGGTACCTGGGCACGCATGAGTCGAGTCCATGTTATTGTTTGAGGAGCCTGTCATAGCTCTAAGAGTAAACTCATAAGAAGAACAAAGACTGACTATGCAGTTGCAATCGGCTGCGTTGTTTTGCACTGATGATGACACCTGACATTTGCTGGGACCCCCATACATTTGTGTATATTGTGGTTGTGGGTAAATGGTGCAGAATAGGAAGGCACAATCGCTGAGATTATTTCTTACTGTAGATGCCATGCCCTGATGATGGTTTCTTTCTTTCTCTTTCTCTCTCTCTGGCTTGGCCATACTGGTTACTGTTAACTCCTCTTGTGTCTTCACAGTTGCCAGTCAAGTTACTGATATTGAAGTTGTGAACATCACTGCGACGAGCATGAACCTCACCTGGAAAATCAATGATAATGAGTCATCCTCTCTCTATAGCTACGAGATCCAAGTTGCTGGGGAGACTGGTTCCTTCAACCTCAGTGTCAATACGAAATGGGTCTTTATCACTTTGCTCAACTCGAGTACTTTATACAACATCACAGTGCGTCCTTTCCTTGCCAACGTTTCTGAGGGCCTGCCGGGTTTTCACCAAGTGTACACCCGTGAGTTCACTCATTGCTTTGCTAAACTTTCTCACCTGCCTGCTATGTGCGAGGCCCTGGTATGAAACAAAGCTCTGTTCCTGCCTCAGGAGAAGCACAGCTCAGTGTATGAGCCCACAGAGACTCTCACCTTCTTCAGGATGTATGCTGTAATAACAGGGATCATTGATTGACCTCCCCATGTGCTGAGCATTGTCTCATGTGATGTTCACAGATCTGTGACATGGTTGTTGTTGACCTTATTTTATGGATGAGGAAGCCATAAGAGAGGTGCTGGGAGGCAGGTGTCACACCTGTTAAATGGCAGAGATGGGGTTAGATGGTTGGGCACTCTTGACTCTAGGCTGGGCTTGTCATGACCATTCTAGTGTAGTGGAGGCAAATCAGTGCATGGAGACAAAAAGAGCCTGGATATTCATGTTCCTTTGTCTTTTAGAGAGTGACATTATAATGGAGCAGGGCACAGATATATATCATCGTTTTTTTTTTTCTTCTTAACTATGCCTTAAAGATAAGATGATAGGCAGCAAATAAAAAGCTTTCTGTATCAAAGAAGGTCCAATAATTAAAACAATAATGGTATACCAGCAGTATATAGTATAATAGTATCAGCGTTGTACCATGTAAGGGGCTTTAGGATCCCTGTGTTACAGATAAGAAAGCTGCAGCCCAGCTGAATGATTTGCCCAGGGCTATAGAGCTAGCCTGCAAGTGGCAGATCAGAGACTTGTGCCTGGCTCTGGACCCAGGGTTCGTTTGACAGAATGCTTTCTTTTAGGTGTGTGTTGCTTCTTGGGAAGCACATCTTAGTTGATTTTTTTGGTTTGTTGGTTTTTGTTTTTTTAAGAGAGAGACAGTGAGGTGGAGGGCAGAGCAGTAGGCAGAAAGAGAGGGGGAGACAGAGAATCTTAAGCAGGCTCTATGCCCAGCATGGAGCCCAACATGGGGCTCGATCTCATGACCCTGAGATCATGACCTGAACCAAAATCAAGAGTTGGACACTTAACCAATGGAGCCATCCAGGCGCCCCCACACTGTAGGCATTTTTACAGATGTCTTACCCCTTTGGGGGTAAATGGAATTTGTTTTCACTTCTCCACCTTTTACATTTTTTACTGTTTAATCCCTTTAAGTTGGTCCGAGGGTTGTGGGTTATTGTTAAGCTGTTTATTAGTCAGGATTAGGTTTGGTGGTGAGTAACAGAAAACTTCCCAAGTATACATGGCTTAAACAAAACATTTTCATTGTAAAAGAAGCACAACGCCAGGCAGGATGGGATGGTAGAGTGTTAGCCAGGCTCCCCTGCAGGACACAGAAACTATGAGCTTTTTTAAGCCAAAAGGAGTTTAATCCTAGGAAGTGGGGGCTTATGGAATTATTGTGAAGGCTGGTGTATTATTTTGCTGGGGCTGCCATGACAAAGTGCCACAGACCGGAAAGCAACAGAAATTTATTTTTCACAGTTCTGGAGGCAAGAAGTCTGAGATCAAGATGACACATGTGGGGTTTCCTCTGAGGCCGCTCTCCTTGGCTACCTTCTCCTTGTGTCTTCACATGGTTGTCCTTTGGTCTACACATGTCTGTGTCCTAATTTCTTTTTATAAGGACACCGGTTATACTGGATTAGGGTCCACTCTAATGACCTCATTTTACTTTGATCACGGTTTAAAGACCGTATCTCCAAATGTACCTCATATTTTGTGGTACTGAGGGTTAGTACTTCAACATAGGAATTTTGAGGGGACACAATTCAAGTTGTAACAGCTGGGGAGCAGGCTTTAGGCTGGGACCCAGGAATGACTCCCACCTTAAGGGTGCACCTTGGTTACAGAGCTCCGGGGATGTATGTTCTCAGCTGTAGTTCAGGATCGGAAAGCCACAGGCACCACCACAGCCACAATGTTGGTTCTAGAGCTAGGCAGCCTGAGCTCCGGGTGTTGCATGTCTATTCCAGTGACAAGGAGGAGGAGGGACAGAAGATATGGCTCCACACTTTCCTAGAAGTCATCTAGCAGCAGGGGAGGCTGGGAAACGTAGTCTTTCTTTCTGATGGCCATATACACAGCTAAAAATCTGTTCTGAGCAATTAAAGACAGAGTGGGGTAGAGATCAGTATTGTCCCATGTCAGGAGCCTCTGCTGCATGTCCCTAAGCAGAGATTCTTTCATTTCTAGTGAATGACTTTGTACAACCAAGAAATGTGCAGTTTCTATGCTCTTATAGCCAAGTGTTTTCTCAGTGGCCAGAAAAACCAGTTTCTGAAGGGCTTGTGTTGGAAATGATAATACAAGGAAGAGAAAAAGACAGGTCAGGTGTCCCAAGTGTTCATTTAATCTCAGTGTAAATACTTTTATGAAGTTCAGTCATTCTTGTCTTCTGGAGAAATAGGTTCCTAATCTAGTTGTTTACTTTTTTTCCTCAGCCCCTCATCCAGTTTCTGACTTTCGAGTGACGAGTGTTAGCACAAGGGCTATTGGCTTAGCTTGGAGCAGCAATGACTCAGGTATCTTTAAGATATTTACCTCGAAGAATGGAACGGAAAGAATTCAGGAGAACACAACCACCTACCAAAGTATCATCATTGATGGCCTAACCCCTGGGACTGAGTATAGTTTTGAAATATTTCCGCAAGGACCAAATGGGACTCAAGGGGATTCCCAAACAGTTTGGCATAGCACTGGTAAGAAAATAGGCTGTTTTCTGCAAAACGGTTTCTTGAAGTCAGTGTAACTTAAAATGTCAAGTTTTCCAAATACTGCCTTTCCTTTTATCTCAGAAAAATATTTAAAAAAATTATAATGATAGTAATGCATATTCATTTTATAATATACACAGACAAGCAAAAAGAAGCAAATGACATGGTAAACTATCCACTAGAAATAATCACTGATAACTTTTGGTATGTTCTTGGTATATGAAATAATTACTGATAACTTTTATGATTTTACAATTTTAAGATATATACAGGGGTGTGTGTGTATTTTTAAAGATTTTATTTATCTGAGAGAGAGAGAGAGTGAGTGAGAGGAGAGAGAGCACAAGTGATGGAGAAGAGGCAGGAGGAGCAGAGGGAAGGGGAGAAGCAGACTCTTCACTGAGCAGGGAGCCCAGTGCAGGGGTCAACCCCGCACTCCAGGATCATGACCCAAGCCTAAAGTAGACGTTCAACCGACTGAGCCACCCAGTCACCCATTATATATATATATATTTTTTCTCTTACAAACATTGAGGTCATTCTGTTGATGTGGTTTTATAATCTGCTTTTTTCTACTTAGCAGCTTATTGTGGATATTTTTCCCTTTCAACACAAATATTTCTACAGGATAATTTTAATACCTGCCTGGCATTTAGACAAATCAAAGGTCGACAGATAATAATGGCCCATGGGCCAAATCTGGCCCACTGCCTATTTTTGTGAATAAAGTCTTATTGGAACACAACCATGCTTATATATTTACATATGGTCTACAACTTCTTTTGTGCTAGAAATGAGTAGTTGCAACAGAAAATATATGGCCCACAAAGCTTAAAATATTAATTCTGTGGCCCTTAAAGAAAAACTTACTTGACCCCTGAGATAAATCATTGTTCAAAGTATGACCCAGGGATCCTTGAGAGTTCCCTAGTTTTTTTCAAGGGGTCAACAAGGCATTATTATTATCATAATGCTGCTAAAATGTTATTTGGCTTCTTCACTTTTATTCTTTCATGGTGACTGTATGATGGAGTTCTCCAGATGCTATGTGACAAGGGATGACATCACCACTCTGATGGCTAATGGAACGTATGCTGGTGTATTCTTTCGTTTTAAAAATATCATTTTTATTTCTAGTATAGTAAATATAAACATAGCCTGCATAAAAAAAAATTCTCTTTTAAGAGGTGAAGGAGTCCTGAGACTCAAAGTTTAAGAACCATTGATCTGGATGTATTGTAAATTATTTAAGTACTCCTCTATTGTTGAATAAGTAGATTATTTACAGTCTTTCATAAACAACATTGTTCTTTAAGGTTAAATGATATTGATGAAGGTATCTTATGAAAAAACTTAATGTTCATTACTATTGTTTTTAAAATTTGAAATAAATTTTTTGGGGGAAAGTTTGGAAAAAATGCACTGTTCTTTGATCGTAAGAGAATTGAAATCTTTTATACAGAGGGAAGAATAAAGAAATGAGACTAGTTCCTTTAGCCACACATGAAATCAGGTGGGCTTTTGAGATTTTCCTTGTATAGGTTTCTTTAACTCCGTTGGTTGGGTTAAGATTTTTTTTTTAATGGGTTAAGATATTGATAGTTACTTGGAAGTTCTACTTTCAAAATAAGGAACTGCAAATGTGTATTCCTCAGATGAAATATAATAATTCCTTTTCAAGTGTGAATTTTGGATTAGACTGTTGATATGGGCTCTTAATGTCAACATATATTTCTTTCCTTCTTTTGAGAATTTGCTAATAATGAGGATCACCATGGTGGGGGACCCTTGATATTGTGTGACTTGCCAGTCACCAGAACTAAGTATAACAATAGTTTAATATATTGGGGGTTGATAAAGTGCTGGGCTCTCATCCTTTATTTTTTAATTTTTATCACAACTTCATGAGGTAGGTACTGTTGACCTATTTTCCAGAGTAGGAAATGGGAGGTCTGTGAGCTTAATAACTGGCCCAGAGTGACAAGGTAGTGAACTGGCTTCTGTCTGGCTTTGAAGAGTGAGGTCTTAGTGACAGTGTGGACTGACACTTTGACGTGGTACAGCTGCAAAGTAATTTAGGACTGTTCCTTGAGGAGAAGGCATCTCTTGCATTGTCGCCCATAACTGAGTCTCACTGAATGGAAATCAAGAAGAGTTGTAATAAGTCTCTTAGGGGATTACCATTGTATTATTGAACAACTTCTGTTATTATTAAAATTGATATAACAGCATTAAAGGAAATTTTGAAGAAACCAAACAAATACTGTATGACCCAGTAATCCCAGTCCTGTGTGTGTGTGTGTGTGTGTGTGTGTGTCTGCATGTGTTTGTATCCAGAAGAATTAAAAGCAAGGACTTCACATAGTTATTGTATACCGGTGTTCATAGTAGCATGAGTCATGATAGCTAAGAGGTGGAAGCAATTAAGTGTTCATCAACAGAGCAGTGGATAGACAAAATATGGTATAGCCACACAAAAGAATATTATTCAGCCATAAAAAGGAATGAAATTCTGCTAGCTGCTGCAACATGGATGAGCCTCCAAAACATTATGCTACATGAAAGAAGCCAGACACAGAAGGACAAATATTAGGTTTCCATTCACAAAAGGTTCTTGGAATAGGAAAGTTCATAGAGATGAATGTAGAATAGAGGTTACCGGGGGGTGGGGGTGGGAATGTTGCTGTTTAATGGGAACAGAGTGTATGTTAGAGGTGGGTGATGAAATGTTTTGGGTATGGATGATGGTGCTGGTTACACAACATTGTATGTTTGTATGTATGTGGCATGAATGTGTTTAATGCCACTGCGTTGTACATTTACAAATGGTTAAAATGATGAATATTATGTGTATTTTATCACCATCAAAAGTAAGGGATTAAAAAATAACTCCACTCTTCTAACCCAGCTGAATTGCTTTCACATCTGTGTCCATAATATAGGTTTTGTGTACATCAGTAATTATTATACAAACCATTGTATTTTGTATGATTTTTTTTTTTGACTCAGTGTGGGCTCTAGCTTCCCTTCCATTGTAAGTATGATCTTCATGTTTTTAGTGGCAGCAGAATGTTTCATTAGGTAGCCAGATCACAGTTTACAAAGCCCTTCTTCTTCTTCTTTCTTCTTTTTTTTTTTTTTTTAAGATTTTTTATTTTATTTATTCATGAGAGACAGAGAGAGAGAGAGGGAGAGGGGCAGAGACACAGGCAGAGGGAGAAGCAGGCTCCATGCAGGGAGCCCGACGTGGGACTCCATCTTGGGTCTCCAGGATCACGCCCTGGACTGAAGGTGGCGCTAAACCGCTGAGCCACCTGGGCTGCCCAAAGCCCTTCTTTTTTTATGGAATATTTAGATTATTTATAGGTTCTTTTACCTTTATAGATAGTGGTTTTCTCTTATGGTCTTTTGTCTGTAGAATCCCTTTAACATCAGGAATCTGGCTGGTGGTAGAGAAAGAAGCCTCTCAAAGCTACCTCCCTTGAAGGAGAACCCACTTATAAAAAATAAATTTTGGAAGAGGTAGTACATGCACGTGGTACAAAATAATAAAAAAATGCAGAAGGTTTTACACTGAAAATATTCCCCTCTTTTGTCCCCTCAGCCACTCAATTCCTCCCATTAGAGGTGACCTTTGTTCCCAGGTGAAGAGAGAAGTGTTTTGAAAACAAGGGCAGAGAAGAGGCCCCATTTAGGTAGTTATTTCTAAATAACTAGAAGAGGACCTAGAAGGTCCTAGAAGAGGACCCATTTAGGTAGTTATTTCTGAACCTTGATCTGTGTGTTCCTATTACATCCGGTTCAGTGTGTAGAGGTGAGGTGGGTGGAACAAGGTACCCAGAGTGTTCCTGAGGGAGATTTCTCTTCTGACCTCATCAGCTCTGAGGGTGGACAGGATAAGTGTTTTCGCTTCTTCACCCTGGCCTCAAATACTCACAACCTAGCAAAGGCAACTCTCCCAGTTCATTCGTTCTCTTCAGTATGCCTGACTATGTTACAGGAAGATGTTTGCTTTTGAGGAAATGATTAAAAAGTAAAAACCTATTTATCGTGATATGTACCTTGGTATGTATCGAGTATATATACTGAAAAATACATACATCCTAAGTGCGTAGTTTGATGAATTTTCACAAACTGAATCCATCTGGTCATTAGCACTTGGATCAGGAATCTGAACATGATTTTTCATTCCAGAAGACCCCCCGAAGGGGGCGTTGTTATGACAAAAACAAAAGCCCAGAGAACCAACAGGATAAATTGGTAAGTTCATCTGTGTTACGGAAGAGCCGAAAGAAATGAGTGTGTGTGATTCTCACTGGTTTTGGAGCTTACCTTTCGTGGACGCGTTTCAGACTTTGATGGCAAAAGAACAGTTCTCTTGACACTTCGAAATAAAGCTGGGCATTATGATGGTCTTTGACAGACTTCTTTTTTTTAACCAGACCCCAGTGCAGTCTTGGACATCCATGTGCTCAAAGTCACCACAACGGAAATGCAGTTGGAATGGAAGAGTACAGACAATGCTTCTGAGTACACCTACTTCTTAGACATACAGTCCGAGTATGGCTCCAACCAGACAAACAGTTATCAGAAAGAGATCACTCTTAGGGACTTGGTTCCAGGCACCTTATATAACATCACAGTCTTTCCAGAAGTGAACCACATCAAGGGGAAATCCAGCTCCACGGCACAGTATACACGTAAGCCTCTTAGGACGCCCTGCTGAGGGGTGTTCTTTCTGACTCCCTCCTGAAAGGTGGGAGGTCAGCCCTGGCTAAACAGGGGGATAAGGGACCACTGTGTTTCTGGGCTCCAGGTGGAATGTGAAGCTGCTTAAGCAGAAAACATCAGTCTCAGCAAAGGTTCTGTTGTTCCCAGCATTGATGCTGAGCCACGTGAACATGGAATTGTCTTTAGAAGCAGAAAACGATCTGATAAGCATGGACAGTGTAACTGTTCCATTCATTCCTTGGGAATGCAGACTAGAGGAGGGTCACTTTGTCACGTTGGCATTAGAGATACTGCTCAAGCGACGAGCTTTGCACGCAGCCATCAGGGAGGGGTCTTGCTAACGTTTTTGATCTAACTCTATGGTAGATGTGGTAGTTTATGTTATCTTTTTAGTCTGTTTTTCTCTTTCGTTAATCAGGTTTCCAAAACAGATAGGAAATTAGGCCTGGAAAATATATTTCAGATAAACTGAAAAGTTTTAAAAAAGAATTTTTCTTTGAGATTCAATTTATATAATTATTTTCTGAAGGTCTTTTTGGGAAGCCTTCTGTCTTTTGAGTCAGCAAATGTTAGCTTGATTTATTCTGTCCCAAGAGGAGCCAGGCTGTTTTTAGAGGCAGTAAATAAAATGGTCCTGGAAATCAAGGCTAATCCATGCCTTTTTTCTTTTTTTTTTTTAAAAAAAAAAACAAAAAACAAAACCTAAGGACCCAGTAACGTATCGAACATTGAAATAATTGCCAACATCACAGCGGCGAACTTAACTTGGCAGAACTTTGATGAAGCTTCTCCCAGGTACACCTACCACCTCTTTATTGCAAAGGATGGAAATTCCAGCAATGCAACACAACTTGTCACATATCTTGGCGTCACCTCTGTTATCATCACTGAGTTAAGCCCTGGCTCGGCATACACAGTGGAGATCTACAGCCAAGTAGGGAATACCACCATGTCCCTGACACCCAGCTGGCAGTCATTCTGTACAGGTGAGTAGCCCCAGGTTCCTTCTGGGCTCTTTTCTGTTTGGTGCTGACCTGGCAGGTGTGTCCTCCACAGACTTTATAATGTTCTGTGTCGGGGGCAGAAATAGACACTGAGCTCTTTGAGATATCCTATTAGCTCGTTAGTGCTTTCTTTTTGTTCTTATCATTTATTCATTCAACAAATATTTATTGAACACTGACTATATGCCAGGCACTGTTAAGTGACACCCACAAGTCTCTGCCTTCCTGGAATTTTTATTCTGGTGGGGAAGACATATAATAAACAAGATGACGGTTACTGGTAGGGAAAGGAAAAAGAATAAGGAAGGGGGAGATGAGATGTGTGTCTAGGGTGCCCCCAGTGAAAAGGTTATTGAGCAAAGACCTGAAGGAAGTGAAAGAGCCAGCCATATGACCATCAGGGCATAGAACACTATAAGCAGAGAAATAGCCAGTGCAAAGGTCCTGAGGCTGGAGTATGCCTACCTGTTGAAGGAAGAGCAGGAGGCCAGGATGGCAGGAATGGACTAATGCAACAAGGGGATGATGGGTAGATGGTAAGGCCTGAGAGGTAATGGGCCAGGAAATGGATGTCATGCAAGCTTGTGGTTCATAGTTTGGCTTCCCCACTGAAGAAGGTTGAAAGGATATTATTAAAATGGATGCTCAGCCTTTTTACCCGTTTTGATCCTTCTCTCTTAGTGTAAGTAATGCTATAAAAGGAAGGGTTAAAAAACAAAAAGTGAAGGGTAGCCCCGTTTTTAACTGAGGGAGCTTTCAGAAAGGACCCCAGGGAATATTATACCAGTGGTTGTGAGTACTTCAGCTCACAGATCTGGTTGGGTCACCTTGGCACCTGTGTACCACCTATTCTCTCCCCTCTTTGTACCTACATCTTCTCTTCCTTAGACCAAGCTACTCAAGTATGTTTGGGCTGATTTGGAAGTGGAGGGTTCTCATTGGATCAGCCTCCCTGGTGGTAGTGTAGGAGCTGGAACCATGATGACCTCTGATCTTTCACATGGAGCATCTAAAATCCTGGCAGCTCTGAGTCACCTCTGCTAACTTGGGCTCCATCCACCTGGTCTAGACACAGAACTTTGGGATTTGGGTGGCTTCCATTGCTGATACTTATCTTAGCTATACTTCAGTCTGTAGCAAGCTCATACATATGAGCATTTATGACTAGGGGTGGCTAGAAAAGGAGCTGTGGAGGTAGGTGTGCATTGGGTAGATTACTTTTCCAGGCCTCAGGTGGAGAATATGGGAGCTGCACCAAGTGATTTGCTAGTGCTTTTCCTGACATAAAATACTGTAGCATTGAAGTCATGATAATACTCTCCCTCAGTATATTTCTTCAGGACCCCATGACCATGACCGGAGCCCAAATCAAGAGTCAGAAACTTAACAGACTGGCCAGCCAGGTGCCCCTGACGCCCCATTTTAAAGATGAAGAAACTGATTCCATTTACCATTGACTATTTCAGCATGTTATATCTATATAAAAAACCCTGGACTTGGATTTAGAAAACCTGGGGCCCAGTTTTTGTTGCTTACCAGCCATGTCATCTTTAGCAACTTAAATAACCTCTCAAAGCCTCAGCTGATTCTTCAGCAACTTGGGATGGTATTAAGCCTACCTCTTCCGGAGGGATTGTCAGAGGGGCCCCAAGATGAGATGACATGGGTGAAGAAGTTGCTGCCACCATCCTGTTGGGCTACAGCTAGCTCTCGCAGAACCCTGTTCTCTTCCAGCGTAGTGACTCATAGTCATCGTTTCATTTAATCGCCATACAGTCCTGCAGCTGAGGCTCGGTTGGGTGGCTGACCCAAGGTCACACAGTTCAGTAAGTCCTGATTCAAGGTCAGCCTCTGCCTCTTTTACCCTGCCACATGGCTCTCTCCTCATTACAGATGAGACAGGATTCTGCTGCTCGCTGAGTGCCAGTGTTCACAAAGGCCTAAGTCCCAGTCCCTCACGATGTGCTGTGCTTGCTTTGCAGATCCTTTTCCAGTAACCTCCTTCCACTGTGAAATGGTCCCCAAAGAGCCAATCTTGATTCTCAAGTGGGTCTGCCCTCTCGGCACCAACACAGGCTTCCAGCTGGAGATTAGCAGAGGAGCTTGGAAAAATGTGACGCAACTGGAGAGCTGCTCCTCAGAGAACAGCACGGAGTACAGGACGGAAGTCACGTATTTGAATTTTTCTACCTCCTACAACATCAGCATCACCACTGCCTCTTCCTGCAACAAGATGGCGTCTCCCACCCAAAACACCTGCCTCACTGGCATTACAGGTGGGCTTCCTGGTGGCATTGTGCTTACCCCTGGAGCATGCCGACCCAGTGGGTCTACAAGTGTGGCCCAGAAATCTGTATTTCTTTTGAAATTTCTGCTAAAATATTTATTTTTGTTGGTATAGGTAATTCTATAGAAATCTAGTCTTAAAAAGAAGAATAAGAGGGACTCAGGTTTTATATTCCAAAGGTTTCCTTTGCTTTACAGAATAATTCATTGCTGTGTTTTTCTTTTAAGTAATAAGTTCCTGTCTTGCATTTTGCTTTAAAAAGCATTTTCATAGAAATATTTAAATATACACAAAAGTAGAAGAAAGCCTAAAGAAACCCACGTATCCACCATCACCCAGATGGATATTTATCAGAGTTTGACCAGTCTTCTTTCATTTATTCCCTCCTCCCTGAGTGGATTACTTTGAGACCAGCCCTGGTCATTCTACACTCTAATTTATAAATGTTTCAAGAAGTATTCCTCTAAGATAGAGGCTCTTTTCCCCTTTCATTCAGACATAACCACATTGCTATTACCATCACACTTAAACAGTACTTTTATTTTAATTCACATATACGGTGAAGATTCATATTCCCTGTGATCCATTTTGACAAACTCCCTAGCTATTTTTTGAGGAATGGGGTTCACTCACTGCCCAGGGGATCCCAGTAGTCAAACTTTTACACTCATCGTTCTTATTTTTTGGACTTGGAAAAAAGTTGTTTCTTATATCTTTGCTTCTTTTGTATTGTCTTTCCCTTGCCGTGTCTTTGCCAACATCATGTCTTAGATCAGCCTGGTGGGTTGGTTTAGCTTTGTGCTTTTTGACCTCTGGATATATTTCCTTTAGGGTATCAGACTGTTTCTGGAAATTTTCCAAAGAATCCGTGGTTGTAATAGTAAGAGAGAAAGGTCTTTTACTGCAGGGACACTGACTTGAAAAGCGGTTGAGGAGTTCTGTGGACAGTGCCTTGGATTGATTGGTTGATTTTTAGTGCCTTGGATTTAGATAGGCAGACCAGGGTTTGAGTCTAAGTTCTGCCTTTTACAAGCTATGTGAGCCCAGAAAAGCTACTTAACCTCTATGAGCCTTGTTTTTCTTAGTTATAAAAGGGAGAAATAGGGGCACCTGGGTGGTTCAGTGGTTGAGCGTCTGCCTTTGGCCCATGGGGCGATCCTGGAGACCCTGGGATCGAGTCTCACATCGGGCTCCCGGTGCATGGAGCCTGCTTCTCCCTCTGCCTGTGTCTTTGCCTCTCTCTCTCTCTCTCTCTCTCTCTCTGTGTGTGTGTGACTATCATAAATAAATAAATAAAATATTAAAAAAAAAAAGAGAACTATTATTTGTTAGTTGCTGTTTGCCGGGTGTCAGGGCCACTGGTGAGTAGGGCAGACAGGATCCCTGGAGCATAGGATTCAGATAAGCAGAGAGAGAGGGAAAGGATTGCCAGTCCTGCAGGAGGATGAGCTAGCAAGTTACTGACAGTCTCACCTGTCTGGGCAGCTGAAAGGCCAGGCTCGGAGGGGAATCCAGGGAGCCTGAGTTAGGAAGCTGGCTCAGCAGGTGATGGTTAGATATGGGGATAGTGCCCTCAAGTGGTCACTGCTATCAGCTACGTGTGAGGCTGCCGAAGCCTGGTTCAAAGCTCTGCTGCCCAGGACAAAATATTGTGAGTCTCCTGCAGAATTTAACATTTTCTAGGAGCTGCATTAAAAAAAGTCAAAAGGAAGAGCTGACATTGATTTAAATCATGTTTTCTTTAACTCAGTATATGAAAAATATTATCGTTTCAACATGTAGTTTGTATTACATGGAATCCAGTCTACGTTTCACGTGTACAGTGCCTCTGAATTTGGGCCAGTCGTGTTTGAAGAGCTCAAAAGCTCTGTGTGGCCAGTGGCTGCCGTGCTGGGCGGTGCAAGTATGGGAGCCACGTTGTGGTGTTTTTGTTCAGTTTTCTCTGTCTCCCTTAATCTTAAATATAATAATGAAAACACACTGTGAGAGACAAACTTAGGTGAAGTGTGTGCGTGTGTGATCATCTTTAATTCAGCATTTTCTTCCTTTTGTGTTCATTTGGAGGGTGACTTTAGAAGCTCAGCTCAGGGGTCCTCTAGGTGGCTCAGTGGTTGAGGGTCTGTCTTCAGCTCAGGTTGTGATCCCAGGGTCCTGGGATCGAGTCCTGCATCAGGCTCCCCCTAGGGAGCCTGCTTCTCCCTCTGCCTGTGTCTCAGCCTCTCTCTGTGTCTCTCATGAATAAATAAATAAAATCTTAAAAAAAAAAAAAGAAAGAAGCTCAGTTAGGAAAGGGAGGCATGTCATCATGAAGGTCGCATGGACTGTTCCTGTGTCGGTTTTTCTGGTTTCTGGGAAGAGGGTCAGTTGGGTTTCTCAAGGTGGCGTTTTAAACCAACCTTAGCAAAAAGAGGACTTTACTTTGAAGAATGTGGACCAGAAACACAGCCAGGTCTGAGGAGAAAGTGTAATCTCTGCATGTCAGCCTTCCTCCCCTCTAGGTCCCTCCCATACTGTTTTTAGCTGACCAGGGCATTGGATACTGTACCCCATGGTGGGCAGGGAGCTGCCAATGGCTCCCCACTTAGAGATCCAGCCACACAGGCTCTCTCTTGATCTCCTTCTACCCCAGTCCTCTGGGTCAGAAGAGGCTGGGAGAAGATAGGAAAGGCAGTTTGTCTTTAGCCACCAAGGCTGTGGGGATCCTATCCTGGGTGTGTGGCTGGGCATGCTGAAGGTGCTGTTGTGAGCTGCGGAACCTGCCATCTCTACCCCCCACTTCCCTTCCCTGACTCTTGCTCTGCATGTGTTCTGCATGAGCCCAGCCCATCGCTCCAGAGCCAGGGCACTGCAGCAAATTTCTCCTTAATAATTTTGTATCTTCTTTGGTTTTATTTAAGTGGTGGGTGATCATGTTTCATTTTGCTCTGTTTCAGACCCCCCTTCTCCAGATGGATCCCCGAATATTACATCCATCAGTCACAATTCAGTAAAGGTTGAGTTCAGTGGGTTTGAAGCCAGCCATGGACCCATCAAAGCCTATGCGCTCATTCTCACCACTGGGAATGGTAAGGAGGGGTCAGTTACAGGTTCAACAGCCCATGAGACATGTCATGATGGGGGGGGGGGCATTCCTGTGCCCACTGAGTCACATTGGAGATACAAATACATGTCTGTTTTTGCACTGTAGCCACACTGTGGCCCTCACAAGCGGGTGGGCGAGCTATTTGCCCGATGATCTCCGTCAGGGTTGACAGACTGTCTATAAGGAGCTGGATAGCAAATAGTTTAAGCTTTGCAGGCCATGCAGTCTCTCACAGCTGCCCGACTCTGGCGCCGAGGGGTGAAAGCAGGCACAGACGGTGCATGAAGAATGAGCGTGGCTGTTCTAGTAAAACATTATTTGTCAGAATGGGCAGTCCACTGGATTTGGCTTGTGAAGCATACCTTGCCGACGACCTCTGACCTAGGTTTTTCTTCTCTTTTACAATACAGGGTCTTTTAAGTGATGGAATGTTCATCTTAATCAACTTTCTCTCTCTCTCTCTCTCTCTTTCTCTCTCTCTCACAAACACACCATATTCAAAGGGTAGCTTTCTCTTCAAGGAAAACAGGAAGTGATTTGCGTTTGTGATGGGAACTTGCAAAAAGCATCCTCACAGCTGAGAGAGGAGGTGGCTCACATGCCCCTTGTCCCTGACAGGGCTCCGTTACATTCTTTGGTGGGAAGAAGGGCATGATTCGAGGGTGTCTTTGTTAGCCGTATGTGGGTGCTTTGCATAAGCCGGGTTTTCATGGCCAAGTTTTGTTGTTTTTGTGCATCACCTTTAGCAAGGCAGTGCTGCCTCTGCCATGCTCTCAGCCCGTGGTACTGTCCTCCCCTCCTCGGGGACGGAGGGATCAAGCATCTTGTAAGGGCTGTGAGCATCCTAGAAGGCAAGGAATTCACTGGTGTCATACACTTCTGGCAGAGTTTCAACAACTGATACTGAGATCTCTCCATCTGTCTCTTTCTCTCTCCTCCTCTCTGTCATTCCGTTTTGGGTCTGTTTCAAGTCCTTTCATTGTGAGGTTTTCAGCAAAATCCACGCTTAGGCCTCGCCAAATGAAGGAGGTGGTATCTCATAGTGACCAGGAGTGACCACTGCCAGCCTGTGGTGGGTGAGACTGTGCGCTCCAAGCCGATGGTCTGGGTCAGAAGTCAGCCTGACCGTGTGCACAGTGTGGCCTCAGGCCCAGGCCCTTTTAGCTTTCTGTGCCTTCATCTTCCCACCTGTAAGATGGGGGTAGTAAACCTAACGTGGTGAGACTGTTGTCTGTGACGATGGTTTTGTACGTAGGGGTTATGCAAGCAAAGCCCGCAGAACTTCATCTAAGCCAAGCCTGGCACAGAGATCTGTGATCATTACCGCCCAGTGTCAACGTCATTGTTTAGATGCATGCGAAACTGAAATCTCTGCCATCACTTGCTTATTTATGCCTTTCTTTCTATGTGCCTCTCTTAGCTGGTCACCCATCCCCAGATGTTTTGAGATACACGTATGAGGATTTCAAAAAGGGGGCCTCGGAGACGTACGTGACATACCTCATAACAACAGAAGGGAAGAGACATCCTCAGGGCTTGGCTAAAGTCTCGAAATACGAAATCGATGTTGGGAACGAGTCAAACACGCACGGTTATTACAACGGGAAGCTGGAACCCCTGGGCTCCTATCGGTAATGCCTATGGGGTTCCTGCCTCCGGGGCTGAGCCCTGTGCGCGCACCGCTCTGCACGCCGGGGGCGGTGGCCACGTCTCAGCTCTTTCCTCCTTGTCCTCCCGCAGGGCTTGTGTGGCTGGCTTCACCAACATCACCTTTAGCCCTCAGAGCAAGGGCCTCATAGATGGCGCTGAGAGCTACGTGTCCTTCAGTCCCTATTCCGACGCGGTTTACTTGCCCCAGGATCCAGGTAGACAAAAGCACAGCAGTGCCGTTAACATTTCAGTGGGGTTTTTGCTTCCGGTGTCCACAGAAGGCCGGGAGTCCACCCGCCTCCCTTGGCTGGTCTCTCCTCTCAGAAGCTGAGATGTCACATGGCCATCAGGACCCACCTCTGCTTCCTCCGAGGAGGTTCCCAACACCTCCCCCCCCCCCCCCCCCCCCCCCCCCCCGCCGCATGCTGCACTTCCACTCTGCAAACACAGTTTAGTCCTTGCTTCTCAACGTGCATGCCAGGCACACTGTTTGACCTTTAGTGCGTAGAACCTTTGAACGTTAGGGTCATAGGGAGTCACAGAAATGGTCTCGTCCAGCTCCTCTCATAGAAATGAGGCTGTGAAGGCCCAGAGAGGGGACAGTGACTTGCTTAGAGGCAGGCCTGACACTCTGGTCCCAGACTCCTTGTCAAGTGCTCCCCTCCTTTATCACACAGACTGAAGTGATTTAGGAGCCTCATTTCTTTTTTTTTTTTTTTAATAAATTAATTTTTTTATTGGTGTTCAATTTACCAACATACAGAATAACACCCAGTGCTCATCCTGTCAAGTGTCCCCCTCAGTGCCCGTCACCCATTCACTCCCACTCCCCACCCTCCTCCCCTTCCACCACCCCTAGTTCATTTCCCAGAGTTAGGAGTCTTTATGTTCTGTCTCCCTTCCTGATATTTCCCACACATTTCTTCTCCCTTCCCTTATATTCCCTTTCACTATTATTTATATTCCCCAAATGAATGAGAACATATAATGTTTGTCCTTCTCCGATTGACTTACTTCCCTCAGCATAATCCCCTCCAGTTCCATCCACATTGAAGCAAATGGTGGGTATTTGTCGTTTCTAATGGCTGAGTAATATTCCACTGTATACATAAACCACATCTTCTTTATCCATTCATCTTTCGATGGACACCAAGGCTAGGAGCCTCATTTCTGTAAGAGGAGCTGGATGGTGCACTAACAAACCAGTGGATCCCTTTGTCTCTGGCCTGAAGGCAGGGCTGTGAAGGCCCAGGGAGGGGGCATATACAAAGGGATCAACTGGTTTGTTAGTGTGTCTGGTTTTACACTTGATAGCTGTTGGCTTCAGGAAAGAAGCCCCAGAAGCAGAGTTCAGGGAGTTCTCACCCCCTTCCCCAATAAACAAGGGTTTTATGTCACTTGAGCACAATGCTGTAGGTACTTGTGCTCCTGTGTGGGCATTAGTGTCAGAAGGGTCAGAAGCGACAGGAACCACGGGGGACATTGTGTCTAGTGGATTTTAAACAGTGGTTGTTCCACCACGCAGGGCCAGTCTTGAGACCCTCCCTGCTCCCACCCTATTGCCACAAGAACATTTCTGCCTGGTTCTCTATTTTATATGTTGGGCTGGTACATACAATTTCATTCGAAGAAACATGTCAGCAGTAAGAGCAACTCAAAAATCATAGACAGCCCAGTTCCCTAGGTTTGCAGTTGAGGAACCCAAGGAAGGGGGAGTGGCAACTTTCTCAAAGCTAACCTGTTAGTGGTGGGCTGGGGCTGGGGAACCTGGCTGCCAAATGCCTAGATTAATTATATGTCCAAAGGTATTTAACACACACACACACACACACACACACACGCACATGCACACGCTCTTTCTCTCTCTCTTTGATTTGAGGACTCTGGGCCGGTTGTTTGTGAGCATCCTTTTTTGGAACAATATCTAATTTAATTTTATTTAAATTCAATTAATGAACGTATATGTTGTATTATTAGTTTGTGAACATCTTCTGAAGTGCCTCTCATTTGGACTTTTCTCAGGTGTCATCTGTGGAGCAGTTTTTGGGTGCATCTTTGGTGCCCTGGTCATTGTGGCTGTGGGAGGCTTCATCTTCTGGAGAAAGAAAAGGCAACTGTTGTTTATTTGAATGATAATATCCTCCTGTTTTAAGGGGGCTTTTTACTATGGAAACTTTCAGACATTTACACAATCAGAAGGACTCCTGTCATGGGCCCCCAAGTCCCCATCACCCACACTCTTCACTGGCCAGTCCCACTTCCTCTCAGCACCCTAGGGCGTCAGGCCCTGGCACACGGTGCTGTGTAGGGCTCCTTCTGAACTGTGTCTTGGGGTTCATGAATCAGTTTTGTGGTGCTAAGAGATTTCATTTTAGAGTTAGCTAGTTTGAACATCTGCTCTGTCTGACTGGAAGTTAGGGAGGTCCATTGTGATGTCTACAATAATCTGTGATGTGACACCAAGGAGCATTACAGAAGCAGCACATGGTTAAACAGTAAAAATAGCAACTATTTTGAGCACTTACTGTGTGCCTGGATTTGTGTTTCCATCAGTTCTCATATTCATGGGCTCTAGGAGGCAGGTCTTGAAAGCCCCATTGCAAGGACACACAAGCTGAGTGTAGGAAGTATGGAGATGAACTTGAACCTGATGTTTGCACTCCATCACTCACTCTCCTGTCTGACTGTGTGCTGGGAAGCCTTTGTATCAACTGCGATTCATTCATGCTTAGCAGGTGCTGTCAGGTGGGGAATTTCATCCTGGCTCTGAGTTTAAAGCAACTATGCCAGATTCTTCGGCCACCACCTTGCCCTGTTGGGTTGACAGGCAGATTAAAATTTTTTGTGTGTGAGGGATGGGTCAAAATAGCTTTCTTGTTTCTCGTTGAAGTAAAAGTTATACATGCTTGTGGCAAAAAAGAAAATACTGAAAAGAAGAACAAAGAAACTGGATACTTCATAATCATGGCACCTGCACAAAACTACATTTAACATTGATATGATTGTGAAACTCACACGTGAATATACAGACACACACAAATGGAATCATACTATGCGTATTATTTTCTAATCTGCTTTATTATTTAAGACATTGTGGACAGCTTCAAATCTTCTTCAGTTTAAGTGGATAGAGAGCCTTCAACTGTATGGAAATTATTCAACCAATTTTTCTGATGTTTGCAGTTTTTTTTTTTTTTGCTACAGTTACTTAATCTGTCCCTAAATCTTTGGGCGCATTCATGACTATTTCCTTAGGCTAAATTCCAAAGTGGACAGTTGCTGGCTCAGTGGGTATGATGCATGTTTTCAATTTTGATACATACTGACAAATTGCCCTCCAGAAGGTGTTTTTTTTTTTTTTAAACACCAATGTGGGGTTTAGCCAGCCATGCAGGAGATGACCAGGTGCCCCACCATCGTACCCATAGTGGAGATATTTTCTGGCTTATTCCATTAACTTATCAGAATGGTTTATCAAAAAACAGTATGAAAAAGTGACTCTGGCTTTACAAAAGGAGCATGCTGCCAATTTATATTTACCCAGAGTTATTTCTTATCTTTTTTTTTTTTTTTAAGATTTTATTTATTTATTTGACAGAGATCACAAATGGGGGCAGCAGGCAGAAGCAGAGGGAGAGGGAGAAACAGGCTCCCCATTGAGCAAGGAGCACGATGCAGGGCTCAATCTCAGGACTCTGGGATCATGACCTGAGCCAAAGGCAGGTGCCTAACCAACTCAGCCACCCCGGTGCCCCATAGCCAAGGATATTTCTAACAGTTGCCTGAGCAAAATTCTTCTATACTTTTGGATCATAAAAAAGAGAGTTACTTCACAAACCAGTGTTTGCTGCCTAGGCCACCAACGTTAGTATAAGGGAACAGGATTTAGTGTCATATATATAAAAAAAGACATTTTACAGATACATGAAAGGGGAAAAAGCACAGGATTATCCTTCTTTGGTGTAATGGGTCTTTGTTTCTTTTAAAACAGGAAAGATGCAAAGAATAATGAAGTATCCTTCTCTCAAATTAAGTAAGTCTCTGGAGTTATGAGCTTTATTTTAAGACATTTAATACCCCAATCTGTTCAGTGACAATCTTAAGAATTTTTGATGGAACTTGCTGTCGTTTTTTCTGATTGACACATTTGGTCATGATCATCCAGAAGTTCTTGTAGCTTTGTTTTCAAGGAATCTATGTTTATTAGTCTCCTGAAACTAGTAGCTTCCTTGCCTTGTTCTGTTGTGGCAAGTAAAACCTTACTTCCATATTCTGCCAATAAATATATGTTTTGTGATTTTTAAGAAAATAAGTGGGTTATCAATATGTAGGAGAAGACCTTGTTCAAAGTTACAAAGCCAATCAGTTGCATGAGAGGGTCAGGAAGGGAGATTTTCTGGTTTACATTTTAGTATCTTGTAAATAACATTATATTGACCTTCCCTCCAGTGTTTATAGTATAGTTTTTGTTCTTTTGGGAAGATGTTTACTATCATTTCTTGAGTCATGATTGAGTCAGTGTTTCTAATTGCTTATTTTTTTCTTTCTCTTTCTATGATGAAGACCTAAAAAGTGAGTGGCTGCTTTAATTTTTTAATAACTTATATTTTCCTATTTTGAGCATGAACTTTGTTGAAGGTAAAAAAAAGTCCTAATAAGTTGTTCTGTTTTTGTAGATCCAAATTAATCAAAGTGGAGAATTTTGAGGCCTACTTTAAGAAACAACAAGCGGACTCCAACTGTGGGTTTGCAGAAGAATATGAGGTACGTGGTTGGAAATAATGTGGTTTTAATTGCTTTACCTTTCTCCCAAAAGTTGGAAAACCGCCCTTTTTTTGTTTCACCGGGAAGCACTACAGTCAGAGGTGGCCCTCTTGGAGGGGAGAGGTGTTCCTGCCTGTCCCCCCAGGGGTCCCACTGTGGCCCCCCGGGCTGTGAGCACTTAGATGTACCCTCCCTCCTCCTGCTCATGGTTTGTGTGTTTAATCTTATTAAGAAGTGAAGATTGTGTAGAGAAAGGGAGAGAAAATGGGCCATTCAGTCTGAGGGCTGTTAACTGGAGAGATTAGGAAACTTTTGGGGCTGGCATGGGGGGCTATGTGGCCCAGGCGGATTTCTGAGCATTGTGTGAGGTGCTGTGGAGTTTCTGTATTGCGGTCCCCATGTGCTCTACCCCCCACCCCAGCAGCCCAGAGCCCCTCTCTCAGAATGCCCTGTACACTCACCCTCCTTAACCCTGCCCTGCTGCTGTCTGTGCCTTGATTGAACCTACTCACCATTTGCATGGGCTTCCTGTGGCTGCCTTAACAAATCACCACAAACCAGTGGCTTGAAAACAATAGAATTCTCTTGCGGTTCTGGAGGCTCTACTAAGTCCAAAGTCAAGGTGCCTGCAGAGCAGTGCTCCCTCCCACTCTCTGGGGGTGGAGGGACCCCTTCCTTACCTTTTCCAAGATGCCCGTGGCTCTGGGTGTTCTGTGGCTTAGGGCTGAGTCAGGGCAGTCTCTGCTCCTGTGGCCTCCCCCCACCCATAGCTCCCCTCTTGGGTCAGCACACTTGTTATTGGATTTGAGGCCCACCCACATAATCTGGGATGATCTCATCTCAAGATGCTCAACTTAAATATATCTGCAGACTCTTTTCCAAGATAAGCTCACATTCCACAGGTTGCAGGAGTTGCCACGTGGACCTGTCTTTGTTGGGGCCGCCATTCAACCTACTGCATGACTCAAAGCACAGCTGAGGAGGCCTTAAGTTCTCCCTTTGTGTCTGTTTCATCTGTGACGTATAGCCTGTCACTGATAGTCAGCGTTTATTTAATTCTGTCTTGTTGTAACGATAGTTATTTCTCCCTACACTCCGCTCCAAGGTTCTAAGCTCCTTTTGCTTTTATTTGAACCTCTGCATTAGTTTCCAAGAGCAACTCACACTGGGCGGCTTAAAACAACAGAACGTTATTGTCTCACAGTCCTAGAAGCCAGTGGTCCAAAATCAAGGCTTTGGCAGGGCGGTGCTTCATCTGAAGCCTCTAGCTTCTGGAAGCCCCAGGCATGCCTGGCTTGTGACAGCCTATCTCCTGTGCCCTTCTTCATCTTAGCACAGCCGTCTTGCCTTGTATGTCTGCATCTTTGCGCCTCTTCTCCTCTTACAAGGACATCAGTCCTGTTTGGTTAAGGGTCTACCCTCCTCCAGTATTGACCTCATCTCATTTTGACTACAGTGTGAAGACCAAAGTTCCAAATAAGTCTGAATTCTCAGGTTCCAGGGGTTAGAACTTCCAGCCTATTTATTTTGTAGATGGGGTCTAACCCAGAGCACCTCTGCATTCCCACTTTGTGCTGTCATCCTCGGTGCTCAGTAGAAAGAATATCTGGACACTCAGTAAACAGACACCTCCCTTGTTTTGTTTTCAGGATCTGAAGCTTGTTGGAATTAACCTACCTAAATATGCTGCAGAAGCAGCTGAGAATAGAGGAAAGAATCGCTATAATAACGTTCTGCCCTGTAAGTTGTTTTTTTTCCACACGTCCTTCCCTTTTCTCTGTCACTGGCCACCACGCCTCTAACAGTGGGGGGCAGTGGGATCAAGGTACTGACTAGCCACATCCGCAGTCCTTCCTGGGCCACCCTGTGGTGGGCTCAGCCCTGTATTTAGGCATATTCTTTTGAATCCAGCCCTCATGGGAACCTTCTGAAGATGGTAGTACAATATTCATTTTGCAGATGAGGAAGATGAGGCACAGGATAGCTAGGTGATCTGTCCAGAGTCACACAGCTGGCCATAGCAGGCCAGGCTTTGGATGAGATCTATCATTTCTTTCGAGGAAAGGGCCAGAGTCTGTGCTCTTACCCCTCTATCTTAAAGTCCCTTATTTCAGCTGCTGTTGTTCTGGAAAGGAAGGGAGTAGAAGGAGGCAGGGAGTAATGCTTTTTTTTTTTTTTTTTTTAAAGATTTTATTTATTTATTTGAGACAGATGGGAAGAGAGAGAGCATAAGTGGGGTGGTAGGGGAGGAACAGGCTTCCTGCTGACCAGAGAGCCCGACTCTGGGCTCTATTCTGTGGCTCGACTCAGGGGCTTGAGCCCAGGACCCTGAGACCATGATTTGAGCCAAAGGCAGGTATTTAACCAACTGAGCCACCCAGGTACCCTGGGAGTAACACCAAATATGAATTTTATTTGAATTCACATTTTGAGAATTAACAAAGTCTGCCTAATGGATGGGGATAAAAACAGATTGGGTTTAAAATGAAAATTATTTAGGGGCACCTGGGTGGCTCAGTGATTGAATGTCTGCTTTTGGCTCAGGTTGTGATCCTGGGGTCCTGGGATCGAGTCCCGCACTGGGCTCCCCACAGGGAGCCTACTTCTCTCTCTGCCTATGTCTCTGCCTCTCTCTCTCTCTGTCTCTCTTGAATAAGTAAATACAATCTTAAAAAAAATAAGATAAAATGAGAATTATGTATTACATCATCCATTAAAATGAAATGTAAACCCTCCTCCACAGAAAGTTCTTTGTGGTCTCTCTTTTGGGTGGGAATTAAAGAAGTTATCAGTAGATTGCAGCTGTGTTCTGATTTTGCTGTAATTTATAGGCTCTGCTGAGAATTTTTTTTTTTCTGCTGAGAATTTTTACATGAGGACATTTAGTGATATTGTCTTTTTTTTTATTTGAAGCTGTGTTTTTCTTTCCTAGCCTAAGTCATTAACTTCTGTTTAGATTCAGAATTTCTTAGCTCCTACATTTTCTCTTCATGCACCCTCCCCCCTACCTCTCCTTGTATTGACAGTGGACATTGACCCTTGTTCCAAGAAAAATGCTTTCAAAATCAGGTTGGTGGGCACTAAGGAAGGCACATGATATGCTGAACACTGGGTGTTATATGCAACTGATAAATCATTGCATGCTGCAACTGAAAAAAAATTTAGAAAAAAAAAAAGTAAATACAGATTACAAAAACAGCAACAACAAAAAAACCCAAAGAGCAAAAAAACCCTAAATCAGGCTGGTAGGATCTATATCACAACTGCCCTTCCACAGTTAGCTCAGGATCATTGGCCTGTTCTTGTGAGTGTTGCAGAGATTTTCAGATTCAGAGTTCAGGTATTTTTATCTGGAATGTTTTAGGCTGAAACTCCTGTTGGTAACTGAATTTAGAATTGTCCTGTTATTTTATCTAGGGGAAGATGAGATAGTATATAATCAAAGGCAGGAACGTAGGTGGTGCTGATTACTCCACCTGACATTTGAAATTCTATAGTTATTATTTTGTTTCTTGAGTTGGACAAGTTTGTGTGTGCATTTTTGAGATGATAGTATTTAGAAAACACAGGAATTTTGTGTTTTAGATCTTTCCACCCACAGTCGTCTTACCAATTCAGTTTACTCTTGAATTTGGTACTATTTGTAACGACATTTTTATGAGACTGGAGAAAGTACACAAACCTGGGTGTCTGCCCTGCCTTAGTGGAAGGGGCACTAGATTTTTTTTTTTTTAAAGATTTATTTATTCATGATAGACACAGAGAGAGAAAGAGGCAGAGACACAGGCAGAGTGAGAAGCAGGCTCCATGCCGGGAACCCGACACGGGATCGATCCTGGGACTGCAGGATCGCACCCTGGGCCAAAGGCAGGCGCTAAACCGCTGAGCCACCCAGGGATCCCCAGGGGGCACTAGATTTGAATTCTGATTGCCCTTGACCAGACATCAGTGCTTAGAGAAGTCCCTTAAGCTCGCTGACCCTCAGTTTCCTCATTTGTGAAATAGGCACAAACGTTGGTAGGGGTGGTTTTGAGGAATAAATAAAATTGCTCCGTGCATTCCCTGGCTCATGGCACACACCCAGGGGCGTTCAATAGTACAGGTTGTTGTTGTCTGGGAAGGCGATCTGGTGTGACTAAGAGCTGAGCCCTGGTGCCAGGTTGCCCGGGTTCGAATCCTGGCTCTGGTGGATAATTGCCTGACTTTTCTGTGCCAGTCATTCAGGCTGACTGTAAGGATTGAGTAAGGTCATCTCTTTAAAATGCCAAGCAGCACACCTTTGGGTTGTGACAGAAGCACCTGTGCCGCCATATTGTGTTTTTCTCTCCTGTGTGTAACTCTCCTCAGACATCTGGTTCTAATAATACCTTTTTTCTCTTGCTGTCAGATGACATTTCCCGTGTCAAGCTTTCCATTCAGACCCATTCAAGTGATGACTACATCAATGCCAACTACATGCCTGTAAGTGGGGAGCCATGTCCAGGGCACGGCTTCTTTGATGAAATCCTCGGGGGTCCTCTTTGTTTCACTGAATTTGTGTCGCTTTCCATCTTCTAGGGCTACCATTCCAAGAAAGATTTTATTGCCACACAAGGGCCTCTACCCAACACTTTGAAAGATTTTTGGCGTATGGTTTGGGAGAAAAACATATATGCCATTGTTATGTTGACCAAATGTGTCGAACAGGGAAGGGTAAGTATCTTTTATTTAAATTATTAAGTTAAAAGGTAGTTCATTCATTTTGACTACGGTGAAAGGGTAAGTCTCTTAAGAAGCCTTTGTTTTTTTAAAGAAAATACTTCCCCAAACACCGGCACCTCTGTTTTTAGAAA
Organism: Vulpes lagopus; assembly: GCF_018345385.1. Classification (NCBI taxonomy): domain Eukaryota; kingdom Metazoa; phylum Chordata; class Mammalia; order Carnivora; family Canidae; genus Vulpes; species Vulpes lagopus. The sequence continues at coordinate 65,171,834 of NC_054834.1, read as the reverse complement.
CTTATTTTCTGTCTTCTTCTTTTCTAAGAGAAAAGTTTAGAAATCTCTCTCTCTTTTTTTAAAGTGTTTTACTGTTACTGTCTTTTGTAGGTAAGTATCAATGTTCTCTATTCATGAGGTGGCAGCTGCTGGAGTTACAAGCAGCAGGAGTGGGGTTAGCCCAGTGCGAAGCTCCTGGGGTGGGAGCCAGCACAGCTCCGGTTGTCTCAGCGCTGTGAGTGGTCGCCGGCCCTTCTCTGAGCACCCAGCTTCTTCATCTGTGATCTCAGGGATCCCACCAGCTTTTTAGCACCAGCACCCTTACTCTACCCCAAATCTCAGACTTCCCAGATAAGTCTCAGCTGCACCTTCTCCCCTTGTGATGGCCTAAAGTCCCCTGGCTGCTTCTACCCAAGATAAGATTTCATCTCGTAATAAAACCCCACATTTCCAGAAATGCATCTAAGGAGAACTGAAAGGCACAGGTGGGCTTTAGAAGTTCTGTGCCTGAGGAATAGGACCTAATGTTGCTCTGCACATTTTTTTGCTCTGGGTTTGTTACCTGGGGAATAGGAGTTCACACCCTTGATCAGCGCTTCTCAGACCTTATGGTACAAACATTAGGATCTCCTGGAGAGTGGTTTCGGTTCCAGAATTTCTAGTTCAAGGAGGGCTGTGGTGGGATCCCCAGAACTGCACTTTGGATAGCTGTCAGTAAGGCTTCTTTTGCTGGGTCTAGGATGCATGCTTGGAGTAGCTCTGCCCTAGGTGATTGTGGGAACCCATTGAAACCCCTTTTAATGTTCTTCATTTCACTTGAGCAGATGTTTATCCTGCCCCAAGTGTGTGTAAGGTGCTCTGGTAGGGGCGGGGGCTGGGAAAGATAACAATGAAACAGTAAGAAGTGGTTCCCATCTTCCCTGGCTTGGGATACAGAAGCTTGTGTTCTGCACCACTTCTTGGCATCCAGAGCACAGGCTCTTATGTAAACAAAAGCACTTTGTTTTGAATGCAAATAAACTTCATGGTGCTGGTGAGCCCTGGGGCCTCGCATGTGGAACATTCTCAGAAATACCTGTTGTTGTTTATCTTAGGTCAGGAGAAAAGTGGATTTACTGGTTCTGTGTGAAAAGGGAGGGGAGCCAGTGAATTTTCTGCACCAGATACTTCATTTATGTTACTGCTTTTCTATAACGACGGTCCTATAAAATTATTGTATAGATGGGGAAACTGAGGCTCAGAGAGTTTAAGAACTTGTCCACAAGGTAGTAACAGAAACCTGACTGGGAAGAGGCTGAGCTGAGAGCATCAGCTCCATGTGTGTTCTTTCTGGGAGCAGTGATCTAGAAACTGGAATCCTTTAAAAAATACAGGTCCCCAGCCAGAGTCAGAAGCTCCGGAATTGGGGTTTGGGCATCTGCTTTTTTTTTTTTTTTTTTTTTTTTAAGGATTCTATTTATTTATTAGAGAGAGAGAGAGAGTGCATGGCACACACAAGCAGGTGGAGGAGCAGAGGGAGAGGGAGGAGCCAAGTCCCTGCTGGGCAGGGAACTCGATGATCCCAGGACCCTGAGACCATGACCTGAGCAGAATACAGACACTTAACCCACAGAGTCACCCAGGTACCCCTGGGCATCTGTTTTATTATTTATTTATTTATTTATTTATTTATTTATTTATTTATCTATCTATCTATCTATCTATTTATTTACTTATTTATTACTGGTGTTCAATTTGCCAACATATAGAATAACACCCAGTGCTCATCCCATCAAATGCCCCCCTCAGTGCCCATCACCCAGTCACCCCCACCCCCGCCCACCTCCCTTTCTACCACCCCTTGTTCGTTTCCCAGAGTTAGGAGTCTCTCATGTTCTGTCTCCCTTTCTGATATTTCCCACTCATTTTTTCTCCTTTCCCCTATGATCCCTTTCACTATTTTTTATATTCCCCAGATGAATGAGACCATATAATGTTTGTCCTTCTCCAATTGACTTATTTCACTCAGCATAATACCCTCCAGTTCCATCCACGTCGAAGCAAATGGTGGGTATTTGTCGTTTCTAATGGCTGAGTAATATTCCATTGTATACATAAACCACATCTTTATCCATTCATCTTTTGATGGACACCGAGGCTCCTTCCACAGTTTGGCTATTGTGGGCATTGCTGCTAGAAACATTGGGGGGCAGGTGTCCCAGCGTTTCATTGCATCTGTATCTTTGGGGTAAATCCCCAGCAGTGCAATTGCTGGGTCGTAGGGCAGGTCTATTTTTAACTCTTTGAGGAACCTCCACAGTTTTCCAGAGTGGCTGCACCAGTTCACATTCCCACCAATAGTGCAAGAGGGTTCCCCTTTCTCCACATCCTCTCCAACATTTGTGGTTTCCTGTCTTGTTAATTTTCCCCATTCTGACTGGTGTGAGGTGGTATCTCATTGTGGTTTTGATTTGTATTTTCCTGATGGCCAGTGATGCGGAGCATTTTCTCATGTGCTTGTTGGCCATGTCCATGTCTTCCTCTGTGAGATTTCTCTTCATGTCTTTTGGGCATCTGTTTTTAAAGCAAAACAAACCTCTCAGGGGTGAGTCAGATAATCAGGTTTGGAAGCCACCTGCAGTAGGACACATTTCGGAAAGTGAGGGAGGGGAGGTGGAGAAGGGATAGAGAGTGTGTGAGTGTAATAAGTTGTTTGCTAAATTGGGCATTCAGATATTCTTGGAGAGCAGATGTTTCCGATTTTTATTTCTGTTTACATCTACCCACCGATTTATAAAAATCAAAGACCTGGAGTGATTTGATTCTCTTTATTGGTGTATTTGTGTTGTAATTAGTGTGGATCTAAAAGTATTGGGGAAAGTCCTCATTTCTTCTAGGTGCATGAGGTTATGGGTCAGTCTGAATTTTAGTTCAGGGAACAGTTGTGGACTGGCTGCTGTCGGGGCCAAAGGGCTGGGACTGTGTCCTCAGAGAAGGGACAATTGACTGTTCTGCTTTAAATCCATTTTCATACAGAAATGGGGGCTCAGTGTAGGCCAGATCTTCTGAGATCTCAGGAAAAGCAAGAAACCTGAATTTTTATAAGAAACCACCAATTTTAAGAGAGTTGGCAATAATTGTAAATTAAAAAAAACACAATTTTAGGAGTCAAACAGAACCTCACTGAAGGGCTGATCTAATCTCTATGCCAGTTTTCAGTATCTGGTCTCCCTTTGTGAGGCTTTAGTGGTGGCAGACGGTATGACCTGACTTTTTGTATAAAAATGCAATTTTATTGTAGACCAAATGTGAGGAGTACTGGCCCTCCAAGCAGGCTCAGGACTACGGGGACATAACTGTGGCAATGACATCAGAAGTTGTTCTTCCAGAGTGGACCATCAGAGACTTCACAGTGAAAAATGTAAGTAAGGGGCCGAGATGAATAGGTCTTAGATAAGAGGACCATATATTAGGTTTGGGGTGATGCTTTTTAGGTTGATATTAACCCATATGTTTTTTTTTTTTTTTTGCATCAGAAAAAATTTTTTTTGCTTTCTTCTTACAGGATGAAACTATCTACATACACTCTAAAGCAACCCTTAGCTTTACTTTCTTAAGAGGAATTTCATCTGTGTCTTTTTTTCCTCATTGAAGTGTAGTTGACACATTGTATAATATCAGTTTCAGGTGTGCAACATAGTGAATGACCCAACAGTTATATATACTTTACATAGCGCTCACCACAATAAGCATAGTCACCATCTGTCACCATACATTATTACAATATTATTGACCATATTCCCTATGCTGGACCTTTCATTGCCATGACTGATATATTTTATAAGTGGAGTTTTGTATGTGTTAGTCTCCTTTGCCTATTTCACACATCCCTTGACCCACTTCCCCTCTGGCAACCACCAGTTTGCCTTCTGCTTTTATCAGTCTGGTGTTTTTTTTTTTTTTTTTTTTTTTTGTTGTTGTTGTTATCATATGTTATTCCTGAATGAAATGAATCTTAAAAGCGTGGCTCAGCAGCCGTAACTGTTCCTTTTACACTTTCCTGTAACTTGTCAATAGAGTTTTTGTTACAAACCAAGCCCCCTTTGGATTAATTGGTTGCAGATATGACATCAGGAGTGGCAATTTGCAGTTGGGAGCAGTATCTGAGAGCAGTTACATTAATAGGATTTCTGGGCATATACACATGCCCTCACCCCCCAAAAGCTATGAAAAAAAATCCAATTACATGATGTAGGCACTGCAGGAAGTCAGATTATGGTTTCCTTTTTCTTAAAGATATTTAGAAATGGAGGCAATGAAGCCACATAGATATCTTTTGGTGGGTGTGTTAATTGGTATAACCCTTTGCAGTTTATATTAGAAGCATAAAAATGACCATTCTCCTTTGATCTGGTGGTTCCAAGTTTGAGACTCTATCTGAGAGAAAAAATCTGAAATATAGGACAAGGCGTATTACTCACAAAGAGGAATCTCAGCATTATTTATAACGGAGGGAAAATTTGGAGCTTGTTCAGATCTCTAGCTTTCAGAGAATAGATAACTAAACTATAGGTTATTTAGTTGGTGTATCATTATCTAGCTATTAGAAGTGATGGCTGTATAGACTGCATAATTACCATGGAGGAATGTGAGATTGCAGTTGAGTGAAATAGACTAGGAGACAAAACTTTACGTATGTTGCGAATAGTACACAAAAGCAAAGCCTGGGAGTAGATTCAGGGGAGTTGACTTTTATGGGGGGTTGGTGGGATAGGTTCTAGGTTATGAGAATTATCCTTGAGGATTCCATAAGTCATGGATATAGGGTAGCATATTAAGTATTAATTCTTTACTGATTGCCATGCCTCCAAGGTCCTGGCTTCAATTAAGCACATTCTGGACGTGCTGTCAAAGCTGTTATCACACACCGATACAACTCATAGTGGTTGAGAAACTCTCATAATATACTTATTTCTATAGATTTCTCCTATTTTAAAGACAGGATTTTCCTCGGTTGCTTTCAGTACTTGGAGTTCACCCTTGCGGAGGAGAGTGATTGGTGGAATTGCCCACGTCATTTAAACAAAATTACCATGACGGTTATCATTTTTGTTAACTAAACTCCAGACTTCATTTGGGTTTCACATTTTTCCACTAAAGCACTTTCCTGTTCCGGGATTGAATGAATCCAGGATATTACATGGCATTTAGTAAAATACTACTTTTTTTTTTTTAGACAACTTTTTAGTTACACAAAATGCATGAATATATTTTCCTTTTTAAAAAATACTACATTATTTATTTGAGAGAGAGGGAAAGGGAGCATGAGCAGGGAGAGGAGCAGAGGGAGAGGGAGAAGCAGATTGCCCCGCTGAGCAGGGAACCTGATGCAAGGCTTTATCCCAGGACCCTGGATCATGACCTGAGCTGAAGGCAGATGCTTAACCAACTGAGCCACCCAGGCACCCCTATATTTTCCTTTTCAAAAGTAAGAACACAGCAGATAGAACTGAAAGTTTCTATTGACTGCTACCACTAACCTGAGCCCCTTTGCCCCTCTGAAGAGATAATGCTGAAAATAATGCTGAAAAGTCTGTCCTCCCCCAGCCCCTTCCTCTCCGCTTATCTCTCATAGCTACTTTCCTTCTTTGGTTGAATACTTTTGGTTACATTTGCGAATGTCACCTTTGTGTGTATGAGACTTCATTGTCCCCTGTCTCTCACTGCCTTTTTTCTCTACTCATCTCCATATTTTGAACAATGTGAATGCACTGCTTTTTAACATATATATATGTTAACAAAATAAGCTTCAAAAGTTAATTTTCATAAAGGAGATGGAAACGCCTACAGTCCAGATGTAGGTAGAAGGCTGAGGTCAGTGCCCAGGGGTGGGCATAATGAGCCTAGTAAATCGGGACAGGAATGGTCCAGCCTGGGTGGAATTCTCATAATAAAAAAGTACATGCTTTGGTTTGTAGTAGGAAACCAGTCTGTGTCAAAACTAATTCTCTTATAACAAGATCCACTTCCTATTTTCTGTCTGATGTTGAAATAGATGTTTTTTGGAGAATGGGTGGCGGCGGTGGTGGGGGGAGTCTTTTCTCAAACTCCTACAATTCTAAATATTTCCTTAGTGCTCATGAGTTACCTGCTGTTTCATAAGACTCCAGAAGGCATGTGGATTGTGAGACAGCTCTTGCCCCAAAGGTTCTGATTATCAGAGTTGTATTGGTGTAATATATTTTTGGTTCTCTGGTTGATGACATTCCCAGGTGGGCTCAGGGAACGGCTTCAGAAGCTCTAAGGAGGTGTAGGTATAATAAGCCCGTGAGAGCATTACTGGCAAGCCCCTGTAGTGAGAAGGGAAGATCTGAACTTGGGATCAGAGGACGAGGCACTTGTGCTTCATCTGAGCTGCATGTGGGGGAGTTGTTTCCCTTGTCAGAATCTTTTTATTTTTTAAAGATTTTATTTATTTATTCATGAAACACACACACAGACGGGCAGAGACATAGGCAAAGGGAGAAGCAGGCTCCCCACAAGGAGCCTGAGCAGAACTCTCTCCCAGGACCCTGGGATCATGCCCTGAGCCAAAGGCAGATGCTCAACGGCTGAGCCACCCAGGCATCCCTCTTGTCGGAATCTTTAAAGGAGGATGATAAACCCTTCTTCTTGGGCACATTGTGGGATTTGATGAGCATGCCAACATCTGTAAAGCACTTTATCAGCTGTTGTACTGATGTGAAATTGTACTTTTTAGTCGTAACCACTCCTGTTTAGTTTCCAGTCAGCCAGCCCATGTAGCTTGGCATCCAGGTACTGCTCCATTTCACTTGGCCTTCTCTATCACTAACCTCTTTTCTTGGCTTTTAGATCCAGACAAGTGAGAGTCACCCCCTGCGACAGTTCCATTTCACCTCCTGGCCAGACCATGGTGTTCCGGACACCACTGACCTGCTCATCAACTTCCGGTACCTTGTTCGTGACTACATGAAGCAGAGTCCTCCCGAGTCACCCATTCTGGTTCATTGCAGGTATACAGATGGCACTCCGTGTGTGACGGATTCCAAATGTCATTGTAAATGTGGACAATTTAGAGAAGCAAGGCCAAAGAGGGAATGCAATAAGCATTTGAAAATTCAAGAAAGTTTTGGATAAGGGACCATGGACTTAACCCTAGTCCCTGAGACTTTAGAACAGGGATTGGCAAACTATAACCCAAGGGCCAGATCTAGTAGCTTGCTTGTAGTTTTTTAAAACTATAGTGTATTCCAATTTAATATTAATAAATATTTATAAAATATTTCAACCTTACAAAAAGATAGGGAGTAATAACAATCTAATAAAGTATATATATATGAGGTCATGTATGGTTTTTTTTTTGCTGATAATATCTTACACATATAAAGTCTCTACTTATCAGTCTCCTTGTTATACAGTTAAACATGGTCTTAAAGTTGATCTGAATCATTCCTTTGCATACTTTCGTATTTCATTTCATATATATCTATGGTTTTATATAGCTTTAAGCTTTTACCAGATTTTATGACGTAGACATCATTCTGCAACCTGCTTTCTTCATTTAGCATTTTGGTTTGTTATTTAACAAAGTTGGAGCACAGAGTTCTAGTTCATTTTATTCATTTATTAACGAGTTCTTTTTCTGGCACACAAAAACTGTATGTAAGTTAGTGTATACAATTTTATGAGTTTGGAGGTCTAACCTGTGAAACCCTCACCACAATCGCTTTGGCTGCCTATTTTTGTAAGTAAGGTTTTATTGGAACAGAGCGATGCCCATTTGTTTACATATTGTCTATAGCTACTTCCATGTTATAATGGCAGAAAGAGACCATTTTGTCTGCAAAGCTGAAGATATTTATTATCTGGTCCTTTATAGAAAAAGTTTGCCACCCCCTCGCCCCCACTCTAGAACAATAAGACACTAGCTTTAAGCTAGACATTAATTTAGGACAGAAGAAAGGAGGGGCTTAGTGGCCCTCTGGGGAATAAGTTGATGAAATTTGCCATCCTAGGTTATGGTGGTAACTTGAATGAGACTGAGATTCAGGAAGCTCCGGGAGGAGATTTTTTTTATGGTTTTTGATTCAAAATGATTTGCTGAGGTTTCAGTTGAGCAAATGGTTACTGATCCTGGGCATTGATAGTGGAGGACAGCAAGATATATGTACAAATTGGGGACATTTGAGAGTTTTATGTTAGAGGTAACCCATGGTGATATGCCCTTTTCTTTTTTTCTTCAGTGCTGGGGTTGGAAGGACGGGCACATTCATTGCCATTGATCGTCTTATCTACCAGATAGAGATTGAGAACACGGTGGATGTGTATGGGATTGTGTATGACCTTCGAATGCACAGGCCTTTAATGGTGCAAACAGAGGTGAGGCCAAGCTCTGTGTTTGTCAGACTACTTTTTTAAATCCTTTTTTTTTTTTTTTTTTTTTAAAGATTGCATCATGTCACATACTTGGGTTAAAACATTTCACCTTTCTATAGCTTTCTGGCTCTGGCCTGTGAAGTAACACTGGACTTCTTTAAGATCCTTAGCTGATGTGTGATTGAATGATCTGATACAGAGAGGTGGTGATACTGATAGCAGCAATGGAACTGTGCAAACCAAGATAATTTCAGGATTCCTTACCTTGTGGCCACTAACTCATCAAATAATCTTAGCAATTCTCTGAACTTTGGCTTCTGGGTTTCAAAATCATAAAACTAGCATTATCATGCTTTGTTTCCAAGAAGGCCTGACCATCCTTAAAATAAGCTCATGAATGGACTTATCAGATGTTAATGATGTGAATGAAATGGCGTAATGTCACCATGTTAATATGGCTGTGTATCCTCATCCAACCATGCAGATGTTACACAGCGTCAATTATCATAGCTACAGGGGGATGGCTGGCCAATTGAGAAGATTAATGTTTAATATCTACAATGTCAGTTGGGTAAGACCATTGAATTCGGCTTTCCCTGAAATGTTCCTTGATAAATATTGTTTTTGAGTCATGTTCTCAACAACTATATTGGGAAATAGCCTTCCTGGATGCTGTAGGGGTGAATGTGCCTTGACAGGACGAGAGCAGAATATTTATTTTGTATCAGGCTGTCACCCGGTACCAATTTAGAACTCCATGAATATGTGTTGTGTTTTTGAGTCTAGCAGGGAATGTGCTGGAGGCCTGGGTACATTATGTGCTTTGGGGTGAGTGGCACGTTTGTAGAAGAAAGAATGGAATTCGCCTGTGTGTTGGTCGGAAGAAAGATTTTCTTTTTTCTGCTCTAATTATGGAGAATAGGACTCTATCTTTTATCCCCTTTTGAGAAACAGAAATCTTACATCTGCCTACAAAATCTTTTCTTGTTTCTTTTTCTTTCTTTCTTTCTTTTTCTTTTTTTGGTAGTTTGAAAACGTGTTCATCTTTTTTATTTTTAAACATTTTTTTTTTAGAGGGAGTGTGCGTGAACCGGAGCTGGGGTGGGTGGGGTTTGGGGGAGGGGCAGAAAGAGAATCCTAACTAAGCAGGCTCCATGCCTACCCTGGAGCCCCACACAGGCTTGATCTCACCACCCTGAGATCATGACCCACACCGAAATCAAGAGTCAGATTCCTTAACTGATTGAGGTACCCAGGTGCCCCCAAAAATGTGTTCATCTTAAAACACCTGATAAAAGAGGATGGATATATATATATATACACATATATATGGAATATATTTTTCTTTATTACTTTTTCTTCCCCAATCCTATTCCCTAGAGGTAGCCAATGCTTACAGTTTGTATATATCATTATAGGCTTAATTACATCTATAGAAAACACATGTACACATATAGAGTTTTTTTTTTTTTTATGGCTAGTGCTTTTTAAAAAAATCTGAGTTGACATACAATGTTACTTTAGTTTCAGGGGTACAACATAATGATTCAACAAGTCTCTGTTATGTTATGCTCACCACAAGTGTAGCTGTCATTTATTAACCTACAAAGCTGTTATAGTACCATTGATTATATTCTCTAAGCTTTCATTGTCATGGCTTATTCATCCCATAATTGGAAGCTTGTGCCTCTCACTCCCTTTCCCCCTATTTTAACCACCCCCCCCCAGCAATCACCAGTTCTCTGTATTTAGGGGTCTGTTTCTGCTTTTTGTTTGTTCGTTTTGATTTTTAGATTCTATATGTAAGTGAAATCATATGGCATTTGTCTTTCTTTGTCTGACTTCACTTAGCATAATACCCTTTAGATCCACCCATGTTGTCACAAATGGCAAGATTTCATTCTTTTTGATAGCTGAGTAACATTCCATTGGAGATACACACTACAGCTCCTTTATCTGTTCATCTGTCAGTGGACACTTATGTTGCTTCCATATCTTGACTACTGCAAATTGTAATGCAGTAAACAGTAGGTGCATCTGTCTTTTTAATTTTTTTAAAAGTTTTATTTATTTATTCATGAGAGATACACAGAGAGAGGCAGAGATATAGGCAGAGAGAGAAGCAGGCTCCATGCAGGGAGCCTGAAGTGGGACTCGATCCCAGGGTCACGCCCTGGGCTGAAGACAGACACTCAACTGCTGAGCCACCCAGGCATCCCCGATATCTGTCTTTTTAAATTAGTGTTTTTATTTTCTTTGGGTAAATACCCAGGAGTGGAATTACTGGGTCATAATGGCATTTCTATTTTTAATTTCTTTGAGGAACCTCCCTACTGTTTTCCACAGTGACTGCACCAATTTACATTCTTATTAATAGTGCACGAGTGTTCCCTTTTCTTCACACCCTTGCCAACACTTGAGTAGTGTTTTGTCTTTTTTTCCTGCCATTCTGATAGGTGTAAGGTGATATCTTATTATGCTTTTGATTTGTATTTCCTGGATGATGAGCAATATTGAGCATCTTTTCATGTGTCTGTTGGCCATCTGTACAGCTTCTTTGCAAAAATGTCTCTTCAGGTCCTCTGCCCAATTTCTAATCAGATTTTTTTTACATTGAATTGTATAGCTTCTTTATATATTTTGGATATTAGCAAATGGAGTATTTTTAAAAAATTGGATCCTATTTTATATATAATGCTGCCCCATGATATTTTTTCCTCTTATGTCATCATGGGTATCTTGTTTTCTCTTTTGCCATCATGGATACCTCTTCTTACTCTTTCTCTTTTTAATGGCTACCTGCAGATTCTGACAAGCTTGCCTGAGGGTTGTCCCTACCTCTCTACCCCGCTTATTCCCTTCAACCCTTCCCCTCTGTTGAGAATCACAGTTTATTCCTTATACCACACCTGCTAGCTGAACAGGAAAATCTTGTTGGCCTTTTTCTTGTTTGAATGTACATGTGCATTATTTCCTCCACATTCATTGTCTTTGCTCTTCCCCAAGATTCTGGGACTCCTCCTTGGGGAGGGGAGGTGTGGGGAGTATGTCCCTCTGGTTAAGAATGATTGATGATGAGAATCTTGCTCTCTGTGGTTTCAGATTTCATCAGAATATGGCAGCCTCTTGATAAATGTGAACTTGAAGTGTTCACTGTGGGGGTTGGTGATAATCTGAAAAGAACCTTGGATGCTGATAATCTCTGGGACCTCTGCTCATTTGCTTTCTCTTTTTACTCTTTTAATAGGACCAGTATGTTTTCCTCAACCAGTGTGTTTTGGATATTATCAGATCCCAGAAGGACTCAAAAGTAGATCTCATCTACCAGAACACAACCGCAATGACAATCTATGAAAACCTTGCACCTGTGACTGCTTTTGGAAAGACAAATGGTTACATCGCCTAATTCCAAAGCCAAACCTTTCTGGAGTTACCCAGACTGTCACACCCACAGCAAAGGAAAATGCCCCGATGTGGACATGTTTTTATATGTCTAATATCTTAATTCTTTGTTCTGTTTTGTTAGAACTAATTTGAGGGTGTGAAGCTGCACATGTAAAACATGACATGAGAAGTTGGGGCTGTCAGGGGCTGTGGATGGGTGGTGAGCTAATCAACTACATTCCTGATTACCAATGGGATGAGTTCGCTTTTTGTTTTTTTTTTCCTTAAGAATTACGGAACACCAGGAAAAGTGAGCTATGATTTTTTGTTTTCCTTTTTCAAAACAGATTCTTTTTAAAAAAGACTATTTTATATGATTCACATGCTAAAGCCAGGATTGTGTTGGGTTGAATATATTTTAAGTATCAGAGGTCTATTTTTACCTACTGTATCTTGGAATCTAGCCGATGGAAAATACATAATTGTGGATGATTATCATGTAGGGAGGGGTACGTGGTGCCTCTTCTGCCTGGGTTTTCTATTTGAACATGTGCCTTTTCTGAATTATGCTTCCACAGGCAAAACTCAGTAGATATCTCTATTTTTGTATTGAATCTCATAATTGGAATATACGGAATATTTAAACAGTAGTTTAGGATTCAAGGTTGAGCCTTCTCAGTAACATTCCTGTTCTCATTTGACTAGAGGAGGCCTCCCTCGACCCTTCCACATCCCTTCTCCCCTGTTTTGTGCTCTATTCTTTCTTCTCTTTTCCCTCCCACTTTTCCCCAAAGACACTTCTGTTGGCCACATTTTCAGCCCATTGGTTGAGTGAGAGTGGAAACCAAGTATCACCTTGAGAATTTCTAGGGTGGTGGGGAGCAGGGAGCAGAGGAACCCTACAGTGACATAATCTCCTTTTCTCATCCCTGTTTTATCTTTTCTCTTGTTTCTGTATTTGGTAAGAAGGATTATTTAAAGGTGCAATATGTGACTTAGTGATTCATGATGCTCTAGGTTTTTAGTAATGTTTTACTCAGGTTGGCATTTTATGTGTATCTGTGCGTCCGTGTATATGTGTGTGTGTGTTTAAAAGCGTGGCAATCTGTGAACACTTCAGTGTGAAAACAGTGTCAGATGAATCCCTCCTCCCTCAAAGTCCACTGGCTTTAGTCTATCTGCAGTGACACACATCCGTATCTACTGTATATATATATACTAAACTCTTAAAACAGTCATTCCTTTGAATTGAGGTGTACAAAGTTTTGAATTTGTATCAAAGATGTAATTATTTTTAAAACCTCTTTTCACTATACTGCTGCTGTAATGACTTTGATTTTTTTTAATGTAGATTAATTTTTTTTTTTGCTTCAGGTGTGTATCCACCAAGAATTTCAGAATTTACGTGGATTTATTTTATTGGTACATAATCTGTAAACTTCTCAAGGCATTAACATGAAAGGATTTGTTTCTTTTTATTTTATATTGTGGCTCAGGTTATATTTTGAAGAAATTTTGAGTTTATCCTCCTATAGGCAATGAAGGATCTAAGGTCTGATGAAGGAATCAACCAAGTCCCTGGAATCCTGTGGCCATTTTCCACAGTAATAAATCCTGCTGTAATCTTAGGACAGTTGTGTCCTAGTGAAGATGGGAGCAGGGTCTTCTCCGGGTGCCCTGGTCACTGTTCACCTGGGGAAGCCTGTCTCCTGACCCTGCCATGTTCCTTAGTATGCTGGCACTTTGAGAACTGACCGGACATGTGAGTGGGTTATGAAGGGTGAACCACAATGTACCGGAAGCCCTTGATTTGATTCAGAGGTTTAGTGCTTGTACGTCTTTTGTCCCCCTTTCCCCTTTGAGGTACTGAAAGGATTGAAAAGGCGAGGTGGCGGTGGTGTCGTGTCTGGGGAGAATTCACTTCCCACATAGAAATTGCACTTTTTGCCGAATCCTTTGCTCTTTTTCGTGACAAACAGTTCAACAGTTCACTCAGCATCAGGCCCTTAAAGGAATGGGATGTACAGGCCTGGGCGGGCCCTCCTGACTCCTTTAGTGGGGCTTTTGGCTCTTTAGGTCTGCATCAGGGAAGCCATGCCATCCCAGGCTGCTGAGCAAAGCTGGGTTTGGGCCAATTGCTTGCAAACCTCCACGCTGGTCTGGCCCTCGGTGCACACAAGTTTCAGAGAGTTCCATGATTGCATTCGGAGGCCCCTACCCAGGCAGGCAGCAGTTCTGTGGGTCACACCCCTCTCCACTTCAGTTGTTGGGAAGCCACTGGGATGGGTATGAAGGCATCAAGTCCAACAAAGATGCTGTGCCAAGTGTTGCCTATATCCCTTCCATGGAGAAATCGGAGGGAAGGACTTGGCTCTAAAAATGCCTTTAAAAGGTTGAAGCAACGGTAATTATAAACATATTGTATAAAAACACACAGAAAAAACCCCCCAGAAACCCTCCTCCCTTCTGCATGATACGGGTTTGGGAAATGGGCAGCAGCCTCAGCAAGCTCACTCTCAATACCATTCCTAACCCTGGGAAGAAGGCTTGTGGGGAGAGGTCTGGATTCCACATGGCAGGTCACACGAAGGTCACGATGCTTCTCTGCATCCTGAAGAGGGCTGGGTTTGGGGCTGGTGGGGGTGGTGAGGGTATTTATAGCACAGTGATTGAAAAGGGAAGATAATTCTGTAAATATAAAGGACACATGGGCTGGGGTTTGGCCGTAGAAAAGAGAAGGTGCTTTTGAGCTCCTGCCCTAAAGCCTCCCAGGAATAGTGAACTAAAATTTGAGGAGTCCAGTGGAGATGTGGAGATGGTGTGATCATCCCTGCTTTACTATTTGCCAGTTGCACACAGAAAAAAAACAGCCCGAGTGGGATTAGTTATTAGTGAAAAGTTGGTGGTCAGTTGGTTTGGGGGAATTGGGTCATTGGTACCTTCTCCCAAGGGCAAGGATGTTTGCCTCCAAAGGTAAACCCAATGACACTTGGCACCAGTGGAAAATGTCATTTGGGGGTCTGTTCCCTGTGGGCGCATAGTGACCTCTGGCTGGACTTTTAGCCTATTTGACTGCACTGGATTTGGGCTTCATCGACTCAGAGGCTCCTGGGGGGTGGGGGCCAACTATGCAGCTGATTCACTTGCTTTTCATCTGAGATGAAAAAGCCTGATTTTCTTCTGCAGTGCTGGGTTGTGCTTAGTGAGCTAAACGCGTCTTGGCGACTAATGTTGATTTGCCTCAAAAGTCCAAGTTCTGAGTTTTCAGACTGTGTAGCCGTCAAGTGTTTGACATACTGTAGCTTTTTTCCCTTGGGGGCACATATGAACAGGATGTGTTGATATGGACTCTAAAACTGTAATTTTCTTGTAACTATTTTGGAATGATGCATATTTCTAATGTTTGTTATACTTGTACAGAGTATTGCTGTTGGTTGCTTTTTTTTTTTTTAAGGAAAAAAAATGGCCTGAAAAAAATTTTTTAAAAAGACTCACAAATACCAAATATAAAAAATGTCAACATGTTGTGCCTTTGTTTCTTCCCCCCCCCTCCAATTTTTTACTCTATGTCCACCCCATTTCATTTATGAAGCAGTGTCTTGGCCTGCGTGTAACTGGGGAATCCTTAACAAACACATGTGTCCCTTGGGGATTTTCTACCTGTGTTAGTTTGCCCGGGGGCTGCCACAACGAAGTGCCACAGACCAAGAAGCTTAAACAACAGATTTTTATTCTCTCAGTTCTAGAGGCCAGAAGTCCAAGAAGGTGCTGGCAGGTTGGTGTCTTCTGAGGCCTCTCTCCTTGGCTTGCAGATGGCCACCATCTCTCTTTGTCTTCACACGGTCTTCCCTCTGTGCGTGTCTGTGTCCTAATCCTCTTTGTATCAATTGGGACACTTCATAAAGGATTATGGTTCACCTGAACAACTTAATTTTTACTGTAATTACCTCTTTAAAGATTCTATCTCCAAATACATTCTGAGGTGCTGGGGTTAAGAGTTTAACATATGAATTTGGGGGAGACAGAAGTTGGCCACAACACACATCCACGGAGACTTAAGACTTTGGAAGAAGCGAGTGTGCATTAAGATGTGGCTGTGTGTGCTCTCATGGGCCAACAGATGGACAGACACTCCACTGCTGCCACTTGGTGGTAGCCTGCGTGCCCAGGACTTTTAGAGGATTTTTTGGTGATTGATTTGGTGAATCCCAGAATGGCTGGGATACTTACTGTAGCAATTTGGACAGGTTTTATTTCGAGGTCCACCATACACCAGCCTCTGTCCCTCAGTGCCTAAGGGTTCACCCGTGAACAACAGGAGCTTACATTTCGATGGGGGGGACACAGACCAATAACAGGGATATAAAATTTTTAGTGTGTGAGGTGGTGAAAAATAGAAAGCAGCAGCATTTCATGCCCTGATGCACCAACTCGTGGCTTTCACACGATAAGCACTGCACATAACCTCTGCCAAGAAGAAGGCTTTCTGCCATGCGCTAGCCACGTGCCCCCACATCCCCCCATGCACCCCCCGCGCTTCCCTCGCATCCCCCCGTGCCCCCTACATCCCCTCATGCTCTCACGCTGCCCCCATGTCCCCTCACGTGCCCCCCACGCTCCCCCCACGTCCCCCCGCGCCCCTCCGGTTCTCCCCGTGTCCCCCCCGCACCCGCCCCCCACGCTTCCCCCCGCGTGTCCCCCCGTGCCCCCTTCTCCCCCCGCACCCTCCCCCCCGTGCCCCCCCACGCTCCCCCCGTGTCTCCCCCCCACGCCCTCCACGTCCCCCCCCGCGTGCCCCCCGCGCCCCCGCCTGCGGGGAGGATGGAGACAGTTCCGAAAGCCCAGGAGCAGGCGCCGGAGGGGCCGCGGAAGCAGCGGAAGGCCTCCCTGGAAGCGCAGGTGTGCGGCAGACAGGGAGGAACCCACGGAATGCGGGGGGAGCCCTAAAGGCCCAGGTAAGAGGGGATCCAGGAGAAGCAAGGGCGCTGGGTTTGAGCCGAGTCTTGGGGCTGCTGGGCCGGAAACCACAGGCGTTAGGCGGGAGGCGCGGCCGTGCAGGTGCACAGACCTGCACGTTATCCCCGGAGCCAGAGGCACAGACACACGCGCACCACGGACCCTCAGTATCTTCTCCGGAGGGAAACTGCACTGTGGTCACGTGGCGCCCCGGGGGCTGCAGGGCAGGTCCCCCCAGACACTCGGCTGGCTAATGGGAGCGTGAGGGGGGTTGGAATTGACCACCCAGAACGGGGCGCATACAGCCCCGCAGTGGGAGACCCGATCCCCGCCAGCAGGCCCCACTAGGTTCTCAGCATTTGTGGGTACTGGGGGGGCTCCCCTTGGGCTCTTCCAGGACCTTGCCTTGCCCACGGTGCTCGCTCTCTCCCTCACACCCCATCCTCCTCACCTCTCCCGGCTCTCTGGAGGCTACCACCGAATGCTGGCCTGCTTGCCAAGTGCAAAATAACCAGTGACATTTCCAGCACATTCCTGAGCTGTTTACTGTGATGCTGTGTGAACGAAGGTCCATCTTCCAGGCGTGGTACCCCTGGTGTGTCCAGATCTGCCAGAGGCCACGGCTGGAATTACTTTCTTCATTAGGCAAAAAACACAGATCTGGAGCATACTGCAATGTAATCATTCCTGGTTGAGGTCAGAAAGTATTTGGCTTTAAAAAAAGATGCCTCCAGACAGATGTGTGGTGGTATAAAGCATTGTGCAGGTCCAAGTTTGGAGGCCTGAGCGTTAGTTCTTCCCCTCCCCAAATGGACCGGGTGGAAATCACAAGCCTTCCTGCTGCGGATAGGCATTAGGTGGCAGAAAGCTAGTTTGCCCGGAGTGTCAGGAGTGGAGTGTCTGGGGCCTGTTGAATGCATATCCCTTGTGCCTGAGCAGAGGTGGGTGTGGGTTGACGTCTTCTTGTTAAAGCTGAAGAAGTTTAAAGACTCAGGCCCCTCAAGGGCATCTTTCCAAGGGTGTTTTGAGCCTAATGTCATCTGGCCTTCACACCCTTGACTGGGAAGTTTCCAGGCCTATGCTTATGTCTCAGACTCTGCCTCTCAGCAAAGAGGGGGCTTGAGGGTAAGTTTAGAAGAAAAAGAGATGACATTTCAATTTTTTGCATGTATGAGTGTGTTTATAATTTTGATGCTGTAACAGCATATTGCCTGGCATATAGGAAATATCCAATAAGTGGTAGCTATTCATTTATCGACTTAGATTTGTATTGATCATCTACTATGGGCTGGTGGTGGGCCCTGGGTATGTACATTTGTGAACACAACGGACATGATCATTGTTCTGGTGGAATTTTAGGGGCTATTGAAGAGACAGGGAATTTATTATTTTATTTTATTTATTCTATTTAAAAAAACATTTTATTTATTCATGAGAGACACACAGAGAGAAGCAGAGACACAGGCGGAGGGAGAAGCAGGCTCCCTGTGGAGAGCCCAATGGGGGACTCGATCCCAGGACCCCAGGATCACGACCTGAGCTGAAGGCAGACGCCCAACCACTGAGCCACCCAGGTGCTCCAAGGTAGGAAATTTAGAAAGAATTACACCTACTTGCTGACACATTGAGTGAGAAAGGATTGGAGGGAGGGGCATGGTGTGTCAAGGTCCTAAGGCAGGAATACATTTGGTACTTTGAAGAGTGATCAACTGAAGAGTAGTCAATTTCTTTTTTTTTAAGTTTTAATTTTAATTTCAATTAGTTAACATACAATGTTATAAATTTCAGGTGTACAATATACTAATCCATACATCGCCCTGGGCTCATGAAAACGAGTGCATGCCTTAATACCCATCATCTTAAAATAGTCCATTTCTTAAGCACACAATTATAAACAGAGCCCCTGTTTATAATTGTCTTCACACTATTGTCTATTATAAATGTCTATCACACTAGAGAAAATAGGATTTGCCTAGAGCTCTATTCCAGAGGCCTTCACTAAGGATTATGATACAGTTCAGCCTCCTAGGCTATCTGCTCAGAGACATTTGGGGATGGAGGAATGCACCCATGGTCTTCATGCCTGGCTTCAGGTCAAAGTTGTCCCCAAACATTTCTGCATACACTGTTGGTTTGGGGGAGGCAGGAGGATGCAGGAAACCTTCATATTCTGCTCCTGACTTAAAAAAACAAAAACGAAAACAGGCTAAAATGCCAAAATGGTCCCACATTTAAGTGTTTTCTGCTCCTAGCACTTAGTTTGATAAAGATTACTCAGGTATAGCCAAGAAACTGAGGTATCATTGGAAATAAACCTCAGATAATCACCTGTGCTCTTATGTAAACTTTGAGAAAAGCAATTTATAGGACTCTAAGTAGGGAATAATCCCATTTAAAAAGTAGATAAATGGGTAGTTCAGTGGTTGAGCATCTGCCTTTGGCTCATGGCGTGATCCCGGAGTCCTGGGATGGAGGCTTCCTGCACGGAGCCTGCTTTTCCCTCTCTCTCTCTCTCTCTCTCTCTCTCTCTCTCTCTGTGTCTCTCATGAATAAATAAATAAAATATTTTAAAAAGTAGATAAATGCATAGAAGAAAGGCAACTCCAGAATAATGGGATTATGAGTGGCTTTTGTTTTTATTTTTACTTGTCTACATTTTCTTTTTCTTTTTTTGTCTACATTTTCTGATGTCTCTCAATGACTACTCAGCTAATTAAAACCTAATATCTTTTTCTCCTTGATGAAAAAAAAAATAAGCTCTAACATACTTTGAAATATATTTGTCAAGTTTTACAGGGTTCTTTAAAATGAATGTGAAGGGATCCCTGGGTGGCGCAGCGGTTTGGCGCCTGCCTTTGGCCCGGGGCGCGATCCTGGAGACCCAGGATCGAATCCCACATCAGGCTCCCGGTGCATGGAGCCTGCTTCTTCCTCTGCCTGCGTCTCTGCCTC
Organism: Vulpes lagopus; assembly: GCF_018345385.1. NCBI lineage: Eukaryota > Metazoa > Chordata > Mammalia > Carnivora > Canidae > Vulpes > Vulpes lagopus. Next base: position 65,152,187 of record NC_054834.1, on the reverse strand, counting down.
TCTCTCTCTCTGTGACTATCATAAATAAATAAAAGTTTAAAAAAAAAAAAAACACAGGGAAAAAAAAAATAAAATGAATGTGAACCCAAGGCTCTTTTTTTGAGTACCGCCTGCCACTCGCAGTTTGTTAAAAAAGAAAGTTAGGGTTTTTGGACAGTAGGTTCTGAGCGGTAAAGCTGGAGGAAACAAGGGACTGTCACCTTCTTGCTCCTGGCTGAGAGTTGGTTGGCCAGGGTGGAGGGCAAGGTGGCATCTGGGAAGTAGGAGGAGAGGCAGGGTTAGTCCCGGCTCTCAAAATTTCTCACAGCCCATCTATCCCTTTTGGGGTTTCACAGCTGTCTTTTGGGGCTGGACATGGACGATCTCTGGGACTTCTGAAGGAAAACATGAGATTTTAGGCTTTTCGAGTTACATCCCATAAAAGTCACTTTCTTGAAGGCAGGTAAATCCTCCAGACCCCAAAGTTGAGAAACATGGGGAGGGGTGGCAGTTTCGGACATGGCCACTAGATGGCGCCAGAGGACCGGGCCGGGGAAGCTATCCTTGGGAAGGCGAGGGAGGGAAACCGGTTGGCGAAAGGAACTCGAAGGCGGAAAGGGGATGCCTAAAATCAGCAACAGGGTTGAAGGGCCCTTGCTAGCACTTGGTAGCTTTTTATCCTTATAATTTAGTATACAGTATGTTCATGGAAAAAACTTGAGGAAATTTAGATAAGAAAAAGAAGGGAAAAAGAAAAATCCCACATGGTCTCCAACCAAGATCCTGGTGATTCTTGCTCCCCAGTACCCACCCCTCCCTGGTCCCCTTCTGCATTGCACCAGGGCAGTCTGTGTGACCAAGAAAATGCAGCTGAAGTGGTGGTGTGTTCCTCCTTAGATTAGGTCAGAAACATCTCTAATGCTTCTCTTTTTCTCTCAGGAGCAGCCGGTGACAGGCTAATGTGCTCAGGACCTGAACCTCTTGCCAAAAGACAGACAGGTGGTCTTGGAAGCAGATTGTCCAGCTCTAGTCAAACCTTCAGATGATCGCGTACAGCGATCAGCCTGGTGTACAAGCCTGACTGGAGTCCCCCAGAGGGACCTTGAGCCACACAGTCCAGCTAAGCCGCTCCCAGGTTCCTGATTCTCAGAAATGGCTTTAAGCTTTGGAGTCAGATGGACCCGGTCTGTGGCCTCACTGACCACCTGCTAGCTGTGATCCTGCAGGCAAGCCCCTTCAGTTCTTTGGACCTCCAGTTCTTTGTGAGAATAATAGCACTTACTCATAATGCTGCGTAATATCACAGCGTTTACTCATAGCTTTAAAGAGATGATATGTGCAAAGTTGAAGATTAACTGCTAGCTGCTTCTCTATTTAGGCAGAGCAGGAAGTTTCCTTGGAGCAGGTGTTTTTATTCTGAGAAGTTAAGTGCCCTGCTTAGTAATGCGGATATAGTAAGTGTGGCAACCTATTATTGTGATGTTTTTCCTGAGGCAAAGTAAAAAGTGTCTCTCCTCTTGGTATGCACAGTTTTCACCCAGAGCAAGGGGCTTTCTGGGCAGGAAGGGCTGAAATCCCCCACTTTTGGTCTCTAAGATTTGCAGGTAAGGACACCTATTTTGCTGGTTCGTGGTAACATTGACCATGACCCATCAGCATAAATGAACATTAAAAGCCCCAAGAGGGAGCCTTCTGTGAGGGACCGGTGTTGGTGATTGCAGGTTCATTCAGCACCATGAGGCTTGATTTGGTAGAGCATGTCCCTGGGCCTGGAAGCCCCTCTGGATCCAACCATACTGGACCACTGTGTTTTGGGGAGCAATAGCTGAGCATGTAAGCATGAACAAAGAGAACTATGACCTTCGGAGTATAACCGTGGCATGGCAGGGGTCTAGACCTGGGCAGTAGACCCACACCCATCTGATTACGCAGGACCAATTACATGGCAATGACCAAAGAGCCTAGTCAGATTTTTAATTCCTCTCTTCCCACATGGTCTTTGGCAAAAGGAGTCCCTTGAATTGAGAGTTCCTCAGAAGTTCTTGGACAATTTGGGATGGAGAAGGTGTTCAGCATTGTGTGGGAGATAGTGGACTTCTGTTAATCAGGCAGGTGTAGCCTTGAGCCATTAGTTGGATCAATAAAAATGTGATTTAATCTGTGTTACCGAGATGATTATATAGATCCTATATGGATTGTATGGGTAAACTAACTGCTGTTGTAATAAACGAGGCCCAGATCTCAGTGGCTTAAGAGCCATGTCACAGTCTAATGTGGCTGGCTATTCAAGGACCCAGGCTGGTACACGTTCCATCCCCTTGAACCCAAACATCTTAAGGTCATTCGGAGTGTCACCTTCTAGCTGGCAGACAAGAAAGAGAAAGTGGAGGACAGAGTGTGTGGGGTTTCTATGGGCCAGGTTTGGAAATGACATATATCACTTTCACCCACATTCCTTTGACAGGAAACAGCATTTGTCTGTGTACCCAGGAAGCAGCAGAGAAACTGAGGCTATCGGTGAGCACTGACGTTCTGTGCTATATTGGTCAAGCCAGTGGAGAAAGTGCTTAGCACAGTGCCTGGCACCTAGCAAGGATTCCATAAATGGTGGTATCCTCCGCCCTTCCCGAGACCTCTGGGGAAGGAGCAGATGAGAAAGAAATGGGCTCAGTCCTCCTGCATTGACGTGGCAACCCACTTGCTTCCTAAAGTCTTGTTTCGTCGATCTAACAGAGGTACTGGGAGGTGTTTAGTTCTGTCTGGGTGCACAGTATGGTTACAGGAAGAGTCTGGAACTGCAAGCCCTGGCTCATCAGCGTTCTCACGGCCTCCAATCATGCCTTTAATTACTTACCGACAGCTCCCGGGACCTCAAAGAGGTTAAAGAATTCTCAGCTCTGAAAAACCCCCGAGGGCTGACATTAATTTGCTTCTTTGCAAACTTTTCCTAACTCTTTGCCTCAGCTCCTTGGAGTATAATTAGTTGCCAAAGGCTGTCATCGTGCCAAAGGGCTGGGTGTGGGCCACAGAAAGCAGGGACTGATCATTGATGGCACAGAACAGAGAACTAATTGGTTATTTTTCTTCCCTTGATGATGATTGTAGCAGCAGAGAACTTTTTCTGCTAAATGCGGAGAGGCCGATACTTAAGTTGTGAAGAGTTAATGAAAACAACTGAGAATACATGGATTCGAACAACAAGCTATTATTATTTTTACATCTATAGTGTGTTCTCACACAGTATTTTTTAACCTGCTTTTTTTTTAACTTGATATATTTTGAAACTCTTTCAATATTAGTATACATAGCTTTGTATGAGTCACCTTCAGCTGCTGTAACAAATACCATAGTGAGTGGCTTAACACTATGAGTTTAGTTTTCATAGTTCCAGAGGCCAGAAGTACAAAATCAAGGTGCTAGTGGATGTGATTCCCTGATGAGGGCTCTCTTCCTGGCTTGCAAAGCTGCCTTCTGCTATGTGTCCTCACACGGTGCAGGGTGTGTGTGTGTGTAGGGAGGTTGGGGGGACAGTGCACACATTTGTGTGCGAGCTCTCTTTCTCTTCCTCTTCTTAGAAAGCTGCTAGTCTTGGGCAGCCTGGGTGGCTCATCGGTTTAGGGCTGCCTTCAGCCCAGGGCCTGATCCTGGAGTTTCGGGATCGAGTCCCATGTCAGGCTTTCTGCATGGAGCCTGCTTCTGCCTCTGCCTGTGTCTCTGCCTCTTCTCTGTCTGTGTGTCTCTCATAAATAAATAAATAAAATCTTAAAAAAAAAAAAAAAAAAGAAAGCTACTAGTCCCACCAGAAGGACTGTACCCTCGTGACCTCCTCTAACCCTAATTGCCTTCCACAGGCCCCACCTCCAAATACATCACATCACAACAAAGATTAGGGCTTCAAACATATGAATTCCAGGGGGACAATTTAGTCCATAGCACCATTCATTTTTTTACTTCTTTAAATTTCTTTTTTAAATTGAAGCTTTATTGAAGTATAATTGACAAATAAAATGGTAAGATATTTAAACAGCACATTATGGTGATTTGATATATGTATACGTATACATTGTGAAACGATTCCCACATGTAGTTAACTGACTCATTCATCATCTCACAACCTCACATAGTTGGGGGGGTGGGTATGTGTGAGAAGATTTAAATACTACTTTCTTAACAAATCTCAATTATCCAATACAGTGTTATCAACTACAGTCATCATGTTTTAGTCATCTTAAAGCTGAAAGTTTATTTCCTTTTCTCAACCCGTCTCTAATTCCTCCAGACCAGCTCCTGGCAACCACTTTTCTACTCTGTTTCCATGAGTTTGACTTAATTCTTCTTCTTCTTCTTCTTCTTCTTCTTCTTCTTCTTCTTCTTTTTTTTAGCTTCCACATATAAATGATATCATGCAGTATTTGTTAATTTATTTGGCATAAAATGCTTCAAGGTCCACCTATGTTGTTGCAAATGGCAGGATTCCCTTCCTTCTTATGACTAATATTCCATTGTGTATTTATATACCACATCTTCCTTATGCATTCAACCATTGATGGATACTTAGCTTGTTTCTTGGTTGGGAGGTTTTTGCTAACTGATTCAATCTCTGTACTAGTAATTAATTTGTTTAGATTTTTTATTTCTTCCTGATCAGTCTTGGAAGGTTGTATGTTTGTAGGAACTTATCTGTTACATTTAGATTGTCCAATTTGTTGGTCTGTAATTGTTCATAGCAGTCTCTTATAATCCTTTGGATTTGTGTGGTATCATTTGTCCTTTCTACTTTTCAACTGAATCTTGTCTTTTTTTTTTCTTCCTAAGTCTTGCTAAAAGCTTGTCTATTTTTTTTTTCAGAAAACTATTTAGTTTCATTGATCTTTCCTATTGTTTAAGTATCTATTTCACTTGTTTTTGCTCTGATCTTTGTTACTTCCTTCTATCTACTAATTTTGAGTGTTGTTTGTTCTTCTTTTCCTAGTTTTCTGGGTATGTTAGGTTTGTTTATTTGAGATCATTCTATTTTCCTAATGCAGGTATTTATCACTATGAACTTCACTTTTAGAAGTGTTTTTGCTGCATCCGATACGTTTTAGTATGTTGTGTTTCTATTTTGTTGTCTCAAGATATTTTTAAAATTTTTCTTTTAATTTCTTTGACCCATTGGTTATTCAGTAGCATATTATTTAATCTCCATATATTTCAGTTCTCTTCTCAAAAAAAGATGCTTGATAGGATTTCAGTCTTCTCAAATTTATTAAGACTTGTTCTGTGGTCTCACATATGATCTGCCCTAAGGAATACTCCATGTGCCTGTGAGAAGAATGTGTATTCTTTTGCTGTTGGATGGAATGCTCTGTAAATGTGTGTTATGTCATGATGGTCTGACGCGTAGTTTAACTCCAGTGTTTTCTTTTTTCTTTTTCTTTTTTTTTTAACTCCAGTGTTTTCTAATTGATTTTATGTCTGGATAACCTATCCATTGACAAAAGTGGGGTACTGAAGTTCCCTACTATTATTTTATTGCTGTCTATTTCTCCCTTCAGGTCTTTTAATATTTGCTTTGTATATTTAGATCTTCCTATATTGGGTGCATAGGTATTAACAAATGTTATATACTCTTGTTGGATTGATTCCTTTATTATTATATAATGACCTTCTTTGTCTTTTATTATAGTCTTTGGCTTAAAGTCTATTTTACTTATATAAGTATAGCTACCCTTGCTTTCTTTTGGTTTCCATTTGTGCAGAGTATTTTTTCCATCCCTTCACTTTCAGTCTGTGTGTGTTATTAAAGCTGAGGGGGAATTTTTTTTAATTAATTTTTATTGGTGTTCAATTTACCAACATACAGAAAAACACCCAGTGCTCATCCCGTCAAGTGTCCGCCTCAGTGCCCGTCACCCATTCCCCTCCAACACCCGCCCTCCTCCCCTTCCACCACCCCTAGTTCGTTTCCCCGAGTTAGGAGTCTTTATGTTCTGTCTCCCTTCCTGATATTTCCCAACATTTCTTTTCCCTTCCTTTATATTCCCTTTGACTATTATTTATATTCCCAAAATGAATGAGAACATACACTGTTCGTCCTTCTCCGATTGACTTATTTCACTCAGCATAATACCCTCCAGTTCCATTCACGTTGAAGCAAATGGTGGGTATTTGTTGTTTCTAATTGCTGAGTAATATTCCATTGTATACATAAACCGCATCTTCTTTATCCATTCATCTTTCGATGGACACCGAGGCTCCTTCCACAGTTTGGCTATTGTGGCCATTGCTGCTAGAAACATCGGGGTGCAGGTGTCCCGACGTTTCATTGCATCTGAATCTTTGGAGTAAATCCCCAGCAGTGCAATTGCTGGGTTGTAGGGCAGGTCTATTTTTAACTCTTTGAGGAACCTCCACACAGTTTTCCAGAGTGGCTGCACCAGTTCACATTCCCACCAACAGTGTAAGAGGCTTCCCTTTTCTCCGCATCCTCTCCAACATTTGTGGTTTCCTGCCTTGTTAATTTTCCCCATTCTCACTGGTGTGAGGTGGGATCTCATTGTGGTTTTGATTTGTATTTCCCTGATGGCAAGTGATGCAGAGCATTTTCTCATGTGCATGTTGGCCATGTCCATGTCTTCCTCTGTGAGATTTCTCTTCATGTCTTTTGCCCATTTCATGATTGGATTGTTTGTTTCTTTGGTGTTGAGTTTAATAAGTTCTTTATAGATTTTGGAAACTAGCCCTTTATCTGATATGTCATTTGCAAATATCTTCTCCCATTCTGTAGGTTGTCTTTTAGTTTTGTTGACTGTATTGAGGGGGAATTTTGTAAGCAGCTTATAGTTGGGTTGTGTTTTTTAATCCATTCAGCCACTCTATGTCTTTGATTGGATAACTTAGTCCATTTACATTTAGATTAATTATTGATAGGTATGGACTAACAACTATTGCCATTTTGTTAATTGTTTCCTGGCTCTCTTTAATTCTTTTGTTCCTTTCTTGTCTTGCTCCCTATTGTGATGATTTTCTGTAGTCGTGTGCTTAGATTCCATTCTCTTTTTCTTTTGTGTATTCATTATAGGTTTTTGCTTTGTGGTTACTGTGAAGTTTACATAAAATATCTTGTATTTATAATAGTCAATTTTAAGCTCATTTCCAACTTAAGTTCAACTTAAGTTCCAACTTTCCAACTTAAGTTCAAATATATACTAAAGCTCTACATTTTTATTCCCCCATTTTTATGTTTTTGATATCACAATTTACATCTTTTTACTTTGTGTGTCCATTAACAAATTATAGCATAGTTATTTTTAGTACTTTTGTCTTTTAACCTTCATACTAGAATTATAAGTGATTTAGTCACTACCATTACAACACTGGAATATTCTGAATTTAATTGTATTTTACCTTTGCCAGTGAGATTTATACTTTCATATGTTTTCATGTTCCTAATTAGTGTCCTTCTGGTTTAGCTTGAAGAACTCCCTTTAACATTTCTTGTAAGGCTGGTCTAGTGGTGATGATTCCTTCAGCTTTTGCTTGTCTGAAAAACTTTATCTCTCCTTCGATTCTGAAAGACATCTTTGCCAGGTTGAGTATTCTTGGTTGGCAGGTTTTTTTTCTTCCAGCACTTTGAACGTATCATGCCACTCTCTTCTGGCCTGTATAGTTTCTGTGAAAAACTGGGCTGGTCATCTTTGGGGATTCTTTTATATGTAATGTGTTGTTTTTCTCTTGCTGCTTTAAAGATTCTTTGTCTTTAACTTTTGACAACTGAATTATAAAGTGTCTCAGTGTGGATCTCTTTGGATGCATCTTATTTGGAACTGTCTGAGTTTTCTGGATCTGGATGTCTATTTACTTCCTCAGGTTAGGGAAGTTTTCATTATTTCTGTGGATAAGCATTCTGCCTCTTACTTTCTCTCTTCTCCTTTGGGATCCCCATAATGAGAATATTGGTCTACTTAATGATTTTCTATAAGTCCTTTATGCTGCATGCTCTCTTTTTCATTCTTTTTTGTTTTTACTCCTGTTTAGATGAATTCCAGTGTCCTGTCTTTGAGTTCACTTATCCTTTCTTTTGCTTGATGTAGTCTGGTATTGAACCTCTCTTGAATTTTTCAGTTTAGTTTTTGTATTCTTTAGCTCTATAATTTCTCTTTAGTACTTTCTTTTTTGTTGAACTTTCACTGTGTTCATTTATGGTTCTCCTAACATTGGTAAGCATATTTATAAGCATTATTTTGAACTCTTTATCAGATAAATCACTTAACTCCATTTCTTTACCACATTCTTTTTATCCATTCATCTATTGATGGACATCTGGGCTCTTTCTACAGTTTGGCTATTGTGGATACTGCTGCTATAAATATTGGGGTGCATGCACCCCTTTGAATCACTATGTTTGTATCCTTTTGATAAATACCCAATAGTGCAGTTGCTGGGTCATACGGTAGCTCTATTTTTAACTTTTTTGAGGAAGCTCCATACTGTTTTCCAGAGTGTCTGCACCAGTTTGTATTTCTACCAACAGTTTAAAAGGGTTCTCCTTTCTCCACATCCTCACCAACATCTGTTGTTTCCTGAGTTGTTAATTTTAGCCATTCTGACCAGTGTGAGGTGGTATTTCATTGTGGTTTTGGTTTATATTTCCTTGATATTGAGTGATACTGAGCAGTTTTTCACCTGTCTGTTAGCTGTTTGTATGTCTTCTTTGGAGAAATGTCTGTTCATGCCTTCTGCCCAAACATTTAATCCACTCAGGGCAATGAGACTATCTCTTTGCCTAAAGCCAAACTATTAGTAACTGGTATAATAGGCCCTTCAAACTAAGTCTTTACACTTCAAGTCCAAGACTATGCTATATTGTAATGTTTCTCATGGGATAAGGCTTAAGGGATGATTACTGACTTGTTCCCAGCAATCCTTTTGGAAACTGGTACAACTGATGCTATACCAATCCCATTGAGGTTTACACCAGAGCCTCTCTTATTTCTGACCACCAACTTCTCCATCCATAGTCTCTTCATGGCATTTTTCACTTCCATGTTTCTCAGGGTATAGATCAGAGGGTTTAACATGGGTGTGATGATGGTATAAAACACAGCCACCATCTTGTCCTCAGTAAAAGTGGTGGAAGGCCTTAGGTAGATGAAGAGGCAGGGGACAAAAAACAAGATCACCACTATGATGTGAGAAGCACATGTGGACAGGGCCTTACGCCTCCCTTCTGATGAACGGGTCTTAAAGGAAAGCAAGATGACAATGTAAGAGCCAACAAGAATGACAAAACAGCTCAGTGAAATCATACCACTGTTTGCTATCACAATGAGTCCCACAACTTTTGTGTCTGTGCAAGCCAGCTTCAGTAAAGGGTGGACATCACAGAAGTAGTGGTCAATTAGGTTAGGGCCACAAAAAGGCAGTTGTACAGTGAGGATGGTCTGGATAAAGGAATGAACAAACCCTCCTAACCAACAGGTTGCCACCAGTATGGAGCAGACCTTCCGGTCCATGATGGTCATGTAGCGTAGAGGCTTACAGATAGCCACATACCTGTCATAGGCCATCACTGTGAGAATGAAGATCTCTGTGCAGCCAAATAGATGGCAGAAAAAGAGCTGGGCTATACAACCAACAAAAGAGATGCTCTTGACTTTGGCTTGGGAATCAATAATCAGCTTGGGGGCTGTAACAGAGGAATAGCAGATGTCCACAAACGATAGGAAGCTAAGGAAAAAGTACATGGGTGAGTTGAGATTTGGACTCCTTTGAATAGTCATTATAATGAGAAAATTTCCAGTCATGAGTATCATATAAAAGAATAAGAACAAAAAGAAGCATAGTTGTTGCACTTTCTCATTTTGGGAAAGACCCATGAAGATAAACTCAGTAACATTATTTTCCATGGAACCTGGGAAGTTCGCAAGAGTAAATACAGTGTAACATTATCTATAGGAAGAAAATGGAAGGAAAATTGGATTTGGGAACATGGTACCATAACATTGTTATTTAAAAAAATTATTCTCAAAATGTCTCACTTAAGGTATTGGTTTGGGAAAAGTCTATTTCTTAAAATTACCAGAGATGGGGGAGTGAGTGAGGGGAGAGGGGGGGAGAGAGAGAGAGAGAGAGAGAGAGAGAGAGAAAGAGAGAGAAAGGGAAAAAAAGGTCTGATAGGCTTTAACCAGTTTTAGGAATGCAGTCTAGGCTCTCTTCTTAAGTATCAGTTGTCTGAATCATCATTGCTCCAGAATTTAAATTAAATCTGTTAAATCAAGGTTCCAAGTGGTAATCTCTAGTCTCTTTACTTGAAGATGCTTTTCATCCATTTTCCGGTTGATGTATGTAATCTACAAAAGGAAGCACACACACATCCATACACACATATTTGTGGTCATAAGTATGTAAGTCTTAAAATGTGCACTTTGAGTCAAACCTAGGATGTAACTAGCCTTTTTATGAGACCCATTGGCCTCCCAAATTCCTGACAGCCTGACTGGCTTTGTCATATTTTAAATTATTCCAGGACTTCACTCTTTGTCCCTTCTTATATGTCTAAAAGTTGGGAAACATGCATAGAGGCTTCATAAAAAGGGACTACCATCTGAAAGATGCTTAAGACTTCAGATGCTAGTTGACATTAGTTGTTATAAAGTATGTGGAGAAAATAAGTCTTGAGTAGGTTTAGATCTTTTATTTTTATTTTTAAAAAAGACTTTATTTATTCATGAGAGACACAGAGAGAGAGGCAGAGACTTAGGTAGAGGGAGAAGCAGGCTCCATGCAGGTAGCCCGATGTGGGACTCGATTCCGGAACTCCGGGATCACACCCTGAGCCAAAGGCAGACACTCAACTGCTGAGCCACCCAGGCATCCCAGTTTAGATCTTTTAAATATTAACAATGACCACCTGTGAGTTCTGGGGCAAGTTATTTACATTGATAGAGACCCAGTTTCTCTGGCCATTGATAAACTGAGCACTAGGGTCTACATGAACAACAGGTCTCCTCCACTTTAGCTTTATGTCATGGACTTTGGGATGACCATTTCAATACAGTGACTCATTGTTATTGAATGTAATTTCTTTGTTTCATTGCCTGTATATTCTTTTGAACCAAACGATGTGTGAAGGTGGGAGACAGTGTGTATCTTTATTTTTGTATTGCCTGAATACAAATACTACTTTCATTAGTTTGACAATTCATTTAAATCTCTATTTCTTTATCCTTCAAATGGAAACACTACTGACTACTTCAAAGGGTTATTTTATATACCAAACCTAGCCCAGCATATGGTAAGGACCCACTGAACTATGCCCTTTCATTTTCCAACTAGATTACTGCACTTAACACATTTTATAGCAAAAAACTTCAAACATATACAAAAATGGAGATGATAGTAGTATAAGCTCTCATATATTGATTACTCAGATTAAAAATTATCAATGTTTTACTACATTTGTGTCATCCATCACTTTTCTTTCTTTCCTTTTTTTTTTTTTTTGCCAGAGTATTTTAATGCAATTCCCAGTCACTATGCCATTTCAACCCCTCAGGCTTCATTCAGTATTTCTGAGAATTTTTTTTATATGAATAAAAAGCGTGGTCACATCTAACAAAATTACTAGGAGTTTCTTGTTATCAACCCATTCCTGGTTTGCTGGAGCCATATTTTGTTCCCATCTCTCCTTACAGTGCTTAGTTGAGTGCTTACAATGTCTGCTCCATATGCTAGGGTAGTTCACTGTGGTTATTGTGCCCTTGAAATGTGGGTAGTGGGACTAAGAAACTGAAGTCTCAATTTTATTTAAATTTAAATTTAAAAAAACTAAAGCAATGTAAATATTTTGATATAATAAAATTTTGGATATATTTGATTAAGTAAAATATTAAATATTATTAAAATTAGCTCCACCTATTTGTTTTGCTCTTTTATGTGGCTACCAAAACATTTAAAATGATAGTATGGCTTATATAATGTTTCTATCACACACTGCTGTACTGGGGATTAGGCTCAGGTCTAAATGCTTAATCATACTAATTTGTTTCTTGTAATTATATGAAGCATGTAGAATTATTCTCATTATTCACATAAAGAATAAAACTCAGACAGGCAAACTACCTTTATCTATAGTTGTGTAGCTAGTCATTGATGAAACATAGATTCAACCTTGATATATTCTCTTAGCCTGCACTACTTTATATCATAAAATTGTGATTTCCATTGTAATTTATTTAAGAAATATTGATCATAGCTTTGGGATCTTCTTCATTATTTTAATATTTCTGGGATATGAATTTCTATTTTAATTAACCCCAAACAAAATAGACACCAGTAAGTTAGTGGAGTCCTGATGTCTCTGTTCCTGGAAGACCCATTGGCCTTATTACTAAATAGTAGTTTCTGCTATAGGCTAGGCACAAGCTCAGAAAATGGAGCAGATTGTGGAAAAACATATTCAAACTCTACCATTTCTCTTGCCAGAGTCTGGGACTCAGTAGGATCCTTTGTCTCACTGTCCCTCCCACACTGTCACCCTGCTATGTGGCGTTGGGCCTAGACATGGATTAATCCACAAACTGGAATACATTAGTATCTTTTAACCTGTAGTAGGACAAGGATGGATGCAAAATCTAATTGATGAGGGTTTAACCAAATGCTAAATTTCAATGAATGATTATATACCAACTCACTGAAAAAATTTGTTCACAGACATTTCTTGAAAGAGGTGGCTTTCTAAAAGTCCACAGTAGAGGCATTTCCTGACCTTTTTAGATGTCCTCTGTTTACTTCTATCATAATATTTAAAATCTCTGGCTTTTAGATTACTTGTGTGACTCCCTCAATATATTGTGTTTCACTTAAATGCAGAGACTATTCCTTAAGACTTGACCCTGGGCTGGGCATATATGTTAGGTATTCAGTAAACTTTGTAGGAAGGAGAGAAAGAGGGAGAAAGGAGACAAGTTACTAGTTTATAAATCCTTCTAGATGGTCTGGCTTCAGACTACCTATTGTCTAGCATAAAATACTGGTTAAAAGCACAAACTCCTATCACATGGAGCTTATTTTTCAACCCCCAGGCACACTGGTGCCAGCTACCAAGTAAGTTTAGCTATTTAATCATTGTCCTCATCTGTAAAAGAGGGATAAATAGTTTCTGCCTCATAGAATTGGTGTGAGAATTAAAATAGCAAATGCATATATAGCTTAAGCATAGTGTCTGATCCAGAAGAAATGTTAGCTATTCTAATCTGCACATCATAGATAAGGGAAATACAAAGTAAAGAAGAAAGGTGATAAAAGGGATTTTACTTACCTGGAGGGTATGAAGCTCTTCCTTCCCGTCATTTCCTACTTCTGGGTCCTATGAATCCTCTACTCAGTAATAACCCCTTCAAACACCATTCCTAATTCCAATGTCTTAGATTTCTGTAGTCAATGCATGTATGTTTTTTTAAAAAATAGTTGGTTCCCCATTTATTCCTTAGAATTGCTGCCTGGGTCATAAAGCAAAGTTATTTGTTTTGGAGGCTGAAGCAAACCTAAGTTTACATCAAGGTTTTGGCAGATATTCTGTAAACGGCAAAGACAGAAGGTAAGTATGATAGAAATATGTGACTCTGGAGACCATCCTGAAGGTTCACTTACTCTTTCCCTGAGATTCAGAGCTGTCTTCCAGCTTAGTGTATATTGAGTCAGAGGTTCTTTCAAATCCAAACTCTATGGCTTGAGAAGGACAAAGAAGGGCACCCTGATACCCAGAGGATACTGTGTTTTGCGTCACTGGCTTATGTAATGAGCTCCTATGAGCCTTCAAGTTGCTTCCCCTGTTGAAAGTTCTTGCCAGAGATAAAGTAACTTTCCCCACTGCATTGGCCAAGTATGGGGCCCACTTGGGAGACAGCTTTTTATTTTATTTTTTAATTTAATTTAATTTTTTTTTGGTGGCAGCTGAAGTGTTTTTATTTTATTTTTTATTTTTATTTTTTAATAAATTAATTTTTATTGGTGTTCAATTTACCAACATACAGAAAAACATCCAGTGCTCATCCCGTCAAGTGTCCCCCTCAGTGCCCGTCACCCATTCCCCCCCACCCCCTGCCCTCCTCCCCTTCCACCACCCCTAGTTCGTTTCCCAGAGTTAGGAGTCTTTATGTTCTGGGAGACAGCTTTTTAGAATGGATTCTTCTGTTTTTATGGCCAGTGGAAGTGGACTGATACCCATCCTTTAATCTAACAATAGTGGATTCCATTGATTAAGCACTTATTATGTGTCCTCCATTACTATAAGCACTTTATATGCATTCCACAGTTTCTTTTATATTTAGGGCCTCAGCTGAGTTGCAATAAAGCAATTGTGACTGTTGTTTGGGGCTCACTATCAGCATTGTTATATATATGACATACCGCAGTATTAATTAACTTAATAAATAAATAACTGTAAACCAAAATGTAATCCAAGTGTTAGGTGCTATGGATAAATTACATCTACCTGTGTGTACCCTTCTGTAGTGTATCCCATTGCCTATCCTTGGATGTCAAGAAGTTTTAAAGATATAGATTTCTGTATTTTTGTGTGTTTTAAATGCAATTTTTACTAAGGTTGAACATTCTTTCATGACTTGAATCATAGATATATAGATAGTTTTTTTGTAAAAGGTGCCTTTTTTTTGGGTCATTTTTGGGTTATCTATCTCATTGATTTGTAGAGGAATTTTTTATACAATCTGGGTAAAAGTCCCTGTCATCTCTCTCTCTCTCTCTCTGTCTCTCTTTCCATCTACAGCATCTCTTTTTCTAATTTTGTAGCCTGCTTTTTTCTCTTTTAATGATATTTTTTTGATGACTAGAAGTCCTTAATTTAATGTAATGTACTTTATTGGTATTTTCTATTGTGATAGTTGTTATGGACTGTTTGTGTCCTCCAAAATTCATATGAAAAAATCCTAACTCCCAAGGTGGTATTAGGAGGTGGAGGCTTTAGGAGATGATTAGGTCTTATGGGCAGCACCCTCATGAAAGAGACCCCAGAAAGTCACTTGTTCCTTCTACCATGTAATCACATCGCAAAAAATGCCTTCTATGGACCAGGAAGTGTGTTCTCACCAGATATTGAATCAGTTGGAGACTTGGTTTTGGACTTCCCAGCTTCCAGAACTGTGAGAAATAAATTTCTATTGTTTATAACCTATCTAGTGTGGTATTTTGTAATAGCAGCCTCAATGGATTAAGACAATAGTACTTTTTGTATCTTCTTCAAGAAGCCCTTCCCTATTTCAAATTCATAAAGTTATTCCCCTACATTAATATCTAGATGCTTTGTTGTTTTACTTTTCACATTTAGATCTAAAATCCATCTGAAGTGGTTTTTGTATACAATGGAATATTACTCAGCCATTAGAAATGACAAATACCCACTATTTGCTTCAACATGGATGGAACTGGAGGGTATTATGCTGAGTGAAATAAGTCAATCGGAGAAGGACAGACATTATATGGTCTCATTCATTTGGGGAATATAAATAATAGTGAAAGGGAATAGAAAGGAAGGGAGAAGAAATGGGTAGGATATATCAGAAAGGGAGACAGAACATGAAGACTCCTAACTGTGGGAAACAAACTAGGGGTGGTGGAAGGGGAGGAGGGCGGGGGGTGGGGGTAAATGGATGACGGGCACTGAGGGGGGCACTTGACGGGATGAGCACTGGGTGTTATTCTGTATGTTGGCAAATTGAACACCAATAAAAAATAAATTTATTATTAAAAAAATAAAACCCATCTGAAATTAATTTTGTGAGAGAGGGGCTAATACAGATTTTTTTATTATGAAAATTCAACTGAACTAACACCATGTGTTGTAAAACTTGTTCTTTATCCATGGCTTTTCTGTGCACCTTTGTAATAAACCAGATGCTCATATATGCCTGTCTGCCTCTGGTTGTACACCACACTATTGGTCAATTTATCTACCTTTGCATCAATATCTGTCTTACTAACATAATCTTGTAATAATTCTTTGTTTTTTTTAATTAATTTTTATTGGTGTTCAATTTACCAACATACAGAAAAACACCCAGTGCTCATCCCGTCAAGTGTCCACCTCAGTGCCCGTCACCCATTCCCCTCCAACACCCGCCCTCCTCCCCTTCCACCACCCCTAGTTCGTTTCCCCGAGTTAGGAGTCTTTATGTTCTGTCTCCCTTCCTGATATTTCCCAACATTTCTTTTCCCTTCCTTTATATTCCCTTTGACTATTATTTATATTCCCAAAATGAATGAGAACATACACTGTTTGTCCTTCTCCGATTGACTTATTTCACTCAGCATAATACCCTCCAGTTCAATCCACGTTGAAGCAAATGGTGGGTATTTGTTGTTTCTAATTGCTGAGTAATATTCCATTGTATACATAAACCACATCTTCTTTATCCATTCATCTTTCGATGGACACCGAGGCTCCTTCCACAGTTTGGCTATTGTGGCCATTGCTGCTAGAAATATCGGGGTGCAGGTGTCCCGATGTTTCATTGCATCTGAATCTTTGGGGTAAATCCCCAACAGTGCAATTGCTGGGTCGTAGGGCAGGTCTATTTTTAACTCTTTGAGGAACCTCCACACAGTTTTCCAGAGTGGCTGCACCAGTTCACATTCCCACCAACAGTGTAAGAGGCTTCCCTTTTCTCCGCATCCTCTCGAACATTTGTTGTTTCCTGCCTTGTTAATTTTCCCCATTCTCACTGGTGTGAGGTGGTATCTCATTGTGGTTTTGATTTGTATTTCCCTGATGGCAAGTGATGCAGAGCATTTTCTCATGTGCATGTTGGCCATGTCCATGTCTTCCTCTGTGAGATTTCTCTTCATGTCTTTTGCCCATTTCATGATTGGATTGTTTGTTTCTTTGGTGTTGAGTTTAATAAGTTCTTTATAGATTTTGGAAACTAGCCCTTTATCTGATATGTCGTTTGCAAATATCTTCTCCCATTCTGTAGGTTGTCTTTTGGTTTTGTTGACTGTATCCTTTGCTGTGCAAAAGCTTCTTATCTTGATGAAGTCCCAATAGTTCATTTTTGCTTTTGTTTCTTTTGCCTTCGTGGCTGTATCTTGTAAGAAGTTACTGTGGCCGAGTTCAAAACGGGTGTTGCCTGTGTTCTCCTCCAGGATTTTGATGGAATCTTGTCTCACATTTCGATCTCTCATCCATTTTGAGTTTATCTTTGTGTGTGGTGAAAGAGAGTGGTCCAGTTTCATTCTTCTGCATGTGGATGTCCAATTTTCCCAACACCATTTATTGAAGAGACTGTCTTTCTCCCAGTGGATAGTCTTTCCTCCTTTATTGAATATTAGATGACCGTACATTTCAGGGTCCACTTCTGGGTTCTCTATTCTGTTCCATTGATCTATATGTCTGTTTCTGTGCCAGTACCACACTGTCTTGATGACCACAGCTTTGTAGTACAACCCGAAATCTGGCATTGTGATGCCCCCAGCTATGGTTTTCTTTTTTAAAATTCCCCTGGCTATTCGGGGTCTTTTCTGATTCCACACAAATCTTAAAATAATTTGTTCTAACTCTCTGAAGAAAGTCCATGGTATTTTGATAGGGATTGCATTAAACGTGTAAATTGCCCTGGGTAACATTGACATTTTTACAATATTAATTCTGCCAATCCATGAGCATGGAATATTTTTGCATCTCTTTGTGTCTTCCTCAATTTCTTTCAGAAGTGTTCTATAGTTTTTAGGGTATAGATCCTTCACCTCTTTGGTTAGGTTTATTCCTAGGTATCTTATGCTTTTGGGTGCAATTGTAAATGGGATTGACTCCTTAATTTCTCTTTCTTCAGTCTCATTGTTAGTGTATAGAAATGCCATTGATTTCTGGGCATTGATTTTGTATCCTGCCACGCTACCAAATTGCTGTATGAGTTCTAGCAATCTTGGGGTGGAGGCTTTTGGGTTTTCTATGTAGAGTATCATGTCATCGGCGAAGAGGGAGAGTTTGACTTCTTCCTTGCCAATTTGAATGCCTTTAATGCCTTTTTGTTGTCTGATTGCTGAGGCGAGGACTTCCAGAACTATGTTGAACAGCAGTGGTGAGAGTGGACATCCCTGTCTTGTTCCTGATCTTAGGGGAAAGGCTCCCAGTGCTTCCCCATTGAGAATGATATTTGCTGTGGGCTTTTTGTAAATGGCTTTTAAGATGTCAAGGAAAGTTCCCTCTATCCCAACACTCTGAAGGGTTTTGATCAGGAATGGATGCTGTATTTTGTCAAATGCTTTCTCTGCATCTAATGAGAGTATCATATGGTTCTTGGTTTTTCTCTTGCTGATATGATGAATCACATTGATGGTTTTACGAGTGTTGAACCAGCCTTGTGTCCCGGAGATAAATCCTACTTGGTCATGGTGAATAATTTTCTTAATGTGTTGTTGGATCCTATTGGCTAGTATCTTGTTGAGAATTTTTGCATCCATGTTCATCAGGGATATTGGTCTGTAATTCTCCTTTTTGGTGGGGTCTTTGTCTGGTTTTGGAATTAAGGTGATGCTGGCCTCATAGAACGAATTTGGAAGTACTCCATCTCTTTCTATCTTTCCAAACAGCTTTAGTAGAATAGGTATGATTTCTTCTTTAAACGTTTGATAGAATTCCCCTGGGAAACCATCTGGCCCTGGACTCTTGTGTCTCGGGAGGTTTTTGATGACTGCTTCAATTTCCTCCCTGGTTATTGGCCTGTTCAGGTTTTCTATTTCTTCCTGCTCCAGTTTTGGTAGTTTGTGGCTTTCCAGGAATGCATCCATTTCTTCTAGATTTCCTAATTTATTGGCGTACAGATGTTCATAACATGTTTTTTAAATCGTTTGTATTTCCTTGGTGTTGGTAGTGATCTCTCCTTTCTCATTCATGATTTTATTAATTTGAGTCTTCTCTCTCTTCTTTTTAATAAGGTTGGCTAATGCTTTATCTATCTTATTAATTCTTTCAAAGAACCAACTCCTGGTTCTGTTGATCTGTTCCACAGTTCTTTTGGTCTCGATATCATTTAGTTCTGCTCGAATTTTAATTAACTGTCTTCTTCTGCTGGGGGTGGGGTCTATTTGTTGCTTTTTCTCTAGTTACTTTATGTGTAAGGTGAGCTTTTGAATTTGAGTTCTTTCCAGTTTTTGAATGGATGCTTGTATTGCGATGTATTTCCCCCTCAGGACTGCTTTTGCTGCATCCCAAAGATTTTGAACGGTTGTATCTTCATTCTCATTAGTTTCCATGAATCTTCTCAATTCTTCCTTAATTTCCTGGTTGACCTTTTCATCTTTTAGCAGGATGGTCCTTAACCTCCACGTGTTTGTGGTCCTTCCAAACTTCTTGTTGTGATTAAGTTCTCATTTCAAGGCATTATGGTCTGAGAATTTACAGGGGACTATCCCGATCTTTTGGTATCGGTTCAGACCCGATTTGTGACCCAGTATGTGGTCTATTCTGGAGAAAGTTCCATGTGCACTTGAGAAGAATGTGTATTCAGTTGAGTTTGGATGTAAAGTTCTGTAGATATCTGTGAAATCCATCTGGTCCAGTGTATCATTTAAAGCTCTCGTTTCTTTGGATATGTTGTGCTTAGAAGACCTATCTAGTATAGAAAGAGCTAGATTGAAGTCACCAAGTATAAGTGTATTATTATCAAAGTATTTCTTCAGTTTGGTTATTAATTGGTTTAAATATTTGGCAGCTCCCACATTCGGGGCATATATATTGAGGATTGTTAAGTCCTCTTGTTGGATAGATCCTTTGAGTATGAGATAGTGTCCCTCTTCATCTCTCACTATAGTCTTCGGGGTAAATTTTAATTTATCTGATATAAGGATGGCTACCCCTGCTTTCTTTTGAGGACCATTTGAATGGTAAATGGTTCTCCAACCTTTTATTTTCAAGTTGTATGTGTCCTTCTGTCTAAAATGAGTCTCTTGTAGACAGCAAATAGATGGGTCCTGCTTTTTTATCCAGTCTGAAACCCTGCGCCTTTTGATGGGGTCATTAAGCCCGTTCACGTTCAGAGTTACTATTGAGAGATATGAGTTTAGTGTCATCATATCAGTCCTTGTTTTTGTGGATTGTTCCACTGAACTTCTTCTTAAAGGGGAATTTTAAGAGTCCCCCTTAAAATTTCTTGCAGAGCTGGTTGGAGGTTACATATTCTTTCAGTTCCTGCCTGTCTTGGAAGCTCTTTATCTCTCCTTCCATTTTGAATGAAAGCCTTGCTGGATAAAGTATTCTTGGTTGCATGTTCTTTTCATTTAGGACCCTGAATATATCCTGCCAGCCCTTTCTGGCCTGCCAGGTCTCTGTGGAGAGGTCTGCTGTTACCCTAATATTCCTCCCCATAAAAGTCAGGGACTTTTTTTCTCTTGCTGCTTTAAGAATCTTCTCCTTATCTTTGGAATTTGCAAGCTTCACTATTAAATGTCGAGGTGTTGAACGGTTTTTGTTGATTTTAGGGGGGGATCTCTCTATTTCCTGGATCTGAATGCCTGTTTCCCTTCCCAGATTCGGAAAGTTTTCAGCTAGGATTTGTTCAAATACATATTCTGGCCCTCTGTCCCTTTCGGCGCCCTCGGGAACCCCAATTAAACGTAGGTTTTTCTTCCTCAGGCTGTCATTTATTTCCCTTAATCTATCCTCATGGTCTTTTAATTGCCTGTCTCTTTTTTCCTCAGTTTCCCTCTTTGCCATCAACTTGTCTTCTATGTCACTCACTCGTTCTTCCACCTCGTTAACCCTCGTCGTTAGGACTTCTAGCTTGGATTGCATCTCATTTAATTGATTTTTAATTTCTGCCTGATTGGATCTAAATTCTGCAGTCATGAAGTCTCTTGAGTCCTTTATGGTTTTTTCTAGAGCCACCAGTAGCTGTATAATAGTGCTTCTGAATTGGCTTTCTGACATTGAATTGTAATCCATATTTTGTAACTCTGTGGGAGAGAGGGCTGTTTCTGATTCTTTTTTTTGAGGTGAGGTTTTCCTTCTAGTCATTTTGCTCAGTGCAGAGTGGCCAAAAACAAGTTGTATTGGGAAAAGGGAAAAAAGAGAGAGAAGGAAAGAAAAGAGAAAAAGAAAAAAGAGAAGAAAAAAGGGGGGGAAAAGAAGAAAAAGAGAAAGAAAAAGAAAGGAGAAAAAAAGGGGTGGGGTGGGGTGGGGGAAGCAATCAGAAATCAAGAAGAAAGAAAAAAAAAAAGCACAAAACAAAACAAAAACAAAAACAAAAACAAAAACAAAAAAACAAAAAGAACACGGGGGAGTATCTTCCGATTCTGTATACTTTAAGTCCCTTGACTTCGCCTGGAACTGGTCTCTCGCTGGTCTTCTGGGGGAGGGGCCTGCTGTGCTGATTCTCAGGTGTTAGCACTTGGTGGAGCTGCTCTGCCCCTGCCTGGTGCAGGGCTCAGTGGGGGGTGTTTACCCCGTGAGGCCCCGGGAGGAAGCCCCAGTGGCGGGGGCAGCTCTGGGACCCTGGAGTCAGCTCCCGCAGTAGCTCCGCGGCTCTCCGTCTGCAGGGCCTGGGGGCTCCGGGGCGGGGCCGCTGATCTGCTCACCTCCAGGCAGGAGCGTCCTTGCTGTCCTGGGCCCTCCCGGCCTCTGCCTGTCCCGGGGGGAGGCCGGATCCTGGGCTGTGTCCCGGCGCCCTGTGCTCCGGGGCCTGCACTGGTGGATTCGCGCTCCCGCCCCGCAGCCCCCTCCGCAGAGCCGCCGCCCGAGCCCCTCCGAGCTGCTCCGGGTCCCGCCGAGCGCTGCAGCCCTTAGGGGGCTCGGCGCACTCCCCGGGGCGCAGTTCCTCTGTTACTGTCCCAGGGAGCCCGAGGGCATCCCCGCCCTCCTGGGTCCTGCTCCACCTCCCTGTGAGCCCCTTTCTGCCCGGGAAGGTTGGTGCAGCTCCTGCTCCTCCGGGACGGGGCTCTCCTGTCCTGGGGACACTCGCCCTGGCCTCAGCCCGGCTCCTCGCGGGGCCCCTCCCCCTTGGAGGCCTTTTGTTTCTTTATTTCTTTTTCCCCGTCTTCCTTCCTTGATAGAAGCGTGAACTCTTCTCACTGTAGCGTTCCAGCTGGTCTCTCTTTAAATCTCAGGCCGAATTCGTAGATTTTCAGGATGATTTGAATGTTTTCTAGGTAATTTGTTGAGGACAG
Source organism: Vulpes lagopus (assembly GCF_018345385.1). NCBI lineage: Eukaryota > Metazoa > Chordata > Mammalia > Carnivora > Canidae > Vulpes > Vulpes lagopus. The sequence goes on along the minus strand of NC_054834.1, from coordinate 65,130,047 downwards.
GTGACTTGGAGACCCTACTCTTCTCCCATCTTGCCCCTCCCTGTAATAATTCTTTGATCATCAGTAGTGGAAGTCCACAAACTCTCATTATTGGAAGGTGGGTTAGCTATTTTTGGCCTTTTGAATTTTCCTGTACATTATAAAATATGCTTGTAAATTTCCATAAAAATATCTTCTGGGATTTTATTTGGAGTTGAAGTGAATTTATTGATGACGTTGGGTGTATTTGGCACTTTAATAATCTTAAATCTTACGTGGAATATCCTTTTAGAAAAATACAGCTAAATTAAGAAATAGTGAATTGCTTAAAGGACAAATATAGGCTAGAATGATAGTATAGAATGCCTGAGAGCCACAGACACAAGGGGAATTCATGCTCACTCATAAGATATTCTCTAAAAGGGCCTTCACTAATGCTCATGAGAAACACCGAGGACAGGGCAGTAGACTGAGAAAATCTACATTGATGAGACAAGCTTGGATGAAGATAGAAGATGCTACTTTGGGGAAAAGCACAAAGCCTCACTCAGACCCTTCTCTCTTACAGAACAAAAGCCTTAGGCCTTGGGGAAAGAAGCTTCTTGCCCCTAGGATTCATGAGACGATCCATTAAGGCAGGGTGAAATATGAAATAAAAGAACATTCTATCTTTGCAGAGGGGCAGGAGAGAAGCCTAGGCCCAGAACCCTATGCCAATATGATTTGAGCTCTGGTTTGGTTGGATGAGGGGTAGTAAAATCTGTCAAACGTCATTTACCAACTTTGAAATCCTGCTGCAGTAGCAAGCATGGTAATATGATGAAGTTTTTAGGTGGGCTCATCAGTAGACTTGACACAGCAAAGGAAAGAATAGTGACCTTAAAGGTTACTATACATTACCAAACAAACATAAACAGAAAAAGGAGCAGGAGAGGCACCTGGGTGGCTCAGTGGTTAAATGTCTGCCTCTGGCTCAGGTCATGATCCCAGGACCCTGGGATTGAGTCCTGCATCAGGCTCCCTGCAGGAGGAGCATATGTCTCTGCCTCTGTGTCTCTCACAAATAAATAAAATCCTAAAAAAAAAAAAAAAAGAAAAAAAAGAAAAAAAGAAAAAAGAGCAGGAACTCCCCCTACACCCTGCCCCGGTACAGAGTATGCGGGATCTCTAGGACAACACAAAAAACTTAACATTGGTATAATTGGAATCCTTTTTCTTTTTTAAGATTTTATTTATTTGTGAGAGACATGCAGAGAGGCAGATGCATAGGCAGAAGAAGAAGCAGGCTCGCTGTGGGGAGTCCAATGTGGGACTCATTCCCAGGACTCTGGGATCATGACCGGAGCCAGAGGCAGACTCTTAACCACTGAGCCACCCAGGTGCCCTGGTATAATTGGAATCCTAAAGAGAGAATGGGACAAAAGAAATATTTGAAGAAATAATGACTGAGAATTTCTAAAAATCATGAAATATATCAAACTATAGATCCAAGAATCTTGGAAAACTTGAGCAGAAAAAACAACTAAAAAGAAATGAAAAGTAAAACCTCATATTGCCACATCATATTCCACCTGCTGAAAATAAAAGACAATGAGACAATCTTGAAGGCATACAATGGGAAAAATATTATATTAAAAAGACATGAATTAGCAGACTTCTCATCATGAACTCATTGGGTTTTGAAAAAAATCCTGTCAACTTATAATCTTATACTAGTGAAAATATTTTTCCAAATGAAAGTAGAAGTTTTTTGTTCACAGTCAAAAACTGAATTCAGGGCAGCCCGGTGGCACAGTGGTTTAGCACTGCCTTCAGTCCAGGGCCTGATCCTGGAGACCCGGGATCGAGTCCCACATCAGGCTCCCTGCATGGAGTCTGCTTCTCCCTCTGCCTGTGTCTCTGCCTCTCTCTCTCTCTCTCTCTCTCTCTCTCTGTCTCTCATGAATAAGAAAAAAGAAAACATTTAAAAACTGAATTCATACCAGAAGACCTACACTACAAGAATGTTAGTTTTTCAGCCAGAAAAGAATATGATATTTGATTGAAAGTTGGATATATACAAAGAAGTGATGAGCTTAAGAATGGTAAAAAAGAAAAAAAAAGGATTATATTTTCTTAGTTGCTCTCAAAATAAGTGATTTTTAAAGCAAAAGTAGTACCAATACATCATGGGTTTGTAGTATGTGTAAAAGTAAATTATATGAAAACATCACAAGAAGTGGGAGGCAGGAATTGGAAATACAGTGTTGTATGGCTCTTAGACTATATGAAATTGCATAAAAGTATTTAAAGTTAGATGATGAATGAAAAAATATGTTATATAATATGGTCTCTGTATTATTATATATACATATATGCATATTATATATTAGCCATGACTAAAATATTTGAAAAAGAAACACAAATAATATATAGTAAGGTAAGATGGAATCATAAAAAATAAAACTAACTCAAAATTAGGCTGAGAATGAGGAAAAGGTAACTAAAAACAATGGGACATACAGAAAACAGTAGGGTATTTGAATTAACCAAACCATTCAATACCTACACTAAATATAATTTAAACACTGGTTAAAAATATTCAAATTGTATAAAATATCAAGCCCAAATTTATCCTGCCTATAAGATATTTTTCAAATATGAAGGTATTGATTAGGAGTAAAATTATAGAAAAAGATATATAACAAATGCACTAATCAACGAAAGCTAGAGCAAATATATTGATATCAAAGTAATCTTTAATATAAGAAATAATACTGGAGATAAAGAGAAATTTTACGTAGATAATAGATGGATTAATTCACCAAGAAGACATAATAATCCTTAATAGTATATGCACCTAACCACAAAGTCTTGGAAACACATAAAAAAGAAAGACCTGATAGAACTGTCTTCTTTTTTTTTTTATTTTTATTTTTATTTTTTTTTTATTTATTTATGATAGTCACAGAGAGAGAGAGAGAGGCAGAGACACGGGCGGAGGGAGAAGCAGGCTCCATGCACCGGGAGCCTGATGTGGGATTCGATCCCGGGTCTCCAGGATCGCGCCCTGGGCCAAAGGCAGGCGCCAAACCGCTGCGCCACCCAGGGATCCCCTAGAACTGTCTTCTTATTGAAGTTTTCCCAGTCATCTTTTGGTAGGATGAAGCTCATTATACAGTAGATTTTTCAGAAAGGGTGATGTACAGTATTTACTAGGTTATTACATGATCAAAACTTTGTTTATTGAAGGACAGCTTAGCTGGGTATAATATTCTGGTTTATACTTTCTTAGTATTGAATGCTGCTACACAGTTGCTTTGCTTTGTATTGTTTTTGGGAAACTAAATGCCACTAGAATTTTTGATTGTTTTTGTAAGCTATGTAAGTTATACTAAGAGTTCCTGATTGATTTCTGTCTTTTTATTTTTATTTTTTATTTTTAAATTATTTATTTATTTTTATTTATTTATTTTTAAGATTTTATTTATTTATTCATGAGAGAGGCAGAGACACAGGGAGAGGGAGAAGCAGGCTCCATGCAAGGAGCCCAACATAGGACTTGATCCCAGGTATCCAGGATCACACTCTGGGCTGAAGTTGGTGCTAAACCGTTGAACCATCTGGGCTTCCCTCTTTCTTTATTTTTAATGTCTAATAGTTTTGCTAGAATACATCTTGAGCTGATTGTTCTGTTAACTTTTCCTGGTACCCAGTGGATCCTTTCAATGTGTAGATTCCGGTGTTTTCAAATTTATGAAATATTTTTTGGACCATAGTTTTAAATATTGGTTCTATTCTATTGTTTTTATTATTTTTAGGACAACAATTATGTATGTGTTAGGCCTTCTTCGTCTAACTTCCATTTCCACTTCTCTCTTTTTGCCGATTTAACTTTTTAAAAAATTATTTATTTATTTATTTATTTATTTATTTATTTATTTATAGAACATGAGCAGGGGGAGGGACAGAAGGAGAGGGAGAGAGAGAATCTCAAGCAGACTCTATGCTGCATGAGGAGCCTGATGCATGGCTTGATCTTATGACCCTGAGATCATGACTGGAGCTAGAAGCTTAAGTGACTGAGCTACTCTCATGCCTCTAACTCCTTTTAAATGTTATTTTATTTCCTTTGATTGATTATCAGATTTACTTTCATGCTCTTTATTATATTTTAATTTGACTATTCTTTTGGTACTTTAATTTTCATTTCTGACATGATTTTTTTTGTCTTTTTATTTTACTTTTTCCTGAGTTTAACGAACTCTCATTTCATCCCTTTTTGATTTTAAAAATCATTTTTTATTCTTAGATTTTATATTTATAATGCAACAATTTATTTTCATATCCATGAATATTTGTCATGTTTATAGCTTTCCTCTCTCAGAGCATAACTAGGTGCTTGTAACTCTCAAAGTTCTCCAGAAGTTAATTAAAAAACATCTTGAGCCTCTTCCTCACAATTTTTTAGTAAAATTTTACACTAGAGACAAGAAATTCCATGGGGAATGTGGCTCTTTATTACACTGTGAGGCTAAATTTATTTTAAATAGTTTAAGCATCTCAGTATTGAAAAACAATTTTTGGTCTTCTGGTGAATGAGTGGGTTTTCTAAACTAAAAAACAAGACCTAAAATTCACTAGCTACCCGTTTTCTACCTATTTTTCTGTTTCTAAATAGATGATCTAAAGACTGGCCATGGGGATGATTTCTTGAATCCTTCCCTTTGTGATTTATCTGCTTTACCATAGGATGTTTATTTTCTAAAATATCATAGAACCCATGGAATTTTGTTGTGTGGAAGGAAGATTGGTTAATTGGCAATAACAATCACAAAATCAAAATCACTTGAAAGGAATCCCAGTGTCATGGAAATAGCGTCTCAGCAACTTGACCAGTAGCTAGTTGTGTGACTCAGAAGTCAGTTAAACTCTCTCTTAGCTGCTTCATCTGTAAACTAAGAAGATCTGACCAATAGTCTTTAAATTGCTTTTCAGCTCTAAAATTTCTTCTGTTTCACCTGGTGTCTTAGCTCAGGTGAAGTGGCGAAGCCCACTGGAGGCCTTCAATGCAGACGAAAGAATGGTGGAAGAATTTTGTTGTGAAGCGAGCCTCCTGTGTTCCAGGGCACACCCCTTCAGTCTCTTCAACCCAGGGCATCCCTTTGACTGATGAGCTCTTTCAGCAGAGGGAGAAATTGTTTCTAACTCTAAGGAGAAGAACCTTTATGTTCAGATCTTTGCTTTAAAACTGAACATGACTCAAAAAAGGTAGGTAATGCCATACCCAGAAGAATGTCTCAGGTTGACTGAATGTGAGTAAGAGGCTCCAAATCACTGTGTGATCTAGAGTGAGTCACTTTTCCTCCATGTGCATCAGTTTCTGCCTCTGTATAAAGAAGGGGGCTGGACAGAATGTGCCCTAAAGTTCTCCTTAGCATTCACATTCTGGGATTCTATAAAGTATTACCTGGGATCTAGAATGAATTGTGGGAAGGAGGCCCTTGTGATGTGACTTTAAGTTCATTGCAATAGGTCTTCCAGGTTCTCCATCACTCATTATTTTGTCCTTGTCAGTTTTCTCTCATTGTGACTTTATTTTAGAGGATAAAATTCTAGCTAGTTAGTGTCATCGAGAATATAAATTACCTACCTAGGCTTACATGTAATCCATGGATTACCTCATAATCGGTGATCCTAGGATGATGGTTTTATTTGGACAAGTGCTGGGGGGAAGAGGAGGTAATTTGTTACAGTCTTTCTTTTGGGCCAGGAGGAATGAGAAAGCAGAAAACATGTAAATAAATACTAGGAAGTGTAAGCTAATAAATAGCTACTACTTATTGAGAGCTTCCTATTTGCCAGGCAATCCTGTTGAGTGCTTTATATATCTTATCTCAGGTCTAATGCTTGTCACAACCATGTCAAATATGAATTGTTACCCTATTCCAAGAAAATAAAAGAACATGTTTACAAGGACATGTGACATGTGGGTGCCAGAACTAAGAATGGGCTGCTAGCTGCAGTGCTTGTTCCCATAACCCCTACTGTAGATCAGTCCCTGAGGAGAGAGAGGGCAGCTCAACAGTTCTTGTTTTGTTTTCTCTAGTCCTTTAGAGGTCCATGAACCTAGAATCATGCCCTCCATTAAAAGGCAAGTCACCCCTGACCTTCAGCTATTCGGCACCTGTGTATCTCCCAATGATACCACCATGCACTCTACCTGATACAATTGTCTTACATTTCCTTAATGAATTTTTAGTTTGTATTTTAAAATACATACCATGTGGTTCTAAATGGTAATCTTCTCAACATACAAACTCAGATATGATATGTCCATGAGTGTTTAAAAGATTTGGTCTTTTAAATGAGGATTAGACAATTCATGTCCATGCAACACTGGACAAAACAAAGAATAGCAAATGTCTTCTATGGAACATGTTAATGAACCCAGTTAGTGGAAAACTTAATTGCAAAGTTTCGACATGTGTGGCTTTCACCCAGTGCAGCAAAATGTGTTTCTGAAATAGAAATGATCTATGTTATTTATAATATTATATATTTGATGAAACAGTCACACCTGTGTCATATGAAGTCAAGATTGACTGAAAGGAAAATATAGACAGATAGTGTTAAATAATCTAGTTCTTTCTTATCATTTCTATTGGTTAATCAATTTATCATCAATCAAAAGTCTACATATATATCGAGCCCCCATCTGTAAGGTTAATAATAAAAATAGCTTACACTTATTGAGGGCTTGCTGTGAACTGAGTACTACATGTGTTACTGCATTTAACAGAGCAATCAATTAATCTCAGAGTCGAGAGCTGAGGTGAATGAACTAGTGTGGAAGTGTGACTTCCTAGACAGTGGACATTTTAGAGGGGGTAGGACTTGGAGCAGGAAGCAGGCGGGCAGACCACCATGTAATGTGAAAAGTAAGAGATGCTCTTGTGGTGGTTATCAGCTTGCCTTCATGAGACGGTGAGGGGATCTCTAAATAGAACAAAAGTATGTGTTTTTTAGTAGTCAGTAAAGCTGACTTGAAGGAGCATGAGGAAATACTTTAGAGCTTCTAAAAGTCACGTGGAAGAATTGAAGGCTGATTTCCAGGCAACGAAAGATATTGGTGGTGTCTTAGTGATCTGAGCAGAGGGACTCAGGAAGAATTCTGACTTCAGCTTGCAGAACACATTGACAGGATACAACCTGGGACTTCTGGAGATAGTAGGAGTATGGGGGGGAACTGTGGTACTCCTCACATGAGCTTATATCCTGCCCGAAAATGGAGAGAGTGGGGAAAGCAACAGGATGTGGGGATTGTGTAAACGTGGAAAATACAGAAGAGGCAACTCTAAAGATTCAAGCCTGAGGACCAGGCAAAATGATGGTGCTGCTGTAAGACCCAGCTGGAAAGAGGGGTACCCCTGCTGGGAGATACCGACTCCCCAGATCGGTGTCACCAGCTGTAGCTCTAACCTCTGGTCAAAGCTGTGCCATGGGAGCAGAGGAGGAAGGGGCATCTTCAAGTCTCACACTCTCAGTATCTCACATAGCTTCTTATCTCTCTTGTTCCAGAGATGGTGGCATCAGAATGTTCCCAATAACTTGGAGTTCCCTGGAATACTCCTGCTGTTCACAGGGAAAGCATAATTGGGCACGTTTTCTGTCAACCATGGGTCTTGGTGTTGTTTCTCTAAGGTGCTGGGGTGGCTAACCCCTTTCTCCTCTATGGAGTGGTGGTTCTTCCTCCCTTTCTAGAAAGTCCTGGGTTTCAGCCTTGGCTCAGGTACTCACAAGCTGTGTGTATTTGGGCAATTTACTTAGCCTCTCTGAGTCACAGTTTACTCACCTGTCAATTAGCTGCCTCAAAGGAAGAATTAATGGAGGGGACAACAGTAAAATGCTTACCAGAGTCCATCACACAGTAGGTACTGACTAAATGTCAGCAGTATCTGTTGCTGTTGGGATGACAATGACAATGACAATGGTGAACATCAGGTGATCACATGCTTTAGTTTCCCTTGGGCCACCAGACTATTTCACAGCCTCTGTGTGTTGTTTCTGATGCCTGCCTTGCTTTCCGTCTTCTGCACCAGTGAGGGGACCTTCTCTTACTTTTCTCTCCTGTTCAGTTGTTCTTCCTCAGTGTCCTTCTTTCATACTGATAACCCTCTGTTTTGTCTCCAGTGTTAGCCAGGATTCTCTCAGTGTATTTTCACCTTGTGTATATCTTCCAATTTTTACTATGAGAGAAATTTATTTTAATCAGTTTCAGTATGAAAGCACAAGTGGAAGAAGAAAAACTAAGAGGAATAAGAAATACTTCAAAATAATTTTACTTTTTTTTTTGACTGAAGTATAGCTAACACACAGTGTTACAGTAGTTTCAGGTGTACCACATTGTGACTGACGACTTCAAAATAATTTCAAAAGCAGGGAAGATCTTGAGAGTTTCCTCTACTTCATTTCATAAATATGCTTCTTGAATTGCATGAAGTAACAAGCTTCCTCAGGATGACAGTCATTTTTCTTTCTTCTCTCATATGTCCTGAATTGCCTGGGCACATGGTAGGTGTTTAATGAAGCATTTGGTCAAGGAATTTGGTTAAAATAAATCCTCACCTCCTGCCGACAAAAGTGTTTGCCAAAGGTGGGAAAACTGGGAGACATAAACAAGCAAACTGGTGAATCTCCATATATTATATTTGAACTACTGTTTTATACTGACCTGTATTCTCGACAACTTCCAGATGTCTACCTTGGTCCCGGGTGTCACAACTTTCTCAAAATGTTTACAAAAATTCATGAAGATGTTGGATTGGACAAAACAATAGGGCCTGAGAAATTCAGAACCTTTGATAATACCATGTAAGGAAAATATTGAAGACACTGTCTAGAAAAGGGGAACTATGAATGAGATCAACATTTCTTATGAGTAAATGGGGGAAAAAGGGATTCAAGAGCAGAAGTTAACTTGAGAATTTCTCACACAAAGGCATGATAAGAAATGTTGAGAATGGGAGAATTGTTGGCAATATGGATACTTCTTAGTGCTGAAAATGCTGGGCATTATTTTCAGTGTGGTATACTTGAAATGACATGCTAGTTAGAACAAAATGATGTGGTTCTTTTTCTGGATCCATTTCTTACTGGGAGGCTTCATTAATTCACAACCTCTCTGAGGCTTAGTTTTTTCACTTGTGTAATAGGGATTGTGGAGTTTTTGTGAGATAAATTGCATAGTGTCTTGTATAGGATGGGCTATTGGGCAGTGAATGGATAAACATTGGTTAAATTAACAAATAAGTAAAATAAACCAGTAAGATAATATGGATGAAAGGTTCTATTAACAGGCAAGTGCTACATAAACATGAATGATTAGTGTTATGATATGCTTATTTTGTCACAGGGCTCTTCTCTGAGATCCATCTTCTCCAAATGGAATCCACTACAAATAATGTGACTGACTTAATCTTCGTTGGCCTTTTCCAGGATCCAGAGGTTCAGAGAGTGTGTTTTGTGGTATTTCTTCTCGTGTACCTGGCCACGGTGGTGGGCAATGGCCTCATTGTCCTGACAGTCAATGTCAGTAAGAGTCTGCATTCCCCCATGTACTTCTTCCTTAGCTACCTGTCCCTGGTGGAGATCACATACTCCTCTACTGTTGTCCCTAAATTCATCACAGACTTACTTACTAAGATTAAAACCATTTCCCTGGAGGGCTGTGTAGCTCAGATATTCTTCTTCCACTTCTTTGGGGTCACTGAGATCCTTTTGCTTGTGGTGATGGCCTATGACCGCTATGTGGCTATCTGCAGGCCTCTTCATTATATGAATATTATGAGCCGCCAACTGTGTCATATACTGGTGGCTGGCTCCTGGCTTGGCGGCTTTTTTCACTCCATTATACAGATTCTTATCACCATCCAGTTGCCCTTCTGTGGCCCCAATGTGATTGACCACTACTTCTGTGATCTTCAGCCATTATTCAAACTTGCCTGCACTGACACCTTTGTGGAGGGGGTTATTGTGTTGGCCAACAGTGGCTTAATTGCTCTGTGCTCCTTCCTTATCTTGGTGTCTTCCTATATTATCATCCTGTTCAACTTGAGGAACCATTCTGCAGAGGGGAGGCGCAAAGCTCTCTCTACCTGTGCCTCTCACATCATGGTGGTCCTCTTGTTCTTTGGACCTGCCATCTTTCTCTATATGCGACCTTCCTCCACCTTCACTGAGGACAAACTGGTGGCTGTGTTCTACACGGTTGTCACACCCATGCTGAACCCCATCATCTACACACTCAGAAATGCAGAGGTGAAAAATGCCATGAGAAAGTTGTGGAGCAAAAAGAACTCAGGGATGGAATGAAAATGGGAAAGTGGTAAAGAAAAACACGTCTGATTATTCTTTGTTTTAAAAATGGATTTTGAGGGGCAGCCCCGGTGGCTCAGTGGTTTAGCATGGCCTTCACCCTGGGGCCGGATCCTGGAGACCCCGGATCGAGTCCCACGTCGGGCTCCCTGCATGGAGCCTGCTTCTCCTCCTGCCTGTGTTTCTGCCTCTCTCTCCCTCTCTGTCTGTCATGAATAAATAAATAAAATCTTTTAAAAAATGGATTTTGATTTCAGTGGGACATTCAGAAATCACAGAAACAAATATAAGGACTTAATGTTACTGCTGCTGTGATATTCCTTAGTAACCAAAGACTTGGCTGGTATCATGGTATAATGTTCCAAGGACAGAAATAGGATTGGCTGCATGATGTCCAACAATATCATGGGATTGGGTAATATTGAGACTCAAAATAAATGCAAATACAAAAGATAATTTTTTGACAGGTGTTTTGTCAGTTAAAGTACTTCTATTACATACTTCCAATTTCCCTTCTCCTTGACTCCCACCTCCCTCCCTTCATTCTCCCTTCCTTGTTTAACCTGCTAATAACAACCTGTATTTCTTTAAGAAGGAAAACCAAAGAGAGGAATTATTATGGGATATTTGAGGAGGGTACCAATATGATCTCCTCTTCCAATGTGGAGAAGTGTATCTTTGAAAGTTGTGTCCAAAAAGTATTCTGTTCTTCTGATTGGTTCTTGTCATCTTGTACCATAGACCATCTGATTACAAGTGCTTAAAAAAACTCATGAGACATCATCCATTCCTGATCAAAACTCTTCAGAATGTAGGGGTAGAGGGAACATTCCTCAGCATCTTAAAAGCAATCTACTAAAAGCCCACAGCAAATATAATTCTCAATGGGGAAACACTGGGAGCCTTTCCCCTATGATCAGGAATACGACAGGAATGTCCACTCTTACCACTGCTATTCAACACAGTATCAGAAGTCCTAGCTTCAGCAATCAGGCAACAAAAAGAAATAAAAGGCACTCAAATTGGCAAAGAAGTCAAGCTCTCCCTCGTCACAGATGACACGATACTGTACATAGAAAACCCAAAAGACTCTACCCCAAGATTGCTAGAACTCATACAGCAATTTGGCAGTGTGGCAGGATACAAAATCAATGCCCAGAAATCAGTGGCATTTCTGTATACTAACAATGAGACTGAAGAAAGAGAAATTAAGGAGTGAATCCCATTTACAATTGCACCCAAAAACATAAGATAACTAGGAATAAACCTAACCAAAGAGGTAAAGGGTCTATTCCCTAAAAACTCAGAACACTTCTGAAAGAAATTGAGAAGACACAAAGAGATGGAAAAATATTCCATGCTCATGGATTGGAAGAATTAATATTGTGAAAATGTCTATGCTACCCAGGGCAATTTATACATTCAATGCAATCCCTATCAAAATACCATGGACTTTCTTCAGAGAGTTGGAACAAATCATCTTATGATTTGTGTGGAATCAGAAAAAACTCCAAATAGCCAAGGAGGTATTGAAAAAGAAAACCAGAGCCGGGGGCATCACAATGCCAGATTTCAGGTTGTACTACAAAGCTGTGGTCATCAAGATAGTGTGGTACTGGCACAAAAACAGACACATAGATCAATGGAACAGAATAGAGAATCCAGAAGTGGATCCTCAACTTTATGGCCAACTAATATTCGACAAAGGAGGAAAAACTATCCACTGGAAAAAAGATAGTCTCTTCAATAAATGGTGCTGGGAAAATTGGACATCCACATGCAGAAAAATGAAACTAGACCATTTTCTTGCACCATACACAAAGATAAACTCAAAATGGATGAAAGATCTAAATGTGAGACAAGATTCCATCAAAACCCTAGAGGAGAACACAGGCAACACCCTTTTTGAACTTGAACACAGCAACTTCTTGCAGGATACATCTATGAAGGCAAGGGAAACAAAGCAAAAATGAACTATTGGGACTTCATCAAGATAAGAAGATTTTGCACAGCAAAAGAAACAGTCAACAAAACTAAAAGACAACCTACAGAATGGGAGAAGATATTTTCAAATGACATATCAGATAAAGGACTAGTATCCAAGATCTATAAAGAACTTATTAAACTCAACAGCAAAGAAACAATCCAATCATGAAATGGGCAAAAGACTTGAAGAGAAATTTCACCAAAGAAGACATAGACATGGCAACAAGCCCATGAGAAAATGCTCCGCATCACTGGCCATCAGGGAAATACAAATCAAAATCCCAATGAGATATCACCTCACACCAGTGAGAATGGGGAAAATCCAGTTCCAACTGGAGGGTATTATGCTGAGTGAAGTAAGTCAATCTGAGAAGGACAAACATTATATGGTCTCATTCATTTGGGGAATATAAAAAATAGTGAAAGGGAATGAAGGGGAAAGGAGACAAAATGAGTGGGAAATATCAGAAAGGGAGACAGAACATGAGAGACTCCTAACTCTGGGAAACGAACTAGGTAGGGGTGGTGGAAGGGGAAGTGGGCGGGGGGTGGGAGTGACTGGGTGATGGGCACTGAGGTGGGCGCTTGATGGGATGAGCACTGGGTGTTATTCTATATGTTGGCAAATTGAACACCAATAAAAAATAAATTTATTAAAAAATGTACAAAAAAATCCATGAGACAATTTCAGTTCTTGTGACATGTTGGTAAAGGTTGTTCTTCAAAAACTTTATAGGCCTTTTCACAATGTCCAGCATCCATAAATTAAAAAAAAATCAAAATTGCATAGGTTTTTGGCAGTAGGGAAAGTAGGCAGTAGGGAAATGTCAAGTCAACATTTTAATAAAAAGATAACTTTTAGCCTTATCCAAATATAAATAAACACAGAATGTAGAAAATTCTTTTAGACCTAACTTGAAGAGTGAAAGGGGGGTGGGTATAATGTCCATGCATGTATATATCCCAGACTTCTGTCATTTAATCTGTGGCCATGCCAAGTTCATTTCTCTTCATGCTTATTGGTGTTTCTTGGTGAACTAGGATGAGACAGTCTGTGCCTCTGGTATTATGATCCCGGTATGATTGATCATTACTTGGCCATTATCCAAGCTTGGCTGCACTGATACCTTTGTGGAGGGGGGTTATTGTGTTGGCCAACAGTGAGTTAATTGCTCCTTCCTCATCTTGGTGACCTCATATATCTTCCATGTCTCCAAAACTCCACTTCACCCAACTGACTCATATCATTGCAGTTTAGAGAATAATAAAATTGCTCCTTTGGCTTTAGAATGACAAAGACTGGCTTTGCATTTGCACTCCATCCTTCCACTTCTCCTTGAGGATCACGTGAAATAACTCGGGCAGCTTCCTTGCAGAGGGATGGAGCATCACAGGTGTGCTATATGCCTTAGGGACTTGTCTCTTTCTCCTTAGGTTCTGACTGACCATATAGATGAATAGTGGTTTTATTTTTATTTATTTTTTTAAAAGATTTTATTTATTTATTCATAGAGGCACACACACACACACACACACAGAGAGAGAGAGAGAGAGAGGCAGAGACACAGGCAGAGGGAGAAGCAGGCTCCATGCTGGGAGCCCGACGTGGGATTCGATCCCGGGTCTCCAGGGATCGCGCCCTGGGCCAAAGGCAGGCGCCAAACCGCTGTGCCACCCAAGGATTCCCTGAATAGTGGTTTTAAAGGCACCAGGAAACATTTCCCATTTCTCCAATAATCATGGCCATGGAAGGCCATCGTCAAGCCCTGAGAAAATACTTCTGCCCAGAATAACTTTACCATCGTTTTCCATATGGCAAAATCCTGTACATTCTTTAAGACCTAGGTTAAAATCATTTCCTTTATACTTGGTTTGAATTTGTGTCTCCTGTCCATGGTTATATTTGTATCCCTTTATCATTACCCTTATCACTTTAATTGTAATTATTTTATATGTTTTTTTTTTCCCAAGGACAAGACTATTCACTGACCCCTCTTTGAGGCTCTAAATATGCAATAAGCTAGTTCTTCATAAGTGTTTGTTGAATTAACCCTTTATGCCCATGTACTCTCCTTTCTTTAGTTTTTTTTTTGTTATTTTATTTATTTATTCATGAAAGACGCAGAGGGAGAGGCAGAGAGAGAAGCAGGCTCATAGGACTCAGTCCCAGGACCCTGGGATCATGACCTGAGCCAAAGGCAGGTGCTCAGCCACTGAGCCACCCAGGTGCCCCATGTACTGTCCTTTCTATATCACTTCTTACTTATTCTTTCTGAACACTTTCATGGTGAAGAGCACATTTATTCCTATTAAAAATTTAAGAGTTTAAGTTCTAAAATTTAGTAGGATGTTCCAATTGCCTATATCCACAACCCAAGATTTAAGCTATTTCACTTCTCTGGACATGTGCTTTTGCACAGTTAAAATAAGATTATTAATAGCATGTATCCCAAAGATTATTCTGAATATTAGGTATAATAATATATCTAAAGCTTTTAGAAAATAACAGGGTACAGAGTTGACCATGGATTCGATAAATATTAGTCATCATCATCATTATTATTGCTGCTGGTCATTGATTTTATTTTGCAAAATGACTACATGTCTGTCCACACACAAGTCTTCTTTTGGTCCTTTTGAGCTTCTAAGAATAGGCCTTGACTGCATACTAAAAAGCTTTCAAGCATTTAAAGACTGTTCAATCCTTTTGTTTTGAGGCTCCTTTGGGTTCAACATTCTGTCACTTAATTGCGTTTAAGGCCTAGCACAGAATTTGGTACATTGTAGGTGCTCAACAAATGTCTGTTAAATAGACATTGACTATATTGTGTGTCAAATATATTTCAAGAAAAAAGACTATAACATAGCCTTCCTATTGTCTTTTATGCTGAATGTGCTTATACTCTGTTAACATATATTTTAAAGCATGCAGTCCAGAACTAAACTCAGTCGAGCTCCCCTCTCTTTCTCTCAATGCCCTGCTTGTATTGTAGAAGGCTGGGATGTTAGGATGTGGGCTGTGGTGGGAGCCACTTACTCATGTGCATGTGTGGGTTCTTTGCTGAGAGCTTTGAAAAGAACATCATCAATGAACTGAGCCATTAGATTCTGCAGGGGCAGATAACAGCTACACTAACAGAATCATCAGAATTCTCAGGGATTACCTTACTTACTGAAGGTTGAGACTTGGTGGGTCTATTGAGAGCTAATTACTTGCTTTGTTCTGGTCTCACTGGAAAAACACAGGAATCAAAGGAAAGCATTTTCCCCTATTGTTTAAGAGCCAGGGAATGTTGTGAAATGTCAAAAACAACTTCTCAATTCACAGAAGTGAAGTAGTCTAATTATACCACTTAGCACTGAAGACATGTAGTTAGTTCTCAACTGTTGATTCTGAGCTTTAAAAAAAAATTAAAATAAACATAAAATAATCTTTTTAAAGAAAAGTTAGGAGAGTGTTGCAAGCTTCTCTGCATTATAGAATTTTGTACTTTTTTCTCATTTATTACTTAATCTTAAAAGGTAGTTTTCACTGCATGTAGCAGAAAATAAAAAAGGCAACTTAATGAGATAGAAGTAAAAATGTACAGAGGTAGAAGGTCCAGCATGGTTGTAGAGGTCTGACAATATTATCAGAAATCCAGACATCAAAAAAAAAAAAAAAAAAAAAGAAAGAAATCCAGACATCTTCAGGACACAGCTTCAGCCTCATGACCTCAAAGGGTTGTTAGTGCTCCTTACCACTGCTGTCCAATAGAACTTTATGCCATCCTGGAGATGGGTTGTGTCTGTGCTGAACAAATTCGTAGTGGCTCTTGAACAGTGAAATGAGCTAGTGAGAACAAGGAACTAAATTTTAAATTTTATTTAATTTTAATAAGCTCAAATTTTATTTATTTATTTATTTATTTATTTATTTATTTATACATTTTATTTATTTATCCACGAGAGACAGAGAGAGAGAGAGGCAGAGGGAGAAGCAGGCTCCATGCAGGGAGCCTGATGTGGGACTCGATCCCAGGTCTCCAGGATCATGCCCTGGGCTGAAGGCAGCACTAAACCACTGAGCCACCTGGGCTGCCCAATAAGCTCAAATTTTAAAAGTTAAATGTGGCAGAGCACATGGGTGGCTCAGTCAGTTAAGAGTCTGACTCTTTATTTTGGCTCAGGTCATGATCTCAGGGTCATGAGATTTAGCCCTGTATAGGTCTCCACACTGGGTTTGGAGCCTGCTTGGGATTCTCTCTCCTGCTTCTCCTGCTCCCTCTGCCTAAAAACAAAAACCAAAAAACAAAAGCTTCTTATCTTGATGAAGTCCCAATAGTTCATTTTTGCTTTTGTTTCTTTTGCCTTCGTGGATGTATCTTGCAAGAAGTTACTGTGGCCAAGTTCAAAAAGGGTGTTGCCTGTGTTCTCCTCTAGGATTTTGATGGAATCTTGTCTCACATTTAGATCTCTCATCCATTTTGAGTTTATCTTTGTGTATGGTGAAAGAGAGTGGTCCAGTTTCATTCTTCTGCATGTGGATGTCCAATTTTCCCAGCACCATTTATTGAAGAGACTGTCTTTCTTCCAATGGATAGTCTTTCCTCCTTTATCGAATATTAGATGGCCGTACCTTTCAGGGTCCACTTCTGGGTTCTCTATTCTGTTCCATTGATCTATGTGTCTGTTTTTGTGCCAGTACCACACTGTCTTGATGACCACAGCTTTGTAATACAACCTGAAATCTGGCATTGTGATGCCCCCAGCTAAGGTTTTCTTTTTTAAAATTCCCCTGGCTATTCGGGGTCTTTTCTGATTCCACACAAATCTTAAAATAATTTGTTCTAACTCTCTGAAGAAAGTCCATGGTATTTTGATAGGGATTGCATTAAACGTATAAATTGCCCTGGGTAACATTGACATTTTTACAATATTAATTCTGCCAATCCATGAGCATGGAATATTTTTCCATCTCTTTGTGTCTTCCTCAATTTCTTTCAGAAGTGTTCTATAGTTTTTAGGGTATAGATCTTTTACCTCTTTGGTTAGGTTTATTCCTAGGTATCTTATGCTTTTGGGTGCAATTGTAAATGGGATTGACTTCATTTGGGGAATATGAATAATAGTGAAAGGGAATATAAAGGAAGGGAAAAGAAATGTTGGGAAATATCAGGAAGGGAGACAGAACATAAAGACTCCTAACTCGGGGAAACGAACTAGGGGTGGTGGAAGGGGAGGAGGGCGGGTGTTGGAGGGGAATGGGTGACGGGCACTGAGGTGGACACTTGACGGGATGAGCACTGGGTGTTTTTCTGTATGTTGGTAAATTAAACACCAATAAAAGTTAATTTAAAAAAAAAAAAAAAACCAAAAAACAAAACAAAAAAACCCCCCAAACAAAAAACAACAAAAACGCTACATATAGCTAATGGAGGCCATATTGGACAACACCACTTTTAGCATTTCATCTATATCCCAGGAGGCAGGAAATGGAAGAAGGGGAGAAAAAAAATGGATCTCTTTTTATTTTATGAGATTACCCAAGAGTACTATATAGCAATTTTGCTCTCATCTTACTTGATTAAAATTAATCACATGGTTACCCATAACTGCAAGGAAGACCAGAAACTGCAATCTTTTATTCTATGTGGAATTATGTTTAGCCAAGATCAGTAGTATTCTGTTTTGTTCCTAAAGAGAAAGGAGAGTTTGGGAATAGCCCAAGAGTCCATCAACTGATGAACAGATAAGAAAGATTATTTATATATATATAAATATGTATATAACAGAATATTATTCAGCCATAAAAAAGAATGATGATATCTTGCCATTTACAATTAAATGGATGGAGCTAAAGAGTATTATGCTAAACAAAATAAGTCAGTCAGAGAAGAACAAATATCATATAATTTCACTTATATGTGGAATTTAAGAAATAAAACAAATGAGCTAAGGGGTGGGGTGGGAAAGAAAGCAAACCAAGAAACAGACTCTTAACTATAGAGAACAATCTGATAGTTACCAGAATGGAGATGGGTAGAGGGATGGGCTAAATAGGCAATGGAGATTAAGGAGGGCACTCGTGATGAGCACTGGGTATTGTATTGTATTGAAGTGTTGAATCACTAAATTATACACCTGAAACTAATAACATACTATGTATGTTAACTAACTGGAATTTAAATAAAAACTTAAAAAAAAAGAGGAAGTGGGAATGGATGTAAAGATTGGCATATATTCTCAGGCAGTCTATTACACACCAATATCCTGAGCGATTAAAAATTTTCATAAAAGTTGTAATGACTTGATATCAATAATCTAATTGTATAGTTTACTTAGTCATTTACGTATTTCAGGGCTATTAGATTTACTTAATAATTTATTTAATAAGTCTTAATGAGCATGTACTATGTGCTATGCATTGTTCTAAATGCGATGGATTTATAGCTATATATAGGATGAAGAAAGTTTCTGCCTACATTGATGTAATCATTCTGTTTTCCAAAGCTGCTGTGGTCTAGATCAGCATTGCTAATAGAACTTTCTTTTCTTTTTTTTTTTTTTTTTTTAAAGATTTTGTTTATTTATTCATGAGAGACACACACAGAGAGAAGCAGAGACACAGGCAGAGGGAGAAACAGGCTCCATGCAGGAATCCTGAGGTGGGACTTGATCCCAGGTCTCCAGGATCACACCCTGGGCTGAAAGTGGTGCTAAACCGCTGAGCCACCTGGGCTGCCCCCAATAGAATCTTCTGTGATGATGGAGATATTCTATATCTATGCTAATACGTGGTAGTCCCTCCATGTGGCTACTTAGTATTTGAAATATTCTTAGCATCCTGAAGAATTGAATTTTTAATTTTGATTTTACTTATTTTAATTTCAACTTAAATAGCTACATATGGCTGGTGGCTATGGCGACTTCATTTGATAGCACAGGTCCAATACTTCAGTATTTACTTCTGCTGCAAACTTATAGCTATTTCTCCAGATCAGGGGCAAAGTTGCTCCTGTGCCCCAGGGCCTTGGCAGACCTGTTGATGACTACTTTTAGATTTTATCTCTTATGAGTCAGCTCTTTTAACTGTATTACAATTATGGTTGTTTTTAATACATTTTTTAAAAACTTTTAAACTAGACTTGTAATTGACTTATGTACCATAATCATGATATTCAAGAATCTGACTTTGACTATATTTATTTTTATCAAGGAGCTTTACATAGTCATATGTTTTTACCATGTTAATTAGTATCCTTTTCATTTTAGTTTATTGAATGCTCTTTAGCATTTCTCAAAAGACATCTCTAGCAGTGATGAATTCCTTCAATTCTTTTCATTTGGGAAAGTCTGTCTCCTTTATTTCTGAAGAACAGTTTTGCTGGGTATTCTTGGGTGACAGTTTTGTTCTTTTAACATTTGGAATATCCTGGTCAGGTGTGACTTCAGCCTGTGCTCCGCAGTTGGAAGGTGCCACCAACTATGCTCTGTTTTTAGGCTGGGTTGCAGGCTACTCTCTGAATTTGGGTGGGGCTAGAGACTGTGCTCCATGGTCATGTGAAGATAGTGTCTGGTTGGGTAGGATGCAGGCTGTGATCTGTGATTGGGCTGGTTCCCTGCCTGGTTGAGGACACAGGCTGTGTTTAGCAGTCAAGTAGGCCTTTATGTTAGACTCTGTTCCTGGGTGGGGTTGTAGGTTGAGCTCTATGGTTATGTGGTACTATAGGTTGGGCTCTGAGGCTGCTCAGGGTTACTGATCAGGTTCCCTGGTTATGCATGGCCAGATGCTATACTCACTAACTGGGTGAGGCTGCTGGCTTGGCTCCCTGCTTGGGCAGGCCATAGGATGTGCTCATGGCTGATAGGTCTCTATGCTTATGCTTCCTGGAGGAGTGGGACTGGAGACTGTGCTCAGTAGTTGGGCACAACTATGAATTTGTTCCTTTGCCCTTTGGAGTTTGTGCTCCACCACTGTTGGGTGTCTATGGCCTTGCATCCCAGAAGGATTGGTGGAGACTGTGCTATGCAATTGAGTAGTGCTGGGAATTTGCTCAGCTACCCAGGTAGGGTCATAGAATGGGCTCTATAGTTGGTTGGCCCATTGACTATGGATTTGAATTAGGCAGAATTGCCAACTGAACTTCCTGGTCAAGCAGAGATGCTGGCTGAGATCTCTGTTCTGTGGCTACCAAAACTTGGTCCTCTAAGATCTGAACACCAGGTGCTGTAAGCCCCAACCCAACCCTCCCTGTCTCTATATCATCTCCAGTAGTTGAGCTCTGTAGGTTCCACACAGTGTTCTCCATGAGTTGAGATCCAAGTGGGCTTCCTGAGAAGCATATCAGAATACTTCAGAAGCTTCATGTCTATCTTAGGTTATCTTTTTCCTGCTGGAGAAGCTGTAGGCCCAGGGGGCCCCTCTTGGCGCAGCTGTACTGGCCTGAGAGGGAGGCGATGCAATTAAGGTTAAAATGCTCATCTTACCTTGCTAAGACAGTACTTCCTGGTCTCTGTTGTTGTTGGTGGTGGGTGCTTCAGCTTTACCTCTCGGTTATGGGATTTACAAAATGGTGTTAGGTGTATGGATAGTTGCTAGCTGGTCTTTTTGTGAGGGGGCCTGAGGTTGGGAATAAACTGTCACCATCTTGATGAAATCTACTGAGAATTTTGAAAGACAACTGTTGGAGGAGGTCATTGAGGATGTGACTGCTGGTTGGTCAGAGAGCTGGACCCCATCAGTTGGAAGATGTTCCCCACTCCCCTGTCCTGGGAGTGTGTGTTCCACATGCCTTCCCTGGGCTAGAAGCTGCCCAAGGACACAGCCTTGAAGGAGCAATATGGTGTGGAGGCCATCTGGACAGTATATGTGACTGAACCCAGTAAAGGATTCTATATAAACTTTTAAGAGTTGGCAAGTGGTTGCAGAGATCTTGTATTGTAATTGTCCAAGACAAGCCGTGTATGGACATTCTCTTGCTTATTAAAACTGCCACCTACCAATCTGGAGTGGTCTGTCTCTTTCTAAGGTTTCCCCTGCCCTCTGCATATAAGGACTGGTCTCAGATTTCACCTAGGAAGCTCCTGAGGTTGTGTACCAACAGCAACTTCATGTAAAATGTCCCAAACAGAATTCTTATTATTCCCTGCTATTCTGACTCTCTCGCAGCCCTTCCCAGCTCAGTAAATGGCAACTCTGGCCTGATTGATGAAGTCTAAAACCTTGGAGGTATCCTCAATTTCTCTTTCTTTATCCTCTCAATCTAAACATCAGCAAATCTCATTTTATCTTCAAAATATATCCAAAATCTAAAAAAATAATATATATATCCCAAATCTGACCAATTCTTAAAACCTTCACTGCTACTGTCCTGGCCTAAGACACAGCATCTCTTGACTGAATTATTGTGATGTTCATCTAACTGGTTTTCTTACATTTCTCATTCTATTTCTTTCTTCTCAAGATAGCAGACAGAGACCTTGGCAAGCGATGGCCTTTGCTTACTAATGTTATAATGTCCATCAGCATTCCCTATCATTTTATTTTTTAAGGATTTATTTATTTATTTATTTACTCACTTACTTATGAGAGAGAGAGAGAGAGAGAGAGAGAGAGAGAGGCAAAGACACAGGAGGAGGGAGAAGCAGGCTCCATGCCGGGAGCCCGACGTGGGACTCGATCCTGGGACTCCAGGATTGCGCCCTGGCCAAAGGCAGGTGCCAAACTGCTGAGCCACCCACGGATCCCCCCATTCCCTATTACTTTATTTTTCTTTCTTCAAATCAACTTCTATTCATTGTCTGTCTGTAACTCCATTATGTCCTGGTAGGGGTATGAAGGATTTAACCTTCAGGAGACTAAGGACTTTGTATTTTTTACTTCCACATCTCTTGTACCTGGAATAGTGCTTGGCTACATTCTATGGGCTAAAGACCTAGTACTATTTGTTGAATGAAAGTATGAATGGATGGATGGATGGATGGATGGATGGATGGATGAGGGAATTTCCTTTCTAAGGGAATTCCCACAGATTATATTGTTATTACCACTATCATTATTGAAGGAGAGGGTGAGGCACTGGGGACTGTAAGTGACTTGTACATGAGTCCATGAATGTTAGAGTGGGAAGGTACAATGGAGATAATCCAGCTCTGTTCTGTCATTTTATATAGAAGCAGAGTCAGGGGAGAACGATAAGTGAAGAGGTGAATGACGTGCTCAAGTTAGGTAGGTAATCAGTTATGATCAGAGCTAGTGCCCAGCTGTCCTGGCCCCTGTCCAGGGCTTGCTTTCCTCTCTATTCTCTCTCCTTTCCATTCTTAGTAGTTCAGTCTGGAAACAAGTTCCCTTTATGTCCTTCCTTCAACTTTCTTCTCTTACTACTTCATTATTGGGTGTCAGAACTTTACAGAAATTTCACTAAACTAATTAATTGAAGCAGATTTTAAACCTTTCCTAAGTCATAGTTTCTTTGGCAATGTTTCACCCAAGAGAAAATAAATTCCGTGGGGAAGTTGTTCCCTTGATTATAGTGTGTGACTTAATTTATTTTAAAGAATAAAAAGATCTAAGTATTTATTCAGAACTCTTGGACTCTCAGTGGGTAGGTACATTTTCTATATCAAACTCAGGATCTCAAATTGTTTGAATTGGCTAACTTCTTGGGGCATTTATTTATTTTTTAGATATATAAATTCAGATATCAACTCAGACCCGGATCCTCTGAACTTTCCTCTTTTGTGATTCTTCTTAGACACCACCTATTTGTTTTTGAAAAGCCCCTAGGAACATGGTATTTTGTTCTTGGGGACAAGATCTGATTCTTGGAAGGCAGCTATGTTCACCACTATACCACCACTATGCTGCACAGTGAGATCTGATTCTTGAATCATAGTAGCAACAATCACTTAGTGTCTTCAGCAGTTAGCTTAGTATCGTTTAAAGAACACTGATTTCTAAGTTAGTAGCCTGGCAAATATCTAGTGTGTGGCTTTGGGGGAACAGTGAACATCTCTCAGCCTCTGTCATCTCATCTGTAAGTAGAGGAAGTTAGAGTAAAAGGTCTCTGAATATTTTCAGCACCATTCTCTGAGGGGCTTAGCTGAGTGTGACCTGGACTATGCTCATTGGGTCCTTCAGTGAAAAATCAGCTGGGTGGGGAATATTAGCCAAAACACCTTCCTTGTTCAGGGACCAGGATTCCCAGAGAGGAATCCAATGCTCCATCCTTTCCTAGTTTCTCCAACCAGATCATCACCTTGAAAATGATCTATTCCAATGGAGACTGCGTTTGTGCTGCATTGGAGGCACTTGAGTACATTTAAGATTCATCTGATCCATTTCCTTCTTTCAAGGCAGAATGAAGCCACACCAGACTTTCTGACTTCAAGGGCGGTGATATGGCTGGAAACAAGGTGCAAATTCTCCAAGTAGCCACTGGATACTTGGCAAGTCAGTTCCTCTCTTTAAGCCATAAGTGTTCATTTGTAAATGAGGTGGTTTGCTTTGAGTACACACACACACACACACACACACACACACACACACACATATTTGAGGGGTAATAAATTCCATTTACTTATTTATTTTTACTGTGGTAAAATTATACAAAACATAAAATTTGGTAGTTTTATTTATTTTTAAAATATATATATTTTAAGATTTTATTTATCTATGAGAGACATAAGGAGAGAGAGAGGCAGAGACACAGGCAGAGGGAGAAGCAGGCTCCATGCAGGTAGCCTGACGTGGGACTCGATCCCCGGCCTCCAGGATCACACTCCAGGCTGCAGGTGGCACTAAACCGCTGCACCACCAGGGCTGCCCAAAATTTGGTAGTTTTAAAGTCCCTTTACAATTTTGGGATTCTGTGAGGTACCATTTGGGAATGATGAAGTGGGAGTGTGTGATTGGATGGAGGTTTTACTAGGTCATCTGAGGTCAGTCACATTGGCACATCAAGTCTGTCTTCCATTTACCTCTGGCTGTTGTGTGCATTCTATCGTTCTGCTCTGGTCCAGAGTCCAGCAGGTCACCTAATGTAGAATCTGCATGCTCATGTGCCGATTGAGGCTTTTCCATGTTCATCACATTTTCTTTCCATGTCTCTCAGTGAGGCAGAATTGTGGGGAGGGAGGAGGTATTTCTTACCAGCTCTGTGGGAGAGATGGGAATGCCCGGTGGTAGGTAACAGAGAGAGGAATAAATGCAGAAAAGACAGAAAATAGGAAAGGAACAAGTGGTTTTCATAGAAGAAGTCTATCAGTTACTCCTTATCTTAAGGTTTAAGCCTGGAAAAACTGGATCCTCCTAGAAGATTCCTTTCTTATCTCTGAGTGACCTCTCAGATTGGTTCTGGGATACTTTCCTTAATTTCCCTAGTGGATCATAAAAATATGGAGTTCTTGCTCTTATAACAAATATTTGTTTGTCATCAGACTCATAGATATGAGAATGATCTGGTGGTTGCCAGAGGGGAAAGAGTTGGAGGACTTGGTGAAAATAAGTTAAGGAGAGTAAAAGGTACAAACTTCTAGTTATAAAATAAAAAAGATATGGGTATGCAGTGTACAGCACGGGGAATATAGTTAATAGTATATGTATGGTGACAGTGGTAGCTAGATTTATCATGGTAATCCCTTTGTAATATACACAAATGGTAAATCTATGTGTTAGACACCTGAAACTAATACTGTATGTCAGCTATATCTCAATTAAAAAGAAATATTTGTCAGCGAATAAATATACCTTGGACTTCTAACAGATTGACATATTTAATTTTTAACTATCACTTATGTGTTATGTATTTAAAGAGTGTACAAGTCAGTGGTTAAAAAGCACAAGATCTGAGTTAGATTGCTTGGATTGAAATCCTGACTCCACTGCTGTGTGACTTTTCATTCACTTGATAACTGTGCTTCTTTTTCCTCCTAAGTCAAAAGGTGACAATAATAAAATCTATATCACAGGTTTCTTTAAAAATTGCATAAATTAATGTATATGGAGCTCTTATAAAATATGTGGCACTTGGTACTGTTGGAATACCAGCCATTATTATTAGCCAAAATGTAACTAATAATACAGATTTAAGAAATATATTAAGAGATAATTTTGAATGCTAGGATAGTATATTTCTTAGTAGAAGATATAGTTCCAGAGCTACAACTATAAAGAATCTATAAATTGCTAAAAAAACAAGTATGACAAGTTACTGTAAGAACACAGAGCAAGGGATACATTCTTCTTGCAATTAGAAAGAAGGAACACTAAACACATAGAAGGGAGAAAGGACATCTTTGGTTTGGGAATAGCTGTAAACAGTCATTTGGAAATGACAATAAGGGTACAAAGGTAGGTAATGGTCAGTTCAAGAAGGACCTGGAGTCCA
This sequence comes from Vulpes lagopus, assembly GCF_018345385.1. NCBI lineage: Eukaryota > Metazoa > Chordata > Mammalia > Carnivora > Canidae > Vulpes > Vulpes lagopus. Next base: position 65,104,356 of record NC_054834.1, on the reverse strand, counting down.
TGCCAAGAATATTGGAATTTATGCTATGGGCATTGGGGAGGTGTTGGTAGATTTTTAGGATAGTGGTATGATTTGACAGACATTTAAGGAAAATAACCAACGTATTTTCCAATGCTCAGGAAGGAGAAGATTCAGATGAATTGGAGTATGAAAGGCAAGCTTTGCTGAACACACAAGACTGGAACTGGGTTGGAAGGTGGATAGGGTTGGAAGAATAAGGAGAGGGCATTTCTGGCAAAGGGGGGCTCCATGTGGGAATGAGCAGGGTGGGCTCTGGGATGGGGAGAGGACATGAACAGAGATGATTTGAAGTTTAGTGGGTAAGAGGGTGACTGTTGAGGTGGGTCAGTCTGTGGAATTCTTTAGAAGTGAGTCTGAGGAGTTCAGGTTTCCCCTGGCTATTCCTACTCAGGGGAAGATCTGAGGAAAGGGTCTAGGACACAATTTTCTGGCTTCTGTGTGTGGGATGGATGGGAGGGAGCACCTGGAGACAAGAGGCATTGGCAGTTTGGGCATCTGCTGACAGCAGATGTGGGTGGCGAGAAGAATGGAGAGAAATGGCAGGGGGTTGGTGGGGGATGGTTTAATGAGAAATTCATGGGGTGTGGTGCTTACTGGTGCAGGCATCGAGTGGAAGCATGGATCAAATGTGATACAGCTGGGCAGCTTGGAGAGTGAGGATGTCATCAGAGTATCTTCCAAGTCACAAATCCCTCTAGGTCTCCTTTCCCCCCATAGCTTAGTCTCATCAGCTGCAACCCTAACCTCTGTCCAAATGCTTTCCTTGGGCTCACAAGTGAGGATGTGGTGAAAGGTGATTCTCTGGGAGTCTCACAATCTTGTCTTCTAGTTATTCATTCACTTGATGTTCCAAGATGTGCTGAGGTGGTGTTAGATATTCCTAATGATTCTGGGTGCTTGGTGCCCACAGCATTGCTCCTGTTGGCCAGAGCCTTGCACTGATGAACTTACACAATACTGCTTGTGCTTAGAATGGGTACCAGTGTAATTTCTTTGCTGTGCTTCTATTCCTGGAACCTAGCTCTTGGAGGGGCAGTTTCTTTTTGTTTTGGTGCATAGATGATCTCTCCCTACCTTTTTCCCCATACAGATGACCTTTACAATAATTATATAAATTACAAAGAAAAATTCTTTTGGATTTGATTGAAGTTGCATAAGTTTGTAGATAAATTTAGGGAGAGTCAAGATCTTTATGTGGATTTTTATTGTTCAAACATGAGTTTATAAAAATTACTTTTGGTGGATACAGTTTTTCTTTTATATATGTATTTTTTGGTGTTCCCTTAGTAGTTTTATGGTTTTCTCTGCATAATTACATGGCTATTGTGAAGGGAATATTTTTCAGTTGTGTTTTCTAACTAGTAATTGTATTTTGAACTTTCTTACTATTGCTATAGTTTTCAATTTTATTTATTTTTCCCTATGTTCAAATCTTAGGAGGTTTTGTTTCCAAGAAACAGAAAACCATCAAACTAGTTTAAGCAAAGAGGAGAATTTATCTGAGGAATAAAGGACGTTCTGTGGTATCCAAGTATAGAAGGGACTGAATCAGAGATTGAAAGTCAAGAATCTAAGTGAAATAAGTCAATTGGAGAAAGACAATCCTATGGGTTTCATTGATATGTGGAATATAAGAAATGGTGCAATGGACCATAAGGGAAGAAGGGGAAACTGAATGGGAAAAAAATTAGAGAGGAAGACAAACCATGAGAGACTTTTAATTCTGGGAAACAAACAGGGTTGCTGAAGGGGTGGTGGTGGGTAGGTTAACTGGATGACGGGCATTAAGGAGGGCACATGATATAATGAGCACTGGGTGCTATATGCAACTGATGAATTGTTGAAAACTACATCTTTGGCAAATTGAATTTAAGTAAAAAAAAAAAAGAAAGTCAAAGATCAAGGATACTCTCTGCATCTCTGAAATACCATGGTTTTTTTTTTCTACTATTGCTCTTAAATACTAGTTTTCCAATGTTTTTCAGGTCAATGACTCAATTTAGTGTTAAACATTTTTTTTTGATAAAAATCAGACCTATTTAATATTTACAATTTGATGTTCCAATAAACATAATGAAATGATTACTAGAGTTAAGCAAATTAACATATTCATCTCATATAGTTACTTTTTTTTTTTTTTGAGGAGAACTCCTGTATCTTCTCTCTTAGGAAATTTCACACTTCAGCATGTATCCTTACTGATGATTTCCGACACACACTGCTTTCTTTCCATCTCTCTATGCCACTGCTTTCTTTCCATCTGTCTATGACCTTTGTTTTTTCTGTTGACTGAGTTTCTTGCTGTTCAGATATATATTTTTACTTTCATAAAAGAGCATTTCTTGAAAATTTCAAAGATAAAGGGAAATGCAATGAAGATAAATTTTATAGCAGAGTCAAGATGTTCATATTATTTCTTCCTTATTTCTCATGGCTCAAATGTGGTAAAAAACTTCTGAAGATGGCACTTTAATCTTGAAAATATTATTTTGTGTGCTAGAAGATTGTTAGCATGAATGTTGTATCTTGTGGATAGTCTGTGCATCCTTATGGATAGTCTGAAGGGAAGAAGGGTGTATAGATGTAGACTAAGAAGTTCTCAGTAATGATCTGTTCAGGGGATAACTTTTGTTATGATCTACATGGCTGCTGACTACCAACCTGGAACCAGAGTGCCAGGCTGGCCAGCCATAATGATGCTCTAGGAGGACGAGCTCTCTGAGTTCAGGATCTTTCAGTTTGGTTAGTGGGGCAAAAGATAGGAAAGTAGTAGTGAAATGGAGACAAACTAGTAAGCTGAATTCTCTCCAGAGGATTAGAACACCTGTCATTCGAACATGGTTATTGATGCCTGTGAAATGGTGGAGAATCTGACCTGAGTTGAAGACTGGTATAACTGAGTGAACAAAACTATGCTCAGGACCTTTTGGAAAGGGAAATATTATCAGTGAGAAGATGTCTTCCAAGGCAAATAAGAAGGAAATGAGGAATTTAGGAGCACAAGTATGTCATGAGGATTCCCCAATAGAAGAGAAATGCAACGAAGAGGGTGAAAAAGTAGGCTATGAAACTAAATGGCTCCTCAAATTCAAATCATCTGGTAAATTAGAAAGAATCCTTGTTGAAGTTAGAAAGTCTGGTTCTGAGGCCCAGAATTCATCACTTTCTGTGTGATCCTGGGTAAATAACCATCTCCCTGAGCCTTAATTTTCTAATATACAAATTGTTAGATTGCTAATAGTTAATGCTGAATAAGTACATATGGGCTAAATGAATGAATTGGTGATTAATATATCATAATGCAGGTTACATTGTCTAATTTGTTATAAATGAGGTGAACTGGTTACAACAATGTTTGTTTTATTGCAGATCTCTCATGACCTCGTGTCCAGAACATCCGATTGGATCCCATGGCGAATACAAATAACGTGACTGAGTTAATTATCATTGGTCTTTTCCAGGATCCAGAGGTGCAGAGAGTGTGTTTTGTGATATTTCTTCTCGTGTACCTGGCCACGGTGGTGGGCAATGGCCTCATTGTCCTGACAGTCAATGTCAGTAAGAGTCTGCATTCCCCCATGTACTTCTTCCTTAGCTACTTGTCCCTGGTGGAGATCACGTACTCCTCTACTGTTGTCCCTAAATTCATCACAGACTTACTTGCCAAGATTAAAACCATTTCCCTGGAGGGCTGTGTAGCTCAGATATTCTTCTTCCACTTCTTTGGAGTCACTGAGATCTTCCTGCTTACGGTAATGGCCTATGACCGCTATGTGGCCATCTGCAAACCCCTTCACTACACAACAATCATGAGCCGGTCTGTGTGTCGCCTTCTGGTGGCTGGTTCCTGGATTGGTGGTTTTTTTCACTCCATGGTTCAGATTATTATTACACTCCAGTTGTCTTTCTGTGGTCCCAATGTGATTGACCACTACTTCTGTGACCTCCATCCCTTATTCAAGCTTGCCTGCACTGACACTTCTGTGGAGGGGATTATTGTGTTGGCCAACAGTGGGTTATTTTCTATCTTTTCCTTCCTCCTCCTAGTGTCCTCCTATATTGTCATCCTGTTCAACTTGAGGAACCATTCTGCAGAGGGGAGGCGCAAAGCCCTCTCCACCTGTGCCTCTCATATCATGGTGGTCCTTTTGTTCTTTGGACCTGCCATCTTTCTCTACATGCGACCTCCGTCCACCTTTACTGAGGACAAACTGGTGGCCGTGTTCTACACGGTTGTCACTCCCATGCTGAACCCCATCATCTACACACTCAGAAATGCAGAGGTGAAAAATGCCATGAGGAGGCTGTGGGGGAAGAAAGTAAACTCTGGGATGGGATAAAAATGAAAACATACAAGAAATTATCATGTATAGGGTGGCCAAATATGCATTCTGATTTTAATCAACTGTGAGGAATTGAGGACAACATAACTTGTTTGTATTTTGCTTTTGTATTTAGATGAGCCCTTGTATTCCATTGTACTAATTTATAGCTGCATGGATTCATTGATGTTTGTATTTTGGAGAATGTTTTGGAGAAGAGCTGCATCTTCTCTTCTTCAGTTTCCCAAAGTGCAAAATGCACAGCCTTCAGGGAGGGACCACCTAGATTGGAATTCCTGCCCTATCACTTTCTACCTGTGCAACCTTGGGTTTATCCACTTTGCCTCTTGGTGTTAGTGTGCCATGCTGTGTAGAAAGTCTGTGGCATATGGAGACAGAAGTTTATGTTTGCTTTGTCCTTTTCTTCCAATGTTGTGTGGTCTTATGGGAGTCCCAAGAAGGGTTTAATACTTCATTTGGTACCCCTATCCTATTAACTTGATTCTAATGACTGAAATTCCACAGTAGGATCTTTATTTCATAGGCATTGGATATTATTAGAATGGAAACATCTTTTGGATGTTAAACACAATGGAACTATTATTAACCATTAGTTTGGATGATTTTAGAAGACCTTTTTCTTTCTAGACAGTTGCTGTCTGGGCACTGAGGTATTGCTTAAGCCATATCTAGCTCATTGCCTATTTTTGTATGACCTACAAACTAATATGATTTTTATACTTAAAAAATCAAAGTAGAATAATATTTGTTCATACATGAAAGTTATGTGAATGTAAAATTTTAGTGTCCATAAATAGGTTATTGGACTACAGTCATGCCAATTATTTTACTTTTTCTCTATGATAGCTTTTGTGGTATAGTGGCATGGTTGATGGAGACTGTACAGTCTACAAAGCCTAAAATATTTACTATGTCACTGTTTTCAGAAGCAGTTTGGCAACCTCTGGCTTAAGTCAGATGACATTTATTGCTGACCTAACAAAAAGTTTGGAGACCAGTGATTGGTTCTAGGGTTGTTTTAATTCTGTGATACCAGAGCACCTCGTTTGTGCATCTTCAGTTCTTTTTTTTTTTTTTTTTAAGATTTTATTTATTTATTCATGAGAGACACAGAGAGGCAGAGACATAGGCAGAAGCAGGCACCCTGCGGGGAGCTTGATGCAGGACTTGATCCCAGGACCCCAGGATCAGCACCTGAGCTAAAAGCAGATGCTCAACCACTGAGCTACCCAGGTGCCCCTTGTGCATCTTTGGTTCTCTTGGCTCCCCCTCATGGCTGCATGATGGCTACAGCATGTCTAGGTATTATATGCTCACGTGAGGGGAAGGAGGAACTCTCTTTTTTATTTAGGAAATATTTCCTAGAGACTTCTCAGAACAATTCTTATTTTTTCCTTATTGACCAGAACAGAAAATTTTCTTATTTCTTACTGCATGTCCATGTGTAGCTGCAAAGGAGGCCAGGATAGTGAATAGTGGTAAAGAGAAATGGGATTATATTGTCAGTTTAGATTAGTCACTACAGTTCTCCTGGGCTGCTTAAGCAAGGTCAGGGTTGTCATTAGGAAGAAATGTCTGCCATGGGGAGTGTTGGTAGATGGGATATCTTGGAAAGTGGTGAACCTGGACATAATGGCAAGGATTTGAATTGGTGCCAGAGTGACTGAAATCCAGCTCAACCTCAGGCAGGTGATTGATCATTCTCTGTAATCTGGTTTCCTTGGCATGGACACTTGGCCCAAGTGCAATAAACCTTTCCATAATGTCCCAGTTTTCCCATAAGTTCATCTGCTCATTTCCCTCTAGAGAATAAGGGAATGAGGCCCTGGGATATGAGTGCTTGAGGGTTGTGAATAGGAACCAAACTATCCTGCAATTCCCGAAAGTGGGGAGAAGGTCTTATTTACATATATACATCCCTGCACCCAGAGTTCTGGGCCAATTCACTGCAAATAAAGTCACCAAGCAGCAAATTTGCCAATTTTTAGTAAATTTGCTAATTAGCAATTTTCTAATTCCCCAAGTAGCAATTTGCTAACACTGAAGTTTTGATTTTTCAGAAACATATTTCTATTAGGCCTTCGTAAAATTCATTGCACTTATGCTGAAGCCTGCAATGAGCAATATCTTTGGGGAGAATTTTTGTATGTTTTGAATTTCAGCTTTTTGGATATCATAAATATCAAGCATTTTATGTATGTTGGTTTTTCTCTTCGAATTGAATTTTTAGTCTAGTCAACTGACTTTGCTGTATCGCTTCATTTTTAGATTTACCTTCTTGAGAAAGGGATGTAGGTAGAGGGAGCAGATGGGGAATTGTGTCTGGGCATGTTTTCCCATGTGTTAGCCAAGCCTTCCTGTTTCAGGTTGAATTATCCACCCCCAGTGGTTTACTCCTTGTGTCTATGCCCTTCTCAATGTGACTTTGAAGTTCTTTCCACTACACATGGAATATACTTCTCTATCCCTTGACTTTGGCCTCAGCCATTTGACTTGTTCTGGCTAATAGAATGTTATGGAAATGACAGTGTGTCAGAGCCTAAATCTTAAGGGACCTCATATATTGTTTGCCTCTTGTGTCCTTGTCACCATTACGAGATGCTGGGGAAGAGCTGCTCCACAGCCGGAGCTGCAGAGTGACACGCATGGAGCAGAAGAACTTCACCTGACTCACCCAATTGCAGCCAGAGGCAGAGTTGCCCCAGCTAACCTGCAGACACACTGCACTAATGTGAGAATAAATACTCATTGTTACACACTATTGAGGACTTGTGGTTATTTGGTCTCAGCACAAACTCATTAGAGGTGAATGGCAAATACATATATCAAAGAAGAGCGGAAAAGTCATGCTTACTTCACATTCTTTATTTTGTTGAGCATGGGCATTGACATATCCTTCCCTGCTGTCTTGAAGGTTTTACTTGAGATGAACAGTTTGGAAATAGGGTCTGAATCTTTTTGCCAGTTTGGAATATCTCAATTTCTCTCTCATGCTTTATGGATTTGTAGGTCTAGATTCACCGAATGTTGATTTTTTGTGTGTTTTACAACTTAGATTTTCTAAGGCTTCTTATTGAATAGTAAAAGCAGTAGAGTAGATCGGAAATGGAAGTTGTCTTTGATAAATTAGTAGTTCAGTGAGTCGGTCACTTGCCTAATACCTAACTAAATCTTTGAATTGGTTAATTCTCTGAATTTACTGTTGGTAATTCAGTTATTGGCAAACTTCTATTTGGTGGAAAGATTCAAGGAGAAGTACTCTGCTTTAGTACCTAGTGTGATGAGTGTCAGAGGCTAAGCACTCAGTAACTACTGAATTGATAAAATATATTAAAATGGAACAACATTATCTATCTTTATCCTTTGGGAAAGGCTTGAGCTAGATGTGAGCTAATTGGGAGCTAGAAGAGCTCTTATGAATTACTTTTAGTTGCAATATAGAAGTGATGTTAATCTATTACATTGCAATGAAAATATAACAACTTTTCAAATGCATGAAAATGCCCCAAAGCTATATTTAGGGTTATGAGTAGAGTGATTGTTGTATTTGTATAACATCTTATGTATATTTCACAGCCCTTTCACATCGATTATTTCAATTTCATTGGAGTCTCATAGCAATCCTGTGAGGTCCATGAAATCTGAGTCATTCTCTATGTGCAATTTGGAGTTTGAAACATCGTTTAGATTAGGATTTGTCTACAAGGGATGGAATCTAAAACAAGATAGAAGTCAAGAAGTAGATAGTTCAGGATGGAAATGTTCTCTCTTGTTTCTCCATCCGTTATAGCTTTCATTGCCATCTATCTTATTGTCCAAGATGGTGCTGCAGAGGAAGGCATAATGGCAGCATTCCTAGCATCAGGAAAGAGAAAGGGGCAATATAAGCACATGTTCCCTTTCTTAAAGTTGCATGGGAGGCTGGGTAATGTAATTTTTATTCTAGGTGGGTATGTGCCCAGATAAAAACTCAGAGTTCTTAAAATTATAGAAGGAAGAAGGAGAAAACAAATGTTGGGAAACACCAGCCATCTCTGCTCCTGAATAAATCAGGCATAAAACTTGAGCACAAACTCAAGTATTCTGACACCAGGATCAGATTTTCCCTCCTTTGTGGTTCCTCATCCCAGCTGTTTTCTTCTTTAAATTGAGAGATAACATATATTCACTGAAATGCTCAGCTCTTAAGTATACAACTCAATGAGTTTTGACAAATTTATATAACTGTATAACCTAAGTCCCAACCAATATGTAGAATATTTCCTGTACCCCAGAATCTTCTCTCATGAGCTCTTTCAGGCAATCTTCACTCCCCATAAGCAACTACTGATCTAATTTCTATCATCATGGAATTTAGCCCCTTCATAAACTCATAAAATGGAATCATAAAGCATATACTCTATTGTGTCTGACTTCTTTCACTCAACATAATGTTTTTAAATATTCACTGTGTTGTGGGTTACGATAGTTTGTTGTTTTTGTTTGGTGAATAGTAGTCCATTTATACATGTACCACAACAGAAGGAAATGTATTCTTCTGTTGGTGGATATTTGGTTTGATTTCAGTTTTTGATTGTTATGAATAAAAGCTGCTATAAACATTCTTTGACATTCCCATTTAAAAAAAACATAAACCAGTTGAGCCATTGATAGATATAATACTAATTCTGAATGAACCTGTACATCCTTTATAATGGTAGAGTTTGATTAGAACAGGAGAGGGGAAAGATTAACCCATAGCCAGTGGGCTAATCTTTACCAGGTGAGGAAATAAAACCAACCTCTTATAACAAATGTAATTTAGGTGAACATATAGTCTTATACCACAAACATTTTTAACAGATGTGTTTCTTATAATAAATATTCATAGACCCACATTAAGAAATTTATCTCCCTTAGATTTTTAAACTGAGCATTTCAATATAGAATATATTTTGGCTGATAGACTTTCACAGAAACTCAACTTCATGATGACCTGTTAGAGAATAAGTACATGTTCTCTTCAATATTTGGAGCGTTCACATAATTATTTCTTATTAGAGCCCCATTCAGAGTAAGTACCCTGTGAACATTAGATGAATTTTTTTCTTCATTTCCTTGTAGGTAACATAAGTTACAGGAGGACCTGGATAATAAAAATAAGATTTTATTATCCAGGTCCTCCTTCCCATGAGGTTGTCTGCCTAATTAGGAAGGGTAAAGTATATGGATGGCTCTCTGGGAGCAATCTTCTCTCACTTGATCATGATGACCTCCCCCTTGGTATCTCTCAAGCAGTGTGAACTCAAGGCTGAACTGCCAGAATTCAGGAATACCTTGGAGGCAAGTCTACTTTACTCTTGTTTTAAATCAGCTGGTAATTGAGGCTCAATGGCTTAGTCTCAGCATTTTTGAGTCTTAGGCTCCAGGATGAGCAGATCCTCCATCTGGAAACCCCTATAGGCTCTGTTTGGTAGCAGAGTCTTCATATTTTCTAACTGTCTAACTGAGGAACCTGCAAGAGCTGACTACTGAGGTGTTACTTAAATCTCTGTGTTCAATACAAAAGAAGGAACTGTGGTGAGAATAGCAGAGCCACAGAAACACTAGGGTGAGTTTTGTTTTGCAAGCATGTGCTTCTTTGCATGTCATGATTATAATCTCACTAAAATTTTTTTTAAAAAGATTTTATTTATTTATTTGACACACACATACACACACACACACAGAGCATAAGTATGGGGAGTGGCAGGCAGAGGGAGAGGGAAAAGTAGGCTCTCCACTGAGCAGCGAACCCAATGCAGGGCTCAGTCCCAAGACCCTGGGATCATGATCTGAGCTAAAGGCAGATGCTGAGCCACCCAGGTGCCCCTAAAAATGGTTTTTTATTTAAATTCAATTATCCAACATATAGCACCTCATGAGTTTCAGATGTATAGTTCAAATAATTTGTCAGTTGTGTATAACATCCAGGGCTCATCACATTCCATGTCCTCCTTAATGCCCATCACCCAATTACCTCATTCCCCCACCCACCTCCCTCCAGTTTGTTTCCTATAGTTAAGAGTCGATTCCACTTTGAAAGCAAGGGGAATGTTGCCATGAAAAACAAGGCATTTTACAAAGTGCTCTCACATAGGTCTGGTCTTTACCTGAGACAAGCACAGTGTTAGGTGCTGGGATTCAGAGATGGAGAAGCTATAGTTCTGGAGGATCTTTGTTTTTTCAATATCTACTGACTACCTACAGTGTACCAAATACTGTGTTAAAAAGTCTAAACCCTCAATACTCATTGTTAATTCTGTTTTGTTTCTTTTTTAGTAATTTCTATCCCCAACATGAGGCTAGAACTCATAACCCCAAGATTAAGAGTTGTATGCTCTGCTGACTGAGCCAGCCAGGCAATCCCCTCCCATTGATTCTATCTACATACACTGAATGCTATTTCTTGGCAGTGCTTCAGCTAGCACTGGGGATGGAGTGATGAGCAAGCTATAATCTCTGCCTCCAGGAAATTCACAATTTAGTGGGCAGATGGTCACAAAACAATTATAGTTTAGTGTGAAAAGTGCTATGGTTTGAAAATGTTCTGTGAGAAGAGGGCCGCTGACTGTAGGGCTTATGGATTTAGAAGATCGATTTCCTATCTGAGAATTCAAGGCAGTACAGAGGATGAGAACTTAAGTTCTGGGATGGGCTGGGAGTGGGATCTACCTGTAAGGCAGGAGTATCTCCGAGCTACAGTTTGGACACTGAATCTCTGAGAGGTTAAAGAACTTTTTAGATATCACATAGATACCACCTGAAGAAACCTAATGTAAACCCAGGAGTCTGGACTCCTAGAAGTACTTTCTCTGATGAATGGCCTGTTGGTAAAATTCCCCAGCTGAGCTGAGAGTTTGGTCTCTCTAGTCTCTGCTGCCATCTTTGTCTCTGAAGGCATAAACTCTATCTATGATCCCTTCTGGCTCATAGTGGTCCTTCATCAGCTGAACCTGCCCCAGATGCTAGAGGAAGAAAGCTTTGTGGCATGAATGAATGTCATGAACCTCACTGTAGGAGGAGCTGTATTGATACACACAGACCTCAGTCACCTTGGTCCAGAATGGATGAGAACAGTGTGCAAACCAGTCAGTGCAGTCTTGGTGATGACCCAAGGTGTTGGAAGGCTAGATGTGGAGAAGGTTGTGTCAGAGCATAAGTGGACAGTCGGACAGAGGGTGTTTGTGCTTCTCTTGCCACTGGGGCATATGATAGGAGATATCAGTAAAGAGAAGAATTGTGTATGGATTGAACTGGACCCTTGGAATGGGATGAAATCACCAAGTGACCAAGCGTAGAAGGAGGGAATTAGGAGAAGCAAAAATAAGAACGAATGCTGAGTGTCAAGGGACATCTTTTCTGAAGAGTCTGAAGAGTAAATGGAGAGGTAAGAATCATGTTCTGCAAACCAAGGATGGACAGGGAACAAAAGGAAGTGGGAGGGAGAGAAGCTGAAGGCAAAAGATAGCTAAAAGCATTCAGGCGTCATAGGGAGACCTCTAACATGGAGACAGCAACACTATCCTTGCTGCCACCATCATCTGAGGGGCCATTTTTCTCCTAATAGGTGCCCCCTCCATGGGTCTACTCCCACCAGTCCAATCTTTACATACAAAATGATTTTGCTTTCCAGTTAACTAGCATTCCTGGTGAGTCCCCATTGTCTGCAGGATAAATCCCCAAATGCGTAACAATCCTTCTGGAACTGGTACTAGACTATGTTTCTAGTTTCATCTTTGCTCTTCTGCCCTTCGCTCCAGCCACACATGGGTGGATTTTCATGGGTTAGTATGCTCTTCTTCATTTTTGGAATGATCTTCCCCTTTTCTACACCAAACAAACTAACTTCTACTCATCTTTCAACATCCAGCTCACAGGCTTTTTAAATTTGAGAGGGATTATTATATAATTCACACACTTGATGAATAAATCTTTCGTATCATTTCAGATTGCCCCACCCAACTTACTGCCACCTGAGGCGCCTTCATGGGTAACACACACAATGTGACCGAATTCGTTTTTCTGGGACTTTCTTCCAATCAGGATGTACAGAAAGTTTTCTTTGTGCTGTTTCTGCTTTTGTACATAGCAGTTGTGCTGGGGAATCTCCTCATTGTGCTCATTGTCATGACCAGCAGAAGGCTTGGTTCCCCCATGTACTTCTTCCTCAGCTATCTATCCTTTGTGGAGATCTGCTACTCCTCTACGACAGCCCCCAAGCTCATCTCAGATTTGCTGGCTGAAAGGAAAGCAATTTCTTTGTGGGGCTGCATGACACAGCTTTTTTTCATGCACTTCTTCGGTGGCACTGAGATCCTCCTGCTCACTGTGATGGCCTATGACCGCTATGTGGCCATCTGTAGGCCCCTCAACTACACCGTTATGATGAACTGGCAGGTATGCGCTGTCCTGGTGGGAATGGCATGGGTGGGAGGCTTTGTACATTCCTTTGCCCAAATCCTTCTGATCTTCCGCTTGCCCTTCTGCGGTCCCAATGTGATTGACCACTATTTCTGCGACCTGCTTCCTGTGCTCAAACTTGCCTGTTCTGACACCTTCCTCATTGGTGTGCTGATTGTTGCCAATGGGGGGACCTTGTCTGTGATCAGCTTTGGGATCATCTTAGCCTCCTACGTGGTCATTTTGCTCCATTTGAGGACTCGAAGCTCTGAGGGGCGGAGCAAGGCCCTCTCTACCTGTGGGTCCCATATCACTGTGGTTACCTTATTCTTTGGGCCATGTATCTTCATCTATCTGAGGCCTTCTACTACCTTGTCTGTAGACAAGACAGTGGCTGTGTTCTACACAGTGATCACCCCACTCCTCAACCCTGTCATTTACTCCCTAAGAAATGCTGAAGTGAAGAAGGCCATGAAGAAACTGTGGATCAGGACAATGAAGCTAGAAGAGAAATAGAGGCTGAGTCTTGGTATTGATCCTTGGGTTTAGAGTGATGCTGAGTCCAAATTAAAGGAGCAGAATGAGATGAAGGAAAGTTAATAGGGCTTGTTGTTTCTGGAGTAATTCTAACTGTGTCGTCTTCAAAAAGTGTATTCTAATAACTTGTAAGATAATTCCTCTTATGAATGTACTGTAACTTGATTAGTCACTTTCTGTTAGATGTCGAGATTGTTTCTAATTTTTTATTGCTATAAATAACACTGTGGAAGTATTTTTTACATATTTGTTTATATATTTGAGAGAGAGAGAGACAAAGATTTTCTTTTAGCAAATTCATGTATCGATCCCAGGTCTCCAGGATCGCGCCCTAGGCCAAAGGCAGGCGCCAAACCGCTGCGCCACCCAGGGATCCCTATAATATGTATTCTTATTTCTTATTTTACCTTTTACACAAACAATAAGATATTATATAAGTGGATCTGAAACTTGCTGTATTTACTTAACAATATATCTTGGACATTTTTCTATATTAGTACACAGAAACCCAGGTGCTTCTGTGCAGAAAGAAGTTTCTTAATTTGGTGTAATCCCACTTGTTTATTTTTGCTTTTGTTGCTTGTGCTTTTGGTGTCATTTCAAAAAAAATTTGTTGCCAACACCAATGTCAAAGACCTTTCTCCTATGTTTTCTTCCAGGAGTTTTTTGGTTTCAGGTCTTACATTTAAGTCTTTAATCTATTTTGAGTTAATTTTTGTCAATAGTGTAAGATGGGGGTCCAGTTTTGTTCTCCTGCATGTGATTATCCAGTTGTCCCATCACTGTTTACTGAACAAACTATCCTTTCTCCATTGTGTATTCTTGGCACTATTATCAAATATTAGTTGATTGTGTATGCAAAAATTTATTTCTGGGTTCTCTATTCTGTTCTACTGGTCTATGTGTCTGTTTTTATGCTAGTACCATATTGTTTTGATAACTATATTTTTGTAATATAGTTTATTTTATTATTAAGATTTTATTTATTTGAGAGAGAAAGGAAGAGAGAGAGAGAGAGAATGGATAAGTAAGTGGTAAAGGGAGAGGGAGAAGCAGACTCCCTGTGAGCAGGGATCCCAATACCAGGCTTGATCCCTGAGATCATGACCTCAGCCAAAGCAGGTGCTTAGTGACTGAGCCACCCAGGTGCCCCTTTGTAATATGGTTTAAAATTAGGAGGTGTGACATGTTCATATTTGTTCTTTCTCAGGATGCTTTAGTCATTTGTAGTCTCTTGTGGTTCCATATGAGATTTAGGATTTTTTTTCTATTTCTGTGAAAAATGCCACTGAAATTTTAACGGAGATATCCTTGAATCTATGGATGGCTTTGTGTAGTGGGGACATTTTGCAATATTAATTCTTTTTGTCCATGAATATGGAATATTTTTCCATTTATTTGAGTCTTCTCCAGTTTCTTTCTAAAGTCTTATAGTTTTCAGTGTACAGATTTTTCACTTCCTTGGTTAGATTTATTCCTGAGTACCTTATTGTTTTTATGCTATTATGAATAGAATTTATTTCTTTTTAAGACCATTCTTAATGTATTGTCACACAGCTGACTTCTGTATGTTGATTTCATGTTCTTAATTAATTTGTTGATTAGTTCTTACAGTTTTTTTAAATGGAGTCTTTAGGGGTTTCTATGTAATGGGGGTTTCTATGTAATCTGCAAACAGGGACAATTTACTTCTTTCTTTTGAATTCTGATGCCTGTTATTTCTTTTTCTTCCCTATGGGCTCTGGCTAGGACTATGTTAACTAGGAGTGGTGAGAATGAGCATCCTTTTCTTTTTCCTGATCTTAGAGGAAAAGCTTTTAGCTTTTCACCATTGAGTATGAGATTAACTGTGGGCTTATCGTTTAACCGTGTACTACAGTTATGTGGTTAACACACCACCATATTGCAGTATTAGAGTATTCAGAATTTGACCATATTCTTATCATTACCGGTGTGTTGTACATTTTCATGTTTTCACGTTACTAATTAGCATGCTCTCATTTCAGTTTGAAGAACTCCTTTTAGAATTTCTTCTAAGTCCAGTCTAGTGGTGATGAACTCTACCAGCTTTTGTCTGTTTGGGAAGGTCTGTATTTTGCCTTCATTTCAAAGGATGACTTCTGGATAAAGTATTTTTGGTTGGCAGTTTTTTCCCTTTATTACTTTGAATATACCATTCTACTCTCCTAGCTTGGAAGGGCTCTGCTGAGAGAGCCAGTGATAGCCTTGGAGGTTTCTTGGGTGAGAGGATTTTTTTTACCTCTTGCTGCTTTTAAAATTCTCTCTGTCTTTTCTCTTAAACAGTTGCATTATAATAGTTTTCGAGAAGATCATTTTGTATTGAAATTTTGGGTGACCTATTAGCTTCATGAACTTGATGTCCAAATATCTCCCTAGATTTGGGAAATATGCAGCCATTATTTCTTTAAATAAGCTTTCTTCCCCCTTTCCCTCTCTTCTCCTTCTGGGACTGCGGTAGTTCTAGACTGTTTCTTTTAATGATATCCTATTGTTCTCACAAGCTTTATTTTTTTAAAAATAAATTTATTTTTTATTGGTGTTCAATTTGCCAACATATAGAATAACACCCAGTGCTCATCCCATCAAGTGCCCACCTCAGTGCCGGTCACCCAGTAACCCCCACCCCCTGCCCACCTCCCCTTCCACCACCCCTAGTTCATTTCCCAGAGTTAGGAGTCTTTCATGTTCTGTCTCCCTTTCTGATATTTCCCACTCATTTTTTCTCCTTTCCCCTTTATTCCCTTTCACTATTTTTTATATTCCCCAAATGAATGAGACCCTATAATGTTTGTCCTTCTCCGATTGACTTATTTCACTCAGCATAATACCCTCCAGTTCCATCCACGTCGAAGCAAATGGTGGGTATTTGTTGTTTCTGATGGCTGAGTAATATTCCATTGTATACATAAACCACATCTTCTTTATCCATTCATCTTTCGATGGACACTGAGGCTCCTTCCACAGTTTGGCTATTGTGGACATTGCTGCTATAAACATCAGGATGCAGGTGTCCCCGTGTTTCATTGCATCTGTATCTTGGGGGTAAATCCCCAGCAGTGCAATTGCTGGGTCATAGGGTAGTTCTATTTTTATCTCTTTGAGGAACCTCCACACAGTTTTCCAGAGTGGCTGCACCAGTTCACATTCCCACCAACAGTCTCACAAGCTTTCTACACCTTTTTTTTTTTCATTTTTTTTCTGTGTTCTCCTTTGGATAAATTCAAAAGTCTTGTCTTCTACTCCTAGATTCTTTCTTCTGATTCATCATTTCTGACGCCAATGTTCTCTGTTGAATTATTTTTCTTTTCATTCACTGTAGTTCATGGCTGCTGAGTTTCTATTTGGTTAGCTTGACTGTGGTAATCATTTCACAATATATAAATATATCAGACCATCATGTTATATGCCTTGAATACCTACAATTTTTTACTTGTCAACCATACTTCAATAAAGCTGTAAAAATTAAAATAATCCAAATGTTAGTTATTTTTATTACCTTTCTAAGCAAATAGTGTGTGTGTGTGTGTGTGTGTGTGTGTGTGTGTGTACATGTGCATAAGCATGTGTGGCTGTGTGGCAGGGAGGTGTGATATAAGGCAGAGAAGTGTTCTTTCTCTCTACATCCTTCAGGCCAGCAGAAATGCATGTATGGATCACTATTTGTGTTTCTCCATGCCATTTGTCCAGCCTTTGTTACTCTTAGAAGTCCTTCCCAGCTGTTAATGATACTGAGAATTTTCAACATTATTTTCTCCTCTAGAGTTTTCTTAGTGAGAAGTGGAGAAAGGCTGAGCCTACTACCATAGCCAATGTCATTTAGTATGAAACTAATAAATAAGGAAGTTATTGATGTATATGCAGAAGGAATTAACATAGGTTTCTTAAAGTAGTGATAATTTCTGGAACTTTAAAAAATGGGGCAGCCTGGGTGGCTCAGTGGTTTAGTGCTGCCTTCAGCCCAGGGCCTGGGCCTGGTCCTGGAGACCTGGAATCGAGGCCCACGTCGGGCTCCCTGCGTGGAGCCTGCTTCTCTCTCTGTCTGTGTTTCTGCCTCTCTCGGCGTCTCTCATGAATAAGTGAGTAAAATTAAAAAAAAAAACTGTTTGATTTTTTTGCAGTGTTTCAGATGGATTATGGTTAGGAGGAAGAGATTGAATATATACCATAGATTCACAATTTGTTTGCCCCAAGATATAGAACTTTGATGAAGCAGCATTACTACACAGAGCAGAAGAAAATGGGGGGCATTTTCTACTTTGGTTTCCCACTGGTCTCTTTGTTTCCTAATGGGGCACCTATTTGGGCAGGAAATGTTATACCTAGACATCTAACCCAGGTGGACGGTTTATTAGTTGTATAGGTTTAAACCATCCTCCTAATCTTTCTGAGTCTCGGTTACTGAATCTGTTGAATGGGAATAGTGGCTACTATAGTAGAGTGGTACTTTGACTATCTGTGAGATGTTAGAAAGGTTGAAAGACACCGTTCTGCCCAACACAAGTGTGATGTATTGTTCCTAGGAGATTGTGCCTAGCAATTTGGGAGCTCTAGTCTTCTTGAAACCCTTGCACATGAAAACCACGTGCTGACAGTTTGTGGAAAAACACTTAGAACTTTAAGAATGAGCAGCTGAAAGAGTCAGGAAGGGTCTGGTTAGCCATGCTACCAGTACATGAGTTATCTCTGCACAATACTTTTTCCTTTCTGGCTATTTTCCCACATTTACGGTGAATAATATGGACAAGGTGATCTGAAAGACTTTTCCAGGTCTAGCAATCTCTGGTCAGGTGACAGCAAATAGATGGGTCTTGCTTTTTTATTGAGTCCGAAACCCTGCGTCCTTTGATGGGATCATTTAGCCCATTCACATTCAGAGTAACTATCGAAAGATATGAAGTTAGTGTCATCGTAATACCTATTCAGTCCCTGTTTTTGTGGATTATTTCTTTGGGATTCCTCTTTCTTTTACAGGGTCTCCATTAATATTTCTTGCAGAAATATTAATTTATTAGTTTCATTCCATTATTAATCTCTTATATTTCTGGTTTGGTGATCAGGTGATGTGTTGGAGTATGTGTGTGAAGTGGTCCAGGTCCACTGGATTCAAGTCTCCCTGGAACTCACTGGCATCATTGGTCTAATGAGGGGTGAAGTCAGAATAGAACACCAGGAACCTCTTAAGGAAGCATGTGGTGGGGACAGAGAGATGTGATACTGAGCTCCTCTCTGTCACTTGCTTGAGAATGCAGAGGGAAACCTCTAGGAGCCAGGATAAGAGGGGGTTAATCATGAGGGACAAGTAGAAGTACCAACCTCATAATTGGATTAATTAGAGCTATGTTCCTTAACCTCTGAAGGAAGCAATTGGGAAGTTGACTTTTGCTCTTCTCAGAAACTCCCCAGACAGGAGATGCTAAAAAGTTCAGGGAATTTAATTCTCTGATTGAAGTCTACATCTCTTACACGTTAAATGCTCTCAGTTTCATAGTCCAGCAAATATTTTCCTCAAACCTCATTCTGCTGGATGTTAGAGTAGACTGGCCCTGTTCCATTATCCTGTGACTTTCTTAGTGAGAAAGTTATGAAGTGCTGGAGGCACATGGAGGTGGTGGCATTGATGGCACCTGGTGAGTCCACAGGAGAAGACCAGAATCTAGTGGCACCTTTATGTGTGGAACAGATTCTGAGGCAGTTCATTCACTGAGCCCTTACTAGGGGTGGGCAGACCCTCAGGCAGAGTATTTCACACACACATTGGCACCTTTCTGGTGTTACTCTGGCTTCCACACACATCTGTGTATGGGGAGACTTTCTTAGATTTACTTACTCTTTCAGCTGCTGGGGCAGACCTTAGACATTATCCTGTTAAAGTCTTTCCTGCCTACTTAAATCACAGGGCCTGAAAGTAACTCTGTAGCTTGGCTGAGAGCAGTTGTCTTGGTGAGTCTCACCAGAGCTGCTAGTAACATTGGCCAGTGCAGAGCCATTTGCAAAGCTAGTTTTTAATTAACTAGTGACTCATGCATTTTTGAGAAATTCTTTTGAAAAATTGAAGGGGCCTAAGATATTCTAACATCTGGCCTTTTCTTGTAGAAATGTAGGCATTAGTCTCATTTGAACCTGGATGGAGATTAGGCTATACAGAAGCATGCATTTTGCTGAGGACCTCCTGAATCAAGATTTCCAAGTTTTAGATCAATGAACGCTAACATACTCCTTTTTTAAATTATTTTTTTAAAGATTTTATTTATTTGAGAGAGACAGAGACAAAGAGAGAGACAGAGAGCACAAGAACGGGGAGGGAGAAAATGATACCCCACTGAGTAGGGAAGCCCAATGTGGGACTTGATCTCAGGACCCTGAGATCATGACCTGAGCTGAAGGCAATGAACCGACTGAGCCACCCAGGTACCCTAACATAGGCCTTTTATTTCTCTGATCAGTTTATCTGTAGAGGTTGTTAGCGAAGCAAATACATTTCCCTGGAGTGACTTATGGAAGTGAATCAGTCTTCTGACTACAAAAGATTCAGAAGATAAAATTAAGAATCAAGGCAACAAACAATATTCAAGGTGGGTTCATTCACTTAATCTCTATGGAAGCATGCTTTGGAATTATTTTCAAAAAGAGACCTTATTATTATTATTTTTTATACTATATATCCCTACATTTCCTTTAGCCTCTGTGCTGTTTACAAGACACCCACAGTGATACCTTGTTTTTGAAATAGTAGCAGATGGAGGATTCAGGTATCAAATAAAAAACTCATATTAACATCTGAGTTCCCAGCTCTGAGGAAGATGTGACAACGGCGATAAGAGACACTTCAAAAATTTTTGAAGTTTACACTATCGCATTGGAGAGATGTGACAGGGGCACGTGAAACTGGTAGAGAACAATACAACCCTTGATGGCAAAGTGCTGGAGCCAAGATCTCAAGTCACCAAGGCATGTCTGGCATGCACAGGCTTCTTGTCCTGGCAGCCCAGTTTGGCCGACTCCAGAAACACCCTCTCCTGACCTGGGAGAGGCTCAGGCTATCTGCATGGAAATTACACCTGTAACATTAGGATAGTGGAGAACTGAGCCAGCCCACATTATTGTTCATTTTCTTGCTGGCATATATTTTGATATTTTGCTCTTCAGCTCTGCTTTGCCTGTGCTACAAATAAGAATCTCCTGTCTCTGTGACCCCCACTCCTGTTCTGGAAGCCAGCTGTGCGTGGGCAGCAGGGGAGGAGCCGGTGGAGGAGAGAAGAGTGAAGCAGGTGTTGGGCCTGAAGCCCTGGAGCCTGGTCTAGTCCGGCCTCTGTCCGACCAGCCATGTGGTTCTGGGCCCAGATTCTCCCTTCTGTGGGAGGGGGAATTCATGAGCTTCTTTCCAAGTCTAGCAGCTTGTGATGGCGCTGTGAGGGAACTGGCAGGAGAAGCCCTGCGCGACTCCTCTGGTGAGAGACATCACTGGAGGAAAAGTGCAAGAAGAGGATGCTGGAAAAGGCGGCTCAGAGCAGTATTATTGGTCAGAATCCACAGAATGAGGAGTTCCACGTCAGGAAAGGTGTAGTGAGAAATCATAAGGTAGGGCAGTTTGTTGTGAAGATTTGAAAAATGTTCACAGATGTTGTTTATTTGGGTCACTGTGTTTAGACTTCTCTAAGTGCATCCCTGTTTAGGTTTTCTTCACCACAAAACCTGAAAGTGTGCAGTTACTTGCTGTTTGAGAGGAACACATACTTACCTTTTGAGTCTCATCCTTGGACCTGCCAGTTAAAGAGTCAGAATTAATGTCACCAAGGTGACATGTCACTGCACTGTTGGTGGTTTACCACTCTGATGATCTCTTTGTGAAATTACCTCTCAAATGTTTTCCATTTCCTTTTTTTTTTTTTTTAAAGATTAGATTCATTCATGAGAGACACAGAGAGAGAGGCAGAGACATAGGCAGAGGAGAAGCAGGCTCCCTGTGGGGAGCCTGATGTGGGACTCGATCCAAGGACTCCGGGATTACAACCTGAGCCAGAGGCAGATGCTCAACTGCTGAGCCACCCAGTTGCCCCATATTTTCCATGTTTACTCAGAGTTTTGAAAATGTTAATTTCCTTTTCATCCATTGTAAAGACTTAAAAACTTTAACATTTAAGAGCAAAGTTTGATGGTTACACTGTATATGCATCTTGCTCTGTTACCTTCAATAACTTTGGAAAGAAAAACTGCTATTTTTTTGAAAATCTGAAATCTCAAGTTGTCCTTACCAATCATCTGTGAGGAACTCTCTGATACTTGAAATCAAAAGCAATGATAGAAACACACAGCATGTACCTTCAAATCTAATTTCACAGGGATTATTTGCCTAGTAATAGAGCCATCTTTGCCACCAGGGTGAAACATGCCCATCTATGATTCCTGCTCTGTGCATAAACATCTGAGGGTGAAATATTGGCCGATGGAGGGTGGGTCAGTTGGGATATGGAAGAGACTGTGGGAGGTCAGGGAAGGGCCCAACTGTGAGAGAATAGTCTTATCCTGATTTTGTAGATAAGGAAACAGGCTCAGAGAGGTTGAGTCACTTGCCCAAGGCCACACAGCTGATGTTTGAACTGAGGTATGTGTTTTCCAAAATGTAAAGTGCTTCCACCATCCCTCTTACTCCTGGAGAGTGACTTACGGTGATTGCCTAACAACGGTGTCATATCTGTCTTGCCTTACCCCATAATGTGGAGTGGGTTTTCTACAGTAAGTGTCAGAGTTTCTCAAACTCAGTTATTCCAAATCCTCTGAAACTCACCAGGCTCCCTAATAGGCAGAAGACAGAAGCTAACGTGGGTGGGAAACAAAGTTGTCAAGTTTCAACCATTGTGCTTGGAGGTGGGTATGGAGATGGAGGAATGTGAATCATTTGAATCTGATTAATTAATGAATAGTGGTGAAACAGCAGAACATACAAATTTACTACCTAAACCATTTTTAAGGGACAGTTCTGTGGTATTCAGGCGCACCCATGGCCACCTTCCATCTCGAGAACTTTCATTGGCTGGAACTGAAGCTCTGCATCCATTAACTCCACATCCATGGCTCCAGCCCCCGGCAACCACTGTTCTCCCTTCTGCATCTATGAACTTACCACCCTAGGGACCTCATATAAATGGACTCACGCAGTATTTCCTGTTTTGTGGCGGGCTTAGCATGTTGCTGAGCATATTCAGTCCTGTTTCATTATGGAGCCCACTGTTTGTTGTAAGGTGCTTAACTCAGAACCCAGAATGCTGCAAGACCACACAAACAACGGTGGGTGTCAGGACTGCCTAGGGAAGCAGGAGCCTCTACTTTGTCCCCAGCACACACTGTACTAACAGAGTGTCTAGCAGAGTTAAAGCATCCTCAATTCTGATACTCTTATCAATTTTACTCTTACACAGTTATAATTTGCTTAGAAACTTGTAAGGTCATTCAGTTCTCAACACAGCACCATGGAAAGACATGATTTTTGTTTTGCCTGATGAAAATGACAGGCTTGCAGGGATTTTTGGATTTGTTCAGTGTCACACAGCTGGTAGGCAGGTCCAGGTCCTGTGACTCCAAACTCAGGGTTCTTGTTACCAGGTCACAGTGTCACAGCTGCTCTCCCCCCGTGGAGGGCTGGCCCATATTGCAAGCTGGCCGTCAAGTGTGGGAATATCCACTGTGGGGTCCTTTGTGTTTGTTGGCAAGGCTTATCTCACTCCGGGGAGGCTGTGATTGTGGATCCTGTGTGCCTGGTCATCCTCTTCAGTGTTCAGAGGCGTCTGCAGTGCCTGTTGGGGTCTCTCTAGCCTGTCTTTGCTTCAGGAGGCCATCCTGCACCCACCTCAGCCTCTTTCCCTTCTTAGACCTTCTGTGTTCTGAGGCCCCCAGTTAGCATGCTGGGACATCTGGGGAACAGTAGGCTGTTAGGAAGGGGGACTTACGTGATTTTTGAATTGTTCCTTAGACATTGGCCAGGTCTGTCTAATCAGATGTTGTTTAGACACTGAGGCAATCAGCAAATGACTCACATCTCCCTTTTCCATCTCTCCCTTCCTTTATGGACAGTGGTCAGAATTGATAACTGTCCTTTGCTATTCCCGCTTTTTAAAAATGTCTGCCAGGGAGCCTGGTTGGTTTATAGGTTGCAAGATGAATGAGACTGAGAAGGTCTAGCACTCACTGTAATACATTCGTTCTGCCTGAAGGTGTAAGACAAGACTGATCTGAAATCTAAATTATACAACCAGGCCCATTTCAGGAGCTTAAGGTATGATGGAAGTGTCTGAGTCTTGAAGGATTCAGAGCACAGTACAGGTATGAGCTGTGAGGCCCTGACATAGTAACTGGATCTCTGAGGCTCAATGTTCTTATGTTGAAAATATCCTGTCATTTCTTTGTGAGTATTCATTACCTACTGCAGGTGCCTGCATTAGAGAACGCACTTACTACATTATTACAAACTCAATCGTATTTTAGGAATGGAGCCAGACATTTGATGATTATTGTTTTGTCCACTTGTTTCAAGGAGAACATGTTTTGGAGAAGCCCAAGGCTGAGAGGGGACTCAAGAGGGAAAGGATAACAATTGTCTTCCATGGCCTAGAGGGATGTGTCTACTTATTGAAAGAGAGCTCTTCAAGTTCTTGGTTCCAGTCCATTCAGCTCCTGCACTTTAGAACATGGCGACTCCAAGCAATGTGACTGAAATCATTCTCTTGGGGTTTCCCCCCAACAGGGAGGTGCAGAAGACCATTTCTGTGCTGTTTCTCCTCATGTACATAACCATTGTGCTGGGTAACGGCCTTATTGTGGTGACGGTGATGGCCAGCAAAGGGCTCACCTCCCCCATGTATTTCTTCCTCAGCTTCCTGTCCTTTGTGGAGATCTGTTACTGTTCTGTCACAGCCCCCAAGCTCATCCTTGACTCTTTTATTGAAAGGCAAACCATTTCCGTCAAGGGCTGCATCACACAGATATTTTTCCTCCATTTCTTTGGTGGTACTGAGATCTTTCTCCTGACAGTGATGGCCTATGACCGCTATGTGGCCATCTGCAAGCCCCTGCGCTACACCGTCATCATGAACCGGCGTGTGTGTGGCCTCCTGGTGGGTGCAGCATGGAGTGGTGGCTTGCTGCATTCTGTTGGGCGGACATTCCTCATTTTCCAGCTGCCCTTCTGTTGCCTCAAGGTCCTTGACCACTACTTCTGTGATGTCCATCCTGTATTGAATCTGGCTTGCTCAGAAACCTTCCTCATTGGTGTGCTGATCATTGCCAATGGTGGCTCCATTTCAGTGGTCAGCTTCATGGGGCTGCTTGCTTCCTACGTGGTCATCCTGTACTCCCTGAGGACACAGACCTCAGAAGGTCGGCGCAAGGCTCTGTCCACCTGCGCCTCTCACATTGCAGTTGTGAGTCTGTTCTTCATACCCTGTTCCTTTGTCTACATGAGGCCCTGTGTCACCCTCCCTGCAGACAAGATAGTTGCTGTGTTTTACACAGTGGTCACACCTCTCTTAAACCCGATCATTTACTCCTTCAGGAATGCTGACATGAAAAATGCCATGAGAAGACTGATGGGGAGGACAGTGATCTGGGAAGAGAAATAGATTATTTAATTAGGAGAAATAGGAGGAGTGAGGGATGGGAAGTTGGGGCAGTGACATCTCATTCTGTGTCTACCTTTAATTGACAGGCTGGCATTGGGTCTTTTACCTTTAAATTTCAGTTTCCTCACCTTTGTGAGATTGGACAGGATTGAGGGAGCCTCTCGAATGAGGTCTAGGGGTCTTCTGATGCTGCATTTCCACATTTGACAGTGACCTTGAGGCAGCTTGGCTGGTTTTGAGAAAATGAACTCTTCCAGAAAACTAGGGTCTTTCTGGGAAAAATGAAGAGGTTGGTGGAAGAGGAAGGTTGCCTTGGGGATCAGTTGTTTGGTTTGGAAGTGCCTGAAACTTTGAATTCGGGGAGGAAGAAGGGAAGGAGAGAAGTAGAAGTCACCAAAATGCTTGGGAATTCTATTAACTTGATATACCAAAATTTTGCTTAGTGGGTTCTGGGCTGACCAGTTGACCTAGAAGCCTTTCTGTCCACAGAGCAGAAGGCATTCTGACTCTTGCCAGCAGATTCAAATCAGTTCACATTAGCCTTAGAGTCACGTTTTCAAAGAATCAAATGGAACATTGGGAGATTTTAAGTGACTTGAAAGCAGTAGACAACGATACCTACTTGTAGGCCTGAGTTTTATTTTCTGCAGATTATTAAAAATTTGGTGTCTAATAATCTCTTCTGTTCACATATGCCTGTCCTTCCTTATCTCTTGTTTTTCCTCCTTGTGCCTTTGGTTGTTTGGCCCATCAGTTTTCTCAGTCTTCAGCCTCCTGACTCCTTGTGCTTCTCGGCCATTCCCACAATCCACCCGACTACTCTGCTCTCCTATACCATCGTATTACCTTGTCATTCTTCATCCATGAGCCCCCCACTCCTTCCCAGTCTTCATAGAGGGACTGCCTGTTGATGAAAGGTTTAACTGCCCTTGAATCTTCCCTGTTTGTCATATGATGTTTTAGTCATCTTTTTTGAGTCCTACACCCAAGGTCACGGTAATGTGCCCCTAAGTTGTAACCAAACACTGACCCTCATTCACAGCACAAGATTATCCCCCATATATACTTCCAGACTAATCACTTGGAAGTAATTCTCTTATTTTATCTTTCTTTTACCCTCAAAAATCTTCAGTGACTCCTCGTTGCTTTCTGTATCAACCACAAATTCCTGCTTCACATGCAATACCCTCAAGGCATGGCCCTCTCTTAATGTTCTTATGTGTTTTTTTTTTTTTTCTTACTTTTTTTTTTTCTTATTTTTTTTTTTTCTTATGTGTTTTTGAAGACACTTTTGTAGACCTCACTGTTTCTTGAACATTGACTTGTGACTTCCATGTAAAATAGGTTTCCTATCTCTGTTAACATCTTACCTACCTTCCAATGCCCATCTGAAATGCTGCTACCTTTAGGAAGCTTCCATAATGATCCTATTCAGATATGTCCTTTTCCTGTGTTTTGAATTTCCACAGCACTCAAGGTCCTTTAAAGCCTTTGCTATGTATATATCAGTGCTTATTCCCCCCTCATCCCCGACTGTCACTCTCTTGAGAATGTGGCCTGGATTGTACTTACCTTTGTATCTTGCTTTCAGTGACATATAGTAAAGCTCAATAAACATTTGGTCAATTGAATTTCTGGAAGTCATTAGTGCCTCAGGTGTAAAAGTGGTTGTGACATCTCTCTTTACATCTCAATTATCTAATTGAGATAGCAATGTCATATCACTGAAGACAATCAGTCTTGATATCATTTCTGAGAATAGTATTTATAATAAACAAGGGAGTCTGGTCTTGTTTATCTTCTCCCTCTGCCTTTCCTGCTCACTTGTGTGCTCTCCCCTCCCCCCCATCACTGAACAGGGAAGCTGATGTGGGGCTCCATCCCAAGATTCTGGGTTCACACCCTGAGCTAAAGACAGAGGCTTAACTGCCTGACCCACCCAGGCACTCCTATGCTACATAGTTTTTTAAAACACTTTTGTTTATGTTAAGGTGGGTATGAGTCTCCAGTTGAATAGAAGAAGAAGCTGAATCTTAGGGAGGTCTCGATTTTGATCAAAGTCACACAACCTGAGTTCAAACCCAGGTCTTCCTGATTTCTAAGCCTTTGTTCTTTGTGTGCATCCCTCTGCTTCTCTTTAGAGATCACCAGAACATAAATGCATATAAGTTTCTGAATTCCAAATCAGCAGGCTGATAATCTCTTTAATGTCAGGTATTTTCTTCTGGAATCACTTCAACATAAATAAGAAGTGTTTTAAAAAACTATGTAGCATAGGAGTGCCTGGGTGGGTCAGGCAGTTAAGCATCTGTCTTTGGCTCAGGGTGTGAACCCATATTCCTGGGATGGAGCCCCACATCAGCTTCCCTGTTCAGTGGGGGGGTGAGGGGAGAGAGAGAGAGAGAGAGCACGTAAGTGAGCAGAGGCGCAGAGGGAGAGGATAGAAGCTTAAGCAGGCTCCACGCCCAACACAGAGTCCGATGCAGGGCATGACCTGAGCTGTAATCAAGACTCAGATGCTTAACTGTCTGGACCACCCAGGTGCCCTATTACCTCTCTGATTTTTGAATGTTAGCACAACCTTGCTTTCCTGACATAAACCCCATTTGGTCATGATCTATTATCTCTTATATGCATTCCTGCATTTGATTTAAATGTTTTATTGAGGATTTTTGCATCTATGTTTATGAGTGATGTTTGCCTGTGATTTTCTTTTTTTAAAAAATATTTTTTTGTCAGGTTTTGTTGGTAGAGTTATGCTGGTCTCATAAATAACTTGAGAAATGTTCTCTTTTATTTTTAAAAATATTTGTATAAATTTGGTGTTATTTCTCTTTTAAGTGATGAAACCAATGAATTCATCTTGGCTTGGAATTTTTCCAGTGTGTGTGTTTGTAAACTGTGAATTAAATTTATTTAAAGATATAGGGCTATTCAGATTTTATGTCTCATTTTGGGTGAGTTATGTAAGTTGTATTTTTTTTAAAGGAATTTACACTTTTAACTTAAGTTGTAAAATTTGATGACCTTAGGTCAACAGATGACATTAGTATTAAAACTTAAGGTTATTAATAATGTTCTCTCACTAGCCTTTATTTTCTAAGCATCTGTAGTACTAATCTTTTTCTTCCTCAAATTAAAAATTTGTGCTTTTTCTGTTTTTGTCTATTTTTTTGAAATTCAACAGCCATATTCAGGATATCATAGTTTTCTTGTTATGTACAGAATCATTGCCTGGCTTGTACAAAAAATTTCTTCTGTTTTTGATTTCTACGTGATTAGTAGCTGTTATCTTTCTTCTTTCTTTCATTCTCTTTCTATTCAAATTTACTCTTATTTCCTTTAGCTCTCAAGGTACAGACCTACTTCACAGATTTTATACCTCTCTTCCTTTTTAATATAAGACTTTATAAAGTTTCTTGAAGCAATGTTTTAGCTGTCCCCATAATTTACATTATCATTTAGTTAATATGTATTCTTATTTTAAAAATGATTTCTGGTGGATTATTAACACGTGCATAATTTATTTTCCAAATAGTTGTTTTCTTTCCTTGGTATCTTCTTGTAGCTGATTTCTAGTTTAACTCCATTGTGAATTATGTCATTCTTTTTACATTTTTTAAACTTGTTTTATGACCTGACATAAGGCCTATCTTGGTGAATGTACCATGTATGCTTGAAAGAATACATAGTTTTAGGCTGTCATGTTCTACAGATACGAGATTAAGGTGGTTCATATATTTTTCACATCTGTTTTTACTGATTTTTTAAAAAGATTTTTTATTTATCTATTCATGAGAGACACACAGAGAGAGAGGCAGAGCTACAGGCAGGGAAGAAGCAGGCTCCATGCAGGGAGCCCGATGTGGGACTCGATCCTGGATCTCCAGGATCACACCCTGGGCTGAAGGCGGCGCTAAACCACTGAGCCACCCGGCTGCCCTGTTTTTACTGATTTTAAAAATCAAATCCTAATCTCACTTGCTGGTGGGTGGTGGTGGTGGTGGTGTGAACATCTCCAACTATTATTGTGGAATTATATACTGATTTCTTTAAGCCCAAAAAAGAAAACACTGCCAATGAAAGAATGGCATGCCAGAGATGTTAAGCCATTTGTTAAAAGTTATATATCCTCCAGGTAGCAAAGTCAGCCTTTGACAAGGCAATTTGACTCCTTAGTTCATGTTTCTAAGCACCCTATTATATTGCCCCTTGTCTGTCTTACTTTCCTCACAGGGTGGAATTACTTTTCAAAATGCTATGTTAAGATAAGTCAAGAGTCAAAGGGCTAGTTTAGTTCAAACTTGTCTGTTACTTAAAAAAAAACAACAATAAATAGTAGATCAGTTCCTATTTAATACCAGCTATTTATATTTATATATAGTATATATTATTTTTAATACTTCTTCAAAGAGATGACACAAAACCATGTCTTGTATATAGTAACTGCTTAAAAACTACTGTTGAACAAATGAATTTGGGATGATTCAGGATAGAAATCCAGTCAGGATAAAAACAGTGGTTCCCTTGGCCTCTAAAGTTTGAACCAGTAAGTTAGTGTGACAAGGGTAATGGCTGTCTCCATGGTCCACTACTCTAATTGGGATGCAATGCCCCTGGGGTCTCATTAGCAGGCCTCAAAGTACTCCTCCTAACCATGAATGTGCTATGACTCCAAAGAAGAGGAACTCAGGTCTGGCAATGGCTCTGGCTGAGGTGATTTCATTTGAGCTTCCCTTAACCTTCTGTGTTTAAACTTTACCGCAGCCTTTCACATCTCTGGCCAGACTTCTTGACTTCTAGTTCTCCAGTGAAGAAGGAGGTGCTCACTAAGGTCAGTCCTCATGAAGTCTTGGTGTTTTGGGTCTCTGACTGGAGTAAACCTGAACTGACCAAGGATAGAAGAAAGATGTCCTCAATGGCTTTGTTCTCTCTGTTTTGTTCTCAATGTCTGGTTAATAGTCCTGTTGCATAGTGTCCGAGTATTTTTCAGATTCCTGCCTTCAAATGCATGATGTGCGAGGTAACCTTTTTTTCTTTTCAGATTCTTGTGGTATCTCTGGAATTTTCCATCAGCCATTTTCTTGTTCACCATTTAGCTGCTGAGGACATGTTTTCTCTGGGTGATCAGACGCTCCTACTTCCCTAGTTAGGAGTGTTGGATGGTGACAAAGAAGGTAGCTTTGAAGCCAGGTACCCTGAATTGCATAGCTGGCTCTGACCCTTACTAGTGCAAGAACATGGTCAAGTCACACATTCACTCTAATTTTCCTCATTTGAAAAAATAGGAACAATCACAGTGGTTTCTCAGAGTGAGGTTGTGTTGATTAAGTGGGAGGATGCCTTATTTATTTATTTATTTGTTTATTTATTTATTTATTTGAGAGAGTGAGTCAACACACAGATGCAGAGGGAGAGGAGGTGGGAGAGGGAGAGGGACAGGGAGAGGGAGAGGGAGATGGAGATGCCAGCTCCTTGCTGAGTGGGAAGTCCAACATGGGGCTTGATCTCAATCCCAAGATCATGACCTGAGTTGAAGGCAGATGCTTAAGCAACTGAGCCACCCAGGTGCCCTGAGATGTTGCCTTTAAAGTGCTTGTATAAGGCCTGGCATTCAGCCCTGTTTAATAGATGTTAACATGTGTTTATTGGTATGCTTATTATTCCCTCTCCTTGTGGAAGTTCTAGCTCAGAGAGCAACTCACACAAATCTTCCTTAGAGGCTTGCCATACGAATGCCCCGACCATGGCAGGGGACTGCTCACGGCATAGGAGAGTGGAGGGGTCAGAGTTCACAAAGCTGGCCGGCTCCTCCAGCCTTTCACAAGGCTCTTCAGGTATGTGTTGTTTAATGCCACTTAACTTTTTGGAAATTAGAGCAATTCCAGGGTGTATTTCACTGAGGTGCAACTTGCCACCTGTTTCCCAAAGCCCAGGCCCGGCTGGCAGGGTGTTCTTCTCTGTAAACTAATCCTCTGCTACCTGAAGCTTCAAGGACTTTTCAAAGACTTACTTACATTTTAATGTTTTAAAGTAGGAATGTTTCTAGACTGTGTTACAAAATCCCTTCCTCTTTCAAGACTGACGATGAATCAGAAAACTAGTGAGGGCCTTTAACCCCCACCCACCCCCAGGCAAAGCAGGAATTAGTGATGATAGAAAGCTACTTACTTGCTTTCTAGTTGTTGTTGTTGTTTTAAGATTTCATTTATCTATTTTGAGAGAGGGAGGGGGAAAGCATGAGCAAACACAAGCAGGGGGATGGACAGGGGCAGAGGGAATGAGAAAATCTCAAGCAGGCTCTGTACTGAGTGGCACGCCTGAGGCAGGACTTGATCATGACCCCAAGATCATGACCTGAGCCGAAATCAAGAGTCAGATACCCACCAACTGAGCCACCCACATACCACTAGATTTTTTTAAACTAATCAAATATTGATTATTATTGTTTGTAAAATTAATTTTTTTAGTGTATTTCTATTTTTCCAGCTTAGATCAGAGCACTTAATCCAACTGTTTTATGTGTAGGTGGGAAACAGCAAGTAGAGGGAGGCAGTTGTTTGAGGTCACTCAGGCATGAGGGACAAAGTTGGGACTGAAATTGGGCCTTTTGGCTTCCAGACCGGGGCCTTTTGGCTTCCAGACCTGTGCCTTTTCCATGGTGGTACGCTACCTCCTTTGGGCAATGGTAGGTCCACTGTGAGTCTCTGAAGTTTGTCAGTAGTAGGAGGCTAGGGAAGGAAGGAGAGTGCAGCACACAAGCATAGCGGGAGGGGGTGGGAAGAGAGCACTGCAGGAGGGAGCACTCTCTGCCAAGAAGATCTGCAGTCTCCCAGGCTGCACAGCCATTCCTGTGGGCACTTGTTGGTGACCTCTCAAGTCACTAAACACTAATTTTTTGAGCTCTCTCCTCCTCATCTCTAAAGTGAGTGTATTATAATAGTTATCTTAAAGGTTATCTGCTGAGTGTGAACTGGGACAATGTGTGAAGCTCATGGAGTGGGTCTGGCCTATAGCAGCTCTGCCATGGTGATGGGGTCATGAAAGCAGGAGTGGGGAGTCCTCTGTGGGCCTGATTCACATCTCTACCAACTTTGAGATGCAAGGGTGTATTGATGGTTTAAGGATGGCATGAGGAATTCTGCAAGCAGGAGAAGA
Source organism: Vulpes lagopus (assembly GCF_018345385.1). Taxonomy (NCBI): domain Eukaryota; kingdom Metazoa; phylum Chordata; class Mammalia; order Carnivora; family Canidae; genus Vulpes; species Vulpes lagopus. Next base: position 65,072,243 of record NC_054834.1, on the reverse strand, counting down.
GAAACAAGAAGATAAATGAGTCCGTGGAGGAGAGGATGCAGGTGTTTGAAGATGTTTAGGTTGCACAAAAGTAGATGGGGTCTGGAGTTAGTGACCATCTGAGGAGCAAGTGACCTTGTCTTTATGCTACATGAGGTTTCTATCTGGACCCTAAATTTTAAGGAAAGTTGTCTAGAGTTTTATAAACAAAGGTCATTTAGTATAGTACAAATAGGGAGCAACACCAAAGCTTATAACTAGAGAAATGGCCAAATAAATTGTGGTTTTTAAATAATGCACCATAAAAAGTTCCTTTGAAGAGTGTCATCCTGGGGACATGCTTTAATAAAGTGTTAGGGAAAAAATGACAAATATAGAATTATGTGTACATTTCATTCAAATTTGTAGAAAATATTTGCATAAATGAAACAATAACAAAGATCATTGTAATATTAATGAGTTCATTGTATTTTTCTACTTTCCAAAGTATCTGTAATGAGTATAATTTCAGGCATATTACTTAATCTTTCTGAGCCTCACTTTCCTTATTTGTAAAATGGGGCTAAGAATAGTAAATACGGAAGAATGTTTTGAGGATTAAATAGTATAAGCCATGTATGATTTTATGATTTTATGATACAAATTATGCAAGCGAAACACAGATGGTGATGATTTTCTCTGGGTGAAATCTCTTGATTTCAGAATAGAATCACTTGCATGGAAGGGAAGGGGGGATAAATCTTGCCATGGATCACCCAAGCACGTTGTTTGCCCTTTAACCTTGGAGGGGTTGGCTTTAACAGTCTGTGTCTGACCACCTTGCCCATTAGGTATCCCTAGGCTTACGACTCTTTGTACTTGATGTTTAATGAAAAATGTTTTGAAATAAATGGAAATGGGGAAGAACCTTGGAAACAAATCCTATGGCACTTTGCTTGTAAAGCAGTCTGCCACCAGAGTCTGCCCAGCAGCCATTGAGATGTAGGAATGCTTGATACATAGTGAGCATCTACGAAGTGCCAGGCACTTCCTATTTCACATTGTCTCTCAACAGTTACCTTAGGTGATATGTAATATGATCTGCATCTGACATATGAGGGAATGATCTGAGAGACCAGGTACCTTGCCCAATGTCATTTGCATATGCATTCACTTATTTATTCATGTATTTATTTGCTCAACATGCTTTCTTTACTTTTCCAGGTCTGCCTCTGGTTTACCCCGGCTGGGGTAGACATTTGCATGGAACCTCCCAGTTTCTAGATAACGAAATGCTTTCTACAGACAGCATTTTAGCTATAGCTGAAAGAGGGGGTTATGGGTGTTGGTTTGACAATGTGTGACCTTGAGAAAAATGACTGTGAGTTTTAGATCCTGCCTATGTCAGTTGAAGGAATAAATAAAATGCATTTTCAAAAGTAGTTGTGTTGATTTAGAATAACATATGCAAGGAGATAAATCTGTCTGGCACATTAGTATGTGAACTAGTGTTCAGTAAATATTAGCTCAATGAAATAAGATTATGTGCAATTGTAAAGTCCTACATATGTCTAGGTTGTTGCCCTTATATTTGACTTCTATATCTATCATTTATTCATTCATTTAATGAAAAAAATACTAATTTAGCACCAACTATGTACAAGGCATCTTCTAAACACTTGGGGTACCAAGAGAACCAAACAGACAGTAAGCCCTGCCTCATGTAACTCATGTTCTAGTAGAGGATACAGACAATGAAATAGAAATATAATAAATAAATTAATTATATGATATGATTGATAGCAACATGTGCTATGGAAAGAAGAAAAAGTAGAACAGGGTAAAGGAGTTTGGGAGTGCTGGGATGTTGCTGTTTTAAATAGGGTGATCAAATAGCCATTTTGAGAAAGTGTGATTTGCAAAAAGACTTCAGGGTATGAGGAGTTAGCCACTAAATATCTAGGGGAGGAATGTTCTGGATAGAAGAAATCACCAGAGCAAAGATCTCAAGGTGACAGCATGCCTGATGTGCTCAATGAATGTTATGGAGGCCAGTGTGCTTGAAAGGAGGGAACAAAGGGAGAGTGGGAGGTGATGAGGTCAGAGAGGCAGTGGCGATGGGACCTTGTATGGTCTTGTGCATCATGGCAGAGGTCCTGGATTTTACTCTGATGGAAGGGCATCTGTAAATGGGCTTGGAGAGAGCTCCAGCTGTCCCAAGGAGAGCAGACGGGGATGCAGACTGCGGTAGAGGAGCATTAGGAAAACCAGCTAGTCAGTAAGGGAGAAGTGGTTGTGGCTCAGAGCAGGGAGAGAGCTGTGGACATGATAGAAGCTGATTCTCCTACATTACGAAGTAAAGACAAAATGAATCTTCACTGATTGGTGTGAGATGTGAGAAAAAGAGGAAAGAAGGATGATCCCTGAGTTTTAGGCTCCTATTCCTTTCTGAATGGTCACATCAACTGAGATAGAAGGCTGTCAGAAGGATATGTTTTTTGGTAGAGGGCACGTGTTCGTTTTTTGGACATTTTGCGGTAGACAGGGTAGGTATTTATCATTTGTTTATTTTACAAACACACCCTGAATGTGTACTATGTGAACATACTGTACACTATGTGAATACATATTATGTGCAGACATTGAACATTATCCAGACACAAATGGTCAGGAGCCTTGCTATCAACCAACTGAAGAGTCTGGTAGGGATATGTAAAAAATAATTATAGCAAAATACCATAAATGTCATGACGAAAGCTTTCAAACTTTTGGATTTTTCTTGAGATTTTATCAGCTTCATTTCTTTAAATCTGAATCATATTTCATGTATTTGTTCTTTCCCTTTGAGACTCCTTCTTTGTTGAAGAATAGTGGATATACAGTGTTAGATTAGTTTTGGTGTTCAACACAGTAAATTGAATATTCTTTTTATCCGACAATGCTCACCATAAGTGTTGTTTTCATATGGCACCATACAACATTATTACAATATTATTAATTAATTAACTACTTAATTAATTTTTATTTGAGTTAGTTGGCACATGTTATATTAGTTTCAGGTGTATAACTTAGTGACTTGACAAATTTATACATTAAGCTATGTTTACCACAATTATAGCTACCATCTATCCCATTATAATCACTATGACAATGTCATTGGCTGTATTCTTTATGCTCTGATTTTACACTTGTGACTTACTCATTCCATAACTGGAAGCCTGTATCTCCCTCTCCCCTTCATCCATTTCACCCAATTCTCTACACCCTTCCCCTGTGACAATCATCAGTTTGTTCTCTGTATTTATAGTTCCAATTCTGCTTTTATGTCTATTTATTTTTAGATTCCATTTGTGAGTGAGGTTTTACGGTTTAGGCCTTTCTCAGTCTGACTAATTTTACTTAGCATAATGCCCTCTAGGTCTATCCATGTTGTCTCAAATGGCGTGATCTCATCCTTTTTTATGGTTGGGTAGTATTCTCTCTCTTTCTCTCTCTCTCTATACCACATTTCCTTATCCATTCGTCTATTGATGGGCACTTAGGTTGCTTCCCTGTTCGGTTTTTGGAAATAATACTGCAGTAAACATAGGGGTGCATGTATCTTTCTGAACTAGTGTTTTCATTTTCCCTGGGTAAATACCCAATAGTAGAATAATTGGATCATGTGCTATTTCTATTTCTAATTTTTTGAGGAACCTCCATACTGTTTTCCACAAGGCAGTGTACAATGATTCTTTTTTTCTCTGCATCCTTGCCAACACCTTGTGTTTCTTATCTTCTTGATTTTAGTCATTGTAACAGGTGTTAGGTGATATCTCATTGTCATTATGATTTGAATTTCCCTGATGATGAGTGATGTAGAGCATCTTTTTTTTTTTTTTTTTTAGAGCATCTTTTCATGTGTATTTTGGCTATCTGTATGCTTTTTTTTGGAAAAATGTCTATTCAGATCCTCTGCCTAATTTTTATCAGATTTTTTTTTTTTGGTGTTGAGTTGTAGAAGTTCTTTTATATCTTGGACATATAGAACCCCTTATTGGATATATCATTTGCAAATATTTTCTCCTATTCAGGAGTTTGTCTTTTTGGCTTCTTTCTTTTTTTTAATACTAAATTTATTTTTTATTGGTGTTTAATTTGCCAAAATACAGAATAACACCCAGTGCTCATCCCATCAAGTGCCCCACTCAGTGCCTGTCACCTATTCACCCCCACCCCCCGCCCTCCTCCCCTTCCACCACCCCTAGTTCGTTTCCCAGAGTTAGGAGTCTTCATGTTCTGTCTCCCTTTCTGATATTTCCTACCCATTTCTTCTCCCTTTCCTTCTATTCCCTTTCACTATTATTTATATTCCCCAAATGAATGAGACCATATAATGTTTGTCCTTCTCTGATTGACTTATTTCACTTAGCATCTTGCATTGTACAAATGCTTCCTATTTTGATTGTAGTCCCAATAGGTTATTTTTGCTTTTGTTTCCCTTGCCTTAGGAGACATATCTAGAAAAATGGTTGTTATGATCAATGTCAGAGAAATTACTGCCTTTGTTCTCTTCTAGGATTTTTTTTTTTTATGGTTTCAGGTCTCACATTTAGGTCTTTAATCTATTTAGAGTTTATTTTTTGTATGGTGTTAGAAAGTAATCCAATTTCATTCTTTTACATGTAGCAGGCTAGTTTTCCCAGTACCATTTTTTGAAAAATCTTTTTCCCACTATGTATTCTTTCCTCCTATGTTATAGTTTAATTGACCACATTAATGTGGGTTTATTTGTGGATTCCCTAATCCTTTCATTTGATCTGTGTGTCTATTTTGTATTAGTAAAGCTTTGTAGTACTTATTGAAATCTGGAATTGTGATACTTCCAGCTTCTCAGGATTGCTTTGGCCATTGGGGTCTTTTGTGTCTCCATACAAATTTTAGTATTATTTCTTCTAGTTTTGTGAAAAATGCTTTTGGTATTTGATAGGGATTGCATTGAATCTGTAGATTGCTTTGGGTGCTATGGGCCTTTTACCAATTTAATTCTTCCAGTCTATAAGCATGGACTATCTTTCCATTTGTGTCATCTTCAATTTCTTTGATCAGTGTTCTATAGTTTTCAGAGTTAGGTCTTTCTCTCTTTAGGTTTATTCCTAGGTATTTTATTCTTTTTGGTGCAATTTTTAAATGATATTTAAAAAATTTCTCTTTCTGCAAATTCATTGTTAGTGTATAGACATGCTACTGATTTCTGGGTGTTAATTTTGTATCCTGCCACTTTGCTGAATTTGTTTATTATTTATAGTAATTTTCAGTGGTGTCTTTAAGATATTTTTTTATATATACTATCATGTTGTCTGGAAATAGTTACAGTTTAGCTCTTTCTTTACTAATAGGGATGGTCTTTCTTTTCTTTTTCCTTTCTTGTCTTTTCTTTCTCTCATTGCTGTGGCTAGGACCTCCAGTACTATATTTAATAAAAGTGGAAGGAGTGGAAATCCTGGTCTTGTTCCTGACTTCAGAGGGAAGTCTCTGTTTTCACCATTGAGAATGATGTTAATTGCTGTTTTATCATATATGGCTCTTACTATGCTGAGATATATTCTCTCTATTTCCACTAGTTGAGAGGTTTTTTTTCTGTCATGAGTGGATTTTGAATCTTGTCAAATGCCTTTTCTATGTCTATTGAGACGATGAGCTGATTGTTATCCTTTGTGGTGTATGATGTTGATTGATTTGTGAATATTGAATAATCTTTGCATCCCAGGAATAAATTGTACCTGATCATGGTGAATGATCTTTCTTTTTAATGTATTGTCAGATTCAGTTTGCTAATATTTTGCATCTACATTCATCAAGGCTATTGGCTTATAGTTTTCTTTTTTTTGATGTCTTTATCTGGTTTTGGAATCAGGGCCTCATAGCATGTATTTGGAAGTTTTCCTTCCTCTTCTATTTTTTGAAATAGTTTGAGGAGAATAGCTATTAACTCTTTTATTTATTTATTTATTTATTTATTTATTTATTTATTTATTTAGAGAGTGAGCACAGGTAGTGGGAAGGGGCAGAAGGAGAGAGAGGATCCTGTGCAGGCTTCATGTTGAGCGTGGAGCCCCATGTGGGGCTTGATCTCACGACCCTGAGATCATGATCTGAAATTAAGAGTCAGATACTTTAACCACCTGAGTCACCCAGTCACCCCTAAGTCTTCCTTAAATATTTGGTAGAAATTCACCTTGAATCCATCTGAACCTGGACCTTTATTTTTTGATAGTTTTTTTGATTACCACTTCAATTCTGTTACTTGTAATTGGTCTGCTCAGATTTTCTATTTCTTTCTGGTTTAGTTTTGGAAGATTTCATGTTTCTAGGGATTTATCCATTTCTTCTAGTTTGTCCAGTTTGTTGGCATGTAATATTTCATAGTATTCTCTTACAACCATCTGTATTTCTGTGGTGTCAGTTGTTATTTCTCTTTCATTTCTGCTATTATTTATTTGGGTCGTTTCTCTTTTTTCCCTGGTGAGTCTGGCTAAGAGATTTTTTTTTTTTTAGAGTTTTTTTTTAACGTTATTTTTTTTTCAAAGAACCAGCTGTTGGTTTCATTGTCGTTTTTGTTTTTCTTTTCGTTATTATTATTATTATTATTCTCTGTCATTTCTTTCTGCTGTGATCTTTATTATTTCCTTTGTTCTTCTCACATTGGGTTTTCTTTGTTCTTTTTCTAGTTCCTTTAGATATAAGATGAGATTGTTTACTTGTTAGTTTTTTTTCTTGTTTCTTGAGGTAGTCCTGTATTGCTATATACTTCCTTCTCAGAATTGTTTTCACTGTGTCCTGGAGATTTTTTTTAAGAGGCTCATTACCAGCTTAGTTGTCACAGCTTCTTCTTTCTTTTAATAAATGTATTTTTTATTGGTGTTCAATTTGCCAACATATAGAATAACACCCAGTGCTCATCCCATCAAGTGCCCCCCTCAGTGCCTGTCACCCAGTCACCCCCACCCCCACCCACCTCCCTTTCTACCACCCCTTATCGTTTCCCAGAGTTAGGAGTCTCTCATGTTCTGTCTCCCTTTCTGATACTTCCCACTCATTTTTTCTTCTTTCCCCTTTATTCCCTGTCACTATTTTTTATATTCCCCCCAAATGAATGAGACCATATAATGTTTGTCCTTCTCTGATTGACTTATTTCACTCAGCATAATACCCTCCAGTTCCATCCACGTTGAAGCAAATGGTGGGTATTTGTCGTTTCTAATGGCTGAGTAATATTCCATTGTATACATAAACCACATCTTCTTTATCCATCATCTTTCGATGGACACTGAGGCTCCTTCCACAGTTTGGCTATTGTGGACATTGCTGCTATAAACATCGGGGTGCAGGTGTTCCGGCGCTTCACTGCATCTGTATCTTTGGGATAAATCCCCAGCAGTGCAATTGCTGGGTCGTAGGGCAGATCTTTTTTTTAACTCTTTGAGGAACCTCCACACAGTTTTCCAGAGTGGCTGCACCAGTTCACATTCCCACCAACAGTGCAAGAGGGTTCCCCTTTCTCCACATCTTCTCCAACATTGGTTGTTTCCTGCCTTGTTAGTTTTCCCCATTCTCACTGGTGTGAGGAGGTATCTCATTGTGGTTTTGATTTGTATTTCCCTGGTGGCAGTGATAAAGGGAGCATTTTCTCAGGTGCTTGTTGGCCATGTCTATGTTTTCCTCTGTGAGATTTCTCTTCATGTCTTTTGCCCATTTCATGATTGGACTGTTTGTTTCTTTGGTGTTGAGTTTAATAAGTTCTTTATAGATCTTGAAAACTAGCCCTTTATCTGATATGTCATTTGCAAATATCTTCTCCCATTCTGTAGGTTGTCTTTTAGTTTTGTTGACTGTTTCTTTTGCTGTGCAAAATCTTCTTATCGTGATGAAGTCTCAATAGTTCATTTTTGCTTTTGTTTCTCTTGCCTTCATGGATGTATCTTGCAAGAAGTTACTGTGTTCAAGTTCAAAAAGGGTGTTTCCTGTGTTCTCCTCTAGGATTTTGATGGACTCTTGTCTCACATTTAGATCTTTCATCCATTTTGAGTTTATCTTTGTGTATGGTGCAAGAGAGTGATCTAGTTTCATTCTTCTGCGTGTGGATGTCCAATTTACCCAGCACCATTTATTGAAGAGATTGTCTTTTTTTCCCAGTGGATAGTCTTTCCTCCTTTGTCGAATATTAGTTGACCATAAAGTTGCGGGTCCACTTCTGGATTCTCTTGTCCTGGATATTTTGGATTGTTGTGTTTTCATTTTCATTTGTTTCCATGTCTTTTTAAAATTTCTCCTTTGACTGCTTCAGTAACCCACTGCTGTTTGGTATCATGTTCCTAGACTCCAGGTTTTTGTGCTTTTTCCAGATTTTTTTTTTCTTGTGATGTATTCTAGTTTCATCCTGTTTTGGTCATAAAAAGTGCATGGTATATCGGGCTTTGTAAACTTATTGAGGCATGCTTGTGTTCGAATATGTGATCTATTCTTAAAATGTTCCCTGTGCTCTTCAAAAGAATATGTATGCTATTGTTTTTAATGAAATGTTTTGTACATGTCATGTCCTTATGGTCCAATATGTCATCAAAGCATTGTTTCCTTTTTGGTTTTCTGTCTGATGATCTCTCCATTTAAGTGGAGTGTTAATGCCCCCTATTATTATTGCATAACAATCATTTTCTCCCATTATGTCTGTTAATATTTGCTTTATGTGTTTAGGTGCTCCAATGATGGGTGTGTATTAATTTTCAATTGTTATGTTCTCTTGTTGGTTGATTTCTTTATCATTCTATAATGCCCTTCTTTGTCTCTCATTACTGTCTTTGTTTTATCATATTTTGTCTGATAAAGTATTGCCTCATGGCTTTTATTCCACCTCTACTTGTGTGGTGAATATTTTTCCAGCACTTCACTTTCAATGTGTATGCATCTTTAGGTCTGAATTTCTTGTAGGCAGCATAGAGATGTATCTTCTTTTTTTAATACATTCCTCTACCCTGTGTATTTTGATTGGAACATTTAGGCCAATTACATTAAAGTAATTATTAATAGGTATGTAATTATTGCCATTAAAAATTATTTTTTTGTAGTTCTTTGTTCTTTTCTTTTCTCTTGCTCTCTTTCTTTGTGAATGATGATACCTAGTGTTTTGTTTGGCTTTCCTTTATTTTGTTTGTATCTTTCAAAGGTTTTGAGTTCATGGTTATGATGAGATTCATATAGAGAATCTTAAATAAATAGCAGTGCATATTAATTTGATGGTCATTTAATTTCAAACACATTCTTTTTTTAAAGAATATTTTATTTATTTATTCATGAGAGACACAAAGAGAGAGGCAGATTCATAGTTAGAGGGAGAAGAAGGTACCCTGCAGGGAGCCTGATGCAAAGTTGGTCCTAGGACCCTGGGATTCTGCCCTGAGCTGAAGGTAGATGCTTAACTACTGAGCCTTCCAGGTGTCCCTCAAAAACATTCTTTTTTTTTTTTAAAGATTTTATTTATTTATTCATGAGACACACACACACACACACACACACACACACACACAGAGGGGCAGAGACACAGGCAGAGGGAGAAGCAGGCTCCATGCAGGGAGTCCAATGTGAAATTCGATCCCAGGTCTCCGGGATCAGGCCCTGAGCTGAAGGCAGATGCTCAACTGATGAGCCACCTGGGCGTCCCTCTCAAAAACATTCTATATTAAAAAAGAAACAAACAGAAAAAGATAAATCTTTCTTTTTCTTGTTCCATCTCTTCAAGTCTTACTCCCTTCTCCACATTTTATGTATATACTGTCATATTTTACATCTTTTTATTCACAGTGTTCTAGTATCTAATTATGGTAATTTCTTTTCCACCTAAGAAGACCCTTTAACATTTCCTGTAAGGCTAGTTTAGTGATGATAAACTCTTTACCTTTTGTTGGTCTGAGAAAATTTTTATCTTGAGCCAGTCTGGTTTGACCTGGCTTCTTGTGGCTTTGTTTTGGAACACTACCAGGAGGATGGGCCTCTGACTTTCCCACTAGCTGGCCAGAACTTCTTTGCTGACCTCCAGATATCCTGTTAGAACTTAAGTACCTGCCTTTAACACTAGTTGCTCTTTTAAACCAAGGCTTTTTTTCTGTGACCAAAGATAGAGGGATCTGTTCTCAGGCCTTAGGTACTATACCTCCCTACTCCCACTTAGAGCATCAAATGTGGGGTTCCCTTTGTACTATGTCTCTGTCTCTCTTGGTGTCTCTTGCCATTCTATATTTGATTGTTCAGGAGCTGTTGAGTCAGCCCTCAGTTCTTCTGGAATTGTTCTAAGTATAATTTGGTGTGTTCTGTGGAGGAGGTGGGACCAGTCTTTCTGTGTCACCATCTTGAACTGGAAATCTGCCTGTTTTTTTTTAGACTTTGAAACTGAGGTCCTGAAAAGTTAATTGATTTGCCAAAGTCCACAGTTAGTATATAGCGTAGCTGGGACCTTGTGATGTAGTGGCTTATGATTAGAAGTATGTACTTGGTCTTTGTCCCAATTTGTAGCACATGGCTTCTAAAACCCTTGAATTTCCTGAGTGGTGAGAGAGATCAGGGTGTCTTTCATTATGTTAATGAGGTGACCTTTGGAATACCCCTAGGACATGTGAGATTGGGGGATGAGTGGATGGGGAACCAACCCTGTGATTGCAGGGTTCTACCTCTGGAACCTGGGGGAGGATAGAGGGACTAATGGTTGAATGATGGCCAATGGCCAATGATTTAATCACTCATGCCTAGGTACTGAAGGCTCCATAAAAAATCCAAAGGCTGAGGTTTAGAGAGATTCCAGGTTGGTGAAAAGGTAGAGATCTGGGGAGAGTGATGCTGTCAGAGAGCATGTAAATTCCGTGCCCTTACCACAAATCATGCCTTATGCATCTCTTCCATCTGGCTATCTGAGTTATATCTTTTTATAATAAATCTTCTTCTGAATTCTGTGAGCTGCTCTAGCAAATGAATCAAACAGAAGGAAGGGGGTCACTGGAATCTTTGATCAATAGACATTATCAGAAGCACAGTTGATGATCTGGGTTGCAACTGGCATTTGGAGTACAGAACAGTGGCCAGTCTTGTGGGCTGCACCCTTCACTGGTAGGATCTGAAACTGTCTCCAGGTACATAGTGTCAGAACTGAGTTGAATTGTAGGACACCTTGTTGGTTTCTGAGAATTGCTTTAGGTGTGGGGAACTGTTCTCCCTCAATTGTAGTTTGGTGTTAGAATCATTATTAGTCCTGAATACAGTATTCTGTTTTTCCCGATTTGGGAAACTTTCTAATGTCATATAATTTGTGTCCTTGCAGAGCCAACTACTTTGTCAGTGCTCAGGGCAGAGAAGCCATGGGAACCAAGAACAACGTGACTGAATTTGTGTTGTTCGGCCTTTTCCAGAGCAGGGAGATGCAGCTTGTGTGCTTTGTGGTCTTCTCCCTCTTTCACGTGCTCACTGTCCTGGGGAACCTTCTGGTCATCATCATCATCAATGCCAGCAAGACCCTGAATGCTCCCATGTATTTCTTCCTCAGCCACCTGTCTTTTGCGGACATGTGCTATCCATCTGCTACCACACCCAAGATGATTGCTAACAGTTTCATGGAGCGAAAGACCATCTCCTTCAATGGCTGCATGACCCAGCTCTTTTCTGCCCACTTCTTTGGTTGCACTGAGATCTTTCTCCTCACAGCTATGGCCTATGACCGCTATGTGGCCATCTGTAGGCCCCTGCACTACACGGCTATCATGGATCGGTGGAAGTGTGGTCTGCTGGCAGGGGCGTGCTGGGTGGGTGGCTTCCTGCATTCCATCCTACAGACCCTCCCCACAGTCCAGCTGCCCTTTTGTGGGCCTAATGAGATTGACAACTTCTTCTGTGATGTTCATCCCTTGCTGAAGCTGGCCTGTGCAGACACTTATGTGGTGGGGCTCATTGTGATGGTCAACAGTAGTATGATCACTTTGGTGTCCTTTATCATCCTTATCATCTCCTACGTGGTCATCTTACTGAACCTGAGAAACCAGTCATCTGAGGGCTGGCGCAAGGCTCTCTCTACATGTGGCTCACACATCATCACTGTTCTTTTGGTCCTTCTGCCCCTCATGTTCATGTATACTCGTCCCTCCAGCACCCTGGCTGCTGACAAACTTGTCATCCTCTTTAACATTGTCATGCCACCTTTTCTGAACCCTCTGATCTACACTTTGAGGAACAATGAAGTGAAAAATGCAATGAGGAAACTGTTTAGAGTAGAGGGGAGCAAGGGGGAGAAGTGACATCTAGGGAATCAAATCCAGCCTGGACCTTGGGGGACTTCCCATCCTCTTGTAACATCTCCAATTTATTGCTTGTAATGACAACCGTAAAAATAATAATAATAATGATAATAATAATAATAGTCATCATCATCAACATCATCATCTCACATACTCCTTCAACCCTTCATTCATTAAATATTGAGTGTCTGCAATGAGTGAGGCACTGGGGACACAAATAAAAGCAAGATGTAATCTTTCCCTTCAAGGGGGTTACAGTCCAGGAAGGCTCATTCAGGAAACCTCTGAGGTCTATGAATGAAGGAACAACCTGGAAAGTTGAATACATCATCTATACCATGGATAATAGTACTCGATATTTCCTTTATTGTGGCTATACAGTGCTCAATGAGATTTATTCTCTTCTCTCATGATATTCAAGGTATTTTACTCGAAGTCCTTCATTTCCAGTTCTCAGCAGGTAGATTAATAAATAAGTGTAGAGATATTATAGATTTACACAAGTCACCAAGTAAGTCGTGAGCCAGGGGAGAGCACAATCCAGTTCCCCTAAGTCAGCTATCAGGGCTCTTGTGACAACAAAACTCCTTCCACAATGATTGTGTGCAAATTAATAAGAGGAGACCTTTTGAAAATGGAGTCAAGAGGTCAGCAGGGCAGGTGCTCATGCCCTACCTACCACTGTCCTCAAATGCTGAGTCTGCAGGGAAAGACTACCTTGCTTGCCAATACTGATGTGAGAAACAAAGGGAGAAGGAAATAGATAAAATAATGTCCTCAAAACCTGCCATCCATTGACAAGTACTTGAGGGAGTATAAGAGTATAAGATTCCCTCAGGAAGCTCTCAACTGCCTTAAAGCCTTTCTAGAGGGAAAAATAACCTTGGTGTAAGATAGCAAGGCCTCTGATATTCTAGGAGTCTTCTTTGGCGCGTGAAAATCCTTGTGGAACTTCCTTATCTTTACTTCTCCCAATCCCAAAGTATATAATCAGTTGCCCCTTACAATCTTGGGGCAGCTAGAGGCCTCAGCTCTTTCTGCCTATGGTTCCTGTCCCCTTGCATTAATAAAATCACTTTTTTTTAAAACCAAAACATTTGGAGAATTCTTTCTTGGCCAGCAACTCTGGAACCCAACAAGACTACTTCAAAAACATATCAATACTACTTTACTATTCCAGTAGGAGTTAGAAAGGATTTCCATCTCCAGGGCAGCAGTTCAGGCAATGGGAAACCGTCACAGATCAGCCAATGAAAGAACCTATGCTTAGCACTCCTAGTTTACTCCAATGAACTCTGTGTGTATAATAGCCACCCCACCCATTCCTTTATAAAAGTGTTGTAATGCATAATGCTAGCCTCAGCTTTTTAGGAGTAAACCCACTTTTGCTGGCAAGAAAACTATCATTTTTATTTCAAGGTTAAAAATGGAATGAATGGACACTGAGTAGGTTGGACCAGGAAGTTTTGAAGGACCAAGGGTTCGTGGTGAGCTGTGGGGATGGAGAGCAGAGCCAGGGAAAGCAAGTTGTTAGCGCTTCTCTCTTTCTAGAGGAGCAGGGACTGTGGTCCCCAGGAATCCCCCTCTGTCTTCCTTCATTTTTGCTGCTAGAGGGAGCTAAGCTGGATGGAATTAGGAGAGCTGCTCTGGTGTCTCAATGAATGTTGGTTTGCAAACCATCCCTTGTAAATGGAGGGCAGGGAGAGAAGCAAGAAAGAGGTTGACCCCTCAGATTAGTTGGTGGCTGGTGTAATGAGCAAGGGGAGTTACCTAGGAGGCTGTCTTAAGTGGCACCCAGACCAGTAGATCTCTGCACCCACTGCCAGAATTGAAAGTTGATACAGAGACCATACTCAGGTCAGTCCAGATAGTCTGACTAATTCCTTACTCTCTCAGAGTGAATGCTTGTGATGTAGTTTGGATTAAAAGTGAGGTGTGGTGAGATGAGGTCCTGAGTCCAAAACCAAGAAATAAATCTTGAGACATCTTTCATACAAAATGGTGGTTTTATTAAGGCATGGAGACAGGACTCATGGGTGGGAGAGGCTGCTGTCCCCCTGGGTTGTGAAGGGTGGTGAATATACACTTGGTATTTGGGGGAGGTAAGGAAAAGGGAGACTTTCAAAAGAGTTTTCATGTGCTAAAGAGGACCTACAAATACTGGAGACCTGGCCATTGTCAAGCTAAGGTGGTTTTCTCTCTAGCAGGACATTAGCATTAGACAGTTGGGAGCTTCCTGGAGGAACATGACCCTCCTTTCCTTTCAAGGTTCTTTCAATGGGCTGCAGGTTATAAGGACATATAAGTGTCTCTGTTTTCTTCTGGAAGCTAGGTTATTGATAAAATGTTTTGTTCTTGTGAAACACTAAAACATTTATAAGCTGAGGGAGACTCATGTCTTGCAGGATTGTGATCTCTATAAGTTATTTATTTTTTTTCTTTTCCTTAGCTTTAGGGCAGCCAGGAGTGCCTGAGGAATGTCACACACATCCCACTTGGTGGTGGTGGTGGAGTGGGGTGGGAGTTGGGTTGCAGGGTGTCAGCTTCTGCTTTGTCCTCAGCTCTTCTTCTGTTCCTTCTTCATTTGGAAGTGACTGTGTCTGTGGGAAGGTGGGCAGATGGAACATTCCAAGGAGAGACAGCGGTGGGAAGCCTCTAATTGCCTTGATCGAGCTGGAAAGCCACCCAGTGGCCATGGCCAGTCAAGGACCTCCGACTTCCTCCTCTGACAATAGGTCATTCACTCCTGTTGGATGTCAGTTTCCACATTTAGAAGGGAGACAGTAACAATACCAGCTTCAGAAGGTTGGTCTGTAAAGTGCTGTGTCAGAGTCTGTTGTGTAGGTGGCTGCCACAGGTTCCTTATGCCCTTTTCTTCTGTCTTCCTATTCCCCATGTTGTGTTCCTACCCTTTGTCCTAAATACCAGATGGATTCATTCTCTCCTTAAATGTGTATTAATCATCTATCAGGTGGTAAGTATTTTCTTTCACTTTTGTTTTCTGTCTGGGGCACCCAGCCTTTCCCCAGAGAGGTGGCTGAGTTAGGGGACAAAAAAAGGCCACTGAGGTGAGAGTGTGGACTAGGGTGGAGCCTGGGGCAAGGTGATAGTGTTCCTGAGACATTGACTCCTAACCATGGGGGCCCTCCTCTGACCGCCCATTTCCAGAAGGCTGCAGGGTGGTGGGGCAGTAGTGGACAGCAGTGAAGGTGTCATTGAAGAACAGGTCTTGGGCTTTCTGCTACCTCCAGCCCCTTTCCTTTCTGGTCTGTGTCCTTCCATGTGTCCTTTGGAGAGACACCAAACTCCACCTGGCTGGGAAGGTGGAGGAAGGAAGGAAGGGAGGGAGGGAGGGAGGCAGGTAAGAAGGGAGGGAGGGCAGGAATGGAGGGACAGCAGAATAGAAGCAAGCAAGAATCCTAGAATCCTTGTGTTCCTGAAGCTTATATTTATGAGTGTGCTAACAGTTCCTGCATCTTCCAGGATGCCAGACACTATGGGAATGTGTTTAGTGAGTTGTTGTCTCTGGACTATGAACTTCTCAAGAGTTTCTCAGTTTTGTTTTCTTCCCCCTTAGATGGGACAGGATGACGGTGGCTGACAGGATCTGGGTGTTTCTCTCCCTTCAGGTTAGTCTCTGGGAAAACCCCAGCAGGCTAGGTGCTGGTTAACTAGTTTCTCCTGAGTGCAGGCCTTGTGAAGAGCAGGTGCTCTGGTCTGCTTAAAAATGGTTCCTTTTTTGTTCCCCGCTGGAATCACGAGGGGATTTTTCTCTGAAACTTACCATTGGAATCTAGTCGAGCTCCTGTACATAAATCTCAGACTATTGGGGTGGGGGAGGCTCCTTTACTGGGTTCCTATGGAGCATGTAGCTCCCAGACTGGTCCACGCTGACCCTCCAGTAATTCATCGATTCTAGTTTAGGTTTCCCAACCCCAGCACAGATTCCTGTAGTGGTTTCCACCCACGAGTCTCTGCCCTGGGAAGTGGCAACCCCTGTGTTTTTCTATCTTCTCCCCAGTCTTGGGGGTGGTGGTTTGCCCTATGTCTTCCTCCTTAAGGATCCAAGAAGAGTTGTTGACTTTTCATTCTATTCAGCTTTTTTACCTAGGATGGAGTGGTGACTTCCAAGTTCCTGAAGTGGAGACTGAAGTGGAATCTCTGTGTTTTGACTGTAGTACAACAACCTTTAATCCTTACAACAACCTCACGAAGTAGGTTATTAATCAGGTTATTCACCAGAAGTGTGATCAGTGTTGGGTGAGGATGGTAGCATTGAAAAAACTTTGTGTTCCATCGGATGCCTAACACAAATGCAAATGTTACTCTTGACCATGAGAATCATAGCAATAAAACAGCAATTGACACCAAAATATTCAAACCAAAACAACAAAATATTCTGAGGAGTTTTCATATATCAGCTTAATGCGTGTTGAATAAATCACCTGTCTTTAAAAGTCCTTGGAAGAATGTGGGAACATGTGTGGCTCTTCAGGTTTGAAGATAAATGGAAGCAGAGAGAGAGATGGGCTAAGTTACTTACATAGGGTCACATACAGGGACTTCTAATCGCTAGTTTAGTGCCTTTCTACTGCTGCCTTCACAGAACATTTTAAAATTGATTTGTGTTTAATGTGTGTGGACACATGTACCCATATATATATGTTCATATAGGTGAAGACAGGTGTATAAGGGCATATATAGGACATGTATAAACATGGGTCTGTAATTACTGGAGAAGATTCACCATACCAGGTACAATTTCAAAGTATAGATAGTAAGTGCTTATGTGCACTAGTATTATTCCCTTGGCGTCTTGAAATTCTCCTCTCTCTTTTGTGAACATTCAAGCACTTACATGATAAGATTCTGAGCACAGAGTTGAATGGAAAGGGATTATTTAGTAATCTTGTTATTATCCTTAAGTCCTGTTGATAGGAGTTTGTCCAGCTCTTGGAACCATTTTAGGGTGTGGGATGGGGTGCTTGTGTCTTATGGCAGAAGTTTACTGGTCATGCTGAGGTGGGGAAAGAGGAGGAAATTGAGGTTGGAGAGAACAGATCATGGACTGCAGGTTGTAGAAATCCAACTATGTTTTAGCTGTGGGTGTGCCATACAGTGTGTGACACAGTGGAAACTGTGCTATATGGAGAATCAAGAAACTGGGTTGTAGGTATGGGGTTATGTCTGTCTCCCTGCATGTTCATGGGCTTCCGTTTCCTGAGGCACACAAATAAAGAGATTGGCTTGAATCCCTAAGGACCTCCATTTCAGAGTCCTGTGAATCTATTAGGTTATTAGTCTCTATGCTAAACGTGGGTCAACTTCCCCCCCCCTTCATTTTACCATTTGTTTCCTTAGGATCAATTTTGGTAGATTTTGTAAAAGAAATTCATATATTTTTCCATAGATTTATGGACTTGACACAATTATTTCAAGAGAAAAAACATCAAATTAAGAAGATCTAATTATTTCCCGGTACTCCTCTTCCTTCAGTGAAATCCCACTTTCATGTTCCTACTACAGATTTTCTGGAAGTTATAAATAGATAAAGCTCATTTGCTGGACACTCAGCCACTCACTCTTAGGTTTTCTTTCAACCCTAGTTAAAAGCTTTTATTTTCTCAACTGTCATTCACACTCTGGTATGGAATTTCCTCTGTTTGTCATGGTTGTGGGGAAGGGACTGTGAACTCCTTCATGGAGGTGGAAGGTGTTCACATTGAAGGCAGAAAAGGAAATTGGGCTAGAGGTTAGATGCATCCCCAACCCTGCCCTGAAGTGGTATCTTTCATGAAAGTTAGTTTTTCTTACCAACTTTTAAAAATATTTGATACAAAGGAATATGTGATATATATATATGTAAATGTTATCAACATAAGTATTTAGTGATCGTCCATGTATTAGATACCCAATCCAATTAGATAGTGAAACATTCCCCGACATTTGTATCATAATTGTAAATTTCCATTATTGTTAGTGTTGTTTGTGCCTTAAGAAATCATTTCTTAAGTCAGGGTCAGGATGATATTAACTGATATTTTATCCCAAAGATTTAAATTCATACCTTTTCATTTAATTTCTTTTTTTTTGTGTGTGTGTGTGTATGTGTTGTTAAGAAAATTTTTGTGGTTTTATTATATCATGAGCCATTGAAACATCCGAAGAAGTCAATATCTGGGTGGTGAGGCAGCTGCTTTCTCCTTCAGTTCTTTGGGTTACTAGAGCAACTTGTCTGTAGATTAAAAAAAAAAAAAGATAACCTTTTGCATTAATTAAGTGTTTCCAAGTCATGCGTTGGTACATCACAAACTTCTCCTGTCAGATGCAACTAGTCTAGCATCCAAACCTCATGCACAATACCTCGGTAGTAGCAGTACACTGCGCCCTCTCCCACCGCAGCCCTGTTCATTTGTGTATGATATTTGGAGCATCTGGAGGAGTGTGAATAGTTATCAGGAAGAGAAGGGAGGAGGAAACAGCATGAGTGCCTGGCTGGGAAGAAGTCAGCCGAAGTTGTGCAGGGCAAGCCTGAACATGTCATTGGTGCAAACCCCAAGCATCACTGATGTTCTTTAATAGGAACATCTGGTGGAATCCCATGATGGGGTCTTCATCAGCCTTGAGCTGGCCCACTACCATGCTGATGATGCAGCTATCCGGCATAGGCTGATGGTCCTGTGCCGTGATGCTGCGCTGGATTTTCTGGAACGGAAGGCTAGACAACTTCACCATGGCAGCTTTCCCCCGGAACTGCTGTCCTTCCCACGTAAGGCATGATGTATCAATATAAATTGTGCCTAGTTGGGTTCTGTCATTATCAAATAACTGGTAGTAATGCTGAATGAAGCTGGATCAAATCGGCTCCCAAATTGGCTTGTCTTCCATTCTGGAGCGTCACCTGGCCTTGTTGAGACCCGAGGGGCTGGCACGATGGCAGCAGCTAATTTCTTGTTTTACTTACAATTGATTTGGGGACATTGTGGAGGAAAGGACTCAATTATTTTTCCCATGTGGAAGACCAGATATTTCATTATCATTTATTGAATAGTCCTTTTCTCTATTTATCTAGATATATGTCATCTTCTGACATATATCAAATTTCTTTTTTTTTTTAGGGCCAAAGCTTTAATGAAAAAAATACCCCCCCCCCCGGCTTACTGATGTATAATTGAAAAAAATAAGATATTTAAAGTATACAACATGGTTATTTGACATATATCAAATTTCTATATTTGCATGAGTCTGTTTCTGGGTCAACCCTATACTCTCCATTACTCTGGTTTATGTCTTGATATCTAGTAGGGCAAGTTTCTCTAATGTGTTCTTTTTTTTAGAATATCTTGTCTATTTTGAGTCCATTTATCTTCTAGACAATTTTAAGTCTAAACTGTCAAATTCCACAAAATGTTATTGGGAATTTTTTTTGAATAGTGTTGTATTTCTATGTCACTTTGAGAAGAACTTATACGCACAAGTATGGGATACCTCTGTTTTGGTTATGTGTTAAACAAAACAAAGTCCTCTGAAAATCTAAAGGAATAGTGTCTGGGACTAATAAATGATTTATTAAACAGTTGTTCCCAGGGAAACTGTAAAGGGAGTAGAGGAAGCAAGATAGAGGAAGGAAACATAAACAAGAATGCAGTTTCAGATTAACTCCAGCAGAGGGTCACTTTAGACTGATTTTGCAGAACTCTGGAGTGTAAATTGTGCCTGGAGTTTGATTAGAAGCAAGTTACTCAGCCATTAGAAATGACAAATACCCACCATTTGCTTCAACGTGGATGGAACTGGAGGGTATTATGCTGAGTGAAATAAGTCAATCGGAGAAGGATGAACATTATTTGGTCTCATTCATTTGGGGAATATAAAAAATAGTGAAAGGGAATAAAAGGAGAAGGAGAAAAAATAAGTGGGAAATATCAGAAAGGGAGACAGAACATGAGAGACTCCTAACTGGGAAACGAACTAGGGGTGGTGGAGGGGAGGTGGGGGGGGTGGGGATGACTGGGTGATGGGCACTGAGGTGGGCACTTGATGGGATGAGCACTAGGTGTTATCTATATGTTGGCAAATTGAACACCAATAAAAAATAAATTTATATATATATATAAAAAGAAGCAAGTGAATGGGGCAGCCCCAGGGGCTTAGCGGTTTAACGCTGCCTTCAGCCCAGGGCGTGATTCTGGAGACCTGGGATCAAGTCCAATGTTGGGCTCCATGCATGGAGCCTCTCTCTCTCTCTCTCTCTCTCTCTCCCATAAATAAAAATAAATAAAATCTTAAAAAAAAGAAGCAAGTGAATGGAGTTTTGATACTCCTAGACTATTTAGACATTAGCTGAGGGTTTCTCTGGGGTTGGGTTGGAGCATAAATTCCCAGGCATTTTTGTCTAATAATATAAGGAAAATGGACTCTAGTAGCCCCAAGGCAGCATGTGCTAGCTGTTGACAGTGAAAGCACATTAAAAAAAAAAAAAGATAGACAGCAATGCATAGGGATATGGACAGACCTTGACATTCTTTACTATGCTTTTATTTATTTTGGTGTTCTTTTTTTTTTAAATTTCTTACCAGTTTTATTGAGAAATAACTGACATACATCACTGTATAAGTTTAAGGTGTATAGCACGATGGTTTGATTTACATACATTTTGAAGTAATTATCACAATAGGTTTAGTTAATACCCATCATCTTATATAGGCACAATAAAAATAAAAGGAAAAAATTTTCCTCAATTAGATCTTGTAGGATCTATTTCCTTAACAATTTTTTGGCCTAAGCCCAGTTTAATCTGCAAAGAAAATGCATAAAGAAAATTTGGGTACTGCTTCTAAATAATCAAGTAGAAATGAGTTTTAGATAATTAAGACAAAGTTATAATATGCATTTGTTCTTTAATTTTTTTCTTTTGATGTTTAATGTTTTAAGTCAAATTGATGTATTTCTGCACACAGATTCTATGATTAAATTTGTTCTAGGAAACTTATGGTTTTGTTGCTCCTGTCCATAGTGTTCTTAAGAATTGCAACATTGGGATGCATGGCTGGCTCAGTTGGTTAAGCATTGGACTCTTGATTTTGGCTCAGGTCATCATATTGAGTGCCATTTCAGGCTCCATGCTTAGTGTGGAGTCTACTTGAACCTCTCCCTTTGTTCCTTCCCCAGTTTGTGCTTGCTCACTCACTCTCTCAAATAAGTAAATGAATCAAATCTTAAAAAATAAAAGTATTGCATCTTCTAACTTGTATTATATAGAGGTGTTATGATTTTTTTGTTTTTAATTGTATAGCTATCTATTTTACTAAACTCTTATTACTGCTAATGATTTTTCTGGAAACACTTTTGTGTTTTCTAGTAGACCATCTGGGGATGCTGTAGGTGTTCTATCTTCCTCTTCTTTTTTTACCATCTCTGGGTAGGAATTCTAGCACAGTGTCAGATATAATCAGTGATATTAAGATTATCATTCCTAATTTTAAAGGAAGTATTTCTAACTTTCCCCATTACAAATGATACTTGATATAGATTTGGTTAGACATATTTTCTCAAATTAAGAAAGTTCTTTCTATTTTTAGCTTGTCATTCTTATGGAAGTTGAATGTTATTGTTATTGTTCTTTAAAATAATGCCCAAATCAACAATTTTATGAGATTTGTAAACTCATTAGTGAAAAATTAAGTACAAAGCCACAATGAGAGATTACTTACATCTAGCATGGCAGAAAAAAATTCCTTTCTGGGAATATTTTATTTTTCTTATTTAAAAAATTTGAGGGGACTATTTTAGATTACTGATTCAATAATTTTAGTAGGTTTGAGAATATCAAGGCTTTATATATGTATTTGAGTAGTTTTAGTAAAAGATTATATATGTGCATATATTGTCCATTTCATCACGGCTTTAGAAGTTATGAAATATATTCATATTTTCATTTCAGTAGTGGGAGGAGCATACTGGGGATCTTGCCTTCTGCTTGAGATACCAGTACGAATCTGCTTGGAGATCTTAGTCCCCTGTAATGCTTCTATGGTGCCATGTTTAATTTATAGGTTGACAGCGAGCCCTTAGGTGATCTGCATGCTAGAACACACGATGTAAAGTATTTGAGACTTCTCAAAGAAGAATGGGAGTTCTACACTGTGGGAAAAGTTAATGATGAACTCATTTCTTTACTAAATTTGGGCATATTTTAGTGAGCTACAGTTTATGTGAATCTCATTTAGTGAATTACGTTGTATTTTCTAGCTTAACCATCTTGAAATGGCCATATGTTAAAAAAGTTGCTTGTCAATAATTCCTGCACTGAAAAATAATACCAATAATGCAAATGCACACACACAAAGTCCCTTCTGGATGTTGATAAATCTCATCCAAAATGTACATTTTGCCTTATAGTATAAAGTATAAAACTATTAAAGTTAGCAACGTGTTTTAAAATATTTAATTTCAACTAATAATTCTTTAAATTTTTTGATGTATTTAAGATATATATCAAATAACTGTTAAACAGCATGTGTAGGTGATTTATAAATATATATGTATAAATCAGAAATCTTTAGTAATAGAGGTAGATTAAGAAGTTAGATTACTACTCTATTATGCCACCATTTTTTTCTCCCTCACACTATTGTGGTGTATAAATATTTCTTTGCTTATTAAGTCTTTCCTCCACCAGACTGAGCTCCTTGAGGGCAGGGATCCTTTTGGTCTTGTCAACCATAGTATCCTCAGTGCCTACCATAGTGTCTGTCACCTAGTAATAATTGCTAACATTTATGGAGTGTATACTATATGTAAGGCAGTATTCTACGTTTTTTTTACATGTATTTTAAGATAAAATTTGTATAATATAAAATTGATCATTGGAAAGTGTACAGTAGAGTGACATTTAGTATATTCAAATTGTTGGGCAGCCCCAGTGGCACAGTAGTTTAACCCCATCTACAGTCTAGGGTGTGATCCTGGAGATCTGGGATCGAGTCCCACGTCAGGCTCCCTGCATGGAGCCTGCTTCTCCCTCTGCCTGTGTCTCTGCCTCTCTCGCTCTGTGTCTCTCATGAATAAGTAAATAAAATCTTAAGAAAAAACCACAAAAAACAAATTGTTGTGCAACCATCACCTTTATTTAGACTCAAGATAATTCACCACCCCAGAAGGAAACCTATACTCTTTAGCAGTAACTATGCTTCCTCACTTCAAGCTCTGGAAACCACTAATCCACCTTTTGTCTCTGGCTTTACTTGTTTGGGATATCTGATGTAAAAGGAATCTTTTGTAACTATATTTGGCTTCTTCCACTTAGTATAATGTTTTCAAGATTCATTCACACTGTAGCATGTATCATTACTTCATTTCTTTCTATGGATGAATAATACCCCTTGTATAAGTAGACTACATTTTGATTATTCAATCACCAGCTGATGGACATTTGGGATGTTTCTATCTTTTGGCTATTGTGAGCAGTGCTCTATGAACATTTGTGTACAAGTACTTGTTTAAATACCTGTTTTCAATTCTTCTGGATATATATCTGGGAGTGGAATTGTTGGGTCATTTGGTAATTCTATATTTAACTTAAAACATTTTTTAATTGAATAAATTTACTTGTAACATTGTATAAGTTTAAGGTGTTCAGCATGTTGTTGATACATTTATATATTGTAATATAATTACTGATGTACAGATATTTATCACATTATATAATTATAATATAATATTGTCTATATTCATTATACTGTGCATTAGATCTCTATTGCTTTTTTAGTACTTGTTATAAGTTTGTACCCTTAAGCAAAGTAACTCTTTGCTCCCAACTCCCTCCATCCCCTGAAGACCACCATTTCACTAATTGTTTTTTAAAGATTTTATTTATTTATTCATGAGACACACACACACACAGAGGCAGAGACACAGGCAGAGGGAGAAGCAGGCTCCATGCAGGGAGCCCGACGTGGGACTCGATCCTGGGTCTCCAGGATCATGCCCTGGGCTGAAGGCGGCACTAAACCACTGAGCCACCCGGGCTGCCCTCACTAACTGTTTATTACAGGTGTTTAACTTTTTTAGATACCACATACAAGTGATATAATACAGTACTTTCTCTCATTTATTTGCTTAACATGCTCAAATTCTTTCTAATTTGTCACAAATGGCAGGATGTCTTTCCTTCTCATGGATTAATAACATTTTATTGTGTATGTGTACCACATTTTTTAAAACCCATTTATCCATTGATGGGCATTTGAGTTGTTTCCATGTCTTCACTATTGTGAATAATGCTATGATAAACATTGGAAGTACAGATAGCTCATTGTAATCCTGGCTTCATTTCCTTTCGGCGTATATACAGAAGTAGCATTATCAGATTGCATGGTAAATTGATTTTTAATTTTTTGAGATACCTCCATATTGTTTTCCATAATGGTTGGACCAACTTACATTCTTACCAACAATATGTATAAGGGTTCCCTTTTCAGCACATCCTCACCAGCACCTGTTGTCTCTTCCTGATGAGAGTGCCCTTTTAACAGGTGTGAGGTAAGTCATTTTAATTGGTGTGAGCCATTCTAACATTGTGATTTCGATTTGCATTTCCTTGATCATTAGTGATGTAGAGCATCTTTGTCTCTTGGCCATTTTGATGTCCTTTTTGGAAAAATGCCTGTTTAATTCTTATACCTATTTTTAAATTGTTTTTTTTTTGTTGTTGTTGTTGTTGAGTTGACTAAGTATATATTTTGGATATTATCCCTTTATCTGATATGGGGTCTGCAAAAATTTTTTTCCATTTTATAGGTTGTCTTCATTTTGTTTTTGCTGTGCAGAATCTTTTGAGCTTGATGTAGTCCCATTTGTTGATTTTGGCTTTTGTTGTTTGTGCTTTTGGCTATGTTTAACTTTAAAAAAACCCACCAAAGTGTTTCCACAGCAGTGGTACCATTTTTCATTTTTATCAGTAATATACAATATCTCCAAATTCTTGCAAACGTGTTACTTTCTGAGTTTTTGATCATAGCCATCCTAGTGGGTAGGAAGTGGTAATGTCATTGTGATTTAATACATATTTCCTTAATGACCCAGAAATCTGAAACAGGAGTGGGGGGTTGCTCTTCCCTTGGCTGTCCCAATTCTGGTGTATGGCATATGGTAGGCAGGCAGTTAAAACTTCAGAGCTCTGTATTACAGAAAAATAGCAGCCTCATTCCTCCCTCCCCAAGCTTTTCCCCTTTTCCCGTCGTGTGTGTGTGTGTGTGTATTATAATTATATATAATAAATATAAACATATATATAAATTATATATAATAAACCCCAGGGTCCTGCAAAAACAGCTTTTGCCACCTCATTAGCTGTTCCTGGCGTTAGGGGTATGAAGCCCTAGAGTTCCCCACTGTATTTTCAGTGACATCACTCTTGTAATCATGAGAATTCTCTAATTCTCAGTTATTACCTCTTTGTTACCGATGCATACACTGAGGCACAGAGAGGTTGAGTAACTGGCTCAAGATCATAGAACTATAAATAGTGGAGCCTGGATCCAGAGCACGGAATATTTACTGTACTAAACGTTGGTAGGTTCTTGATAAATATTTATGAATAGAAATGGCAGTATGGAAGTTAAAATTTTCTTTTGTGTGATAATGATTCTGACTCTGGTTTTGATTTGATCGTGAAGATCTACCAAGAGTCTGCAGCTTCTTGAGTAGACTAATAAATAAACCTTGAAGGGAGAAGGGGAAGGAGAGCAGCCTGCCAATGAGAAGGTATGGTTCAGACAATGCAACGTGTTTGTCAGATCATCTTATTTTTCTTCCTGGGCATACAAATTACATTTCCTAGCCACCTTACATCCATGTGAGGTCTTGTCAATAATGGGTAGAAGTGATATATCCCAGTTTAGGCGTGGTTCATGAAATGTCCCCGGTGTCCTTAATCTCTCTTTGTTCATTGGCTAGCTGAGTGTAGATGACCCAGCAGATGGTCCTGAAGCCCCAGGAGACTGGAGGCATCACAAAATGGGAATTGGCCTATATCAGGGATTCACAGCTTGGTGGAGAGCTGCACGTGAGACCTGCCTGATTAGGCCAATCTGCACTGGATTTGGTGTGAATGAGAGACTTTTCTTAGGATTACATTACTGAGATTTTGGGCTGTTTTGTATTATTACAACATTTCTAACCCCTGCTAATTAATAGAGAACTAATAGGTAAGGTTACTAATGAATTTATTCAAGAAAATGAAGAATGGAAGAGGTAGGGCTGGATGAATGAATCATTCTGAGGATCACTATGGATGGGACCAGGACCTGTTGTGAGTAGAGATCTTGCCATGCTGTATCTCAGTATCACAGGGATTACCATCCTTCGAACCCTACGGATACCTTCCCCACAAAACCCTCAGCCACCTGGAGCCCAGAGGGTATATTCTGTAGAGTTAATGGGTTCGAGGTAGAAGAGCATCACAACTTCACTTGAGGGTGTTTCTGAACTTAGTAAACTTGAGACTCCTAAGCTGGATGAGTAGTTAGCTCAACAGTTCTGCATTACAGAATAAATGAATGTAAAATTCTGCTAATCACATCTTCTCTGCCTTCTACAAGACATTCTGATGAACAAAGATGTTAATAGATGAGAAAATCCTCTGTAAAATTGAATGTATATATAAAAGCAAGCACTTATCTTCCTATTAATAGTCTTCAACTGCAGGCTGCCCCTGGCTTATGTTATTGGGTTACTGAGAAAGCTTTCTGATCCTAAATTACATCCCCAGAATGAGTTATTATATCTACTAGCTTGACTATGCCATGAGGTAAGGAGATGTGTGTGTGTTTTCTGTTTAATCTTCCTAAATCCTAAATTCCACTGTGCATAATGTCTAGCTCAAAGTTGTTGGTTCTTCTTCAATGGAAGGATGGACACATGGACTGAAGGCCAGAGAGGTGAAGTAGCTTTGACAAGGCTGTAGATTTTCTGAGCTAGATTCTAGCTCTTGATTTCCACCATTCCTCCACCCTTTACCTGACTTCTCTGAGCTGCTATTCTCTGTGAAAATGAGAGGTTAGATCTATATAAACTTTTCATCATTCGTACCAGATTTTATATTCCACAATTGCAAGAAAAATTTAATAGGTTGCCTAGAGTTCGATTTTTACAGTTCTCTTATGCACCCTCTGGGTGAAAAATGACCAGAGGGAGGAGGAAGTAGACAGATGTATCAAGCAGGTGACACCATGCACTAGCATGCTGCAGTTTGGAGTTAAACGTCACAGACCATTGTTTGAGGATTGCAATACTGAAAACACCATGAAGGGATGAAGACCATGGATGGATGCTCTGGGGAATGCCATTAGGGTAGGCAAAGGGAAAATTTTAGAAGATTTTTGGATTGACACTTTAAAAAATGACACCTGAGTCTTTGAACACACTAAGGACAATGGCAGAATTCATCTTAGACTTCTGAAGTGTGGGCGACCACAAACTAGCTGGAGTAACTGAACCAAACCAGGCCCGGTCTTGCGTCCCTCATTCACTCAAAAGCCTCGGGAGCCTAAAGGGTGAATAGTTGGTTGACTCTTGAGAAAGGACTTGAGCAAAGGTTCTCAGGGCTCGCTTGTACGTGATCACCCACATAACACAATAGATACAACTTATTCTGACCTGGTCATAAATGTAAATAAGGGTCTGTGCTGTCCTTGCTGGTCTGTTTA
Organism: Vulpes lagopus; assembly: GCF_018345385.1. Lineage (NCBI taxonomy): Eukaryota > Metazoa > Chordata > Mammalia > Carnivora > Canidae > Vulpes > Vulpes lagopus. The sequence continues at coordinate 65,044,264 of NC_054834.1, read as the reverse complement.
CCATACCTAATATTCCTTTGAAGTATGCACATCTGGAGCAACAAGCTTATCTATTTACCAAGGTCTTCTGGCACCAGTGGGTCTGTCTTACATGCTGAGAAAGGGGAACTTTGGAGGGTTTCACAAACATGCTGAAAACAGACACCTTCTTAGCTTTGTTTTGCTCATGCTATAAAATGTTATAGAACCTTGAATAAAGCTGGCACTGCTTGGACATCATCCACTGTGTCCCTCCTGTCCCCATTTCTTTACTTTTCTTTTATTTTCCTCATCCCCTTATCCTCAGTACCCTGATTGTGTTGCCGCAGCACGCGCAACATTGAAGAAATAATTTTCCTAACCAATTGAGTTTTATAAAGCAAGGTCCTGAGTCTCTGAGAGGACAAATTCAGGCAAAGAAAGACTAAGCTGCTTTACTTACTAACATAAAGTAAAAAAAGAAAAAGGTGACTCTCAGGGGCAGAAAAATCATAGTGATACTCACTGAGATTGCTTTCTCCAAGGGACTGAAGATGGACATCTGGGGCTCTGGATAAGGTGGAGGAGAGAAGACCTGGCAGGTGGGTAGGACCAGAGTTGAAGCAGGATGCCAGGAGATGGAGGCAAGGAGGTCCAGAGACTCCCTGGCAGGTGGTGTGGTTGGTGGCTCCTGGGAGCAATATGCCTGATACTCACATTTAGGATATTTTTTAAAAAAAATATTTTATTTATTCATTCATGAGAGACAGAGGGAGAGGAGAGGAGAGGAGAGGAGAGGAGAGAGAGAGAGAGAGAGAGAGAGAGAGAGAGAGAAGCAGGCCCCATGCAAGGAGCCGGATGCGGGCCTCGATCCTGGGTCTCCAGGATCCCGCCCTGGGCGGAAGAAGGCAAGCACCAAACCCCTGAGCGACCCGGGGATTCCCCCATTTAGGATATTTTTATGACTATGCTTCCTTTATGATATCCTCAGTTTCTACCATTCAGTCAAGTGTCCATATGCTGGAGAGAAAGAAGGGACACTGGAGTGGCACAGAAGTGGTGAGATGGTTCGATGCATGTGGTTAGGGAGTAGTAACCCTGATGACGACAACAACAATGAGCACTGGGTATTATTCTGTATGTTGGCAAATTGAACACCAATAAAAAATAAATTTATTATTTTAAAAAAACAAAAATAAAATAGGAGTAGTGATAGCAATACCTAAAGAGCAAATGGTTACGTACCATGTGCCAGGCATTGTTTTAAGCATTTTATATCAATGATCTCATTTTATCCTTATATTGACCTTTTGAGGTAGGCATTCTTTTTTCTCTAGCTTCCCTGAGAGATTATTGACACATAACATATTGAAGCTTAGGGCGTCGTACATCGTGATAATTTGATATATGTATATGTTGAGAAATGATTACTACAATAATATTAGTAAACATCTCCATGCCCTCACAGACCTACCATTTGGTTTTGTTTGTGATGACATTTACGAATTTACTTTCTTAACAACTTTAAAATATACAATATTGTTAATCATGGTCACCATGCTGTACATTAGATACCCTACTAGATACTATTTTTAGCATAATTTTACAGATGGAGAAACTGAGGCATGGGAGGTTTAAGGTTTAATAATTTTCCCAAAGGGAAAAACCTGGAAGAGAAACCTTGAGGGGAGTGACTTCCTCTTGGCACCCAAGATAGTGTTGTAAGCTATTTTATTTGGATAGTTACATAAAGTATGTCCTTGGCCATCCTGCTAAAAGATGAAAGAGTCAAACAGGATTTTAGAGAAGAATTAAAAAGATTCACGGAAACTAATGAGAACGGAGATACAACCATTCAAAATCTTTGGGATACAGCAAAAGCAGTTCTGAGAGGAAAACACATCTCAATACAAGCATCCATCCAAAAATTGGAAAGAACTCAAATACAAAAGCTAACCTTGCAGCTAAAGGAGCTGGAGAACGAACAGCAAATGAAACCTTCACCCAGCAGAAGGGGACAATTAATAAAGATTCGAGCGGAACTCAATGAGATAGAGACCAGAAGAACTGTGGAACAGATCAACAAAACCAGGAGTTGGTTCTTTGAAAGAATTAATAAGATAGATAAACCATTAGCCAGCCTTATTAAAACAAAAGAGAAAAGATACAAATTAATAAAATCATGAATGATAAAGGAGAGAGCCAATACCAAGGAAATACAAATGATTCTAAAAACTTATTATGAGCAGCTATACGCCAATAAATTAGGCAATCTAGAAGAAATGGACACATTTCTGGAAAACCACAAATTACCAAAAGTGAAACAGGAAGAAATAGAAACCTGAACAGGGTGATAACCAGGAAGGAAATTGAAGCAGTCACCAAAAAACTCCCAAGACACAAAAGTCCAGGGCCAGATGGCTTCCCAGGAGAATTCTATCAAACTTTTAAAGAAGAAACCATATCTATTCTACTAAAGCTGTTCGGAAAGAGAGAAAGAGATGAAGTACTTCCAAACTCATTCTATGAGGCCAGCATCACCTTAATTCTAAAACCCGACCAAGACCCCACCAAAAAGGAGAATTATAGACCAATATCCCTGATGAACACAGATGCAAAAATTCTCAACAAGATACTAGCCAATAGGATCCAACAGGACATTAAGAAGATTATTCACCATGACCAAGTGGGATTTATCCCCGGGATGCAAGGCTAGTTCAACAATCGTAAGGCAATCAATGTGATAGATCATATCAACAAGAGAAAAAACAAGAACCATATGATGACATGATACTGTACTTAGAAAACCCAAAAGACTCAATCCCAAGATTGCTAGAATGCATACAGCAATTTGGCAGTGTGGCAAGATACAAAATCAATGCCTAGAAATCAGTGGCAACGAAGGGACACCTGTACCCCGATGTTTATAGCAGCAATGTCCACAGTAGGCAAACTGTAGAAGGAGCCTTGGTGTCCATAAAAAGATTAATGGATAAAGATGTGGTCTATGTGTACAATGGAATATTACTCAGCCACTAGAAATGACAAATACCCACCATTTGCTTTGATGTGGATGGACCTGGAGGGTATTATGCTGAGTGAAATAAGACAATTGGAAAAGTACAAACATTATATGGTCTCATTCATTTGGGGAATATAAAATTAGTGAAAAGGAATAAAGGGAAAGGAGAGAGAGTGAGTGAAAATATCAGTGAGGGTGACAGAACATGAGAGACACCTAACTCTGGGAAATGAACAAGGGGTAGTGGAAGGGGAAGTGGGCGGGGGGTTGGGGTGACTGGGTGATGGGCAGTGAGGGGAGCACTTGACAGGATGAGCACTGGGTGTTATGCTATATGTTGGCAACTTGAACTGCAATTAAAAGTAAAAAAAGTATGTCCTTTGGAGGTTGGAAAATCTGGGGCCATAGGTTCAGCATTTGTGATAAACTTTGTCCAATTCTCTGTATTTCCTTGGCCCTGAGCCATATCAGGAGACTTGTTAGCCTCTGAGACAGGGTCTCACAGGACCAGGGTGTTTAAATTCCTGGTCTGGTGCCAGCTTCTTCCACCTGGCTGAGAGGAGGGAGTTGGTAACTTTCAGGAGCTGACTCTTCAGCTCAGACACTTAAGAAAGTCACTTTTAACTTGTTCCAGTTTTTAGGGCAAGAAAGGCAATAGGATTCCCAATCTGGTTGGGTCATATTAGTGATTTCATCCAAGAGGTCTGACCTAAGGATATTAGAGCTGGGGTCACCTAGGAGATGGAGCAGCCATTGCTTCTTGTCACCCTCCACGCCCTCTTACCACAGAGAGCAAACAGGGACTCAGGACCAACTTTAGGTGAGTTCAGTGCTATGGTGGTTGCAAAACGTGGCATGCTAGGATCTGCTCTTATAGGTGGAATCTGAAATTTCAACTGGTATTTCAGGAATTTTCAATCCACCTGACTTTTTCTAGAGAAAATGTCCAAGCAAAACAATGAATTGTACATTATTCAAGCATTTTGACTTGGCTATACAAGTAAGTTGTCTCTCAGTGTTGATACCTTTTCTGTTAAATTCAAATTTTCTATTGTTTTCAATGCAATAAGACCGATTTGATTCTTGATAATTATCCCAATTCCATCCTCTTTTCTGAATTTTGACTTAAAGTTTCCAAAATCCTATCTTATACTTGGTATTAGGGTTTGAATTGGGAAAAAAATACAAATAATAACAATCAAGAACTTACATTTTTTTCTTAGAAATTTATAGCGTCTATAGTCTGCTTATTCACTTATCTGATCTCAACACCCTCCAGAGTCAGGTAGACTGAGTATTGCCATCACTCTTTTACAAATGAAGAAACTGAGGCTCAAAGTGGCTGATTGGAGGAGCTGAGACCTCCTTCGTTTGATGGCTGTTTCAGACTCTCAGGATCCACTAGTAGTCAGAACATGCCCTCAAACCCAGACCTGGAAGATCCCAATCTCATGTAGTGAGTCCTCTACCCATTTGGAATTGAGATAAACTTCTTTTACGTGATTTCTTCACCTGTCCTCTGCCAGCCTTTTTTTTTTTTTTAATTTCATAAGAATATAAGAAGACAGATAATACAGAGTGTTCTCAAGCTCTTTCCTAGAAAGACTCAGCTTCTTTTTAATCTAAAATATATTTTCATACAAATCAAAACCACAATGAGATACCACCTCACACCAGTGAGAATGGGGAAAATTAACAAGGCAGGAAACCACAAATGTTGGAGAGGATGCGGAGAAAGGGGAACCCTCTTACACTGTTGGTGGGAATGTGAACTGGTGCAGCCACTCTGGAAAACTGTGTGGAGGTTCCTCAAAGAGTTAAAAATAGACCTGCCCTACGACCCAGCAATTGCACTGCTGGGGATTTACCCCAAAGATACAGATGCAATGAAACGCCAGGACACCTGTAACCCCGATGTTTATAGCAGCAAAGTCCACAGTAGCCAAACTGTGGAGGGATCCTCGGTGTCCATCAAAAGATGAATGGATAAAGAAGATGTGGTTTATGTATATAATGGAATATTACTCAGCCATTAGAAATGACAAATACCCCCCATTTGCTTCAACGTGGATGGAACTGGACGGTATTATGCTGAGTGAAAAAGTCAATCAGAGAAGGACAAACATTATATGGTCTCATTCATTTAGGGAATATAAATAATAGTGAAAGGGAATATAAGGGAAGGGAGAAGAAATGGATAGGAAATATCAGAAAGGAAGACAGAACATAAAGACTCCTAACTCTGGGAAACAAACTAGGGGTGGAGGAAGGGGAGGAGGGCGGGGCGTGGGGGTGAATGGGTGACGGGCACTGAGGGGGGCACTTGATGGGATGAGCACTGGGAGTTATTCTATATTTTGGCAAATTGAACACCAATAAAAATAAATTTATTATTAAAAAAATACAATATATTTTCAGCTACCTTTTCTCTGTGAAGACCAATGGATTTATCTGGGAATTGCCCAGAACCTTCTTCTGAGACTCTGCAGCATTGTGTAAAAGTAATTCTTGTGATAATCACTTGACTTTCTCTGCTGATGAATCTCACAATTGTGGTTGATGATTGGAAGCATCCACACTGGTCAGTACATTGAGATTTACAAGCTCAAACCCACAACTTGGATGTCAGGGTTGGAGCTTAGATATGCAAAATGGCATTGCAGAACTTGAAATAAAGGGGATCCCAGGTCAGGAGGGCTCAGATGGGATGGTAAAAGTGGTGGAGCAGAGAGAGATCAGAGGTGGGACAGGCTGGGGCAGATGGTGAGGAGACCTGAGTATAACAGCCAGGGACCATGAGGTGGTGGCAGCAAGGGACCCAGGCGAGCATTCAGTATATCTGTGCGGTGTGAGACTGATGGTATGTGGTGCTGAGAGAATGAGGTTAGCATTTGGAAAACTTAAATCACATCCAAGATAGGGTAGGACTCCTCTTCAAACTCATATAATTCCTTGGGCAAATTTCTATCACCTCTGAAAACTGTTTGCTCCGTAAGAATGAGGACCAAGCTGACTTCATCGCCTGCTTCCTCAGCCACCAGCTCAATATACCTGATCATGATATGGTATCTGTTGATTGAATGAATGGATGGATGGACCTTTAAACCTACTGTGGACCGAGGGACCTGGGGATGAACTCTTATTTGGCTCACAAATAATTTGAATGTGATAGTCTCTTCATGTGATAGTAGCTCATCTTTCAGGGTGCATGCAGAATGTTTAGAATCCTTCCAGACTTACAACTGCTGAGATAACTAATCTTGGAGATGCACAGGCCAGAATCAGTAGGTAGGTGGCCAGGGCCTTAAGAGAAGATCTGGACCAGAGAGGTCCCCGAAGCCCATTTCTGTGAGGATAAGTGGGAAAAAAAAGTGAAAATGGATTTTATCTTTCTAGATAGCCCATGGAAGAAGAAATGAAGCGTAAAGAGGTTAAAAACCTGTTCTAGGAAGTGTCTCAAATTATGGGGAGGTTGTAAAGTGAGAGCATCTGTTCACAGATGCAAGGAGAAACTTCTATTTGCTTCCAGGATCCACCAGTTATACCTGATAGCACTCTCACCGCCAGCATTCCTCACTTGGCAAGCAGGAGTACTATGGCTCAGGAAGATGAAGTCAGTTTCCAAAAGTCTCACAGTTACCTCAAGGAAGAGTCAGCACAAGAGCCCAAACTTCCTGACTCCTATTGGAGAGAAAGCTTAGGAGAGAAAGAAGCTAGAAACTCTCAGTTGGAGAACAGTGCAGTGAACAGCATGTGGGATTGATGTCAGATGGAGGAGCCTGGTCAAATTCTGTTCTACCATTTACTGCCCTGGGATAAGCATATAAAGGAAGAAAATTCATTGATATTTAATTTTATCATCTGTGAAGGAGAAAATAAAACCTAGTTTTCTGTCTCATTGTAATGATGAAATAGTATGGTACATACTATTGTGAGTTATATATTCAGAGAGATCAATTGTATGGGCATGAAATTTTCTCTACCAGTTCCAACAATTGCTTTGACAAGAACTCTCAAGAGCTGGCATCTAAAAGGCTGAGACTGAGAAACACTGATCATCTATAGGTTACTTCTCAGTTCCCCCTAAATTACTCTTTGTAGCTTTAATAGTTTCTGAAAAGGAGAAATATATTGTATAGTAAAACATAGGAAGTTCAGCATTACCAGTGGTTAGAAAAATACAAATTTAAAAAGGTGAGTTGAAATTTAGTGAAAAATAAACCTGATATCTATTACTAGCTGGGGTGAAAGAGTATATCTACATTTTGGTGTTAGTTATGTAAATTGGGTACTGCCTTTTTTGGTGAGAGATATCAAAATTATTTATAACATCTATATCCCTCTGTTTAGTCTATACATCTGAGCAATTATCCTAGGGACCCAGAGGTAACTTAATGCATGATGAGGTTTTTTGTGGTATTAGAAAAAAATGACTTATAATTAGTAGGTACACCTACTTGACAGAATAATAGGCAGAATGATAGGCAATCATTAAAAACAATGCCTTATAATGATATGGGAAATATTTAAATTTTATTCATCAGGATTATATATGAAACATATGTTGTGATTTCAAAAGTGTCAATGAAAAGTGATTAAAAATCATAGATGGAAGAAGAAATGGGAGAAAAATACATGAAAAACTTGGCAAGTTTTTCTTTTTGAATGGTAGTACTAACTTTTTTTCTCTTTATTTTTTAAACTCTGTCTACTTGCCATGAGTTAGGTTTGTAATTAGTTTTCCACCACTTTTCCTAAGAGGATCTGCTGGTACACAGCCTTAGCAGAAACCAGAGTCAGCAACTTTGTCTTTCCTCCTGCTCCTTTTGTCTGTTCCATGACAGTACTCTGCGTTGTGAGGGATGTGATAGTGTGGAAGAGAGAGACAGACTGGGAGTCAGGAGACATGGGATCTGTGTGCAGTACCCCACAACCTAACTTCTGTGACTTGGGTCGGCTGTTTAATATCTCTTGGTCAAAATGTTAGTATTTGAAATCCAAAGATGTTTGTACCAGCTTACCATACAAATAAAATTATCCTTAAAGGCTTATTGACAAAGAATATGGGAAGTGATATTTTAAGAGGTCCCCTGTAGTCCATAAATGGATAAAATCCCTTATTTGGTTTTTGAACTATGATAACTTAAGGATTGTGAGAGTTTTCCAAACCAGGGAAGAGACTATGAAACATTATTTTCTCCCTGCGGGAACTTTCTTTAATCTTATCCAGGCATTGAACAACATGCATCATTCAAAGCAGGGAAAAGAGGACCAGATGATGCAGAAGGATGGACCAGGTGACTTTTTAGGAATATTGTTCTTTAGGCACTCCTAACTCTGGGAAACGACCTAGGGGTGGTGGAAGGGGAGGAGGGCGGGGAGTGGGGGTGAGTGGGTGACGGGCACTGAGGGGGACACTTGACGGGATGAGCACTGGGTGTTATTCTGTATGTTGGTAAATTGAACACCAATAAAAAATTAATTTATTAAAAAAAGGAATATTGTTCTTTCTATCAATGTACCATGTTAGAAAGTAATTAATTCTGATAAGAACTTAGTCACCTCCTTAGATCCAAGTATTGTAAACTTCCTATTTTTTTGGTTTATTTTTTTATTCTTTCAACAAATAGTCATTGACCACTGTTTAGGTCTGGTGATATAGCTATTAAACACAAAGGATCCTCTTTCAAGATACTCTTAAGCGTAAGGTTGGAAGGTGGACAGGTGCTAGTACAACATAGTGAGTGCAAAGAGCTAGGATAGAGCTGCAATCTGGGTGCTGTAGGAATACAGTGCAAGTCCTTAAAATCTAGCCTAGGGTGGGAGAAGGGACCATCTTCCTTTTGGAGATGATATCTGAGCCTATTATTTGGAGGATGTATGGGAGTAGAATTGGGAAATGTTGGGGGGATAGCAAGTGGGTGGCAATGAGATGTTAGTCAGTATGACTTGATCAGGGAATTTAGGGTAGTTTAATATGGCTAAAGCACATGATAGTGGACAGGGAAGGATAACATGGGTGGATCACTAAGATCCAGGGACTTGTGATGAGGCCAAAATGCTTAGATTTTATCTTAAATGTAAAGAAGAGCCTTTAGCGGATTTTAAACTGGATGATGACATGATTGAATGATTGAATTTTATACATATTACTGGCTGCAGTGTGGATGACTGAACAGGTGTCTGGGTGAGATATGAGGCAGGAGAGACTAGTTATGGTGTTGTTGAAGCAACCATCAGATTATTTTGCTAATTGATCTAAGTCTAGTGCTGAGAACTATGGTTGGGGCATGGTGGGTGCTCAAAATGTTTGTGGAATCAATGAATGGATGGATGGATGGTTGAAAGTTAAGAAACAAGGTCTGGTAAAGTATGATGACAAATTTTGCGATTATGAAATGGATTAGTAAAGGGAGAAGTCAAGGATGACTTACTCCTATGTTTGTGGTGGGTGATGGAGGAAATATAGAAGGAAGAGCAAGTTGAGTTGGGGTTGAGATGAGTAAATCAGTTTTTGAGGAGATGCCCATGTGCAGTGAGAAGTGCAATTAGGAGCTGGTTGTGTGGTTCTAAAAAAACTACTACAACAAATATTTAGGGAAATTATTTTCCCATAAATGGTTATTTTTAATGAACTAAAATTTATTTGTATTGCATTTTTAAAAAGATTTTATTTATTTATTCATGAGACACACACACACACACACAGAGAGAGAGAGAGAGAGAGAGAGAGAGAGAGAGAGAGAGGCAGAGACACAGGCAGAGGGAGAAGCAGGCTCCATGCAAGAAGCCTGATGTGGGACTTGATCCGGGGTCTCAGGATTACTCCCTGGGCTGCAGGTGGCACTAAAACGCTGCGCCACTGGGGCTGCCCTGTATTACAGTTTTTAGTAAAAAAAAAAAAAACTCCATGAAGATTTTTTCAATTAGAAAACAGAATTTATTCGTGCTACTTAAAATGCAAGAGAGGCAATATTTTGGGAGTTATTATGTCTGTTATTTAACTTTGTACTTGGTTAAATTATTAATTAGGAATGCAGAAAATTATTTATATTATTAGCAGGTTCTTGCTTTGGGATTCAGGATTTGGAATAACGCTATTCCACAAACACTGCTTTCCCTCAATTTGAAGTTTCTTGAAAGAAGGAGTAACAGATTTTTCTGGGTGAATCTCTTAACCCAAGTCCTTGCTGTAGCTCACGATTCATGGATAGTTCACGAAACATCACGGAATTTTTCATGCTGGGACTCTCACAAAACTCCGAGGTGCAGAGAGTTTTATTTGTGTTCTTTTTGATTATCTACCTTGTCTCTGTTGGAGGCAACCTACTTATCATGATCACCATTATCTTCAGTCCCACCCTGGGCTCCCCTATGTACTTTTTCCTCTCATGCTTGTCATTCATTGATACTTGCTATTCCTCGTGTATGACCCCCAAACTCATCGCTGACTCCTTGTATGAGGGGAGGGCCATCTCTTTTGAAGGCAGCCTGGTTCAATTCTTTGTTGCCCATTTATTGGGAGGAACGGAAATCATTCTGCTCACGGTCAGGGCCTATGACCGCTACGTGGCCATCTGCAAGCCCCTGCACTACACGACCATCATGACCAGGCATCTCTGTGCCCTGCTAGTGGGGGTGGCTTGGTTGGGAGGCTTCCTGCATTCCCTGGTCCAGCTCCTCCTGGTCCTTCAGCTGCCCTTCTGTGGGCCTAATGTGATCAATCACTTTGTCTGTGACTTGTACCCCTTGCTGGAACTTGCATGTACCAACACGTATGTCATCGTCGTGCTGGTGGTCGCCAACAGTGGTGTGATCTGCCTGTTGAACTTCCTCATGCTGTCATCCTGCATTCCTTAAGTTGCCGTGGTGCGGAGGCGAGACATAAAGCCCTGTCCACCTGTTGGGCCCACTTCAATGTTGTTGCCCTGTTTGTGCCTTGTATATTTATTTTTATGCGGCCATCGTCTACTTTGTCCATAGACAAAATAGTGGCTGTGCTTTACTGTATTTTGACAACCATGTTCAACCCCCTGACTTATACACTGAGAAATGCAGAGGTGAAAAATGCCATGAAAAATCTATGGAAAAAATGAGCAATTGTGGATACTGGTATAGTAAGGGAAAAAAAACCCCTGTCATTCTCAGTAAGAATTCATATTGTTATGATGAGAGCTGAGAGACTATCAGAAAATTTCAAAATAAAACTGATTTGAACATTTCAAATTATGTCTAATCTACCCATGTCCTATGTTACTGACCAATCAGATTAGTATACACAACTTCAGTTTCTTCTTAACAGTTTACACTAAATTGCAGGACATGGAAACTCCATCTCTCTCTCCCTTGCCTTTGTCTGAGATGGAGCCTTCATCAGCCTGGGGAAATAATGATGGGTTAATCCCCTATAGAAATGTTACTAACCTGGTCCTCCAACTTTGCACATTGAAATATTGAGCAGAGAAATTACTGATGGTTCACCTCTACCTGATTCTGTCTACAATTTTTTTTGAAATTGTACTGAACTGTAGCTTAATGTGATCTTATTACATTTAAAAGTATTCTAGGAAGTGTCCATAAGCTTCACAAGATTGCCAGGAGTCAAAAAGGTCAAGACTGCTTTTATCTGGCATGTGCCAGACAGAGGCTGCTACACCGCTGGGTCCTGGACAGAAGACCACAAGGCGCAGAGCAGTGACCAACTCTGGAGAACACTGGATGGGGCTGACCAGTCTTCAGTTGCCCTGAGATAGAAATTGTCCTTACTACATAATCTACACTTTCTCTCCATCTGCCATGTGGATTCTTAGATGGTGGTCCAAATCTTTCACGCCATTAATAGTTTTGTAATCACAACCTGGATACCAATAGTTGGATGTCTTTTCTCTGAGGGTCATTGTTTTTTCCTTTGGCTCTGAGGGAAGAGGGAAGGCAGCGGCTTTCTGAGCATCAATGCTGTCTCTGGAGGGACAAGTTGGTTTGGGGACAATAATGTCGGAGAGAATCTGTAGCTTGGGGCTCTGAGAATACAGCAAATACAATGAGGAATTATTGAGCCCAAGTCATGGAAGTGCACAGAATAGATTTACACTAAAATTAACATAAATTCTGCAACAAATATATAAATATTATGTACCACATTGTCTAAACATTATGTGATCACACATGCAGAAATGATTGACTTGGTACATCAGTTTATAAATAGGATCTTATATTATCCTTATAAAAAGTTGACATGGTTTTCTTTTTAAAATGAAGAAAATGTATTCACAGAGGCTGATTTACTTAGCCAAGGTTGAGCTAGAATTTAAATCCACATCTTTCTGCCTTAAGTATGATCTTGCCAAAATGCACAATGCTTTACTATCTGCTGATCTTTCTCTGCATGTTTCATTTTGTTTCCTGCTTGTAAGCTTCCGGTTATCAATGTTCTTATTGTCAGTCTCTGATATGCACTTGCCCAGATTTAAAGTCCAGAGTCACTGTCCAGTATAACATCCAGGAGGCTTTTGATTTTTCTCTAATCCATATGTTAAAATGCTTGCTCCCGCTCACTTGTTACTGTGGAGAGACTTTACTTTCCATGTCTATGTCTTCTTATAACTTGAATTTATTGAGTTCTCTAGTCAGCTGTCCCAGGTATTCTGCTTGAGGGCTGCATTTTATTGATACTACAGTGAAAGGAATTTTTACTTAAACTTTCATGGCAGGAAGAAAAATATAGACAAAAAGTAAAAAAAACCTCATTAGGTTTAGTAATAGCATTTCCTGTGCAATACTTTTGGGTATTTTTCCTAGTTTCAGCAGCTCATAATTTCCCTGTTTCACATCTAATGCCAGTAGCTTACACATTCCCCTACAATTTTATGTTCGATGGTATGAAGATTTTCTTCATATGTATGATAAAGATGGCATTTATCATTATTTGTTGTCATAGAAAGTGTTTATGACATGATATGGAATTAAAAAATCAGGTTATGAAAAATCATGTGGTCTGGTGATGTAAAATTTTATAATCTGCTTGTCAGGTCTGGATAGGGATGTGTGTTTGTAAGGAGGCTTATAAGGGCAACAGTACTTTATGGTATGATTCTGTTTTACTTTGAACTTTTACATGTGTTTGTTTTTAATGTACAATAAGCATACATGATTTCCCCAAACAACAGAACATTAAAAACAGAATATACTAAAACTCATAAATAAACTCAAGCTGGTTCCTTGACAAAAAACAACATCCCAGATGAGGTTCTAGATTCTGGGACATCACACTGAATACAATCACACTCAAATCCTATCTTCTGAAAAGGACCTAGTCCCTGGAAAGCCATAGTAGAACGTTTATTAATATAATGGGTTTTCCTCTTAATAGACCAATGGAGAAAAACCATATAATTATCTCAGCATATAGTGCTAAATTATTTTTTTCAGCTCGTAAATATATCCTATCACTGATTACAATTCTTTTAGGGTCCTGGAGATGATTTAAAATAAGAACACTCTGGCAAACAACGTTTGAGGGGCTTTTATTAGCTATTGTATCTCCCACCCAATGAGAGTAAGTAATGAAGTAAGTAAGTAAGGAAGTAAATAAATAAATAAATAAATAAATAAATAAATAGTAGTGATTGGAAGTTGGGGAAGGGAATTTTGAAGAAAGTGAAGGTTTTAAATGGTCCTTGAGGGTAACTGGGAAAATGTTTTGATTGTAGAAACAGAGTAGGTTTGCTGGACAATGTTAATGAGCCTTTCAAAAGTGATAATTTGAATTTTAGTGGATTAAATTATCCTTATTTTGTGACTCTTTCTAGAAGCTTTCACTAAACAGGCTGGGAGGAGGCTTAGTGTATTCATTCAGTCCTGGGGAATAGCTGAGCATGTACCAAGAAGGCAAGAGTGCTAGAAAGGCAAATGGTTACATAGTTTATGGAGGAAAATTTGCTACCTCCATCAATAAGTATTAAATATGTGTATATCTGTCAGCATTTAAAATGTGTAAAATGAACCCAGCATTCCATTTTATTTGATTCCATTTATTTGGAGACTACTACTCGATTTAGAATAATTCTACGCTGCCAACGGCTATGTTTGCCTCATTCACTATGGTATTCCTGACACTTAGAAAGGTGGTATCTTTTATTAGGTATGGTCTCAAAAAATCCTTATTGAATGTTTAAAATTGTGGAAGTACAATTCTGATTCATGTCATTTCGATCTTTTGGTGCACTACACAGCAGAGGCATGGATAAAGGACAGCCATCCTCTTCTCTCTGCTTTAAGCGGGGAGATGAAAGACCTGTGCCTAAAACACAGAAGATGTCCAATAAATGCCGTTGATCCTTCCTGATGTTGTTTTTCAGTCGGCAGTTTCTCTAAAAACACCCCCCAGTTTGAGTCCCTGAAATATCCCGACTCTCCTTTTCTCTTGATGATTGATAGTTTCTCTCTCAAGACACTAGAAGGACACTGGGCACTTCTAAGAGAGAGGCACAGGAGTCCCTTCCTTGTGAGACCAAAACAGTATTCAGGGGATTCATTAAATGATGGTGCCAGCCTTGTTCTGATCTGTGAAGGAGGCACAAGCTCCAGCACTGCTTCCGCAAGTGATCCTGTGAGAGAGAATTAGTCTCCCTTGGAAAGGCAGAAGCACATGGCACTGACAGTCCCTGTGCTATCATTCCCAACTCCCTTATAAAAGCCCTGTCTAGTGGAAGGAGAAAGCTTTTCTCTGAGACTGTGCTGGTGAATATCCTTAGCAGAAAACGGAGCTAGCAAGTCAGCTCCTCCTTCAAGAGAAGGCAGATAATGGAAGGTTATGGTTGCATTGGAAAGGGAACAGGCCCATATGGGAAAGACAGTGTGAAGACTCCTGGTAGTTATCCTGCTTTTACAGAGATCCTCAGGGGGTCAGTAGGGCATTCTGCACTCACAGGATTTCTAGAAATTTTCCCCTCTGGATTATAACTTCCCTTCTCAGTGAGCCTCACTCCAGATTGGTGTGGATGGGGCAGGGAAAGTGGAGTCAGGTACTCAGTGGGATGTGTATGTGGGAGTGTCACACCGAGGCAGGGTCTGTGCCTTGCACATCCATACCACTCTTGTCTCTCTTTTCCTGGTTGCAGTATTTTGAACATGTGGCATGCAACTGTGTCATTTCACTTACCTCCCTGCTGCTGTTTAGCATTCTTGCCGTGTGGGTTGGAAGCATATCTGGTTCTGCTTTCTTTCACTCATAATGCCTTTTTAAGGCCTTTGACCTATATTCAGAAAAATGAGTAACAGTGGAGAGTGTTATACTTAAATACCGAGGCTAGTGGAAAGTGTTATTCTCAATAAGTTGAAAGTATCCTGGCAGGTATTTTAACTTTATGTTGAAGCTGTGCGTCTTTATGTTGAAGGAGCATCTATAGTTGTGGACCTTAATATTCCTCCACTTATATTTGCCCATTTTTCTTCCTATGGTAAATGAGGTAACCAAGAACTGGCCACTTATTGTACCATATCTTTCTATTACTACTAACTACATAGTTGTTTTTCAAGACATGTTATACTAAACTATTTTTTAAGATATAGATAGTTTTGTGGGGAGTCCTGGGTGGCGCAGTGGTGTGGCGCCTGCCTTTGGCCCAGGGCGCGATCCTGGAGACCCGGGATCGAAACCCACGTCGGGCTCCCGGTGCATGGAGCCTGCTTCTCCCTCGGCCTGTGTCTCTCTTCTCTCTCTCTCTCTCTCTCTCTCTCTCTCTCTCTGTGACTATCATAAATAAATTAAAAAAAATATATAGATAGTTTTGAAGGAATAAATACTTTTTTTTTTGGAATAAATACTTTTGAGTTAAAAAAAAAAGGAAAGGGGACAGGCTGATGTGCTGCACAACGTGGGTTCAAGCTGCACCTCTGGCATGGATCTTCCATGTGACCTTGGACCAGTGCATCTAATATCTCTAAATCTGAGATCCACCATCTTTAAAATAGTCAATTGGAATCCCTGATTGTAAATGCCACCAGATTCTTAAGCAGATAAAGGGGAAATGGATGACAGAACAAATTCCCAGCTGCTTGTAAATAAATGACCATCTTTTGGGTTCTCACCTTGTGCTAGTCTAAGAAACCTTCAGCTCAGATGAGTTTTGGTAATCAGTAGCACCTTCCCAGTCTATGCGTTATCCCAGTGGATAAAACAATTCTAATCTCATCCAGGAGTTTAATCACATGAAACAGTGAAATTTGGGATATGCTTGGCGCTGGTCTGGATAATCCTTTAAGAACTCTTCCAGATCCACCTGTCCATGTGTTAGGGTGTAAAAACAAAGCACAACACAACACCTGGAGACCTGTTGTCCTCAGATCCAGTCAATGTAAGTTTTCTATAGTCTGCTTTTAAAATTAAATGAAAGAAAAATGCAACCCCAAACTGCAGTAGAATAATTTTACTATAAAAGCCTCATTACTTTCTACAAAATAATTTTGTTCCTCATAGATAACTCTAACAGGAGACTTCTTTTTTGGGGAATAGCTTTTAACAAATAATTTCTTTCATGTTCCCACAGGTCACAGAAATGAGTCAGCATAACATTTCTAATTTTGGTGTATAAATTCATTATTTGGCTAAATTCTGTGCTTTTCTATATTGTGTTCTATATGAGGATCAGTATTAGGGCATTTTTTGTTTTATAATATTATAGTTTTTAATATAATTAGCTATTTAAAAAATAACTAAGTTAGTTTTGAATTCTTCCACTTAGGTCCTTGGGTCCTTTTGCCACATAAAGAGCTTGCTGCCTATGGTGTTGATGATGGTGATTTCAGAGATGCCAATTATTGAATGTTTATCACATCTAGGCTCCATACAGACACTCTGGCATGCCCCATTCTCATGTACTTCTCTTTGCACCACATGGTGTAGCAGTTCTTTTAGTTTCATTTTATAGATAAGAGCATTGACGCTCTGAGAAGTTGTTCATGGTTAAATGGCCAACAAATGGCAGAGGAAGGATTCAAACCGAGTTAAGTTTAAGTGACATTCTAGTGCACTGAAGCCCACAGAATCTGTAGCAAGACCACCTGGGTGCAAGTGCCAGCTCTGGCACTTACTAGCTAGCTGATTATGCTTCTGTGGGTTGCTAATATGTGTCTCACTTTCTTGCTGTGTAAAAGGAGGATAAAAGCAGTGATCTACCTCATTACATTTTCATGTAATAACTTAGATATCTACTACCCAGTGTTGCTAAAGTTTAAACAATAGACATATGATCACATTAGGAGTTGACAGAGTGAATTGGTATTAAATTTTGGAACAGAAAGAATTTAGGAGAGACAAAGAGAATGGGGGTGTCCCAAGAAAACCTTGCAACACTTTTTCCCTCCTACGATTCTGTTAAAATAATGTTCTTCTTTTGACTTTATAGGCAATAGCATGTGTGCATTCTCCTTCTTCTTGGACTCTATGGAAATGCCACATAATATCACAGAATTTTTCATGCTGGGACTCTCACAGAATGCAGAGGTACAGCGGGTCCTCTTTGTGTTTTTTTTGATCATCTATGTGGTCACAGTGTGTGGCAACATGCTCACTGTGGTCACTATCACCTCCAGTCCCATGCTGGCTTCCCCCATGTATTATTTCCTGGCCAACTTGTCCTTTATTGACACCTGTTATTCTTCCTCTATGGCTCCTAAACTCATTGCTGACTCCTTGTGTGAGGGGAGAGCCATCTCTTTTGAAGGCTGCTTGGCTCAGCTCTTTGGAGCCCATTTTCTGGGAGGTGTTGAGATCATTCTGCTCACGGTCATGGCCTATGACCGCTACGTGGCCATCTGCAAGCCTCTGCACTACACGACCATCATGACCAGGCATCTCTGTGCCCTGCTGGTGGGGGTGGCTTGGTTAGGAGGCTTCCTGCATTCCCTGGTCCAGCTCCTCCTGGTCCTTCAGCTGCCCTTCTGTGGGCCTAATGTGATCAATCACTTTGTCTGTGACTTGTACCCCTTGCTGGAACTCGCCTGCACCAACACATATGTCATCGGCGTGCTGGTGGTCGCCAACAGTGGTGTGATCTGCCTGTTGAACTTCCTCATGCTGGCTGCCTCCTATGCTGTCATCCTGCGTTCCTTGAGGTACCATGGTACGGAGGCTAGACGTAAAGCCCTGTCCACCTGTGGGGCTCACTTCACTGTTGTTGCCCTGTTCTTTGTGCCTTGTATATTTATTTATATGCGGCCATCTTCTACTTTGTCCATAGACAAAATAGTGTCAGTTTTTTATGGTATTTTGACACCTATGTTGAATCCACTCATTTATACCTTGAGAAATGAAGAGGTAAAAAATGCCATGCATGAAAAGATCTATGAAAAAATGAGCATTGTGGATACTGGTATCGTAAGGGAAAAAACACCTGTCATTCCGTCAGTAAGAATTCATATTGTTATGATGATAGCTGAGAGAACTATCAGAAAATTTCAAAATAAAACTGATTTGAACATTTCAAATTATGTCTAATCTACCCATGTCCTATGTTACTTAACCAATCAGATTAGTATACACAACTTCAGTTTCTTCTTAACAGTTTACACTAAATTGCAGGAACATGGAAACTCCATCTCTCTCTTCCCTTGGGCCATTGTCATGAGATGGAGCCTTCATGCATGCCAGGTAAATAAAGAAGGGTTAATCCTCCTATAGAAAAGTTACTAACCTGGTCCTCCATCTTTGCACATTGAAAATATTGAGCAGAGAAATTACTGATGGTTTCACCTCTACCTGATTCTCAAGATCACATCACAATTTTTTAGATACATGTAAATTGTGAGGTACTTACTGAACGATCATAGCCGTAATGTGATCATATAACATTTAAAAGTATTCTAGGAAGTGTCCATAAGCTTCACAAATGGCCAGGGAGTCATAAAGGTCAAGACTGCTTTTATCTGGCATGTGCCCAGACAGAGGCAGCTACACCGCTGGGGGTCCTGGACAGAAGACCACAAGGCGCAGAGCAGTGACCAACTCCCTGGAGAACACTGGATGGGGCTGCCAGTCTACAGTTGCACCTTGAGATAAAAATGTCCTTACTACAATAATCTACACTTTCCTCTCCATCTGCCATGTGGATACTTAGATTGTTGTCCAAATCTTTCACGCCATTAATAGTTTTGAATCACAACCGTGATAACCATAGTTGGAATGTCTTTTCTCTCTGATGGTCATGTTTTTTTCCCTTGGGCACTGAGGGAAGAGGGAAAGCACGGCTTTCTGAGGCATCAATGGTGCAGTCCTCTGGAGGGACAAGTTGTTTGGTGGACAATATGTCGGAGAGAATCTGTAGCTTGGGCTCTGTAATACAGCAAATACAATGAGGAATTATTGAGCCCAAGTCATGGAAGTGCACAGAATAGATTTACACAAAATTATCATAAATTCTGCAACAAATATATAAATATTATGTACCACATTGTCTAAACATTATGTGATCACACATGCAGAAATGATTGACTTGGTACATCAGTTTATAAATAGGAATCTTATATTATCCTTATAAAAAGTTGACATGGTTTTCTTTTTAAAATGAAGAAAATGTATTCACAGAGGCTGATTTACTTAGCCAAGGTTGAGCTAGAATTAAATCCACACTTTCTGCTAAAGTATGATCTGCCAAAATGCACAATGCTTTACTATCTGCTGATCTTTCTCTGCATGTTGTCTTTTGTTTTCTGCATGTAAGCTTCCGGTTATCAATGTTCTTATTGTCAGTCTCTGATATGCACTTGCCCAGATTTAAAGTCCAGAGTCACTGTCCAGTATAACATCCAGGAGGCTTTTGATTTTTCTCCTAATCCATATGTTAAAATGCTTGCTCCCGCTCACTATGTTACAGTGGAGAGACATTACTTCCATGTTCTATGTCTTCTTAAAATAACTGAATTTTATTGAGTCTCTAGTCAGCTGTCCCAGGTATTCTGCTTGAGGGCTGCATTTTATTGATACTACAGTGAAAGGAATTTTTACTTAAACTTTCATGCAGGAAGAAAAATATAGACAAAAAGTAAAAAAAACCACATTAGGTTTAGTAATAGCATTTCCTTGGCAATACTTTTGTGGTATTTGTTCCTAGTTTCAGCAGCCTCATAATTTCCCTGTTTCACATCTAATGCCAGTAGCTTACACATTCCCCTACAATATTTATGTTCGATGGTATGAAGATTTTCTTCATATGTATGATAAAGATGGCATTTATCATTATTTGTTGTCATAGAAAGTTTTAATGACATGATATGGAATTAAAAAATCAGGTTATGAAAAATCATGTGGTCCTGTGATGTAAAATTATATAATCTGCCTGTACAGGTCTGGATAGGGATGTGTTTTGTAAGGAGGCTTATAAGGGCAACCAAAAGTAACTTAATGGTATGAATCTGTTTTACTTTGAACTTTACATTGATTTTGTTTTTAAAGTACAATAAGCATACATGATTTCCCCAAACAACAGAAAATCATTAAAAAACAGAATATACAAAAACTCATAACTAAACTCAAGCTGGTTCCTTGACAAAAAACAACATCCCAGATGAGGTTCTAGATTCTGGGACATCACACTGAATACAATCACACTCAAATCCTATCTTCTGAAAAGGACCAGTTCCCTGGAAAGCCAAAGTAAGAAAACTTAAAAATATAATTGGTTTTCCTCTTAATAGACCAATGGAGAAAAAACCATATAATTATCTCAGCATAAGTGCTAAATTATTTTTTTCCAGCTCTTAAATATATCCTATCACTGATTACAATCTTTTTAGGACCTGGAGATGATTAGAAATAAGAACCTCTGGCAAACAAACGTTAGAGGGGCTTTTATTACTATAGTATCTTCCACCCAATGAGAGTAAGTAATGAAGTAAGTAAGTAAGGAAGGAAGGAAGGAAGGAAGGAAATAAATAAATAAATAAATAAATAAATAAATAAATAAATAAATAGTATTTGATTGGAATTGGGGAAAGGGATTTTTGAAGATAAGTGAGTAGGTATTTAAATGGTCCTTGAGGGTAACTGGGAAAATGTATTGATTTATAGAAACAGAGTAGGTTTGCTGACAATGTTAATGAGGCCATTCAAAAGTGATAATTTGAATTTTAGTGATAAAATTATCCTTTTATGTGACGCTTTTCTAGAAGCATTCACTAAACAGGCAGGGAAGGAGCTTAGTGTATTCAATTTTCAGGTCCTGGGAATAGCTGAGTCAATGTACCAAGAAGGCCAAGAGTGCTAGAAAGGCAAATGGTTACATAGTTTATGGAGGAAAATTTGCTACCTCCATCAATAAGTATTAAATATGTGTATATCTGTCAGCATTAATGTGTAAAATGACCCAGCATTCCATTTTATTTGATTCCATTTATTTGGAAGACTACTACTCGATTTAAATAATTTCTTTCTACGCTGACCAACTGCTAGTTTGCCTCATTCACTATGGTATTCTTTGACACTTAGAAAGGTGGTATCTTTTATTAGGTATGGTCTCAAAAAATCCTTATTGAATGTATAAAATTGTGGAAGTACAATTCTGAATTCATGTCCATTTCGATCTTTGGTGCACTACACAGCAGAGGCATGGATAAAAGGACAGGCCATCCTCTTCTCTTGCATTAAAGCGGGAGATAAAGAACCTTTGTCCTAAAACATCAGAAGAATGGTCCAATAAATGCCGTTGATCCTTCCTGATGTTGTTTTCAGTCGGCAGTTTCCTCTAAACACACCCCCCAGTTTGAGTCCCTGAAATATCCCGACTCTCACTTTTCTCTTGATGATTGATAGTTTCTCTCCTCAATATACTAAAGGACACTGGGCACTTCTAAGAGAGAGGCACAGGAGTCCCTTCCTTGTGAGACAAAACAGTATTCAGGGGATTCATAAATTATGTGACCAGCCTAGTTCTGATCTGTGAAGGAGCACAAGCTCCAGCACTGCTTCCGCAAGTGATCTGTGAGAGAGAATTAGTCTCCCTTGGAAAGGCAGAACACCATGGGCACGCGTACAGTCCCCTGTGCATCATTCCCAACCCCCATAATAAAAGGCCCTGTCTAGTGGAAGGAGAAAGCTTTTCTCTGAGAACTGTGCTGGTGAATATCCTTAGCAGAAAACGGCTAGCAAGTCCTCCTCCATCAAAGAAGGCAGATAATGGAAGGTTATGTTGCATTTGGAAAGGAACAGGCCCATATGGGAAAGACAGTGTGAAGACACCTGTTAGTTATCTGCTTTCAGAGATCCTCAGGGGGTCAGTAGGGCATTCTGGCACCACAGATTTCTATATGATGAAATTTTCCCCCTCTGGATTAATAACTTCCCTACTCATGAGCCTCCACTCAGATGGATGTGGAAGTGCAGGGAAAGTGGAGTCATGTACTTCAGTGGGATGTGTATGTGGGAGTGTCACACCGAGCAGGGTCTGGCCCTTGCACATCCATACCACCTTGTCACACCTTTTCCAGTTGCCAGTATTTTAACAAGTGGCATGCAACTGGTCATTTCACTTACCTCCCTGCTGCTGTATTAGCATTCTTGCCGTGTGGGTAGGCAGCAATCTGGTTCTGCTTTCTTTCACTCATAATGCCTTTTTAAGGCCTTTGACCTATATTCAGAAAAATGAGTAACCAGTGGAGAGTGTTTATACTTAAATACCGAGGCTAGTGGAAAGTGTTATTCTCAATAAGTTGAAAGTATCCTGGCAGGTATTTTAAACTTTATGTTGAAGCTGTGGTCTTTATGTTGAAGGAGCATCTATAGTTGTGACCTTTAATATTCCACCACTTAATTTGCCCCATTATTTCTTTTCCTATGGTAAATGAGTAACCAAGAACTGCCACTTATTGGTACATATCTTTCTATTACTACTAACTACATAGTTGTTTTTCAAGACATGTTATACTAAACTATTTATTAAGATATAGATAGTTTTTGTGTGGAGATCCTGGTGGTCGCAGTGGTGTGGCGCCTGCCTTTGGCCCAGGGCGCGATCTGGAGAACCCGGGATCCGAAACCCACGATCGGCTTCCCGGAGCATGGAGCCGCTTCTCCCACGGCCTGTGTCTCTCTTCTCTCTCTCTCTCTCTCTCTCTCTCTCTCTCTCTCTCTGTGACTATCATAAATAAATTAAAAAATATATATAAGATCGTTTTTGAATGAATAAATACTTTTTTTTTTATGGAAAAAATACTTTTGTTAAAAAAAAAGGAAAGGACAGGCAGATGTGCTGCACAACGTGGTCAAGCTGCACCTCTGCATGGTATCTTTCCATGTGACCTTGGACCAGTGCATCTAATATCTCTAAATCTGAGATCCACCATCTTTAAAAATAGTCAATTGGAATCCCTGATTGTAAATGCACAGAGTTCTTAAGCAGATAAATGGGAAATGGAAATGACAGAACAAATTCCCACTGCTTGGTAAATAAATGACCATCTTTTGGTTTTCTCCACCTGTGCTATCTAAGAAACCTTCAGCACGATGAGTTTAGGGTAATCAGTAGCACCTTCCCAGTCTATGCGTTATCCCAGTGGATAAAACAATTCTAATTCTCATCCAGGAGTTTAATCACATGAAACAGTGAAATTTGGGATATGCTTGGCGCTGGTCTGGATAATCCTTTTAAGAACTCTTCCAGATCCACCTGTCCATGTGTTAGGGTGGTAAAAACAAAGCCCACCACAACACCTGAGACCTGTTGTCCTCAGATCCAGTGGTCAATGTAAGTTTTCTATAGTCAGCTTTTTAAAATTAAATGAAAGAAAATGAAAAACAACCCAAACAGCAGTAGAATAATTATTACAATAAAAGCCTCATTACTTTCTCAAAATAAATTGTTCCTCATAAGATAAACACTAACAGGAGACATCTTTTTGGGGAATGAGCTTTTTAACAAATAATTTCTTCCTGATCCCACATGTCACAGAAATGAGTCAGCATAACATTTCTAATTTTGGTGTATAAATTCATTATTTGGCTAAAATTCTGTGCTTTTTATCTATATTGTTGGTTTCTTTATGAGGATCAGTAAATAGCATTTTTTTGTTTTATATATTAAATAGTTTTTAATATAATTAGCTATTTAAAAATAACTAAGTTAGTTTTGAATTCCTTCCACTTAGGTCCTTGGGTCCTTTTGCCACATCAAGAGCTGCAGCCTATGGTGTTGATGATGGTGATTTCAGAGAAGCCACTTATAGAATGTTTTATCACATCTAGGCTCCATACAGACACTCTGGCATTGCCCCATTCTCAATGTACTTCTCTTTGCACCACTTGTGTGTAGCATGTCTTTTAGTTCAATTTATAGATAGATCCTTGAAACGCTCTGAGAAGTTGTTCATGGTTAAATGGCCAACAAATGGCAGTCACGGAATTTTTCATGCTGGGACTCTCACAAAACTCCGAGGTGCAGAGAGTTTTATTTGTGTTCTTTTTGATTATCTACCTTGTCTCTGTTGGAGGCAACCTACTTATCATGATCACCATTATCTTCAGTCCCACCCTGGGCTCCCCTATGTACTTTTTCCTCTCATGCTTGTCATTCATTGATACTTGCTATTCCTCGTGTATGACCCCCAAACTCATCGCTGACTCCTTGTATGAGGGGAGGGCCATCTCTTTTGAAGGCAGCCTGGTTCAATTCTTTGTTGCCCATTTATTGGGAGGAACGGAAATCATTCTGCTCACGGTCAGGGCCTATGACCGCTACGTGGCCATCTGCAAGCCCCTGCACTACACGACCATCATGACCAGGCATCTCTGTGCCCTGCTAGTGGGGGTGGCTTGGTTGGGAGGCTTCCTGCATTCCCTGGTCCAGCTCCTCCTGGTCCTTCAGCTGCCCTTCTGTGGGCCTAATGTGATCAATCACTTTGTCTGTGACTTGTACCCCTTGCTGGAACTTGCATGTACCAACACGTATGTCATCGTCGTGCTGGTGGTCGCCAACAGTGGTGTGATCTGCCTGTTGAACTTCCTCATGCTGTCATCCTGCATTCCTTAAGTTGCCGTGGTGCGGAGGCGAGACATAAAGCCCTGTCCACCTGTTGGGCCCACTTCAATGTTGTTGCCCTGTTTGTGCCTTGTATATTTATTTTTATGCGGCCATCGTCTACTTTGTCCATAGACAAAATAGTGGCTGTGCTTTACTGTATTTTGACAACCATGTTCAACCCCCTGACTTATACACTGAGAAATGCAGAGGTGAAAAATGCCATGAAAAATCTATGGAAAAAATGAGCAATTGTGGATACTGGTATAGTAAGGGAAAAAAAACCCCTGTCATTCTCAGTAAGAATTCATATTGTTATGATGAGAGCTGAGAGACTATCAGAAAATTTCAAAATAAAACTGATTTGAACATTTCAAATTATGTCTAATCTACCCATGTCCTATGTTACTGACCAATCAGATTAGTATACACAACTTCAGTTTCTTCTTAACAGTTTACACTAAATTGCAGGACATGGAAACTCCATCTCTCTCTCCCTTGCCTTTGTCTGAGATGGAGCCTTCATCAGCCTGGGGAAATAATGATGGGTTAATCCCCTATAGAAATGTTACTAACCTGGTCCTCCAACTTTGCACATTGAAATATTGAGCAGAGAAATTACTGATGGTTCACCTCTACCTGATTCTGTCTACAATTTTTTTTGAAATTGTACTGAACTGTAGCTTAATGTGATCTTATTACATTTAAAAGTATTCTAGGAAGTGTCCATAAGCTTCACAAGATTGCCAGGAGTCAAAAAGGTCAAGACTGCTTTTATCTGGCATGTGCCAGACAGAGGCTGCTACACCGCTGGGTCCTGGACAGAAGACCACAAGGCGCAGAGCAGTGACCAACTCTGGAGAACACTGGATGGGGCTGACCAGTCTTCAGTTGCCCTGAGATAGAAATTGTCCTTACTACATAATCTACACTTTCTCTCCATCTGCCATGTGGATTCTTAGATGGTGGTCCAAATCTTTCACGCCATTAATAGTTTTGTAATCACAACCTGGATACCAATAGTTGGATGTCTTTTCTCTGAGGGTCATTGTTTTTTCCTTTGGCTCTGAGGGAAGAGGGAAGGCAGCGGCTTTCTGAGCATCAATGCTGTCTCTGGAGGGACAAGTTGGTTTGGGGACAATAATGTCGGAGAGAATCTGTAGCTTGGGGCTCTGAGAATACAGCAAATACAATGAGGAATTATTGAGCCCAAGTCATGGAAGTGCACAGAATAGATTTACACTAAAATTAACATAAATTCTGCAACAAATATATAAATATTATGTACCACATTGTCTAAACATTATGTGATCACACATGCAGAAATGATTGACTTGGTACATCAGTTTATAAATAGGATCTTATATTATCCTTATAAAAAGTTGACATGGTTTTCTTTTTAAAATGAAGAAAATGTATTCACAGAGGCTGATTTACTTAGCCAAGGTTGAGCTAGAATTTAAATCCACATCTTTCTGCCTTAAGTATGATCTTGCCAAAATGCACAATGCTTTACTATCTGCTGATCTTTCTCTGCATGTTTCATTTTGTTTCCTGCTTGTAAGCTTCCGGTTATCAATGTTCTTATTGTCAGTCTCTGATATGCACTTGCCCAGATTTAAAGTCCAGAGTCACTGTCCAGTATAACATCCAGGAGGCTTTTGATTTTTCTCTAATCCATATGTTAAAATGCTTGCTCCCGCTCACTTGTTACTGTGGAGAGACTTTACTTTCCATGTCTATGTCTTCTTATAACTTGAATTTATTGAGTTCTCTAGTCAGCTGTCCCAGGTATTCTGCTTGAGGGCTGCATTTTATTGATACTACAGTGAAAGGAATTTTTACTTAAACTTTCATGGCAGGAAGAAAAATATAGACAAAAAGTAAAAAAAACCTCATTAGGTTTAGTAATAGCATTTCCTGTGCAATACTTTTGGGTATTTTTCCTAGTTTCAGCAGCTCATAATTTCCCTGTTTCACATCTAATGCCAGTAGCTTACACATTCCCCTACAATTTTATGTTCGATGGTATGAAGATTTTCTTCATATGTATGATAAAGATGGCATTTATCATTATTTGTTGTCATAGAAAGTGTTTATGACATGATATGGAATTAAAAAATCAGGTTATGAAAAATCATGTGGTCTGGTGATGTAAAATTTTATAATCTGCTTGTCAGGTCTGGATAGGGATGTGTGTTTGTAAGGAGGCTTATAAGGGCAACAGTACTTTATGGTATGATTCTGTTTTACTTTGAACTTTTACATGTGTTTGTTTTTAATGTACAATAAGCATACATGATTTCCCCAAACAACAGAACATTAAAAACAGAATATACTAAAACTCATAAATAAACTCAAGCTGGTTCCTTGACAAAAAACAACATCCCAGATGAGGTTCTAGATTCTGGGACATCACACTGAATACAATCACACTCAAATCCTATCTTCTGAAAAGGACCTAGTCCCTGGAAAGCCATAGTAGAACGTTTATTAATATAATGGGTTTTCCTCTTAATAGACCAATGGAGAAAAACCATATAATTATCTCAGCATATAGTGCTAAATTATTTTTTTCAGCTCGTAAATATATCCTATCACTGATTACAATTCTTTTAGGGTCCTGGAGATGATTTAAAATAAGAACGCTCTGGCAAACAACGTTTGAGGGGCTTTTATTAGCTATTGTATCTCCCACCCAATGAGAGTAAGTAATGAAGTAAGTAAGTAAGGAAGGAAGGAAGGAAGGAAGGAAATAAATAAATAAATAAATAAATAAATAAATAAATAAATAGTAGTGATTGGAAGTTGGGGAAGGGAATTTTGAAGAAAGTGAAGGTTTTAAATGGTCCTTGAGGGTAACTGGGAAAATGTTTTGATTGTAGAAACAGAGTAGGTTTGCTGGACAATGTTAATGAGCCTTTCAAAAGTGATAATTTGAATTTTAGTGGATTAAATTATCCCTATTTTGTGACTCTTTCTAGAAGCTTTCACTAAACAGGCTGGGAGGAGGCTTAGTGTATTCATTCAGTCCTGGGGAATAGCTGAGCATGTACCAAGAAGGCAAGAGTGCTAGAAAGGCAAATGGTTACATAGTTTATGGAGGAAAATTTGCTACCTCCATCAATAAGTATTAAATATGTGTATATCTGTCAGCATTTAAAATGTGTAAAATGAACCCAGCATTCCATTTTATTTGATTCCATTTATTTGGAGACTACTACTCGATTTAGAATAATTCTACGCTGCCAACGGCTATGTTTGCCTCATTCACTATGGTATTCCTGACACTTAGAAAGGTGGTATCTTTTATTAGGTATGGTCTCAAAAAATCCTTATTGAATGTTTAAAATTGTGGAAGTACAATTCTGATTCATGTCATTTCGATCTTTTGGTGCACTACACAGCAGAGGCATGGATAAAGGACAGCCATCCTCTTCTCTCTGCTTTAAGCGGGGAGATGAAAGACCTGTGCCTAAAACACAGAAGATGTCCAATAAATGCCGTTGATCCTTCCTGATGTTGTTTTTCAGTCGGCAGTTTCTCTAAAAACACCCCCCAGTTTGAGTCCCTGAAATATCCCGACTCTCCTTTTCTCTTGATGATTGATAGTTTCTCTCTCAAGACACTAGAAGGACACTGGGCACTTCTAAGAGAGAGGCACAGGAGTCCCTTCCTTGTGAGACCAAAACAGTATTCAGGGGATTCATTAAATGATGGTGCCAGCCTTGTTCTGATCTGTGAAGGAGGCACAAGCTCCAGCACTGCTTCCGCAAGTGATCCTGTGAGAGAGAATTAGTCTCCCTTGGAAAGGCAGAAGCACATGGCACTGACAGTCCCTGTGCTATCATTCCCAACTCCCTTATAAAAGCCCTGTCTAGTGGAAGGAGAAAGCTTTTCTCTGAGACTGTGCTGGTGAATATCCTTAGCAGAAAACGGAGCTAGCAAGTCAGCTCCTCCTTCAAGAGAAGGCAGATAATGGAAGGTTATGGTTGCATTGGAAAGGGAACAGGCCCATATGGGAAAGACAGTGTGAAGACTCCTGGTAGTTATCCTGCTTTTACAGAGATCCTCAGGGGGTCAGTAGGGCATTCTGCACTCACAGGATTTCTAGAAATTTTCCCCTCTGGATTATAACTTCCCTTCTCAGTGAGCCTCACTCCAGATTGGTGTGGATGGGGCAGGGAAAGTGGAGTCAGGTACTCAGTGGGATGTGTATGTGGGAGTGTCACACCGAGGCAGGGTCTGTGCCTTGCACATCCATACCACTCTTGTCTCTCTTTTCCTGGTTGCAGTATTTTGAACATGTGGCATGCAACTGTGTCATTTCACTTACCTCCCTGCTGCTGTTTAGCATTCTTGCCGTGTGGGTTGGAAGCATATCTGGTTCTGCTTTCTTTCACTCATAATGCCTTTTTAAGGCCTTTGACCTATATTCAGAAAAATGAGTAACAGTGGAGAGTGTTATACTTAAATACCGAGGCTAGTGGAAAGTGTTATTCTCAATAAGTTGAAAGTATCCTGGCAGGTATTTTAACTTTATGTTGAAGCTGTGCGTCTTTATGTTGAAGGAGCATCTATAGTTGTGGACCTTAATATTCCTCCACTTATATTTGCCCATTTTTCTTCCTATGGTAAATGAGGTAACCAAGAACTGGCCACTTATTGTACCATATCTTTCTATTACTACTAACTACATAGTTGTTTTTCAAGACATGTTATACTAAACTATTTTTTAAGATATAGATAGTTTTGTGGGGAGTCCTGGGTGGCGCAGTGGTGTGGCGCCTGCCTTTGGCCCAGGGCGCGATCCTGGAGACCCGGGATCGAAACCCACGTCGGGCTCCCGGTGCATGGAGCCTGCTTCTCCCTCGGCCTGTGTCTCTCTTCTCTCTCTCTCTCTCTCTCTCTCTCTCTCTCTCTCTCTCTGTGACTATCATAAATAAATTAAAAAAAAAGATATAGATAGTTTTGAAGGAATAAATACTTTTTTTTTTGGAATAAATACTTTTGAGTTAAAAAAAAAAGGAAAGGGGACAGGCTGATGTGCTGCACAACGTGGGTTCAAGCTGCACCTCTGGCATGGATCTTCCATGTGACCTTGGACCAGTGCATCTAATATCTCTAAATCTGAGATCCACCATCTTTAAAATAGTCAATTGGAATCCCTGATTGTAAATGCCACCAGATTCTTAAGCAGATAAAGGGGAAATGGATGACAGAACAAATTCCCAGCTGCTTGTAAATAAATGACCATCTTTTGGGTTCTCACCTTGTGCTAGTCTAAGAAACCTTCAGCTCAGATGAGTTTTGGTAATCAGTAGCACCTTCCCAGTCTATGCGTTATCCCAGTGGATAAAACAATTCTAATCTCATCCAGGAGTTTAATCACATGAAACAGTGAAATTTGGGATATGCTTGGCGCTGGTCTGGATAATCCTTTAAGAACTCTTCCAGATCCACCTGTCCATGTGTTAGGGTGTAAAAACAAAGCACAACACAACACCTGGAGACCTGTTGTCCTCAGATCCAGTCAATGTAAGTTTTCTATAGTCTGCTTTTAAAATTAAATGAAAGAAAAATGCAACCCCAAACTGCAGTAGAATAATTTTACTATAAAAGCCTCATTACTTTCTACAAAATAATTTTGTTCCTCATAGATAACTCTAACAGGAGACTTCTTTTTTGGGGAATAGCTTTTAACAAATAATTTCTTTCATGTTCCCACAGGTCACAGAAATGAGTCAGCATAACATTTCTAATTTTGGTGTATAAATTCATTATTTGGCTAAATTCTGTGCTTTTCTATATTGTGTTCTATATGAGGATCAGTATTAGGGCATTTTTTGTTTTATAATATTATAGTTTTTAATATAATTAGCTATTTAAAAAATAACTAAGTTAGTTTTGAATTCTTCCACTTAGGTCCTTGGGTCCTTTTGCCACATAAAGAGCTTGCTGCCTATGGTGTTGATGATGGTGATTTCAGAGATGCCAATTATTGAATGTTTATCACATCTAGGCTCCATACAGACACTCTGGCATGCCCCATTCTCATGTACTTCTCTTTGCACCACATGGTGTAGCAGTTCTTTTAGTTTCATTTTATAGATAAGAGCATTGACGCTCTGAGAAGTTGTTCATGGTTAAATGGCCAACAAATGGCAGAGGAAGGATTCAAACCGAGTTAAGTTTAAGTGACATTCTAGTGCACTGAAGCCCACAGAATCTGTAGCAAGACCACCTGGGTGCAAGTGCCAGCTCTGGCACTTACTAGCTAGCTGATTATGCTTCTGTGGGTTGCTAATATGTGTCTCACTTTCTTGCTGTGTAAAAGGAGGATAAAAGCAGTGATCTACCTCATTACATTTTCATGTAATAACTTAGATATCTACTACCCAGTGTTGCTAAAGTTTAAACAATAGATATATGATCACATTTAGGAGTTGACAGAGTGAATTGGTATTAAATTTTGGAACAGAAAGAATTTAGGAGAGACAAAGAGAATGGGGGTGTCCCAAGAAAACCTTGCAACACTTTTTCCCTCCTACGATTCTGTTAAAATAATGTTCTTCTTTTGACTTTATAGGCAATAGCATGTGT
Organism: Vulpes lagopus; assembly: GCF_018345385.1. Taxonomy (NCBI): domain Eukaryota; kingdom Metazoa; phylum Chordata; class Mammalia; order Carnivora; family Canidae; genus Vulpes; species Vulpes lagopus. The sequence goes on along the minus strand of NC_054834.1, from coordinate 65,012,677 downwards.
GCATTCTCCTTCTTCTTGGACTCTATGGAAATGCCACATAATATCACAGAATTTTTCATGCTGGGACTCTCACAGAATGCAGAGGTACAGCGGGTCCTCTTTGTGTTTTTTTTGATCATCTATGTGGTCACAGTGTGTGGCAACATGCTCACTGTGGTCACTATCACCTCCAGTCCCATGCTGGCTTCCCCCATGTATTATTTCCTGGCCAACTTGTCCTTTATTGACACCTGTTATTCTTCCTCTATGGCTCCTAAACTCATTGCTGACTCCTTGTGTGAGGGGAGAGCCATCTCTTTTGAAGGCTGCTTGGCTCAGCTCTTTGGAGCCCATTTTCTGGGAGGTGTTGAGATCATTCTGCTCACGGTCATGGCCTATGACCGCTACGTGGCCATCTGCAAGCCTCTGCACTACACGACCATCATGACCAGGCATCTCTGTGCCCTGCTGGTGGGGGTGGCTTGGTTAGGAGGCTTCCTGCATTCCCTGGTCCAGCTCCTCCTGGTCCTTCAGCTGCCCTTCTGTGGGCCTAATGTGATCAATCACTTTGTCTGTGACTTGTACCCCTTGCTGGAACTCGCCTGCACCAACACATATGTCATCGGCGTGCTGGTGGTCGCCAACAGTGGTGTGATCTGCCTGTTGAACTTCCTCATGCTGGCTGCCTCCTATGCTGTCATCCTGCGTTCCTTGAGGTACCATGGTACGGAGGCTAGACGTAAAGCCCTGTCCACCTGTGGGGCTCACTTCACTGTTGTTGCCCTGTTCTTTGTGCCTTGTATATTTATTTATATGCGGCCATCTTCTACTTTGTCCATAGACAAAATAGTGTCAGTTTTTTATGGTATTTTGACACCTATGTTGAATCCACTCATTTATACCTTGAGAAATGAAGAGGTAAAAAATGCCATGAGAAAGCTCTTCATTCAGTAAGAAACTGCAGGTGTAATATGAGTGGTAAAGCAGGAAACAAAAATGGGTTTATTTCTGTAAGTGGAACAAACCGAAACTTGTTTATATTATTGAATATCACCTTATTCCATTTTACCTATGTGTCCATCTTCGTAGATTTTTATGGTTTAGTGTTTTTGTATAATTGCATAATTTGATGATAAAACAGCTGTGTGAGATATATAGGGCACAAATGATTATTATGCCTGTTTTAGAAATGAGGAAATTTTTGTCTCCTCATATGATTAATTGATTAATTCAGATTATCTGGCTTTGAAGTGCCTAAGCTAGCACTCAAAATTAGTTTTTTTCTGATCCATCATCCATATCTTTCAATAGCAACCCATGTTGTATCATTCAAGTCTATGTGATAATTGAGCTGTAAAAATGTGAGGCAAAACACAACTTAAGGCACATCACTTCATGCTTAGCTATGTACAGCAGTCTGTGTCCATCTAGGCAGAGATTCTATTCCTTCTCATCACCCTGTATGACATCCCTGGCATAGGTCCTATTCTATAAGACTTTAGCTCTGGAGGCAGATGAACCTGAGTTTCTGTTTTATTTCCTACACTTACCTGTAGCATGACCTTGAATAAGTAACCAAATTACCACCACCACCACCACCACTACTTCTCCTCCTCCACCTCCTCCTTCTTCTGCTTCTTCTCATTTTTTTTGAAGATTTCTTTATTTTAGAGAGCATGTGTGTGTGCATGTGTGGGCAGGGGAAAGGGCAGATGAGAGGGAGATTGAGAGAATCTAAAGCAAGAGTTGGACGCCTAAGGCACTAAGCCACCCAGGTGCCCCTAAGTGACAGAAGTTCTATTGACCTCTGGTGTCTGTCTTTAAAATAAAAATAAATATAATACATATCTAAAGTGTTATTGTGAAAATTAAATTAGGAAATCTGTGTCAAATTCCGAATCCAGGTTCTGGCATATTTACTCACAGCAGGTTTTATTTGATTTGTTCCTCAACCTTTTCCTAACCTTCCATACAGAGGCTGCCTTCTTTCACTTTTCTATCTGTTCTAGGTGTGAAATACATGCTGTGCTTAGAGTAGATTGGCTTAGTTTTTGGGCAAGTGATGCAAAGTGGCATTTCCTTTTATTTTTCTTTAGTCCTTTTTCTTTCTTTCTTTATTTTTTAATAAATTATTTTTTATTGGTGTTCAATTTACCAACATACAGAACAACACCTAGTACTCATCCCGTCATGTGCCCCCCTCAGTGCCCATCACCCATTCCCCCCCCCCGCCCTCCTCCCCTTATACCACCCCTAGTTCGTTTCCCAGAGTTACGAGTCTTTATGTTCTGTCTCCCTTCCTGATATTTCCCACACATTTCTTCTCCCTTCCCTTATATTCCCTTTCACTATTATTTATATTCCCCAAATGAATGAGAACATACACTGTTTGTCCTTCTCCGATTGGCTTACTGCACTCAGCATAATACCCTCCAGTTCCATTCACGTCGAAGCAAATGGTGGGTATTTGTCATTTCTAATGGCTGAGTAATATTCCATAGTCCTTTTTCATATTCCAAGGGATGCCTGTGTTCTGGAATCTGAAATGTATGTCCACATTAGCCCCATTCTTTTCCTGCTTTTAAGAACTCTGATCCACTTGATGGGATGAGCACTGGGTGTTATACTATATGTTGGGAAATTGAATTTAAATTTAAAAAATGTAAAAAAAAAAAGAACTCTGATCCATCCCTTCTCAGATTTCATTCTTTAAGAGTTAGGAGGCTCCTATAATTTATAATAAACTTCTCCTTTGTTTCAAAAATAATCTGTAATTCATCCTGTTGCACCATATCTACTTTTTACACTAAGAAAAAACAAACTAGGAATTAATATGAAAAATAATCTGTCTACTATGAATATTCAACAATTAGTCTCCAAGAACCAATAAATTCAGGAGCTCACCAGAAGTAGTTATTATTTTATTCCCAAATGCTATGTCTAACAAAAATAAACTTTCAAAATTCCTAGGAAAGATCAATACTATCTTTCATTTTGTCACATTCCAATAGTCTAGTTAATAAAACTAGGTGTAATGGAGACCTTCAGTTCTCTACCTATTTGTTTCTATTGTTGGATAATAAAAGTACCATTGAGCCAATTTTCCAATCAACTAAAAAATATGAAGTCACTATGTAGCTTATTAAAAAATACATTTTTCCCCCACAATCGCCACAATGTCCCACAATTTTATCTCAGGAGACTTTCTAGAAAAGCATACTTACTTCTTTGAAATTTGACAAGCACCTTTTAGTAAAGTTAAGATATCAATTAGCATAATGGACTGATCCTAATGCTCCCTTGTGTTTTGTTGCCTGAATCATGGTTAGCAACAGCCCAACTAACTTATGAATGCTCCTTATTTTTGAAAAATTTCAACTTGCTAGAATAAACACATGAGTAAATATCACCAGAAATTTTCTATATGATTTAAAAATTATTACTAATTTTATTTACAAAGGTAGCTGTGTCTCCATTTTGGAGTCTAGGGTAAAACACATTTCTCCCCAAATACACATTTATTTTAAAATTCAGAATCTAGGAAAACAAAGGTGGGCAATCCACACATGTGTGAGCCCACACACACAATTTTGCATGTGCAAATCCATTTATAAGCCATTACCCAGAGATAGTCCCTATCAGTGTTTTGGTAGATAACTGGTTATCCTGGTTGCCTTTTGCTTCTCTCCTCCTCCCTCACCTCCTCCCTTTTCTTGTCCCACCACTCCTCCCTCGATTTGTTCTATAAACTTGGTTAAGGCTCTGCTATCCTGAAAGGTCCTCTCTGGGGCTAACTGATTTCTCTGTTCAGCTTACAAGCCATCTTAAACTTTTCTGATCATAGGTTTCCTTGTCCAAAAATGGGTATTTTAATTCTTAGTATACACCCTTGTGAAAGGTGAATGTGCATGAAGAGCACAGCACCTGATAGGTTGATGGCATCTAATGTTGGTGCACTTCCATGCCAGTGGGCAACAGAGGAAGAAAGGCTAAAAATAGTTTAGCTTCCAAATTTAAAAACTGTTGAAAATAAGCTTGTGGCATAAAAACAGAAGAACTGCATTTGAGAATTTTACTCTAGAGCTTACTGTTATGTGGCTACTGGCAATCTACTTTAAAAAAATAGCTTTACCTCTGTCTTGAACTTTCTTCCCTTAGTGAACTTTTTTCCTCCTTTCTTTTTTAGTGGATGATAGCAGAAGAGCACATATTCATGTCAAAAATATTTGATATTTATCAGGGGAAAGCAGTGCTATATAAGCCACAGGTCACTTCTTTATGTACAAACTATTGCCAACGGAGGAGAAGATAGTTTCAAAATATTTCCCGTTATGTGGGAATCAAAACATTCATGGAGTTACAGATTACTGCCTAGTCACTAACTGGTTCTTTGCAGACTTCTATATTTTCAGCCTGGCCTCTCTGTGAAGGCAAATCCACCTTCAAAATGGTCCAAACAATGAAGACCCAAAGGGTTCCAAGAAGAAAATTCAATTCAAAGATTGAAGAGAAATGTAAAAATTTTAATTTGCTCTTCGGTTGTATTGAGCAGATACAAATGGATTTGATAATGCACGAAGACTTTGGATCAGACAGGCTTAGATTTGAATTGTGATGTAGGAAAATTTTAGCTAATTGATCTTGAGCTATATATATAATTAACCTCTCCAACCCATTGTTTCTTAATTCATGAAATAGGGGAAATCAGGATTGTTGCAGTTATTGGGCCATAGTAAGAACTTATTAACAAAAAAAGTGAATACAAAGCACTTTGCCCCTAGTAAATAAAAACAATTTAAAGAATTTAAAATAAAAAATAAAAATAAGCTATCATGATTTATACTAGCATTGTTTTATTGATGTTCACACCATTCCGTGGGCAGGTTCCCCATTATGTTCAAATAAATGTTTTAAACTGAGGTAAGTTCCACAGTTTGAGAATTCAGTTAAGGAAAGAAATAAGGACATAAATTTACTGCCTCCAAAGCATACAAATGAGAGCGCAGGTTAGGACATAGTTCACAGAAGGTGCTCGAAACATAAGCTGTCATCTTCAGGATCATGAGCATCATCATTCTTATTTTATCATTATCCCATCCCATCTTTTTTGGGAACTACAGGCAGATCATCCAAAAGGATAAGTTTGATATTTTAAACATACTGCTCCATCTACAAGGTGGTCATTCACAGGAAATTCTGGTAAAACATCTATGTTTTGGAATTTATTATTGAAGGGTAATTGACATACAATGTTATGAAGTTTCAGGTGTAAAACATAGTGATCTGACAGATCTGTACATTATTCAGTGATCACCAAGATAAGTGTAGTCACCCATCTGTCACCATACAATATTACAATACTATTGATTATATTCCTTATGCTGTGCTTTTCATCCCCTTGATTGATTTATTTATAACAAAGCTTGCACTTTTTAATCTCCTTTACCTATTTCACTCTTCCCCCCACAACCACCTCTGTCAACTACCACTGGCAACCACCACTTTGCTCTCTTAACTATATGTTTGTTTATTATGGCAAAACATTTATTTTTAAAAGGCCTTCATATGGAATGAGATTTAACCTGATATGAAGTCCTGAGAACATGAGAAATGTTAGCATCATATGATAGTCAAATCCCTGGTTGTGAAATCACCTTCTGAAGACAAGCTTCTGAGCTCTTCCTCAGGAATCACAAGCTCTGTACAGAGATGTGTCTGTTGGTCCCTGGCATTGGTTTCTCCCTTCTCCTTCCAGAGCACCAGAGTGGGATCCATCATTAGTGAGAGCTTTTGAAATAAGTTCTGCTCAAACATCTCACACTTGCTCTATCCAGCTTCCCCATTTGTTACTGTAGCGGTGTTAAGGGCATTTTATCCCAGAATAGGGAGTTGTTGGTGGGCTAGCTTTAGTGTCCAGAGATCTGCTCCCAGGTTCCATTAGCTTCCCTGCTGAGATAACTCTCCTCTATATTGTCCTTACTCATAAGCATGTGACTTATTTTGAAGTGAAGTGGGGCTGGCACAGATGTTTGGTCCTCCTGTGATCATGGTTAGTGAATGACAGTAGCAATGTTCTTGGCCTCCTCTTGTCAGCAACTATAGTTCCTGGCATACGTTCTGTCCTGGTGACATATGTAGGCTGTAACCATGTCTAAGCAATTTCACTAATTTTTAGCTAATTCGTTTTTTCAATCTAAGTCATCTAATTCTTACAACTTAAGAGAGTGGGTAATGCTATTTTAATTTTATAGGTTAAGTCTGTAGAGAGATGAAGCAATTTGCTTACATTCACAAAGCTAATTTATGTAGGAGACAAGATGAGAAAGAAGCCTATTTGATCCAAAGCTCTTAATCTCTAACTTCAAAGCATCTGACTATTTCTGAATCTTTCCTAGAATTTCATTATGTACATGTTATGAATTCTTTTCTGTAATCCAGATCTGTGGTAATTGTTCAGTTTTGTGACACTACTGGTAATTTCCTGCCCCAGCTGTTCAGAGTCTTCCTTTGTCCACATCTAAAACATGACTTTAACATACAGATATTTACTGCCTTAACTCTGCAGACTTGATCAATTGTATTTCTTTTGCATCAGCCAATTCTGCCTCTAATTCTTTCCGTAGACAATTGTATACTACAGCGAATGGTGGTGATGTAATTTTTAAAAGAACATAGCAAGTGTTCTCATGACTGTGACAAGTGATAAGTTTTTTTTATTGTTGTTGTGCAGGAACATCTATAACATCTATCCTTTCAAATTTAGGAATCTAAGAAAAAAACATTTTGGATGAAAGTACTTCTTGAAGACTCCCTGGTGTTCTATATTTTTTTGCATATATAGTTGCCTTTCCTCTTTTAAAATAACATTTAATTCTAGCTGTAGTGCTGGATATAAAGTGTGTTCAATAATATTGCTGCTGATCTGTTTCATACCCACAATCAGGACAGCATTATGACTTTTGTGGCCCTTTGCTCCTTTCGTCCTTATGAATCCTTTTCCTCCATAAAGAATATGAAAAATTATATTTTATGACTGTGTTAGCATAAAGATGACTATACTCCAAGTGGGGTTTAGCTTATATTTATTTTTTCTTCATATTTTAAAAGAAATTAAACCATTTCAAGGGCTCCGAAAGTTATTGCGGGCTCTAGCACTGTGCCTACTGTGCTTTTTAATGGGTACATTGACCCTGCCCATAATATAAGTATTCCTGAAGAATACTGACCCAGATAGGATATTGATTGCCCTACGTTTAACCAACTAATAAAGGGAATAAATATCTAATTATTACTAGATTTTTAATGTAAATACTCTAATCATAAGATTCATTTTTTAAAATATTTATTTATTTATGATAGTCACACACACACAGTTAGAGAGGCAGAGACACAGGCAGAGGGAGAAGCAGGCTCCATGCACTGGGAGCCCGACGTGGGATTCAATCCTGGGTCTCCAGGATCGTGCCCTGGGCCAAAGGCAGGCACCAAACTGCTGCGCCACCCAGGGATCCCATAAGATTCATTTATCACCAGTTTTCATTATTTGTCCCCAGAGTTTCTTCATGACATTTTTTACTTCTGAATTTCTGAGGGTATAGATTAAAGGATTCAACATAGGAGTTACTAGGGTAAAAAACACAGTCACAGCTTTGTCAGCAGGGAAGGAGGTCGTGGGTCTCAGGTACAGGAATGAACAAGGTACAAAGAATAAGATGACAACAGTGACATGAGAAGCACAGGTAGACAGGGCTTTGCGACGCCCTTCAGAGCTATGAGTCCTCAGGGAGCGCAGAATGACAATGTAAGAAGCAACCAGCATAGAAAAAGTGAGCAAACAAAGTGATCCACTGTTGGCAGAAACCAGGGGTCCCAAAGTGTGAGTGTCTGCACACGCTAGCTCCAGGAGAGGTATTAAATCACACATAAAATGGTCGATGACATTGGGGCCACAGAATGGTAACTGGATCATGAACAAAACCTGGATCCCTCCATGAACAAAGCCTAAAATTCCAGCCATTCCTACCAAGAAACCACAGACAGGTCGGCTCATAATGGTCATGTAATGCAATGGCTTACAGATGGCTACATAGCGGTCATAAGCCATGGCAATTAATAAGATGATCTCAGCTCCAGCAAAGAAATGTTCAGCAAAGAGCTGAGTCATGCAGCCATTGAAGGATATGGTGTTCCTCTCAGAGATTAAGTCAAAGATCATTTTAGGTGCTATGGAAGAAGAGTAGAAGCCATCTATAATGGACAAATAGGACAGAAAAAAGTACATGGGAGAACCCAGAGCTGGGCTGATGAAGATGGTGACTGAGATGAGCAGGTTACCTGCCAGTGTGATCAAGTAGGTGATTAAAAATACAGCAAATAAGAATTTCTGCAGTTCTGGATTCTGGGTCAGGCCCAGCAGAACAAATTCTGTTACATTGTTCATCCTTTCCATGGAGTCAGCTTGGGTTATGAGCACATGGTCCATCTGGAAAGATCATAGAATTTCCTTTTTTTTTCAATGATATATTTATTTATATGTATTTTTTTATTGAAGTTTGATTTGCCAACATAAAGCACAACATTCAGTGCTCATCCTGTCAAGTGCCCTCCTCAATGCCCATCACCTGGTGACCCCATCCCCTGCCTGCCTCCCTTTCCACTTCCCCTTGTTCGTTTCCCAGAGTTAGGAGTCTCTCATGTTTTGTCACCATGTCTAGGTTTTCCCACTCACTTTCACTCCTTTCCCCTATAATCCATTCACTATTTCTTATATTCCCTGTATGAGTGAAACCATACAATGACTTTTGACTAGTATTTTTAACTCAACATGAAAATCTTCCATCACTTTTTGGTCCTCATCTCTGGGATTGATGGAATCACACCTTCCATTCACCTCTACTGCTTTGGAGATAGTTGTCAAAAAGAGTCAAAAGGTTAAATTTCTCTTATTCATATACATTGAATAGTGACAATATGTCATAAATGCTAGAATAAAAGCAACGTGTTATTATGAATGTTGACTTATGATTGACTTCCAGACTCTGGCTCTGAAACCTTACAGATGGCTTTCTCTCATTGTTTTTGGGACACATTTCATCAATGGCAATTATTTTGAAATTATATTTGCTCATTGGCATGAATATAGGTATATGACACAACATTCTTTAAAAAGTCAACCGTATAACAGATAGGAAAGTGTCATCCTTACTATGTCTATACAAGCATTGTTCTTTGAGCTGTGATTCCTTTCTGTCAAACGAATGCACATACACACAGAGACAGAGTTGCCAATGGAGTGTTTCCCCTTCAGAATGCCAAGGAACTATATAACAGCTCTCTGAGCTGCATTCATTGGCAGCCCTGGATGTTGTATCTGGCTAAACATGACTATTACATACTCACTCTTCCCACATCTTTAGATGCAGACATGTAAGTGATACAAAGATCCCTGAAAGTCCTCAATATTTCTTCAATGAATTATCTATTATTTATTTATTTATTTATTTATTTATTTATTTATGTATTTATTTTTTATTGGTGTTCAATTTGCCAACATATACAATAACACCCAGTGCTCATCCCATCAAATGCCCCCCTCAGTGCCAGTCACCCAGTCATCCCCATCCCTCGCCCACCTCCCTTTCTACCACCCCTTGTTCGTTTCCCAGAGTTAGGAGTCTCTCATGTTCTGTCTCCCTTTCTGATATTTCCCACTCATTTTTTCTCCTTTCCCATTTATTCCCTTTCACTATTTTTTATATTCCCTAAATGAATGAGACCATATGTTTGTCCTTCTCGGATTGACTTATTTCACTCAGCATAATACCCTTCAGTTCCATCTACATCGAAGCAAATGGTGGGTATTTGTCGTTTCTAATGGCTGAGTAATATTTTCTGTGCAATTGTTCTTTCATCACATATAGAGTAATGCTCTAGAATAGATAAATAATCTTAGTCAATTTTACAAATGGAATTAAATGAGTCATGAAGTTTCCCTGAATTTCCTACTGTTGAGACAGAAGTACTATCTAAGATAAATACGATTTTTTCTTTTGACATAAGTTTAATAAGTTAAGATGAACTTGAAGTTTTAATTGTCAATTGGTGAAAAAATTGAACATATACAAGAATATATTTTTTTGAATGATCTGTGCTTGGATTTTAAATAGTGGGTACATGTTACAAATGATCATGGGATATTTTATTCCTTCTCCCCCTTTATTTCTCCTTCCCCAATCTCTGCCAAAAAACACAACCACGCATTTTTTCCTCAAAACTTTCAGGGCACAGAAGTCAGCATCATGACCTCTCACCTTCAATAAAGATAAGGAAAGATATCTTTTGCTTTCCAGAAAGGTCAGTCTCTAGTTGCTTCTTCTCTATCCATGGCTCCTAAAGGTGGCAAGTATGTGCTTAATCATTATTAATAGATTTAATTCATGAATTCTAACTTCACTGTGGCAACATGAAGTTCACTAAAAGGGGAAACAATTTCAACTTATCACATATAGAAACCTACCCAAGCAATCCACTTCTACATACATGTTAACTACAATGTTGAAAAAGTGACATTAGTGGTTCTCAACAGCATCTAGTGTAGCAGCATTATAGATTACATTTTCTACTTGTATTTTCATGTCATCATGTTCAAATTCATTTTTAGGGAAAATATTACATTCAATTCACAGAACATAGCTATAAATACTATATGGTGAAAATACATGGCTAAATTAAGTTGATCTGCTTATAATTTGAGGGAAAAGGTTTAGTTATTACCAACCTGGATCTAGTTGATTGTGGATTCCACTATTTTTAGACCACACCCAGTTATTTTCTTCTCCTGAGGGCATAGCTCCACAGCTGAAAATACACTCTGTGAACTAACAGGTGGGACACTGAAATTCTGTCTTGGAAAACTCTTCCAGTCTTGGTCATTTTAGTTTATTTTGGTTCCCATTATTAGTCTGAACTTATCCACAAAAATGAGCTTTTTATGTTAGGAAACTTCAATAGCTCTAGGATTTAATTTCTACTCACTTTCCTGGCCTTCTATGAAAGTATAAGCACATCATCAAAATACACATATTTTTCAGATCTCAGAACTATATTTAATCTAAAGTAAAAATAATGGGAACAAAGAAAAATCTTCAAGTCATAAAAAGCTAGTATATGGAACTATAAAATGTATAGGTGCATTGGATCCACTTGATTGAATATTTTTTTTTCAAATCTTGCCAAATTTATATTTCCCAACAAGTTCATGAGCAGTAGGGAGAAAATTCTTTTTATTCCTGCTTTTAAACCACTAAGCTTGGAAGCAGTGTCTCCCATATAAATTTTAAGCTTGTTGGTATATCTATCTATTATCTATCTATCTATCTATCTATCTATCTATCTATCTATCTATCTATCTATCATCTATCATCTATCTATCTAACTGCTCTGCTTCTGTCATTTACTTAAATATCCAGTAATTCTTTCTTCATTGACTTAAGAGAAATACTTAAATAGACTTTCACAAAGTGTGGGATTTGGTAATGCATTGACCTCTCAAGTCCTCAGAGGATTAGTAATTGGTCCTGTTGGAATCTTTGCTGGAAGCATCAGCTATAGTCTTTCATTTTCTCCTACTTGGCACCCAGCAGCATCATTAGGAGGCCAATTTTAGAAATGCAGTTGTGCCTTGGTTAAACAGGTATCTCTGGCTGTAGTTTAGGGTGAGATTTTGGTCAGATAACTTGGAAAGCTTCATGATAGGGCTTTGTTGATCACTTTGACATTGGCGAGCCTGGTACAGGATAGGGGATGGTTTTAGGCATAGGTCAGAGTTCAGAGAATGGATTTCTCTCTGAAAATATGATTGTTCTAACTAATATAGTTGTCCTGAGAATAGAAATGCCAGTTTTTAAGGTTATGTGCCATGTTACCCTGGGAAACTGTGACTTTTAGCGGCTGACAAGGAGACTCAGATGGCAAAATTCTCAGCTACCAAAGATTGGGTAATTTATGAATCATATATCTATCAACTTCCTTTTGGGTGGCGTGTGTCTAGATGGAAGGGTCTCATGATGTGTTCAGGGGAATATAGCTTTTCTCTTTATCTCACACAAAAGAAATTATGGAGATCTACAGTAAAGAGCGATGCTTCCACATGGTAGCCATTGAGAAAAATCATAGCTAAACATTATATATGGACATTCAGAGGTAAAGGATGGAAACACTATAGAAAGGAGGCTCCACTACATCTTTTCTCTCTCCACTTGTGAGGGATTGAAGAGCTGGCTGAAATCCTGCACAGACTCATCTTTAAAAGAACCAACCTTTACCTTTAATGAAACTGATACACTCCTGAATTCCAGAACCAGAATGAGAAACAGTGCCTTCAGCTCTGTCCTCAACAATTAACAATTTTGCTCACTTATGGCTGTCCCTCTCCCTTGTTTTTCTTTTAATTGTGGTAAAATACACATAGTAAATTTTTTCCATTTTAACTATCTTTAAGTGTACAGTTAAGTGGCATTAAGTACATTCACATTGTTGTGCAAACATCTCCAACAACCATCTCTAGAACTTTTTCATTTTTCCACACTAAAAATCCATATCCTTTAAACAATCATTGCTCATTTCTCCCTTCCCCTAGATTCTGGAAAACATTTATTTCTGCTTCTATGAGTGGGACTATTTTAGATATTTCATATTAGTGGAATTATGCACTGTTTTTTCTATCATGGGCTTATTTTACTTAGAATAATGCCTACAAGCTTCATCCATATTGTTACAAAGAGAGAGTTTCCTTCTTTTTAAGGCTGAAAAGTATTCCGTATATCTATATCTATATCATCTATATCTACATCTATATCTATATCTTTATACTATGTTTCTTTTTTTTAAGTCATGCATCTGTTGATGGACATTTAGGTTGTTTCCACAGCTTAGCTATTGTGAATAATGCTGAAGTGAACATAGGAGTGCAAGGAATTCTTTGAGATCCTGATTTCAGTATTTTTGGATTATACCCAGAAGTGGGATTGTTGGATCATATGGTGTTTTTAATTTTTTGAGGAACCTCCATACTGTTTTCCATAGTGACTGTACAAATTTACATTCATACCATCAGTGAACAAGCGTTCCCTTTCTCCACATTCTTACTAATACTATCTCTTGTCTTATCGATAATGGCCATTTTAACAGATGTGAAATGACATATCATTGTGGTTTCGATTTGTATTTCCCTGATAATTAGTAATGTTAAGCACATTTTCATTTACTTGTTAGCTATTTGCATATTTTCTTTGTGCTAATGCCTATTCGAATCTTTTGTCTATTTTTTTTAAAGATTTTATTTTTGTTTTTTCATGAGAGACATGCAGAGACATAGGCAGAGGAAGAAGCAGGCTCCTTGTGGGAAGCCTGATATGGGACTCAATCCCAGGATCCTCGGATCACGACCTGAGCCAAAGGCAGACACTCAACCACGAGCCACCCAGGTGTCCCTCTTTTGCTTATTTTTAAATTGACTATTTTTGCTATTGAGTTGTATGAGTTCTTTGTACATTTTGGATGCTAACCCCATATTAAATATATGTTTGCAAATATTTTTTCCCATTTATAGGTTGTCTTTTCACTCTCTTAATTATTCCTTTGTTGTACAGAAGAATTTTAGTATGATGTAGTCCTGTTTGTCTATTTTTGCTTCTGTTGTCTGTTCTTTTGGTGTCATTTCCATGAAATTGTAGTCCATTCTCATGTGATGAAGATTTTCTGTTATGTTCTCTTCTAAGAGTTTTATAGTTTCAGGCCTTACATTTTAAGTCCATTTTGAGTTGATTTTTTGTGAAGGTATAAGATAAGGGTTCAATTTCGTTCTTTTGCATGTGTATATCCAGTTTTCCCCAGCACAATTTGTTGAAAAAATTATTCTTTTCCCATTGTGTATTCCTGCCACTCTTGTCACACATAGATGACCATATGTATATGCATGGTTTTATTTGTGGGTTCTCTATTTTGTTGCATTGGTCTATATGTCTATCTTTATGCTGGTACATACTGTTTTAATTACTATAGCATTGTAGTATAGTTTGAAATCAGGATGTGTGATGCTTCTAGCTTCTTTCTTTGTTTCTTTCTTTTTTTCTTTCTTTCTTTCTTTCTTTCTTTCTTTCTTTCTTTCTTTCTTTCTTCCTTTTTTTTAGCGTTGTTTTTAAGATTGCTTTGACTATTTGGGGTAATTTGTAGTTCCATATGAATTTAAGGTTTTTTTTTCTTTTTTTAAGATTCATTTATTTTATTTTATCATTTTTTAAATTTATTTTTTATTGATGCTCAATTTGCCAACATATAGAATAACACCCAGTGCTCATCCCATCAAGTGCCCACTTCCGTGCCTGTCACCAGGTAACACCCACCCCTGGCCCACTTCCCCTTCCACCACCCCTAGTTCTTTTCCCAGAGTTAGGAGTTTCTCATGTTCTGTCTCCCTTTCTGATATTTCCCACTCATTTTTTCTCCTTTCCCCTATCATCCTTTTCACTATTTTTTATATTCCCCAAATGAATGAGACCATATAATGTTTGTCCTTCTCCGATTGACTTCTTTCACTCAGCATAATACCCTCCAGTTCCATCCACGTTGAAGCAAATGGTGGGTATTTGTCGTTTCTGTAGGCTGAGTAATATTCCATTGTATACATAGACCACATCGTCTTTATCCATTCAGCTTTTGAATGCTATTTATTTATTTATTTATTTATTTATTTATTTATTTATTTATTTATTTTTGTTGTCTGATTGATGAGGCGAGGACTTCTTGTACTATTGTTGAATAGCAGTGTTGGACATCCCTGTCTTGTTCCTGATCTTAGGGGAAAGGCTCCCAGTGTTTCCCCCTTGAGAATATTTGCTGTGGGCTTTTCGTAGATGGCTTTTAAGATGTTGAGGAATGTTCCCTCTATCCCTACACTCTGAAGAGTTTTGATCAGGAATGGATGCTGTTTTGTCAAATGCTTTCTCTGTATCTGTTGATTATATGGTTCTTGTTTTTTCTCTTGTTGATATGATCACATTAATTATTTTACAAGTGTTGAACCAGGCTTGCATCCCAGGGATAAATCCCACTTGGTCGTGGTGAATAATCTTCTTAATGTATTGTTGGATCCTATTGGCTAGTATCTTGTTGAGAATTTTTGCATCCATGTTCATCAGGGATATTGGTCTATCATTCTCCTTTTCGGTGGGGTCTTTGTATGGTTTTGGAATTAAGGCGATGCTGGACTCATAGAACGAGTTTGGAAGTATTCCATCTCCTTCTATCTTTCCAAACAGCTTTAGTAGAATAGGTAGGGTTTCTTCTTTAAACGTTTGATAAAATTCCCCTGGGAAGCCATCTAGCCCTGGACTTTTGTGTCTTGGGGTTTTTGATGACTGCTTCAATTTCCTACCTGGTTATCATCCTGTTCAGGTTTTCTATTTCTTCCTGTTCCAGTTTTGGTAGTTTGTGGTTTTCCAGAAATGCATCCATTTCTTCTAGATTGCCTAATTTATTGGCATATAGTTGCTCATAATATGTTTTTAAAATTTTTTGTATTACCTTGGTGTTGGTTTTGATCTCTCCTTTCTCACTCATGATTTTATTAATTTGAGTCTTTTCTCTTTTCTTTTTAATAAGGCTGGCTAATGGTTTATCTATCTTATTAATTTTTTCGAGGAACCAACTCCTGTTTTTTTTGATGTGTTTTACAATTCTTCTGGTATCTATTTCACTGAGTTCTGCTCAAATCTTTATTAATTCTCTTCTTCTGCTGGGTGTAGGTTTTATTTGCTGTTCTTTCTCCAGTTCCTTTAGGTGCAAGGTTAGCTTGTGTATTGGAGTTCTTTCCAGTTTTTTCAGGGATGGTTGTATTGCAATGTATTTCCCTCTCAGGACTGCTTTTGCTGCATCCCAAAGATTTTGAATGGTTGTATCTTCATTCTCATTAGTTTCCATGAATCTTTTATATTCTTCTCTATTTTCCTGTTTGACTCTTTCATCATTTAACAGGATGGTCTTTATCCTTCATGCGTTTGAATTTCTTCCAAATTTATTCTTGTGATTGAGTTCTAGTTTGAAAGCATTATGGTCTGAAAATATGCAGGGAACAATCTTTTGGTATCCGTTAAGACCTAATATGTGACCCAGTATGTGGTCTATTCTGGAGAAAGCTCCATGTGCACTTGAGAAGAATATGTATTCAGTTGCTTTTGGATGTAAAGTTCTGTAAATATCTGTGGTATCCATCTGGTCCAGTGCATCATTTAAAGCTCTCATTTTTTTAGAGATGTTGTTCTTAGAAGATCTGTAGTTTGTAGAAAGATACAAGTGCAGTGAAACGCTGGACACCTGCACCCCAATGTTTATAGCAGCATGTCCACAATAGCCAAACTATTGAAGGAGCCTTAATGTCCATAAAAGATGAATGGATAAAGAAGATGTGGTCTATGTATACAATGGAATGTTACTCAGCCATTAGAAATGACAAATACCCACTCTTTGCTTCAACGTGGATCGAACTGGAGGATATTATGCTGAGTGAAGTAAGTGAATCAGAGAATGACAAACTTTATATGGTCTCATTCATTGGGGAATATAAAAAATAATGAAAGGGAATAAAAGGGAAAGGAGAAAAAATGAGTGGGAAATATCAGAGAGGGAGACAGAACATGAAAGACTCTTAACTCTGGGAAAGTAACAAGGGGTGGTGGAAGGGGACATGGACAGGGGGTTGGGGTTATCTGGGTGATGGGCTCTGAGTGGGGCACTTGATGGGATGAGCACTGGGTGTTATGCTATATGTTGGCAAATTGAACTCCAATAAAAAATATATATAATAAAAAATAAAGAAAAAAAGAAGACGTCAGATAGTTTAAACTTCCCCCTTAAGACAATTGAAAAAGAACGAACTAAAAGCAAAACAAACAAATATAAATAAATATTAGAACAGAAGCAAATGAAGTAAAGAAAGGAATAGAGAACAGAAAAATAATCAAACCAAAAGTGGGTTCATTTACAAGATCACCAAAATGACAAACCTTTAGCTAGACTGACTTAAAAAAAAAAAAAAGGATTTCAGACTCAAATAACTAAAATCAGAAATAAAAGCTAGGAAATTATTATCAGCTTTACAAAATTAGAAAATATAAAGACATCCTATGAACAGTTCTATGCCAACAACTTACATAGGTTAGATGAAATGAACAAATTCTTACTAAGGCACAAACTAGGAACTCAAGATAAATGGATAAACTGAATATACTTATAACAAATAGATTGGATTAGTAATAAACCTTGCCACAAGAAAACTCATGCCAAGGTGGTTTCACCTTGAAGTGAATTTTATCATTTAAAGAAGAATTAACACGAGTCCTTCACAAATTCTTCCAAAAAAATAGGAGAGGAGGGAACATATTCAACAAGATCAGTGTTGTCCTAATATGAAAACTAGACAATGCTATCACTAGAACACTATAACCAAGATCTTTTATGTAAGCATACAAAAATCCTCAACAAAACACTACTAAATTGAATCCAATAGTCTATAAAAAGGGTTATATACCAAGGGCAAGTGGGATTGATCCAGGAATGCAAAGTTGGTTCAAGATAGGAAAATCAATCAATGTACTACACCAAATTAAGGGAAGAAAGACATAATGCTCAGTAAGGATAGCTATTACATTTTTCCCAGTCTGCTATCAACTGCCTAGCCATACATTTAAACATAGCAGCTGCTTCAATTCTCACAATAAGTGATTTTAACATTATCCTTTCTTTCAGGCTGTAGAGTATTTGTTTCAGTATGCATTTGCAAGATTGCAGAACATATTTGGCTGTTCTCATCTCCACTGTCCTGAGAATACTATGTGTGAAGAAATTTGAAGAAATCTGTTTGCCTAGGTAAGGTTTCTATTTTCAGGTGGTGAGTGGAACTCTTACACTTCTAAAAAAAAGTAATTGAAAAGGTATACAAATCTTTTTTTTTTTTTTTTTAGATTTCTACATCAGACAAGTTGGACAAGGATTTTTACCTTAATTTGGTCTCCAACTCTAGATCTCACTCTGCCTGAAAATATATTAAGTCTCAAGGTCCTTATGTGCTTGTTTATAGTACATACAGTCAATAGATTGACTTAGTATCTCAACCTCCTCTGGTGACCTCAGCCAGGGAGGATATTTCCTCAGGGATATGTGATCTGAATGAAACTCCAAGTTATTTTTACAGCTTTTAGCATCCTTCATGCTCCATTTTGTAATACTCAAGGGCTTGGAGGAGGAGTGCTTTACAACACAATTTATAGACCAGGAATGTAGGCTGTTAATACATTAACTTAAAGTTCAGGGAGAAGAGCCATTCAGGTGAAGATGTGTTGTTCATAGACAATTCTCCCAAATATCTATTTCTAAAGCAAAATCTTAAAAGAAAACAGCTATAATTAATTCCTGAGAGAGCAAAGCCTTAGATAGAAAGCCTTGATGTTCTCAGTATCATCTCTAAACGTGATGATTCAAGAAGAAACTGTTTTCTTATTTTAAGGGTAGAATAAGAGGGGGGTATTAAGTGATAAAAATATTTTTGTCTTTTGTTTTTCTATAGCCATGGAACTAGGTGCTGAATATCAGAAGATTCTCCTTAGTACCTAAGGACTTTGGATTCCAAATTCAAATTCAATATTTTCTTTTTCTTTGACTTGAATTTCCAAGGCATTGGAGCTTTGAAAATACCATTGTCTAATCAGTGAGGACTTGAGAAATATACATGTACATACCATGAAATTTGTACAACGGTATATAATGGTTATTTCTTTTTCTTAAATACATTGAGCATTCTCCCTAACAATAGAGGCAACCATGGTAAGTTAACTAGAATTGCTGATTTTTAATCCAGTTTCTTATATTTCCATTTTACCTCAAGGGGTTTATAATGAAAATCATTGAAATATGGTTTTCTGATATTTTATCGGGAACCACTTTGAGATGATATAGGATGTTTTAGAGAAATATTTGTTCTCATCACTGTATTAGATATATCTATAATATACCAGGAATAATTTCACATTTTATGGATTCCTGAATCAATTGCTAGGTTTTTGAACCTGGAGACAGTACAGCAGGGCAGCAGATTGAAACTAGATGGTCACTGAAGGGTTTCTGTCAGTGATAGAGCATATGATGTGGTGGTTTGGATAGACGGAGATTGGCTTTTGTATGGTCACTCATATTCTTGAAGCAGTGCTCTGATTTTCATAATTTCTAGTGTAAGAGGTGGTGGTGGGGAATCATTTCTAGTGATAGAAGGAGATATGAGAGGCAGCTGAAAAGACAGAAAGGGAAATTTGAGATGAAGCCAATATAGGGTGTATGACTTTCACTGTGGTCAAGATAGGTCAGCATGGGAGAGAAGAGAAGGACAACTTCTGGATTCAATTTCTTAAGGAAATCTTAAGCCCTAAAACTGAGAACCATAAAGAGAATGTGTTAATATATAAGATCTACACGAAAGAATATACTTCCTGCTGTGGTTGGGAAACTAAACTAAACTCCAGGCTCAGGGGCACTTGTTATTCTGACTCTGTTAAAGTTTCTTGGATTTTGTTCTAACTTAGGTAAGATCTTATATCTGATAGAGTGGATGTAGTGCCAACAATATAATGGAATTTTGCATTCTTAACTCGGACTTAGCCCTTTTTCTTACGGATTCAAGATAGGTATTACTAAAGATAAGAGATGAAGGTTAATTCTCTTTGTCACCTTACAGTGGTTTTTCCTTGTAAACATTCATCTTAAGGGAAGCAAGATGGAGAGAAAAAATCATTGTATTGAGCATTAGAAGACTTTTTCCTGT
Source organism: Vulpes lagopus (assembly GCF_018345385.1). Taxonomy (NCBI): domain Eukaryota; kingdom Metazoa; phylum Chordata; class Mammalia; order Carnivora; family Canidae; genus Vulpes; species Vulpes lagopus. Next base: position 64,992,831 of record NC_054834.1, on the reverse strand, counting down.
GGTCTGTTTTCTTGGACTTTGTCTTTCTGGACCTCAGTGTCCAGAGAGCTCATCTTTTATCTTTTAAGAGCAAAGTACTCATCTTTTAAGAGCAAAGTACTGGTGCATTTTTAACGTATAACAATTTTAGTGTTCTATGCATCCTTGAACTCATTAACATCTGACTCTACATTTAATAGCTTAGCAAAATAACTGCCATGGATTTTATATGGTCACAGGTGGTGGCTTTCGGTACCAACCCACTTGTTCAAACTCCGACTTTCGTGGATTCTCAGAAGTAAACTGTATCTGTACTGGAGAGGCACTACTGCTGAAGAGCTAGAGACAGACATCCTGGGTTTAAAAACAGTTGCCTCTTTTTAAAAAACCATTATCACTTTCAGCAAGTCATTTATTATTATTATTATTAACTAGAGGTTCATTTTATTTAAAAGATAGATAACAGTGTACCACGTCATTGCACTATTTGAAGATTAAGTGAAATAATGCATGTGAAGTACTTAGTACAGTGCCTAACACATGACCAACTCTCAAAAAATGAACTATTATTGTAGGAACTACATAGTATAAAAACAAATCTCTGCCTGCTATTAAGAATGGGGTAAAACAGCTATAATAAAAGTTTCCATTTTGGAATATTTGAATATATGGAATTTAAACAACAAAGATTTCTGTCCTTGGAAGAAGTTTGTCTGCTTCGGTCCTTACTTTCAATTGCAGTCTGAGGGTTCTTTCATGGAAGATCAGGGTCATCCTGCTATATCAACACTTTTCTGTAGTTCTCATTTACCCAAAGATGTGGGAATTAGAGGGTTTGAGTGGTAATATGTACACTATTGGTCTTTGACAAGGACAAGAAAAGAAACATCCTGTGCTTGATTCTGTCAATTAATAGAGGATATCAAACACATCAATTTTGACATAAGACCAAGTTGCTATGTTTGTATGTTAGTTTTTTAAAATTTTTTATTGGAGTTCAATTTGCCAACATATAGCTTAACACCCAGTGCTCATCCCGCTAAGTGCCCCCCTCAATGCCCATCAGCCAGTCACCCCAACCCCCCACCCACTTCCCCTTCCACTACCCCTTGTTCATTTCCCAGAGTTAGGTGTCTCTCATGTTTTGTCACCCTCACTGATATTTTCACTCATTTTCTCTCTTTTCCCTTTATTCCCTTTCACTAGTTTTTAATTTCCCCAAATGAATGAGACCATATACTGTTTGTCCTTTTCCAACGGACTTATTTCACTCAGCATAAGACCCTCCAGTTCCATCCACGTCGAAGCAAATGGTGGGTATTTGTCGTTTCTAATGGCTGAGTAATATTCCATTGTATACATATACCACATCTTCTTTATCCATTAATCTTTCAATGGACACCGAGGCTCATTCCACAGTTTGGCTATTGTAGACATTGCTGCTATAAACATCGGGGTGCAGGTGTCCCGGTGTTTTACTGCCTATGTATCCTTGGGGTAAGTCCCTAGCTGTGCAATTGCTGGGTTGTAGGGCAGCACTATTTTTAACTCTTTGAGGAACCTCCACACAGTTTTCCAGAGTGAAGAAAGGGGAACCCTCTTTCACTGTTGGTAGGAATATGAACTGTATGTTAGTTTCTATATGGTATGGGACAGATGAAAATTGTAATAGACAATCATTTAAAAATATACTCAATTTACTTCAGATTGATAAGAAAGAAATAATAAATGAAATAATGATAATTAATGAGTCAAATTTGGGGTTTTCTGTCTGATTTTGACCATGAAACTCCATTTTTAGCCTGGACCTTCAAGAAGCTATAAAAACACATTAGTCGATTTTTGGTTCTCCCAAAGGCCATCTCCTCTGGAGAAGAATTGGCAATTAGAAGTGTGCTGAATTTTCCTCTAAAGGGTTCTTGTCCCTGGAAGGATTCTCTGATGCATTGGGCTTCCAGAATGGAGGCCACTATCTAGGGCCTTGGAACTCTAAGGCGAGCTTCTCAGTGAAGAATTTGTGGGATCATCTGGAAGAGGTGTTCTTTCCATATTCCTCATTGTGTACCTTGCCCATGTGTAACAGGGACAGTTTATCTTACACTTCACTGCCTTTGACATTTTTTTTTCTTTCTTTTTTTTTTTTTAATTAACTTTTATTGGTGTTTAATTTACCAACATACAGAAAAACACCCAGTGCTCATCCCGTCAAGTGTCCACCTCAGTGCCCGTCTTTGACATTTAAGAATACATTGAGATACAGAGAATAAAGCAATCTGAGGTCCAGGAAAAAGTGGCAAAACTTAGCTTTGAATACTATATTTATTTATTTATTTATTTTTTAAATTAACTTTTATTGGTGTTCAATTTACCAACATACAGAAAAACACCCAGTGCTCATCCCGTCAAGTGTCCACCTCAGTGCCCGTCACCCATTCCCCTCCAACACCCGCCCTCCTCCCCTTCCACCACCCCTAGTTCGTTTCCCCGAGTTAGGAGTTTTTATGTTCTGTCTCCCTTCCTGATATTTCCCAACATTTCTTTGCCCTTCCTTTATATTCCCTTTCACTATTATTCATATTCCCCAAATGAATGAGAACATACACTGTTTGTCCTTCTCCGATTGACTTATTTCACTCAGCATAATACCCTCTAATTGCTGAGTAATATTCCATTGTATACATAAACCACATCTTCTTTATCCATTCATCTTTCGATGGACACTGAGGCTCCTTCCACAGTTTGGCTATTGTGGCCATTGCTGCTAGAAACATCGGGGTGCAGGTGTCCCGACGTTTCATTGCATCTGAATCTTTGGGGTAAATCCCCAACAGTGCAGTTGCTGGGTCGTAGGGCAGGTCTATTTTTAACTCTTTGAGGAACCTCCACACAGTTTTCCAGAGTGGCTGCACCAGTTCACATTCCCACCAACAGTGTAAGAGGGTTCCCTTTTCTCCGCATCCTCTCCAACATTTGTTGTTTCCTGCCTTGTTAATTTTCCCTATTCTCACTGGTGTGAGGTGGTATCTCATTGTGGTTTTGATTTGTATTTCCCTGATGGCAAGTGATGCAGAGCATTTTCTCATGTGCTTGTTGGCCATGTCCATGTCTTCCTCTGTGAGATTTCTCTTCATGTCTTTTGCCCATTTCATGATTGGATTGTTTGTTTCTTTGGTGTTGAGTTTAATAAGTTCTTTATAGATTTTGGAAACTAGCCCTTTATCTGATATGTCATTTGCAAATATCTTCTCCCATTCTGTAGGTTGCAATACAAGCATCCATTCAAAAACTGGAAAGATCTCAAATTCAAAAGATCACCTTACAGATAAAGGAACTAGAGAAAAAGCAACAAATAGACCCCACCCCCAGCAGAAGAAGACAGTTAATTAAAATTCGAGCAGAACTCAATGATATCGAGACCAAAAGAACTGTGGAACAGATCAACAGAACCAGGAGTTGGTTCTTTGAAAGAATTAATAAGATAGATAAACCATTAGCCAACCTTATTAAAAAGAAGAGAGAGAAGACTCAAATTAATAAAATCATGAATGAGAAAGGGGACATCACTACCAACACCAAGGAAATACAAACGATTTTAAAAACATATTATGAACATCTGTACGCCAATAAATTAGGAAATCTAGAAGAAATGGACGCATTCCTGGAAAGCCACAAACTACCAAAACTGGAGCAGGAAGAAATAGAAAACCTGAACAGGCCAATAACCAGGGAGGAAATTGAAGCAGTTATCAAAAACCTCCCGAGACACAAGAGTCCAGGGCCAGATGGCTTCCCAGGGGAATTCTATCAAACGTTTAAAGAAGAAATCATACCTATTCTACTAAAGCTGTTTGGAAAGATAGAAAGAGATGGAGTACTTCCAAATTCGTTCTATGAGGCCAGCATCACCTTAATTTCGAAACCAGACAAAGACCCCACCAAAAAGGAGAATTACAGACCAATATCCCTGATGAACATGGATGCAAAAATCCTCAACAAACTACTAGCCAATAGGATCCAACAACACATTAAGAAAATTATTCACCATGACCAAGTAGGATTTATCCCTGGGACACAGGCTGGTTCAACACTCGTAGAACCATCAATGTGATTCATCATATCAGCAAGAGAAAAACCAAGAACCATATGATACTCTCATTAGATGCAGAGAAAGCATTTGACAAAATACAGCATCCATTCCTGATCAAAACCCTTCAGAGTGTTGGGATAGAGGGAACTTTCCTCGACATCTTAAAAGCCATTTACGAAAAGCCCACAGCAAATATCATTCTCAATGGGGAAGCACTGGGAGCCTTTCCTCTAAGATCAGGATCAAGACAGGGATGTCCACTCTCACCACTGCTGTTCAACATAGTTCTGGAAGTCCTCGCCTCAGCAATCAGACAACAAAAAGACATTAAAGGCATTCAAATTGGCAAAGAAGAAATCAAACTCTCCCTCTTCGCCGATGACATGATACTCTACATAGAAAACCCAAAAGCCTCCACCCCAAGATTGCTAGAACTCATACAGAAATTTGGTAGCGTGGCAGGATACAAAATCAATACCCAGAAATCAATGGCATTTCTATACACTAACAATGAGACTGAAGAAAGAGAAATTAAGGAGTCAATCCCATTTACAATTGCACCCAAAAGCATAAGATACCTAGGAATAAACCTAACCAAAGAGGTAAAAGATCTATACCCTAAAAACTATAGAACACTTCTGAAAGAAATTGAGGAAGACACAAAGAGATGGAAAAATATTCCATGCTCATGGATTGGCAGAATTAATATTGTAAAAATGTCAATGTTACCCAGGGAAATTTATACATTTAATGCAATCCTATCAAAATACCATGGACTTTCTTCAGAGAGTTAGAACAAATTATTTTAGGATTTGTGTGGAATCAGAAAAGACCCCGAATAGCCAGGGGAATTTTAAAAAAGAAAACCATATCTGGGGGCATCACAATGCCAGATTTCAGGTTGTACTACAAAGTTGTGGTCATCAAGACAGTGTGGTACTGGCACAAAAACAGACACATAGATCCATGGAACAGAATAGAGAACCCAGAAGTGGACCGTGAAATGTACGGTCATCTAATATTCGATAAAGGAGGAAAGACTATCCATTGGAAGAAAGACAGTCTCTTCAATAAATGGTGCTGGGAAAATTGGACATCCACATGCAGAAGAATGAAACTGGACCACTCTCTTTCACCATACACAAAGATAAACTCAAAATGGATGAGAGATCTAAATGTGAGACAAGATTCCATCCAAATCCTAGAGGAGAACACAGGCAACACCCTTTTTGAACTTGGCCACAGTAACTTCTTGCAAGATACATCCACAAAGGCAAAAGAAACAAAAGCAAAAATGAACTATTGGGACTTCATCAAGATAAGAAGCTTTTGTACAGCAATGAATAGTATATTTAAATACTATATTGAAATTTGAGTGTCCACTAAGAGAAGTTTTGAAGTACCTATTCCTTCAGAGTTTTAGAAAGAGAAGGAATCATCTGTGAGATTGCTAGAGTACTGTTAAAAGTCAACGTTTTGGACTGTTTCATGATTTTATGGTTCCTTTTTTCTTTCTTTCATTTTTTAAAGGTAAAGCATTCCTCCCTGGAGTTTTAATCACCTATACCACATAGATGGAAAATCAAAGAAATGTGACTGAATTTATTTTAATAGGTCTTACACAGAACCCCACAATGCAGAATATAGTATTTCTGGGATTTTTGATTCTGTACATGGTAACACTCTCAGGCAACCTGCTCATTGTGGTTACCATTACCACCAGCCAGGCTCTGAAGTCCCCCACGTACTTCTTTCTGACTCATCTTTCTGTGATAGACACAATTTATTCTTCTTCTTCAGCTCCTAAGCTGATTGTGGACTCCCTTCATGAAAAGAAAGTTATCTCCTTTAATGGGTGTATGGCTCAAGTCTATGCAGAACACATTTTTGGTGCTACAGAGATCATCCTGCTGATAGTGATGGCCTATGATCGCTATGTGGCCATCTGCAAACCTCTTCACTATACTACTGTCATGAACCATAGGCTGTGCATTCTCCTGCTGGGCGTGGCCTGGACTGGAGGATTTCTCCATGCAACCATTCAGATCCTCTTCACAGTCTGGCTGCCCTTCTGTGGCCCTAATGTCATAGATCATTTCATGTGTGATTTGTACCCTTTGTTGAAACTTGTTTGCATGGACACTCATACCCTTGGTTTCTTTGTTGCTCTCAACAGTGGTTTCATCTGCCTTTTAAACTTCCTCCTATTGGTGGTGTCCTATGTGGTCATCCTGTACTCCCTAAAGAACTATAGCTTGGAGGGGAGGCGCAAAGCCCTTTCCACCTGTGTCTCTCACATTACAGTGGTTGTTTTCTCCTTTGTGCCTTGCATATTTGTGTATCTGCGCCCAGTGAGCACTCTGCCAATTCATAAAGCTGTTGCTGTCTTTTACACTATGGTGGTCCCAATGTTAAATCCCTTAATCTACACCCTCAGAAATGCTGAGGTAAAAAATGCTATGAGGAAGCTCTGGAGAAAAAAAGTGACTTCAGATAATGAATAAACAGAATCTTTGAGCACCACACCTAGAAGTAATAGAGGTAATCTAGTGCAAGCCTCTTGGTCTACAGATGAAGACATCAACTCTAACAAGGAGTTGGAAAACATCAGCAGATTACCACTTAAGCACAGAACTACGGCTCAGACTGGACTCCAGACTTACTGTCTCTTATCCCATACTCTTGTCATCACAATTTACTGCTTTTTAATCCATAAATATTTACCTATTACTTGAAAATCTCAAATATCTTTAGAAGCTAGAACATATGAATCTAGAATATTGGATTGGTATTAAAATAATCTTATGTTTGTTTTTTAAAAATATTTTTAAAAATCTATTCGTGATATACACAGAGAGAGGCAGAGACACAGGCAGAGGGAGAAGCAGGCTCCTTGCAGGGAGCCCGATGCGGGTGATCCTGGTCTCCAGGATCACACCCTGGGCTGAAGGCAGTGCTAAACCGCTCTGAAGTCAATCAGAGAAGGACAAACATTATATGGTCTAATTCATTTGGGGAATATAAAAAATAGTGAAAGGGAATAAATGGGAAAGGAGAGAAAATGAGTGGGAAATATCAGAGAGGGTGACAGAACATGAGAGACAGCTAACTCTGGGTGACGAACAAGGGGTAGTGGAAAGGGAGGTGGGCGTGGAGTTGGGGTGACTGGGTGACGGGCACTGAGGGAGCACTTGATGGGATGAACACATTATCCTATATGTTGGCAAATTGAACTCCAATAAAAAGAAATTTAAAAAACTAATCTTATGTAATAGTGAGATGTTGATTACTACTGATTATTGAGAATAACAGGGTTAATGATGTTCCTTTATTTTGGGCTCTGGTATCAATATAACTTCTTTCTTTTGTGATTTTTCTTGCTTATTACATTTTGGTTGTACAGTGAAAAAAGATAGTATTTATCAAATGCCTATAAAGCCTATAGGTGTATTAGGTATTTTCCATATTGTAGCACTCAGGGCCCATATAGGAGACAGATAACACAGTAATTTGAAAAGGGGATGTTTACATACAATTGTTTGCTATATCAGAGCATTAACTGGAAATGGCTAATGATTACTCCAAAGAACGCCCTGGGACTGAGAGATGAATATCAAAGAAAGGAACATGTTTAGAAGGTGGAATCCTTCCCCAAGGCAGGGATTCATCTTTTGGAGAAGGAGTAGTTGTTGCCCATTGGATGGTGACGTTCACTAGCTTGTCTTGGGCCAGAACTAGTTCATGGTAGATGGAGAGAGACTGACAGGCAAAAAAGGGACTAGTAAGGTGGGAACATCCCACTGGGTCACTGGTTGTCTGAGGTATGTAAACAGAGGACTGTGGCCTGGACTGGCAAGCAGGAAACAACCCTCAAGGCTGCAGTTGGACCAAGGCTGGTGGAAAACACCCCAATTATGGTGCAGATCGACTGAACTGAGAACCTGATTTCTGGGTCCCTGTGAGATTCCCTGGAACCTGCCTGCAGAAGTGCTACTGAAACTCATTGGGAAGTCATCCATGGAGGTGGCAGTGTCAATACCACTAGATGTCTTTCCGGCCTCTTCCCTCAAGTACACACTCTTGGAAATGATATAGAGCAAGCTGAGATAAGAAACATATCCGAGGGGATCCCTGGGTGGCGCAGCAGTTTGGCGCCTGCCTTTGGCCCAGGGCGCGATCCTGGAGACCCGGGATTGAATCCCACGTCGGGCTCCCGGTGCATGGAGCCTGCTTCCCCCTCTGCCTATGTCTCTGACTCTCTCTCTCTCTGTGTGACTATCATAAATAAATAAAATTAAAAAAAAGAAACATATTCGAGAAATCATTACCAGCCCAAAGTTAATAAGCTTTCCCCTATATTTTCTTCTATCAGTTTTATGACTTCAGGTCTTACATTAAGTCTTTAATCCATTTTGAGGTGATTTTTGTACCTGGTACAAGGATCCAATTTCATTCTTTTGCATGTAAATATCCAGTTTTCCTAATATGATTTATTGAAGAGACTATCCTTTCCTCCTTAGTAGTCTTTTTTAAAAAAGATTTTTATTTATTTATTCATGAGAGACACAGAGAGAGGGAGAGAAGCAGAGATACAGGCATGTGTCTCCATGCAAGGAGCTCTGTGTGGGATTCGATCTCAGGACTCCAGGATCGCACCCTGGGCCGAAGGCAGGCACAGGTGCTAAACTGTTGAGCCACCCAGGGATCCCTTTCCTGAATAGTCTTGATATCCTTGTCAAATATATATATTTAAGGATTTTGTTTATTTATTTATTTGAGAGAGAGAGAGAGAGAGAGAACACAAGCAGGGGAAGTGGGGGAGGGAGAAGCAGACTCCCAACTGAGCAGGGACCCTGATGCAGGGTTTGATCCCAGGACCCTGGGATTATGACACAAGCTGAAGGCAGATGCTTAACTGACTGAGCTACCCAGGCACCCTGATAACCTTGTCAAATATTAATTGGCTATGTATGTAAGGGTTTATTTCTGGGCTCTCAATTCTATTCTATTTAAATAGGTATCTATTTTTATTCTAATACCATAGTGGTTCCATTACTACAGTTTGAAATATACTAGTTTGAAGTTAGGAAATGGAAGTGTGATGCTTTCAACTTTGTCTTCTTGCTCAGGGTTGCTTTGGCAATTTAGGGTTTTTGGTGGTTTCAGATGTATTTTAGGATTGTTTCATTTCTGTGACAAATATCATTTGAATTTTGGTGGGCATTTTATTGAATCTATGGATGGCTTTGGGTAATGTTTTTTATTATTTATTTTTTAAAATATTTTATTTATTTATTCATGAGAGACACAGAAGGAGAGAGGCAGAGACACAGGCAGAGGGAGAAGCAGGCTTCATGCAGGGTACATGATGTGGGACTTGATCCCAGGACTCCAGGATTATGCTCTGGGTGGAAGGCAGTCACCCAACCACTGAGCCACCCAGGCATCCCTGTTAACGTTTTAACAATATTAATTTTTCCAATATATGAACATGGGATCTTTCCATTTGCTTGTGTCTTTTTCAATTTCTTCAATGTCTTATAGTTTTAAGTGTAGAGATTTTTCATTTATTGATTACATTTATTCCTAAGTATTTTTTCTTTTTGATGCTATTGTAAATGGAATTATTTTATTTCCTTTTTGTTTTTTTTAATAACAAATTTATTTTTTATTGGTGTTTAATTTGCCAACATACAGAATAACACTCAGTGCTCATCCCATCAAGTGCCCCCCTCAGTGCCCGTCACCCTTTCACCCCCACCCCCCACCCTCCTCCCCTTCCACCACCCTTAGTTTGTTCATTTCCTTTTTGTATAGTTTATTGTTAATGTAAAGAAATGCAAAGAATTTTTGTATGTATTCTGCATCTCTACTGAATTTATTTATTAGTTTTAATAGTTTTTTTTGTGTGTGGCGGTTAGGGTTTTCAACATATATGATTATGTCATCTACAAAGAGATAATTTTACCTTTTTCTTTCCAATTTGGATGTCTTATTTATTTTTCTTGACTGATGGCTCTTGCTGGTTCTTCAAGTACTATGTTGAATAGAAGTGGCATGGGCTTCCTTTCCTTGTACTGGATCTCAGAGGAAAAGCTATTAGTTTTCTCCCATTGATTATCATGTTAGCAGTGGGCTTTTTGTAAATGGTCTTTTTTTATGTGTTGAGGAAACTTCCTTCGAATTCTTTTGTTGAGAATTTTAATCATGAAAGGTGGTTGAACTTTGTTAAATACATTCTGTCTCTATCGAGATGATTGCATGATCATCTCACTCCTGCTACTCTCTCCTGCTTATGAAATATTCCCAATCACTGGTCATCTGACCCTCCTTGAACACTCCTAAGCAGTCATGTTTAAAAAAAAATCTTCCTTTATATCAAGTCAAAGAGTATGCTTCTATAAATTTCACCATGTGTAATAGGAAATCTAGTCCTTTTTCCCTATGATTGCCCTTTTAAGTATATATAAAAATAGCTATCATGTGTTACCCAAGTCTTTTCTTCTCTAGATTAAATATCTTCAGTTACTATAACCATTATTTACACATCATGATTTTTGGTCCTTCATGATATTGTCACATTATTGACTTATTAAACATGTCTAGCAAATAGAAAAATATAAATAAAAAAATAAAAAAATCAATATCAAATTTATTTGCATATTTTAAACTCAAATCTAGCATCATGGGGCTAATCCCCCTTGGTCATGGTGCATGGTCTTGAATGCCTTGAATTCAGTTTTGCTGAGGTTTAATTTTTGACCAATAAAATTTATGAGTCTTTGCATGTCTGAAAACGAATTTTATTCTCATATTTAAATCCTATGTTGCATGATACAGAATTACTGGTTACAGCTTTTTTCCTTGAGAACATAAAAGATTTTTTTCATTAGCTCCTAATTTCTACTTTTGCCAACAAAAATTCTGATGCCAATCTGATTTTTAAAATTTCTTTCATAGCCTGTTTTTTATTTTATAGATTTGGTATCCTACTGAATTTCTAATAATAGACAAATTGACATTTCTATAGTTTGATTTTTAGATTTTTTTTTGCTTTTTTTCTTTCTAAAAATGTCAAAATGGCTATTTGATAGACCACTGAAGACCACCCATAGTTGACCAAGTCACGCTTTCCATAACTGATATCTGATACTTTTATGGCTTTAATTGCCATCTATATACTCAAGGTTCCTACACTACCAGAGTGTAGGGCTCCAAACTTTCACATCCCAATCATCACTGCAACCTCTAACTACTCTCCTTTGCTAGTCTTATCCCCTTCAATCCATTTCCCACACTGTAGCCAGAGTTATCATTCTGAAACTCAAATGTAACTGTACCACTCTCTGGATTAAAAGCAAACTTTCAATGTTTTTGAATTGGTTAGCCATATTGAATTGACTAGGTTTCCTCCGCACTCTTTGTTACCTCCTGGCCTTTTTAATGTATTCCATCTTTCAGGACACTCTGCCAATTGACTTATTTCCACCACTGGGTTCTGCTTGTTATGTTTTTTCATCTAGGAATCTTCTGATCCTATATGTCTCTCCAATGTAGTTTCATAGCACCTCGTGACTCCACTCTCTTACCATTTGTAAAACTTGTAAAACTTCCTCCTGGGATTCTTTCAATGGAATCTTCACAAGGTCTGTGAAGGGAGAATCTGGTTCTCTTTTTATTCACCACTGAAGCCCCAGCAGCTATCAACATGCCTGATACATTTCTTGGGCTCAAAAATATTTGTTGATAAATTAAAAGGAAGGACAAAAGGAACGGATGGTATATGTTTATCCTGAGACTTGTGTTTAGAAAGAGCCACATATTTTAATAAAGATGTGGTACCAAAAACTAAACTGATTGGGACACCTGGGTCGCTCATGGTTGAGCATCTGGCTTGGCTTAGGTTTTGATCCGGAGGTCCTGGGATCGCGTCCTCCATGGGGCTCCCCGCAGGAAGCCCGCTTCTCCCTCTGCCTGTGTCTGTCTGTCTGTCTGTCTGTCTCTCTCTCTCTCTGTGTGTGTCTCTCATGAATATATAAATAAGGTCTTTAAGAAAGTAAGCTGATTAACAAAAAATCATAACATAAGCAGGCCACATTCATAAGATACTAAAATGTCACCGAAGGTGGGAGAATATCAAGGTGAAACTATCTGCTTATATGTTGAGAATTATAGTTTAAATTTATTTTCCATCCTTAGTATAAGCAGGAATAAAAACAAATTGTAGTTCCCCTGAGAGCCTAACCAGAATTCTCCATAGAATTGAATCAGATAAAAGTGGGAAAGAATTCCCTAGCTTCCAGTACTACTTTCTTGCTCTTTATTTTTGAATTTATTCATCTCCTTTATATTTTTCATTCATTCATTCATTCACTCAATATTTATTGTGCACCAGACATCATGCTACCTCGTAGAGACTATTGTTACATAGTAGGCAAGTACTTTAGAGAGTATGACTGTATATTTAATAAATAGAATGTTCTGTCTGAAATCAAAATATTCTTTGAGTCATTACTGTTTCTGATAGTGTAACAGTGTAAGATGGCTGATATGAGCAATAAAAAATGGTTATGAAGCCTACAAAGGAACTTAGAAACCTGGCCTAATCTTCACTTACCCCTTCAGAGGTTAAATGGCTAATGCTTTTATAGCCCTAAACAGTTACATGCCATAATGTTATAGGCAACATGTACAATCAATTGTGATATGCGAAAACAAGAAGTTATTCATGAAAAACTATTAGGCTTTTTTGTTGTAGATAATGAACTAGTATATTTGTCTGGCATTTAACAGCATTTAAGAACATGATCTGGGAAATCAGTCAGTTCTGATTATTACTGGCTTTCCAATGTATCGGTATCTTTCCCTTTCTCTGTTTCCTCACCCGTTTCCCCTTTCTATCAGTTTCTATAATCAGTGATGATAGCAGGGCCTACCTCCTTGGATTTTTATAGAGATTATTGCTTGATAACAATAAATTCTTTCTTTAAGTTGTTATCAGAAGGAAAGCCTATGAATCCGTATATATGGTTGAAACTAGTAAAACTAAACCCCAATTTGGTAGAGTTTTCTGAATATGCAAAGTGGTCCTGGGTTATGTTTTCTCTTTTCTTGCATCCATTGCTGCCACTCTCAATACAGAATTTATGATTCATAGTGGTTAATTTATTTCTCCCTCCCTTAGGCATTCCTTGTGGAAATCATCCAAAATGTCATTTTGGCCTTTGTTTCCATTGAATCAATGTTGAGCCCCAGGCACATTTATATGTCACCTGAAATAGCTTTCTTACTACACAATTTCCTAATAGCATTTTTCATTTGGGCATTTCTCAAGGTATAGATTAAGGGGTTTAACATGGGAGTTATAATAGTGTAGAACACTGCAACTGCTTTATCAATGGATAACGTAGCTGCGGGTCTCATGTACACAAATATGCAGGGCACAAAGAATAGGACGACCACTGTGATGTGGGAGACACAGGTGGAGAGGGCTTTGCGCTTTGCCTCCAAGTTGTGATTCCGGAGGGAGCGTAGAATGACCACGTAGGAGACCATTAAGAGGAGGAAGTTTAACAGACAGATGAATCCACTGTTGGCAGCAACGAAGAGCCCTAAAGTGTGGGTATCAGTGCAGGCAAGATTGAGCAAAGGATTCAGATCACACATAAAATGATCTATGATATTCGGACCACAAAAGGGTAATTGGAAAATGAAGAGGATCTGTATAGTTGCATGAAGAAAGCCTCCAACCCACACCACTCCCATTAACAGGCCACATACTCGCCGATTCATGATGGTTGTGTAGTGCAGTGGCTTGCAGATAGCCACATAACGGTCATAGGCCATCACAGTAAGCAGGATGCCTTCAGCACCTCCAAAAAAATGTTCCCCAAATATTTGGGTCATGATCCATTGTATAGGGTAGTCTTCTTTTCATGGAGGGAATCTATGATCAGTTTGGGAGTATTGACAGAGGAGTAGCAGGCATCAATAAGGGAGAGATAGGCCAGGAAAAAGTACATGGGGGATCCCAACAATGGGCTGGCAGTGATCGTGATCACAATGAGCATATTACCTACCACAGTGATGGTGTAGATGACAAAAAACACAACAAATATAATTTTCTGCATCTTTGGATTCTCTGTAAGCCCCAGTAGAACAAACTCTGTCACATTGTTCTTAATCTCCATGTGCTTCACCTGATAGTTAATTATATTGCCTGAAAAGAAAATAATTTTTATTAATGCAACCTTGAATTTGCTGAACTTTCCATTCTAATATGTAATACATTCTTGGATTCTATTGAACTGTGAATTCTTTTGAGGTTGTGTGTGTGTTGGAAATAAAGATTCTGAGTGCTTGAAAATTATTCAGATTGCCTCTCAGTTGAAGTCTTTGTTAAGATTATGGGCATATGGAACTTTTGGAAACACACAGGCAGGAGACTACATGTGCACATATAAGTCATCCCAGATGACCAAGAGTCTAAATTGAAGTAGTAGATTGTATACACCATGGTAGCCAAACCTGAGGTGTGGTAGTATATGGATGTAGTCTCCAAATACAGAACCTCAGATGATTCTCTTTAATTTCTTGAAATGGAGAACCATGGAAGGTAATTGAGAACATGAGTGGGAGGATAAAGAAGACTGTGAAGGGAGAATCTTGGATTTTATTCTCATAAAGATCTTTGTGTTCTTTGCCTGAAATGATTTGAGGGTCATTTAGGGGATGGAAGGAAGACACAGGAATCCCAGTGGCAGACTATTCATAGTAGTTGAATAAAGAGTAACAGGGCAATGGTGATGGGAATGTATTGGATGGAAACAAGAGCTACTTACACGTAATCATAATGCATGTTTCCTAAGTCCAATGACTTTAAAATAGCTAGAAATATATACTTTTGAACAATTGATTGCTGTGTGCATGGTATGTAGCAAGTACTTCGTATACATGGTCCTTTTTCATGTGATGACCTGTGTGGTTGGTATTAATATCGTTCATTTTGCAGATGAGGAAACAATCTCAGAGATAAATGTTAATAATTATAATGATGATGGTAATATTAACCAAGCTAACTGAATACTTAGTGTGCTTTAAGTGTTTTTGCAGATATTTGGTTGGTAAGCCTCACTACAAACCTACAGGATGGCTCATTTTAATCCCTATTTTACACATTAGGGAATAGAAGCATAGAGAAGAAGTTAAGAATCTTGCCGAGATGACTGAGCAGCTAATAAAGGCTGGAGCAAAGAAAGGTCAGGTTATACTTGTGGCTATACTTGTTAATTGTTGGCCCTCCAAATTTTTAATCCATGCCCTATATCGTTACTTTACAAGAAACAACAAGATGAATTAGTCATCTCTTTTTGATATGAACCATGATACTTGTAATTACTTTAATAGAACTTTAGAGGCAAGCTTATGTGCAGCAGTTTCATCAGCAGACACACAGCACACACAATGGCATACTGGAACTCACAAATCTTAAAAATGTGGTGCTCTTTCATTGAACAACCCTTTTTTTTCTTGATGCTCTCCCCGAGTACTAAGTCTTTCTTACCGTATCCTCCTCTAAAAAATGGGCTGCCACACTCTTCTCCAAAATATAAAAACCAATTATCCCCGTGGTTAATTGTATTGGTTTGAAAATCAGAAAGACCAGAGTAGAATCCTTGTTCTTCCATTTGCAATTTCTTTTATCTGGGGTGCATTACCTTAGTACCTTACATCCTTGTTTCCTCATCTATAAAGCAAGAACAATAATATCCACCTCACAGGTTATCCCAATTATTTGAAACATTGACCACACTGTTTGGGACACAAAAAGGACTTTCATTTAATTTTATGACTGTGATTGCCCCTACGAGATAGGAAGAATTGACAGTTTGGGTAATAATATCACAGAAATATTTAACTATGCAATGAGTTTAGGAAGGATCACCACCAATTTTACACTCAAAGAAACAATAGAGACTTGTGTAATGCATAGAAGTTAATCCCAGGAACTGTTCTCCATGTTTGTGCTTGGACAAACAGCTGGCGATCTTTTTCATTTAATTTTCATATTTGTGGGTTTGTAATATAATAAAATGTGTTTTAATTATTATGATTTTTCTTCATTATTAGGAGGTGCCTTATGGTCAAAGCATGGTGCCTAGTGTCAGAAAGCAGGGTCCTACCATTTGCTTAATGAGCCCCCAATTTTTAAAGTGTCAAATTAGCTAATAAAATTCATAAATCATCTTTTGAAGCATTGGGATAAGGATAAATTATTCATTAGTATGTTTGGAAAGTGTTGAAAAATAATGAGTAATATATGTGGGAAGTACTTTAATAAAGTATCAACACTATTGAAAAACTTACCTTAGCTCTCTTGGATGATCTTAGTGATGTTTGGGGGTATTCAGCAACAGTTCCATCTTCAATCTGTCCTCTACTTGTAATAAGTAATTTTCAATATGAAAAATATGTCACACTTGGGAAGGGCCTATTCAGATAATTAACTATCAATTCAACAGATATTAAGAAACTGTATACATTAGATATGTGCAATTTTGGGGAGTATATCATTATTCCTCAATGAGTCTACTAAAATAAAAGAGCACTCTTATGAGTCCAAACCTTTCCATTGAGCCTAACACCTCAAAACTTTTTCACAGAAAATCTATTTGAAATGTGTTTTCCGTTTCTTTTTAATAATAAATTTATTTTTTTTTTGGTGTTCAATTTACCAACATACAGGTTTTGAATTTAGAATGGATTCACTCGAAACACTACAGAGAAATAATCTATTTATGGCTTTTGTCCTGTGGAGCAAGAGGCAGACAGTGTGGAGAAATTACATTCACGTGGTTCATTCTGCTCATGATGAATCTTGCTCTGGAGAGGTGAACAGAAACATTTTAACTTTTCCCTGTAAAGATATTTAAAGAGGTTTGCATCAAGGTTCAGGGACCTTGTCTTGGAGCTCTTGTTTCCTCTCCCAGGAATTAATTATCTCCTTTGATGGAAAGGCTTTGTCTTAGAAACAGTATTCTATGGAGACATGTTGACAAACACTCATTCTTAGGTGGAGAATTGTATTTCCTACACTTGGAACCTAAGCTTGTGGGTCTCCTTCCTCTCTGTATCCTGGGCTGTTCAGAAAACTGAATACCAGGGCACTTGAATGGCTCAGGGATTGAGCATCTGCCTTTAGCTCAGGTCATGATCCTGGGACCCTTGGATGAAGAGACTTGCATCAGGCTCCCTGCAGGGAGCAACTTCTCCCTCTGCCTATTTCTCTGCCTCTCTCTATGTGTCTCTCATGAATAAATAAATAAAATTACAAAGATAGAAAGAAAGCCAGATTCCATGTAAATAGAAGGATGCCATAATTCCAGTGGAACTGTGATGTAGTTCCCCTCTAGGCTCACGTCACAGAGGAGTTTCTCCTTAATAATCAATATTAAATCTTTTTAGGAACCCACTAATGATTCCTTAAGAGCTAGAGCAGTGAGGGCATAAAGCAATAGGACAGCCATTTTAAAATTCTTGGACCTCTTTTTCTTTGGCTTATTGAAATATCATGAACAAATAAAGTTGTGTGAATTTAAGATGTATAACTTGATATGTTAACATAAGTATACATTGTGAAATAATCACCACAACCAAGCTATTTAACATTTTATCACTCAGGAAAAAGAACTTTTCCTCTAAGGTCAGAAACATGACAGGGATGCCCACTCCCCACTGTTGTTCAATATAATACTAGAAGTCCTAGCCCCAGCAATCAGAAAACAAAAAGAAACAAAAGGCATTCAAATTGATAAACAACATTATATGGTCTCATTCATTTGGGGAATATAAATAATAGTGAAAGGGAATAGAAGGGAAGGAAGAAGAAAAGGGTAGGAAATATCAGAAAGGGAGACAGAACATGAAGACTCCTAATTCTGGGAAATAAACTAGGGGTGGTGGAAGGGGAGGAGGGTGGGGGGTGGGGGTGAATGGGTGATGGGCACTGAGGGGGGCACTTGATGGGATGATCACTGGGGGTTATTCTGTATAATGGCAAATTGAACACCAATAAAAAATAAATTTATTAAAAAAAAAACAACAAATTGATAAAGAAGGAGCCAAACTCTCTCTCTTCACAGATGACATGATACTTTTTGTGGAAAACCCAAAGACTCCACCCCAAAATTACTAACACTGATACCACAATTCAGCAAAGTGGCTGGATATAAAAATCAATGCACAGAAATAAGTTGCATTTCTATACACTAACAATGAGACAGAAGAAAGAGAAATTAAGGAATCAATCTCATTTATAATTGCACCAAAATCATAAGATATGTAGGAATAAACCTAACCAAAGAAGTAAAGGATCTGTACTCTAAAAACTATAGAACACTTATGAAAGAAAATGAAGAAGACACAGAGGAATAGAAAAACCTTCCATGCTCATGGATTGGAAGAATAGTTAATGTGAAAATGTCTATGCTCCCCAGAGCAATCTATGCATTCAATGCAATCCCTATCAGAATACCATTGACATTTTTCACAAAACTGGAAAAAGTAATCCTAAAATTCGTATGGAATCAAAAAAGACCCTGAATAGCCAGAGGAATCTTGAAGAAGAAAACTAAAACTGGTGCATCTCAATGCCAGACTTCAAGCCACATTACAAAGCTGTGATCATCAAGACCGTATGTACTGACACAAAAATAGGCACTTAGGTCAGTGGAACAGAATAGAAAACCTAGAAATGGACCCTCAACTCTATGGTCAACTCAGGAAAGAGTATCCAATGGAGAAAAGACAGTGTTTTCAACAAGTGCTGTTTGGATAATTGGACAGTCACATGTAGAATGAAACCAGACAAAAATAAATTAAAAATGGATGAAAGACCTACATGTGAGACAAGAATCCATCAAAACTGTAGAGGAAAACAGAGGTGGCAACCTCTTTGATCTCAGCTGCAGGAACTTCTTGCTAGAAACATCTCCAAAGACAATGGAAACAAAAACAAAAATGAACTATTTGGACTTCATCAAGCTAAAAAGCTTCTGCACAGCAAAGGAAACAGTCAACAAATCTAAAGGCAACATATAGAATGGGCAATGGCCACAATAGCCAAACTGTGGAAGGAGCCTCGGTGTCCATCGAAAGATGAATGGATAAAGAAGAGGTGGTTTATGTATACAATGGAATATTACTCAGCAATTAGAAACGACAAATACCCACCATTTGCTTCAACGTGGATGGAACTGGAGGGTATTATGCTGAGTGAAATAAGTCAATCGGAGAAGGACAAACAGTGTATGTTCTCATTCATTTGGAGAATATGAATAATAGTGAAAGGGAATATAAAGGAAGGGAAAAGAAATGTTGGGAAATATCAGGAAGGGAGACAGAACATAAAGACTCCTAACTCGGGGAAACGAACTAGGGGTGGTGGAAGGGGAGGAGGGCGGGTGTTGGAGGGGAATGGGTGACGGGCACTGAGGTGGACACTTGACGGGATGAGCACTGGGTGTTTTTCTGTATGTTGGTAAATTAAACACCAATAAAAGTTAATAAAAAAAAAAAGAAGATATTTGCAAATGACATATCACATAAAGGAAAACCTTTTTTAGTATCCAAAACCTATAAAGAACTTATCAAACTAAACATCCGAAAGACAAACAATCCAGTCAAGAAATGGGCAGAAGACATGAACAGACATTTCCCCAAAGAAGACATACAAATGGCCAACAGACACATGAAAAATTCTCCACATCACTTGTCGTCAGGAGATGACAAATCAAAACCACAATGAGATACCACCTCACACCAGTCAGAATGGCTAAAATTAAGATAGGAAAAAACAAATGGTGAGGATGTGGATAAAGGGGAAACATCTTACACTGTTGGTGGGAATGCAAGTTGGTGCAGCCACTCTGGAAACAAGATAGAGGTTCCTCGAGAAGTTGAAAATAGAACTACCCTATGATCCAGCCATTGTACTACTAGGTATTTACTCCAAAGGTACAAATGTAAAGATCCAAAGGTGCACCTGCACCTTAATGTTTATAGCAGCAATGTCCACAATAGCTGGAAAGAGCTGAGATGTCCATCGACAAATGAATGGACAAAGATGTGTTTTATATAGATGTAAAATGTGTTTTATGTTATATATATATATGTATATATATATATATAATGTAATATTACTCAGCCATCAGAAAGGATGAATACTTACCATTCATGTGGAATATAAGAAACAGTGCAGAGAATCATAGGGGAAGGGAGGGAAAATGGAATAGAAAGAAATCAGAGAGGGAGACAAACCATGAGAGACTCTTAAGTATAGCAAACAACTGAGGGTTGCTGTAGGGGAGGTGGGTAGGAGGATGTGGTAATTGGGTGACTGGCATTAAGGAGGTCATGTGATATGATGAGTACCAGGTGTTATATAGAACTGATGAATTACTGAAGTCTATGTCTGAAACTAATGATGAACTATATGTTGGCTGATTGAATTTAAATAAAAAATATAAAAAATAAATAAAAGCCTATTCTTTAACCATTAAAATACTTTGCTATCTTTGTAAAAAATACATTTGAGTTTATTTATGAACATTCTGTTATGTTTCTGGGCATATCTATCTGTTTGTCTTTATGCCAATTAGGACACAATATTGTTTTTAGGACCTTAAGAATTAACCCTGAAATTAGATGTCAAATAAGTTCCTCAAATGTGTTCTTTTTTTGAGAGTGATTTACTATTATAGACACTTTAAAATTTCTACATTTTTGATAAATTTAGAACAGATTTATTGATTTCTCCAATAATCCTGTTGGGGTTTTGATGGAAATCACATTGAAATTTCACAAATGATATGGTAGAAATATTGTGTTTGCTAGTCTGTCACATGTACACATCTCCCTTTATGTATTAAATTTTCTTAGCAATGTTATCTGCTTTTCATACACATGTGGAATAAATATTACCTATATGTAACCCTAATATTTTTTAATGTAAATGTAAAAAATGTAACCCTAATATTTCATTTCTTAAAATATTGGTTATAATTTCTAATTGTTTAAATTTTTCGTAGAAGTATAGTTGATTTTTTAATATTGAAATAAACTATGGCTTTGCCAAATTTACTGATTAGGTAAATTATTTATTTTAGCACACTTGACATTTTCTCTTTACACAATAATGCCATCTGCACAAAAATTTTTACAATTTTACTTTTACATTTCAAGTCTCTATGTGTTTTTTCTTTTTTTCTTGTTTCAATGATGAGGACCTAGAGTACAATATATAATAGCAATAGTGTATATCCCTATCCGTCTTCAAGATCTTGAATGGCATGCTCTCAAGGGGGGAGTATACATCATTAATATGATGACATTTGTAGATTTTATGAAGATCTTATGAAGATGATTTTATCAGTTTGAACAAATAATTTTCTATTGTTCATTCATTAACTTCTAAAAGAATCCTTAAATATGGGTTGAAACTATTCCATTTTTAGGCATCTTTTGACATGATCATGTAGTTCTCCTTCCTTCTGTAGTGACTTATATTGAGTGATATTTGACTGTTTTTGTTGTTTTTTTTAATAATAAATTTATGTTTTATTGGTGTTCAATTTGCCAACATACAGAATAACACACAGTGCTCATCCCATCAAGTGCCCACTTCAGTGCCCACAACCCAGTCACTCCCACCCCCTACCCTCCTCCCCTTCCACCACCCCTAGTTTGTTCCCAGAGTTAGGAGTTTTCCATGTTCTGTCTCCCTTTCTGATATTTCCCACTTATTTTTTCTCCTATCCACTTTATTCCCTTTCACTATTATTTATATTCCCCAAATGAATGAGAATTTATAATGTTTGTCCTTCTCTGATTTACTTATTAAACTCAGCATAATACCCTCCAGTTCCATCCACATCAAAGCAAATGGTGGGTATTTGTCATTTCTAATGGCTGAGTAATATTCCATTGTATACATAGACCACATCTTCTTTATCCATTCACCTTTCGATGGACACCGAGGCTCCTTCCACAGTTTGGCTATTGTGGACATTGCAGCTAGAAACATTGGGGTGAAGGTGTCCTGGCGTTTCATTGCATCTGTATCCTTGGGGTAAATCCCCAGCAGTGCAATTGCTGGGTGGTAGGGCACATCTATTTTTAACTCTTTGAGGAACCTCCACACAGGTTTCCAGAGTGGCTGTACCAGTTCATATTCCCACCAACAGTGCAAGAGGGTTCCCTTTTCTCTGCATCCTCTCCAACATTTGTGGTTTCCTGCCTTGTTAATTTTCCCCATTCTCACTGGTGTGAGGTGGTATCTCATTGTGGTTATGATTTGTATTTCCCTGATGGCAAGTGATGCGGAGCATTTTCTCATGTGCATGTTGGCCATGTCTATGTCTTCCTCTGTGAGATTTTTGTTCATGTCTCTAGCCCATTTCATGATTAGATTGTTTGTTTCTTTGGTGTTGAGTTTAATAAGTTCTTTATAGATCTTGGAAACTAGCCCTTTATCTGATACATCATTTGCAAATATCTTCTCCCATTCTGTAGGTTGTCTTTGAGTTTTGTTGACTGTATCCTTTGCTGTACAAAAGCTTACCTTGATGAAGTCCCAATAGTTCATTTTCGCTTTTGTTTCTTTTGCCTTCATGGATGTATCTTGCAAGAAGTTACTGTGCCCGAGTTCAAAAAGGGTGTTGACTGTGTTTGCCTCTAGGATTTTGATGGAATCTTGTCTCACATTTAAATCTTTCATCCATTGTGAGTTTATCTTTGATATGGTGCAAGAGAGTGGTCCAGTTTCATTCTTCTGTATGTGGATGTCCAATTTTCCCAGCACCATTTATTGAAGAGACTCTCTTTTTTCCAGTGGATAGTCTTTCCTCCTTTGTCGAATATTAGTTGACCATAAAGTTGAGGGTCCACTTCTGGATTCTCTATTCAGTTCCATTGGTTATGTGTCTGTTTTTGTGCCAGTACCACACTGTCTTGATGACCACAGCGTTGTAGTACAACCTGAAATCTGGCATTGTGATGCCCCCAGCTATGGTTTTCTTTTTTAAAATTCCCCTGGCTATTCGGGGTCTTTTCTGATTCCACACAAATATTAAAATAATTTGTTCTAACTCTCTGAAGAAAGTCCATGGTATTTTGATAGGGATTGCATTAAATGTGTAAATTGCCCTGGGTAACATTGACATTTTTACAATATTAATTCTGCCAATCCATGAGCATGGAATATTTTTCCATTTCTTTGTGTCTTCCTCAATTTCTTTCAGAAGTGTTCTATAGTTTTTAGGGTATAGATCCTTTACCACTTTGGTTAGGTTTATTCCTAGGTATCTTATGCTTTTGGGTGCAATTGTAAATGGGATTGAGTCCTCAATTTCTCTTTCTTCAATCTCATGGTTAGTGTATAGAAATGCCACTGACTTCTGGGCATTGGTTTTGTATCCTGCCATACTGTCAAATTGGTGTATGAGTTCTAGCAATCTGGGGGTGGAGTCTTTTGGGTTTTCTATGTAGAGTATCATATCATTGGCACAGAGGGAGATTTTGACCTCTTCTTTGCCAATTTGAATGCCTTTTATTTCTTTTTGTTGTCTGATTGCTGAGGCTAGGACATCTAGTACTATGTTGGATAGCAGTGGTGAGAGTGGACATCCCTGTCTTGTTCCTGATCTTAGGGGAAAGGCTCCCAGTGCTTCCCCTTTGAGAATGATATTTACTGTGGGCTTTTAGTAGATGGCTTTTAAGATGTTGATGAATATTTCCTCTATCCCTATACTCTGAAGAGTTTTGATAAGGAATGGATGCTGTATTTTGTCAAATGCTTTCTCTGCATCTTTTGAAAGGATCATATGGTTCTTGTTTTTTCTCTTGCTGATATGATGAATTACATTGATTGTTTTACGAGTGTTGAACCAGCCTTGCATCCTGGGGATAAATCCTACTTGGTTATGGTGAATAATCTTCTTAATGTCCTGTTGGATCCTATTGGCTAGTATCTTGTTGAGAATTTTTGCATCCATATTAATCAGAGATATTGGTCTATAGTTTTTCTTTTTGGTGGGGTCTTTGTCTGGTTTTGGAATTAAGGTGATGCTGGCCTCATAGAACGAGTTTGGAAGTACTCCATCTCTCTCTCTATATTTCCAAACAGCTTTAGTAGAATAGGTATGGTTTCTTCTTTAAACGTTTGATAGAGTTCCCCAGGGAAGCCATCTGGGCCTGGACTTTTGTGTGTTGGGAGGTTTTTGATGACTGCTTCAATTTCCTCCCTGGTTATTGGCCTGTTCAGGTTTTCTATTTCTTCCAGTTCCAGTTTTGGTAGTTTGCGGTTTTCCAGAAATGTGTCCATTTCTTCTAGATTACCTAATTTATTGGCGTATAGCTGTTCATAATATGTTTTTAAAATCGTTTGTATTTCCTTGGTGTTGGTAGTGACCTTTCCTTTCTCATTCATGATTTTATTAATTTGAGTCTTCTCTTTCCTCTTTTTAATAAGGCTGGCTAATGGTTTATCTATCTTATTAATTCTTTCAAAGAACCAACTCCTGGTTCCCAATTAAACGTAGATTTTTCTTCCTCAGACTGTCACTTATTTCCCTTAATCTATCCTCATGGTCTTTTAATTGTCTCTTTTTTCCTCAGTTTCCCTCTTTGCCATCAACTTGTCTTCTATGTCACTCACTCGTTCTTCCACCTCGTTAACCCTCGTCGTTCGGACCTCTAGTTTGGATTGGATCTCATTCAATTGATTTTTAATTTTTGCCTGATTAGATCTAAATTCTGCAGTCATGAAATCTCTTGAGTCCCTTATGCTTTTTTCTAGAGCCACCATTAGCTTTATAACAGTGCTTCTGAACTGGCTTTCTGACATTGAATTGTAATCCAGATTTTGTACTTCTGTGGGAAAGAGGACTGATTCTGATTCTTTTGAGGTGAGGTTTTCCTTCTAGTCATTTTGCTCAGTGCAGAGTGGCCAAAAACAAGTTGTATTGGGAAAGGAAAAAAAGAGAGAAGAAGAAGAAAAGAAAAAGAAAAAAAGGTAGAAAAAAAGAGGAAAAAAATGAAAATTAAGAGAAGAAAAGAAGAAAAGAAAAAAAAGAGGGGGGAAGCAAACAGAAATAAATAAACAAACAAACCCCCCCCCCCAAAACAAGGGGGAGTATCCTATGATTCTTTATACTGTAAATCCCTCGACTACCTCTGGAACTTTCCAGTGCTGCTTGGTCAATAATTTTTTTTCCCCCTGTCCGTGTAGCTGGTCTTCTGGGCGAGTGGCCTGTTGTGCTGATTCTCAGGTGTTAGCACTTGGGGGAGCTGCTCAGCCCCCCTGCCTGGTGCAGGGCTCAGTGAAAGATGTTTAAGCTGTTTATCCGGTGAGGTCACTGTGAGCCTCAGTGGGGGTTGCTTACCCTGTGAGGCCCCGGGAGGAAGCCACAGTGGCGGGGCCAGCTCTAGGGCCCTGGATCAGCCCCCGCAGTAGCTCCGGGGCTCTCCGTCTGCAGGGCCTGGGGGCTCCGGGCGGGGCCGCTGATCTGCTCAGCTCGGGGCAGGAGCGTCCTTGCTGTCCTGGGCCCTCCCGGCCTCTGCCTGTCCCGGGGGAGGCCGGATCCTGGGCTGTGTCCCGGGCGCCCTGTGCCCCGGGGCCTGCGCTGTTGGATTCGCTCCCGCCCCGCAGCCCCCTCCGCGGAGCCGCCGCCCGAGCCCCTCCGAGCTGCTCCGGGTCCCGCCGAGCGCTGCAGCCCTTAGGGAGCTCGGCGCACTCCCCGGGGCGCAGTTCCTCTGTTACTGTCCCAGGGAGCCCGAGGGCATCCCCGCCTTTCTGGGGATCCTGCTCCAATTCCCGGGGAGCCCCTTTCCGCGGGGAAGGTTGGTGCAGCTCCTGCTCCTCCGGGACGGGGCTCTCCTGTCCTGGGGACACTCGCCCCGGCCTCAGCCCGGCTCCTCGCGGGGCCCCTCCCCCTTGGAGGCCTTTTGTTCCTTTATTTCTTTTTCCCCGTCTTCCTACCTTGATAGAAGCGCGAACTCTTCTCACTGTAGTATTCCAGCTGGTCTCTCTTTAGATCTCAGGCCGAATTCGTAGATTTTCAGGATGATTTGAAGGTTATCTAGGTAATTTGTTGGGGACAGGTGACTTGGGGACCCTGCTCTTCCGCCATCTTTCCCCCGCCCCCTAAAGCTTTTTTTCTGATATTTGAATGTTATACTAACTTTTATTCTTAGGGCAATCTGTGTATGATTTTGGTGCATTATTATTTTTGAAATTACTAATGGATTAGATTTACTCATTTTGTTAAATGTCTTTTGCACATGTTCTTGTAATGTCATTTGTAATTTAGCTAATGCAGGGTCAAATAATGAGCTGCATACTGTTTTCTCCTCTATGTTTTGAAAGAGTTTGTATAGGATTAGTTTTATTTCCTTACATATTTATTCAGTCAGTCATTTTTTTTTTTTTATTGAACATGTCACAAAGGAGGTTTAGTCAAAAAGACCAAAACTCATGTTGTCATCACTCTCCTCAGATTCTTCTTTGTCTGTTTCCACTTTCTTCTCCTCATCTGGGGCAGTGATGGCAGATGGAGCAAACCTCCTGCTGGTGTAGCAGGAACTGCTGGGCAAGTTCACCAGCCCCTGTGTTGTAGGTGAGGCTCCTGATGTTGCCATTGGCCAGGGTCTTTACAAACAAGTCTGGCCAGAAAAGTCGAACATTTACACTGACTGCTTTAATGATGGCATTGATATTTTCCTCCTTAACATTCATTCACCTTCTTGGGATGTAGGCTGAGTAGATGCAGGTGAGGTCTGAAACCAAGGTGATAGTGTGGGAGAGTTGCTGGTGGGCCTCCTGGGCTTGGTTCTAGTTCCTGGGTAAAGTTAGGGCCTCACCCTGATGTAGACTTACCTTCTTCTGAGGACTGAGAATCTATCTTGGCACCAGCTAAGCAAAAGCAGCATTCCTTATTTTTAAAATGTATGGAATTTGAAAAAAAAATGTGTAATTAAAACTTGAAGCCATTGGGACTGGAGTTATTTTGAGAATGATTTTAACCACAAATTCTTTATCTTTACCTAATATAAGACTATTCTGGTTTTCTATTTCTTTTTCAGTCAGATCTTGTAATACTTTTCAAAATAATTGGGTTTTAGTTGTCAAATGGCATTAGTTTGTCATAATATTTCCTAGTATCCTGTTAATGTCTGCAGAATATGTAATGCTCTATTATCTTTTATTCTTTCCTTTTTTTAGAGAGAGAGAGAGTACACTTGCATATGAGAGGTGGTGGGAGAGGGCTGAGGAAGAGGGAGAGAGCGAATCTGAAGCAGGCTCCATGCCCACTGTGGATCCCAACCCTGAGATCATCACCTGAGCCAAAATCAAGAGTTGGATGCTTAACTGATGGAGCCACCAGACACCCCATGTTTTATTCTCGATATGAGTGATTTGCCTCTTTTTTCTCTCTTATCCTTTCTTACTCTTCCTCCTTCTCTCTCCCTTCCTCTTTGTTATTCTAGCTAAAGTTTTGTCAATTTTATTTAAGCTTTTCAAAGAACCAGCTTTTCATTTCATTGATTTTTTTCTATTGTTTTTCCTTTTCTGTTTCATCAATTTTTGTTCTTATCCTTATGATTTCCTATCTTCTACTTTCTGATTAATTTCCTCTTATTTTTCTACCTGTGTAATCATGACAACTACCTAATTGCAGAACATTTTTATCACCCTATACCAGTTACATAGTCCATTTCTAGTTCTCCCCTTCCCTAGCCCCTTAGCCAGCCACTAACCTGTTTTCCATTTCTATAGATTTGTTGATTCTGGATATTTTATATACATAAATAACTTTTTGAGAACCACCAACTGTTTTTCCTCATCTCTAGACCATTTAATTTTATTTATTTTATTTTTTTAATAATAAATTTATTTTTTATTGGTGTTCAATTTGCCAACATGCAGAATAGGAAGTATCAGAAAGGGAGACAGAACATGAAGACTCCTAACTCTAGGAAACGAACTAGGGGTGGTGGAAGGGGAGGAGGCCGGGGCGGGGGGTGACTGGGTGGCAGATGAGCTCTAGACCATTTTATATGCTTATAAGTAATGTATCAGAGTTTTAATTATTCCTCCTTTCAAGAAGCTGGTTACAATTGGGGTTTTTCAGCTGCTTTATGCATTTTTAACTCTTCTACTAAAGTAATTTTCAGCTAATTGATAGTGGCAATGAAAGCTTGCAGTCAACTTGAATATATGATTGGAAAAGTACAATTAATTGGTCTTAACTCTAACAGAATAAAACCACAAATGCCATTGGTGGGCTTACACATAAACCTTGTTCATTGTTGACATTCACCAAATGGTATAGTCTGGCTCAATCTCCTCTCTTACATATCTAATCTAGACCTTGGGTAATGTTTTTGTAGGTTCAACTTCAACATTACTTTGTCTCCAAGAATTCCACATCCACACTAGTTTAAGGCATGTGCCTATTATGGCACTGTGTTCTTTTTTTATAATGCTCACGCTGTCTCTTCTTTTTTTAATAGTTGAATTCTTTCATATGAGGGCAGAGACACAATTTGGGCTGTGGGGGCAAATATGTATTTAAAGTTTAGATTTATGGGTTGCCTGTGTGGCTCGGTCAGTTAAGCATCCAACTCCTGATTTCAGCTCAGGTCATGATCTTGGGGTCCTGGGATTGAGCCCCATGTTGGGCTCCATGGTCAGTGGGGAGTCTGCTTCAGGGTTCTCTCCCTGTGACCCTCCTCCCCCTCATGCATGCTCTCTGGACGTCTCTAAAAAATAAATAAATCTTTAAAAGAATGAATAAATAAATTTAGTTCTGTCACTACTAAGCTTCTAATCTTGGGTAAATTACCTATATTCATAGTGCCTGTTTCCTCATTTGTAGAATGAAAATTAATAATAGTGCCCATCACAACGTGTACGTCACGTATTGTGTTTAATACAGGGCTTGGCATATAGCACTCACTAGTTACCGTTGTTATTATTGAACAACACTGTGCCTGGTATATTTTAGATGTTCCATGAATATTTATTGGGGAAAAAAAGAAACAAATAATCTAAGGTTCTAACTAGGAATAATTATCCTATTCCTGGAGATCAATTCTAACCCTTGTCAAAAAAGTCCTTCTGTAGTCAGAGGTACTATAGGAGGAAGAGAGAAGCATTTGGCTACCATTTTGGCAAAGATTCCTAAAATTAACTACTCTTCCTTTGGGGGAATAGCATAGAGGTGAGTCACCATTTAAATAAAACTGATGCCTTTCTCCTGAGAATTGAAGGAGTTGAGAAGCAGGACTGTGAAGATTCCTTGGCAGAGTGAACCATAAAGGCAGCACCTCTTCTTGACTATGTCTGTGCCTGGACATGGGGAGCTAGTGAAATGATGGTAGAAAGCAGTGCACCCCAAGGACCAAAGTACGTGGCTCAGCACTAAGCATAAATGCTCTGAAAAAAGGCTCAGAATTGGCTTCAAGGGATTCCTCATCTCAGCGACTCTTAGTCAACTGCTGATGTTTTGGTAATTGAGTTTACTTTTCTGGCTCCATGTGCTTAGGGCTTGTATTAAGTCTCTCACAACAACGTCTACATAAAAAACTTAAAAACCTATAGATTGATGTGAATCCCACAGAAATAGAAATGTGCTAATCTGCTGAAGCTCCTCCCTATTCCTCCCAACCCAAATTTTTTTTAAATACAAAGTGAATGTGTCTACTATCAGGAATAGTTTCTTATCTGAACAAATCATGCCAGGGTGAGAAGTCCCAGACATACAAGATATAGGGAGGGTGGGTATGTAAGAAGAGCATAATTTTCTTCTTTTTGATTTCTGGAAACACTTTGATTCTTTTCTTTGAACAGTAAATTTACATAAATTAAATGACTATGACTTGGGTTTCATATACCTTGAATTGAAGATAACCCTAATGGAGTTAAGTATTATTGAAGCTGCAAAGGACCAACTGTTGACAAGACAGTAGTTTATAACCCTCAGCACCAAGGTAGGCAAAAGCAACTTTTTTTTCTGACCAGTGTGTTTGTAAGGACAACCTATGACTTCTTGATTTGTCAGCATTTTTCTCTGATATTGACCTGGAGGACTATAATCAGCAAGTATATTTGATAAAAGTTCAGATTTCAGATGCAGCACATGTTGGAAATATTACAATACACTTACTAAAGTCTGAGATTACTTTAGTGTGTAGTGTTTTAATTCCCCCCCTTGCCTTTTTTTCTCTTTTCCTTTTTGGTTTTACCTTTTATCCTTTTTCTTTCTCACTTTCTCCCTTTGTTCTGTCTCTACATCTCCTTTGTTGCTCTCTCTCAAATGCTTCCCCCCCTTTTAAAAATTTAAATTCAGTAAGTCAACTTATAGTACATTATTAGTTGCAGATGTAGTGTTCAATAATTCATCAGTTGCCTATAACACTTAGTACTTATCACATTACAGACCCTCCTTAATGTCCATCACACAGTTACCCCATCCACTCTCCTACCTCCCCTCCAAAAACCCTCAGTTTGTTTTGTATAGTTGAGTCTCTCATGATTTGTCTCCCTTTCTGATGACTTCCCATTCAGTTTTCCCTCCCTTCCCCTCATGCTCTTCTGACCTATTTCTTATACCCTAGTGTTCAAATATTTTCTAATACCTAAAGTTGGTCATCACTGTGGATGCAAAATTGAATAGGGTTATAAAACTAGTAAGACACAACACTGTACAAAGCACTTATTTGAATAATGAACAAGGTTTATATTGTTTCCTGTTTCCTGGAAAAATCCATGCTTGGTCATAAAGTTAAATTTGGAAGGAGTATGTTATTTTGTATTTAGAATACGTCTTCAACAAATTAATTAATGAATAGAGGATAAATTCCAGAAACAAAGCAAGCAAATTAAATAACTTAATATTTATATTAAAGAGTCTTTTAATCACTTGCTTTCAAATTTTTTTCTTAAATCTGATGACCTTTCTTTTTGCCATTTATTACTTTTTCTTTTTCTCCTGTTTCTTCTCACTTGGTTAGCTTATATTTTTAGCATCTTTGCCTTTTGGAGATGGTCAGAGACAATTTTGAAATATTTCTTTGGTGATACTCTTGTGAGACCAGTAAAATCATATTAACAACAACAATAGTAAATTTAAAATGATTTGATCTTCATGACACTCCTAGATACAGATATATTTATTCCCCACTTTAACAGATGAAAACATTGAATCCCAGAGAGATAAAATAAATTGATGCTATGTAGTTAATAAGTGGTGTATCCCAGATTTTAAGCTAAGTCTTTGAATTTTAAGCTCACTTCTCTTTGCTCTTTTTCCTTATATTTTCATCCCTCTTTCTTTTGCCTCTTTTTTTCTTCTTCCTCTCAGTGATGCTTTATGACTGTTTACTTTTGGCCATCACTGGGAATACAAGAATGAATGATTACAATTGCATCAAGGCACATTTTTGCCTTCAGGGATGCACCCTGTTGAAGAATGAGAGATGAGTACCAGACAATGTGGCACAGGCCTTTGGGGCGATTTAGAATCTTCAGTGAGATTGGAAGGAAGTAGCAATACTATTTTAAGTCTTGAGGAAGCTGAGAAGCTACCAGACATGTAAAGTATGAAAAAGTATGGCCTGTGAAAGAATCTTTATATATCTTTTAGTATTTTGCATGACCTCATTTAGAAAAAATTGGATTTTTCACTAGTAAACATGTTCAGCCACTTTGGAGGTAAAATACACAAATCTTTGGGTATTTGTGAATCTGCCACATCCATGGCTATATCATTGACTGGCTCTTCCAAATTGATGCATGGCATTTTTTTTTCTGATTTTAAATGTTGCACACTTTTGTTGTAGAAAATTAAAACAAGGGATGCCTGGGTGGCTCAGTTGAGTAAGCCTCTTGATTTCAGCTTAGGTCATGATTTCAGGGTCATGGGATTGAACCTGTACTGGGTGTGGAGCTTGCTTAAGATTCTCTGCCACCCCATCTCCTTCTGCCCCTCTCCCTAACTTGTGCTGTCGTTCCTTCTCTTTCTCTCTCAAAGAAAAAATCAGGAAATTATAAAAAACAAAACAATAGCACCTACATTGTCACTTATAAGAATACCTAATATGAAACCGTCAATAGGGTTTTGGGCTTGTTTTCACCTTCTGCAAAACTAGAAAAAATAAGGCATGCCATGAATATTCATTAGGTGAAAGTGTCATTATTGAGGAAGAGTGTGACTCTCTTTTCAGGGATGTCACTTGTCACCTGAACGGATTTGATGGAGAAGATGAATAATGTGACGGAATTCATTCTCCTGGGCTTGACTCAAAATGTGGAACTTCAGAAATTTTCATTTGTTGTGTTTTTAATTGTCTACTTGGTCACCTTGGCAGGCAACTTGCTTATCATGATCACCATCAGCACCAGCAAGGCCCTGGAAACACCCATGTACTTCTTCCTGTCTTACTTGTCCCTTATAGATGGCTGCTGTTCTTCCTCCATGACCCCTAAAATGCTTGCTGACACTCTTACTATGAGAAAAATCATCTCTTTTAGGGGATGTATGACTCAGGTCTTTGCTGAGCATTTTTTTGGTGCTGCTGAGATTATCCTCCTTACAGTGATGGCCTATGACCGCTATGTGGCCATCTGCAAACCCTTGCACTACACAACCATCATGAGTCAACAGGTCTGTAGCCCCTTGTGGGCATGGCCTGGGCTGGAGCCTTTGTCCATGTAACCATTCAGATCTTCTTCACAGTCTGGCTGCCTTTCTGTGGGCCCAATGTTATAGATCATTTCATGTGTGACTTAAACCCTTTGTTGAAACTTGTCTGCATGGACACTCATACCCTTGGTCTCTTTGTTGCTGCCAATAGTGGGTTCATCTGTTTGTTAAACTTTCTCCTTTTGGTGGTCTCCTACATAGTCATTTTGTTCTCCCTAGGGACCTACAGCTTGGAGGGGAGACGTAAAGCCCTCTCTACTTGTGTCTCTCACATCACCGTGGTCACTTTATTCTTTGTGCCCTGTATATTTGTGTATTTGCGTCCAGCGATCACCTTTTCCATTGATAAAGCTGTGGCTGTGTTTTATACCATGATAACTCCTATGTTAAATCCTTTAATCTACACCTTGAGAAATGCAGAGGTGAAAAATGCTATGAAGAAGCTCTGGATCAAAAGGTGACTTCAATGGAGAAATAATCATAATAGCATAAAATGACCTTATCTTTTAAATGGCAAAGAGAAGATAATATAATTTCAATGGTTCAGGGCCAAGTGAACATTGTATGTAAAAGTATGTTGATGTTGGCATGTAAGTTTTCTGAGGAAAGGCCCAGGCAAGAAATTATTAATAATTTAAAACTATGACATTTAGATTTATTTATTGCCCATTTAGTCAAACTTTGATTACTTTCAGAATCAGTTGGAATTCTTGTTAAAACACACATTTCCAAGATATAGACTGGGGAGATTCTAACTCAGTGGGGCACTGTTCTTGGATTGGCATATTTGCATTTTAAACAAATTATGTAGATGTGTCTAAGCAGGTGATCTATGCATACACTTTGAGCAACAATGCTATAGATTATGTTTGCATCCTTAGCTTATTATCAGATCACTTTGTTACAGCATTTCCTGGGAAGTATATTTCATAGCAGTTGCTATGCAATGAGCATTTGAAACTCAACTCTTCATAAGTCATGCAGTGCAAGCTTACTACCTTTGCAATGGCAAAACAAAAATGTAGTATTCTGTGAAGCTTTCTCTGTTCTTTATCTTCACTTCCTATACTTTTAAATCTTTTGCTACATCTGGTCTGATTCTCTCTTTTCCTCTCTATTTCCAAAGGGAAGACCTACTATCCTTGCTGGGTTATTTGGACTAAAATTTATTGTTACTGTAATAACAATTAGTCATTTACATTGAGAATATCATTGTCATGATTTTGCTGTGTGAAGAAGACATTATGTAGCATTTTTATATGCACATTTGTAGGAATGAGTTTAGTGTATTCTAATCGTTAAGAGAATAGTCTCTAAGTAAGATAGTTCTGAGTCAAAACTTAGTTTTACTACATTCATTGTGAACTTTAGGAAACTACAGTATCTTTGAGTTAAAGGAGAGTGATAGAGATATTATTAGGATTAATACATAATTCTTGTAAATCTTGTATTACCAATAAATTCTCAAAGGCTGTTAGCTGATTATGAAATTCATTACTGGAGTCTCTATAATATTGCAGAACCACTTAATCTAGTTTTTGAGAATTGGAATGGATAATACGTAATTTCTTTCTACCTTCTTTGAAGAATAATATTCTATACTCACTGGCCTTGTAAAATTCTTGGTGTCTGGAATGTTTCCCAACATCCTTGACCATTACTTTCTTGCATTCTCCTGTTTTTCTCATTTCCATTGGCCTCGTGCTTCCTAGGCCTTGGGGCTGGTCCACTTATCGGTATGATTTTCTTCTGACAAGTCTTAATTGAAGGGCCAAAAAGTCATTTTATTATGAACCTGAGGTCAACAAAAAAAGGCAACCAGAATGTGAACAGAATTGAGATACTTGTTTAGAGGAGGTGGTGTGGTGAAAGTAGATCTGGAGTCAGATTTCATGAGTTTGAATGCAACCTGAGGAAATTATTTTATCTTTATACAATATTTTTTTATGTGTAAAAATAGTAACAATAATACGAATTTCATAATATATTTGGGCTATGTAAATGAGTTTTTAATGCTAAATGCTTATGAAAGTTCCTGGCACATAGTAAACATTATAAAAGCATATTTAAAAGAATAAAAAAAAACACTGCTGGCCCAACTCTTAGTATGGACAGATTTTTGCTTATATCTCTTTTTGAACTAGCAGGGTCTTCATTGTGTTTGGGTCAGCACCTTTATGGATGTTGGTCCCTGTCTCCTAAGGTGAAAAAAGACAACTAGTTCCTTATATATTATCAATACTATGTCAGGTAACCTTTTCCTTGAAGTTTAGGTAAAAGCATAATTGACTTTATGTTATTATTCAGCCTCTGGAAGTTAGTGTTAATGGCAGTTTTGGGTGATGTGGAAAGATTTGAGTTATGGAGTAAACGGAATTAGTATTGAATTCTGGTTAAGTTTGTGTAATATTGTGTGAATTTCATCAACTCTGAGGATCTTATTTAATTTATTTATTTATTTATTTTTAAAGATTTTATTTATCCATTCATGAGAGACACAGAAGGACAGAGGCAGAGACATTGGCAGGGGAGAAGCAGGCTCCATGCTGGGAGCCCAACATGGGACTTGATCCCAGGACTTCAGGATCACACCCTGGGCTGAAGGCAGAGCCCTTAATCACTGAACCACCCAGGCATTCCTCAGGGTTTTATTTTAATCTGAGCTCCCATGGACAGTGAAATGGTAATACATTTTTCAAACAGTAGTTTTAAGCATTAGATGAGACACTGCATGCCAAATATCCAGGACAATGCTTGTCACTTAGTGGGTACCTAATAAGCGTCATTGTCTTTGTTGCTCCTTCAATTGTTTATTTGTGTTCTATTTCTGAATTTTATTTTATTTTATTTTATTTTATTTTATTTTTTTATAATACATTTATTTTTTATTGGTGTTCACTTTGCCAACATACAGAATAACACCCAGTGCTCATCCTGTCAAGTGCCCCCTCAGTGCCCGTCACCCATTCACCCCCACCCCCGCCCTCCTCCCCTTCCACCAACCCTAGTTCGTTTCCCAGAGTTAGGAGTCTCTATGTTCTGTCTCCCTTTCTGATATTTCCCACACATTTCTTCTCCCTTCTGTCTGACTTTTAAAAAAACCTTCTGATTTATACATGTTATTCAACTCTAGGCAGATATTTCTATTATGAGGTCATGAGACACTTTCGAAATTCTGAGAGTAAAGCCCTCAAAATTAATACAAGATGGATAAGATTCACTCTCTACAAATTCACCTTAAAATGTGAATGTCTCTGAAGTTACAATTAGGTGAAGGAAAACACCAAATTTTGAGACACTTTCTATGATAAAAAAATCTGCAATTAGAAACGACAAATACCCACCATTTGCTTCAACGTGGATGGAACTGGAGGGTATTATGCTGAGTGAAATAAGTCAATCGGAGAAGGACAAACAGTGTATGTTCTCATTCATTTGGGGAATATGAATAATAGTGAAAGGGAATATAAAGGAAGGGAAAAGAAATGTTGGGAAATATCAGGAAGGGAGACAGAACATAAAGACTCCTAACTCGGGGAAACGAACTAGGGGTGGTGGAAGGGGAGGAGGGCGGGTGTTGGAGGGGAATGGGTGACGGGCACTGAGGTGGACACTTGACGGGATGAGCACTGGGTGTTTTTCTGTATGTTGGTAAATTAAACACCAATAAAAGTTAATTAAAAAAAAATCTGTATTACAATAATTAGTAATTGTAGTAAAAGTGGTTCCTACTTATTAAAATTTGACTGCTGCTACAAAGGCAAGTTACTGTTTAATCCCCTAAGATCTCTATGAAATAATGTTATTATTATTTCTTTCTAGAAGAACTGAAGTATGGAAAATTTAAATAATTTACTGTAGGTCATGCTAGATATGCCTGAGATGCAGTTTAGAACCGGTGCTCCTAAACACTATGGTATACTTCATAATAATGACAGATCACATAGCACTTTGTAGGGAGATAGACAATAAATAAGTTAATATATATGTATGAAAAAAAGTTACATTCAAGTGCTGAAAAATTTAAAGATGTAGTTAATGTGATAGTGACTCAAAAGACAAGGGGCCACTCTAGGTTTTGTGTTCACGGAAGACCTCAAAGCAAGAATTTATAGTGTTTATCTGTGTCCAGGTATGAGAGACAGTGAGCTGAAAGGTCATGAGTAAAACCACTAGAGAGGAGTTTCTGTACATGGGAAGGGGATTTTTATCTGATATGGGTGAGTGTCATTAACTACTCCCTTCTGACTCGGACATCATCAAGCAACCTTAACCTTACAATTAATTCAGCTCTAATTAAAGTCAGATGAAGTGAAATAAAACATCTGGACTCAAGCAATCGTCTTTCCCCAAAACCTGTATGTGCTTTCTGGCAGGTGTTTTCTTTGGTGGACTTGGTGTAGCCAATGACATTCATCTCCACTTTGCCTCTTCATGGCTTCTTTAATTTCTACAATTTTTTTTCCCATTTGAAAGCATTTGCTTAAATTGCACATCTCTATATAGTTGCCCGACTCAAGCACATCTCTTTGACCCTGTTATATCATTCTTTCCCTTACCCACTAGCTTCAGCTGCAATGGTTTCACTTTTGCCTATAGGCCTTTGAACTAGTTCTTTATTCCCCAAATGCTCTTCCTCTAGGCCTTCCTATTGCTTGGATTGTTGTCCTCACTCAGTCTGCAACACAATGGCCACCTTCTTAGAGGTCTTTAACCACCATCACCATGTAAAGCCATCCTCTATCTCCCTGAGTTATTCTGTCACAGTACTCACAATTTCTCTATAGCACTTTTGCCATCTGATTATCTGATTTACTTGTTTATTCTCTGTCTCTTCCAATTAGAATGCAAGCTTCACGAAAAGTAGGTGTATTGGCTATTTTACGCCCTACTGTATTGCCAGCACTTAGAGTAGACTTGGCACACGGCAAATGCTTTTTTTTTTTTTTTTACAGACTTACTGAATAAAAGGCCATCATTTCCACTTAACCCTCTCAAGAATAAATGCATTTTTAAAAGAGACCCTTGTTAACTGGAAGCTCCTGAAGTTGATGACTTTCCATTCTTGGTGATAAATTGAAATGGAGAATTTTAGGTCAGTTGAATATATCATCTGGGGTTCTTAGCTGATGATCCAGCATCTCTGTAGCTAGTTTCAGTAGAAGGGATATTTGATATGCAATTAAATAGTTTAAGGATATTTGGACGAGTGGGAATCACAAATTGATGGCTGAGCTATCAGGAAGAGCTTGCAGAAGCATACCTGACTGGACTGGCATGCAAGGGAGATGCTGCTTGTGCCTAACCAGGATCACCCTGCCCTGACTAGACTGTACTGGTGCCATCACATTCCTGACCTCAAAGCTGCTCTGATGCTTGGAACTACCTATCGCCAGATAACTGACTTCTGCTCCAAGACTTGCATACACTCTTGGTTGACGGAACCCATCACATGTCTGCACCTTTGTTGTAGGGAAACAAGGAAATGAGATTCTTTGGATTTTATGTTGGAATAGTGGATACATACCTTGGAAACTAACATGTGTGGCATGCTTTTAAGAGATTTTGGGGCAGCCACACACTCGGATGTGCACAATTGGGGATGGGAGCTCACAAAATGGGTTTCATTTATCCCATAGATAGTTTTTAATTTCCACAGAATATAAGAGTATCCCAGTCTCTATCCTAGATCTAGGAGAAGAAGCAGAAATAAGTGACCTCAGAGAAGCTGAGGGCAGGAAAATTGTTGATACCATAGTTATTCATATCATTTATACCTGCTGTGCTAATAGTTGTGGTTAGTGCTAAAGTAGAAACGCAATGGACAGTATTGTATTTCACCTTGTGGCATTAGCATAGTGTAGGGTATGATGCAGTAGCACTTCCCAAATACCTCTTCTAGCTTAATTTTGAAATGTTTATTATAAGGAAAGTTTTCTCAATAATAAACAAAAATGCTTGTCTTGCTTTAGTGACTCTCATCTTTTTTAAATAAACCACCCCAAAATGTATTGTGTACTATGTGTATCAGGCACTTTGCATACATTATATCATGCAATCATCATGATTTCTTGAAGTGCACATTATTCTCTTAGAGCTAAAAAATGAGGCTGAGGGATATTTAAAATAATTTTCTCAAAGTTATGCTATTTTAGGTAAGAAGGCAAATTAATCCTAGTCACCTCTCTCCAACACATTTGAAATTCTGTTTAAAATCCACAGTTGTCTAGGTTTAAAATGGTACGCTCATTTCATCTTACCTCAGATCTCCATCTAGTTGGATCTTGGCTCTTAATGCAGGCCTCCAGGATATTCAGCTTATCCACATGCATCTGTGTGCTTCCTCTTCCTGGACACATGTCACCTTAAAAAAATTAACAAACTTTACTTTTAGAGAAGTTTTCAGCTTCTGGCTATTTGAGCAGGAAGTACAGAGAGTGCCTGTATATTTGTCCCCACACATGCAAATTTCTCCCACTATGGACCTCTCACAAGACTGTGTACATTTGTTACAATTGATGAACCTATGAAACATTATCACATAAAGTCCATAAATTACATTAGAGTTCACCTCTGGTGCTGTACATTCTATAGGTTTGGACAAATGTATAATGACATGTATCTACCATTGTAGTACCATGAAAAGTAGTTTCACTGCCCTAAAAATATTCTGTGCACTGCCTGTTCATCCTTCTCTCTCCCCTAACTCCTGGCAGCCACTGATCTTTTCACTGTCTGCATCATTTTTCCTTTGACACAATTGCACATAGTTGGAATCATACAATATGTAGCCTTTTGAGATTGCATTCTTTCACTTAGTAATACACATTTGAATTTCTTCCATGTCCTTTTCTGACTTGGTAGGTCAACCTTTTAGTGCCAAATAGTCTTTATTTTCTGTCTGTACCACAGCTTTTATATCAACTCACCCACCAAAGAGTGTCTTGGTTGTTTTCATGTTTTGACAATTGTGGATAAAGTTGCTAGAAACATCTAGGCATAGATTGATTAAAGTATAATTGGCACATAATATAAGTTTAATGTGTACAATGTGATTTGTCAAACTTATATGTTGTGAAACTATTACCACAATAATTTAAGTTAAAACATTCATCCCTTCACATAATTACATTTTTTGGGGGGGAGAACATTTAAAATTTACTCTCAAGTATATAACACAATATTGTTAACTATGTCACCATACTGATTATTAGATATTCAGGACTTATTCATCTTCAGCTAGAAGTTAGTAGTTTTTGGTCAACATCTCCCTCTTTCCTTATCCCCACCTCCTGGCAACCACTGTTCTACTTTCTGATTCTATGAGTTTGACCTTTCTTCTTCACTTTTAAAGGATAATTACACAGAGCACAGTAATTTAGATTGGTGGGGGTTTTTTTTTCTTTTGTTTTCTCTCAGCACTTTATTTATTTATTTATTTTCTCTCAGCACTTTAAATACTCCATTCACTTCTTTCTTGCATGGTTTCTGAGAAGTTGGATCTAATTCTTTTTTCTTCTTGTGGTGGTGGTCCCAGTCTAGTGATAGTGATGTGATTGTCTAGGAATGCCTGCGGCACTCACCTGGGCTTGTATTACTTATAGTAAGTCCCCATAGACATTTCCTCCACTGAGGCCAGTGTTGTGGCTGGACTGGCTCTTGTGGTTCTTACTATGATTTCAGGATACACTTGACTGCACTAAAAATGATCAGGGAGCTTCAAGGTACAAGATTTTCTACACACTAGTCTTAGAGGGTAAACAGCATATCTGAGGGCCACATCTGAGATTGCAGTTAAAGAGAGCAAGAGTACAGACCTGAGGCTATGCCTTTATTAGGGTCTGATGGTAGTGGGGGCCTATGCAGGGTTTCATGGGTTCACTCCTTATTGGCTAATTTAAAGCATGAGAGTGAGAAGTAAGGCACAGAAAAGGAGAAGCAGGGTCACTAAACTGGTCAGTGGTTGAAGTTACCCAGGGCTTTCTGAAAGAGGAAACTTCATGAGTGGAGGTGTCTTAATTCCTAACCTGGTTGATTTGCTAGTAGCTGTGTCATATAGTTGGTAATATGTTTATTCATGATAGATGCTTTTGAAATGGATGCTTTGTCAATCAAAAACTTAATGTCAAGCAAGCACTTACAGTACAATCAAAGGGCTTAATGTCAGACACTACCCATAGGTAAGATACTTTTTCTTTGGTTTCTTGCAAGATTAAAAATTTTACCTTTGATTTTCTGAAGCTTGAATATGACATACTTCTATCTGGTTTTTGTTAGGCATTTATCTTATGAAGTATTACCTGAGCTTCCAGAGGCTTGGTGTTCAACATTAATTTGGGGGGCAATTCTCAGTCATTATTGCTTAAAATCTTGCCTCTGTTATTTTCACTTTTTCTAGTATTCCCATTACATGTATGTTACCTGTTTGGTAGTTGTCCCACTGTTTTGCATATTCTGTTCTAGTTTGTTTATTTGTCTATATTTTTTTCAGGCTTTTTTTCTCTTTGATTTTCCGTTTTGGAAATTTCTATTGCCATGTCCTGAGGCTATGTCCAGTCTACTAATGCTCATCAAAGGCATTCTTGAATTCTGTCAGTGTTTTTGATCTCTAGCATTTCTTTTCAATTTTTCCTTAGAATTTCTCTGTCTTCTTACATTATCCACCTGTTCTTGTCTTTAGTGATATAACAGGGCAAGTGTTCTGGAGTTCTATGATAAAATCTAACTCTTCTGGTCAGTTTGTACTCTGGGACTGTATAGTTCACCAGTGCTTCTCATCTGACCTGTCCATAATGTGATAGACCTAAAAGAATATTTACATCTAGATGTTCTTTTAAAATTTTAAAATTTGGTGGAAAAATCAAAGTAAATAAAATAAAGCAAGAGTCATTCTTGGACATACTCCCAGGGCATGACTTGATAATATATCTGGTTGGAAGGCAAAAAATGGCCCATGATCTTTGCATTTTTGGGGAGAAGATGCTATTCTCTTCAGCACTGTTACTATTCTTTCAGAACATTTCAAGAATGTCCTCTCTAGATCTCAGTACAATTAATTTTGCCATACAAACAGAATGAGATGGCCCCAAAATGGGAATGGTAATTTTTCTTTTTTTGAGGTACTAGAAAAAAAGTTATTTTTTGGAAGAGATTTTTCCTTTTAAAAGAGCTTGTTGCTGACTTGTTATTTCAATAGAGTTGCCTGCCTCAATAAATTACCCTAATGTGGAAAATTTTTGGTTTTCTATTTGCATCATGGAATTCCTTTTAAGT
Organism: Vulpes lagopus; assembly: GCF_018345385.1. Lineage (NCBI taxonomy): Eukaryota > Metazoa > Chordata > Mammalia > Carnivora > Canidae > Vulpes > Vulpes lagopus. The sequence goes on along the minus strand of NC_054834.1, from coordinate 64,950,729 downwards.
CGATCTACAATCAAGTAATAACAATTTTCTGAAGTACTTAGAGGACTCTGCAGAACAAGCACAGATCTGGTCATGTGAAGTAAAATATATCCTTAAGGACTAATGCAGCTTTTTGACCTCGTTGGTCATACTGGATAAGAGAGGCATTTCCAGGTCTTTATGAGTTAGTTTAAAAGTCTCCTGCTGACTGTAAGCAAGCTTTCAAAAGGTAAGCCTATAAGAGTTAATGGTGGAGATTTTCAATTGTGTGAATTATTTTATAATGCAGGAAATTCTTACAAATTTGAGCTTATGAGAATTAAAAGTTGAAAAGGTCTTCAGAATCACAGGAGTTTTGAAGTTAATCAGAGTTAGTTTTTTTTTTGACTCATAAGCTGCTTTATTTGCATGCAGAATGGTAAAGAATTGAGAATACATAATTGAAAAAATTGCCATAATAATTAAAAATGTTAAATGTCTAAACATGTAACCAGAATTGGATATTAGAGAGTCCTCTTAGTTAGGATACCTAAATAGAAAAAAAAAGAAGAAGAAAAAAAGTAGAAATATAAAAGTAAGTTTATCAAAATTATGTATGTATCACATATTAACATTTAATATATAAATGTTTATAACAAAAATATACAATTAAAATAAAATATAAATCCCTGGCATAGATGATAGAGTTATAGACAACCTAGCAGAGAAGACATGTTAACTAATGATCTGCAGTGTAACACAGAGAAAACATGTTAACTAATGATCTGCAGCGTAACACAGTAAATACTACTCTAAAACAATAAGCAAATTTTACATATGTACAGAGGAAAAACACTACTGCTTATTTCTGTTGTAAATATGATTCAATTATTTGTTCAAAGTTAGTTTTTTTTTTAATTAATTTTTATTGGTGTTCAATTTACCAACATACAGAAAAACACCCAGTGCTCATCCTGTCAAGTGTCCACCTCAGTGCCGGTCACCCATTCCCCTCCAACACCTGCCCTCCTCCCCTTCCACCACCCCTAGTTCGTTTCCCAGAGTTAGGAGTCTTTATGTTCTGTCTCCCTTCCTGATATTTCCCAACATTTCTTTTCCCTTCCTTTATATTCCCATTCACTATTATTTATATTCCCCAAATGAATGAGAACATACACTGTTTGTCCTTCTCCGATTGACTTACTGCACTCAGCATAATACCCTCCAGTTCCATCCACGTTGAAGCAAATGGTGGGTATTTGTCGTTTCTAATTGCTGAGTAATATTCCATTGTATACATAAACCACATCTTCTTTATCCATTCATCTTTCGATGGACACTGAGGCTCCTTCCACAGTTTGGCTATTGTGGCCATTGCTGATAGAAACATCAGGGTGTAGGTGTCCTGACGTTTCATTGCATCTGAATCTTTGGGGTAAATCCCCAACAGTGCAATTGCTGGGTCGTAGGGCAGGTCTATTTTTAACTCTTTGAGGAACCTCCACACAGTTTTCCAGAGTGGCTGCACCAGTTCACATTCCCACCAACAGTGTAAGAGGGTTCCCTTTTCTCCGCATCCTCTCCAACCTTTGTGGTTTCCTGCCTTGTTAACTTTCCGCATTCTCACTGGTGTGAGGTGGTATCTCATTGTGGTTTTGATTTGTATTTCCCTGAGGGCAAGTGATGCAGAGCATTTTCTCATGGGGTTGTTGGCCATGTCTATGTCTTCCTCTGTGAGATTTCTCTTCATGTCTTTTGCCCATTTCATGATTGGATTGTTTGTTTCTTTGGTGTTGAGTTTAATAAGTTCTTTATAGATCTTGGAAACTAGCCCTTTATCTCAAACGTCATTTGCAAATATCTTCTCCCATTCTGTAGGTTGTCTTTGAGTTTTGTTGACTGTATCCTTTGCTGTGCAAAAGCTTCTTATCTTGATGAAGTCCCAATAGTTAATTTTTGCTTTTGTTTCTTTTGCCTTCGTGGATGTATCTTGCAAGAAGTTACTGTGCCCGAGTTCAAAAAGGGTGTTGCCTGTGTTCTCCTCTAGGATTTTGATGGAATCTTGTCTCACATTTAGATCTTTCATCCATTTTGAGTTTATCTTTGTGTATGGTGCAAGAGAGTGGTCTAGTTTCATTCTTCTGCATGTAGATGTCCAATTTTCCCAGCACCATTTATTGAAGAGACTGTCTTTTTTCCAGTGGATAGTCTTTCCTCCTTTATCGAATATTAGTTGACCATAAAGTTCAGGGTCCACTTCTGGGTTCTCTATTCTGTTCCATTGATCTATGTGTCTGTTTTTGTGCCAGTACCACACTGTCTTGATGACCACAGCTTTTCAAAATCCTTTTAATATAGTTGAGTTTTAACATCTTCTCATAAATTTAACATGACTTGTACTTCTTTTCCTGTGGATTAACTATTAAAGACTATTTCGTTCATTGTTGATATCTCCAATGCTGATTTTTGAGTCTTTTATATACTAAAAAATGATCCCTTTTACTATGGTAGATGCATTATTTTTCTGGCTTGTCATATTTTTAACTTCTTTCATATGATGTAAAATGCCTCAAAATTTATTTTGACATAGGAATTAAGTAGGGATTGAATTTTATTTGTTCCCCTAAAGTTTTGTTGCATAGTTTTTTTATAGTTGCATAGTTATCTTTTGACTTGGATTCCTGACTATATATTCCATTTATATTTGGTTCTTTCTATTCTGTTTTATTTTATTTTTTAAATAGTTTTTAAAATTTTTATTTATTTTTTAAAAGATTTATTTATTTATTTATTTATTTATTTATTTATTTATTTATTTATGATAGACATAGAGAGAGAGAGAGTGAGAGGCAAAGACACAGGAGGAGGGAGAAGCAGGCTCCATGCCGGGAGCCTGACGTGGGACTTGATCCCGGGACTCCAGGATCGTGCCCTAGGCCAAAGGCAGGTGCTAAACCGGTGAGCCACCTGGGATCCCCTATTCTGTTTTACTGACTTCTTTGTTCATGGCTCAATTGATATGCAGTACATTGTTTTGATACATAATACATTTTGATTTGTGATGGGACTAATATTACTTATTTCTGTTCTTTTTCAGATTTATGCCTAGTCTTGCATATATATATTTCAAATTCAAGTGTAAAAAAATAACTTAGCAAATAAGATAAATAATCTTAACATTAAAATAAGTTGAGTAAAATAAGTTTAACATGGTTTAGTTCCAAAACAAAGTCAATTATTAGGTTCAATAATTCAATTTAAGGAGTTTAATCTAAGAAGAGTTTACAGCTTTCAAGTACTGAGAACCGTTATCCATGGACGGATCTTTTCATTCAACAACTCATCTTTCATAAGCTTGGGTATTGCTTCTATTTTCTGCCTGTGTAGCTCAACCCTTCCAAATATCTGTTGCTCTTCATCCATGACCCCTGAAATGCTGCCTGGCATTTTTGCAATAGAGAAACCATCTCTTTTACAGGGTGCAGGACTGAAATTTTTGCTGAGCATCCATGTGGCCATCTGCAAATCCCTGTAGTATGAAATCATCACAAGGACAGGGATACAGCTTTGTCTTTCAGGTGGCATGTGCTAGAGGCTTTGTCCTTGCAACCACTCAGGTCCTCGTCACATTGTGGCTGCCTGTGTGTGGCTCCAATGTTATAGACCATTTGTGTGTGATGTAAATCCTTGGTTGAAAGCCATCTGCATGGACACTCATACCCTTGGTCTCTTTGTTGCTGTCAAATGTGCGTTCATCTGCCTGTGAACATTTTCCTCTTGATGGTCTCCTAGCTGGTCATCATGTCCTCCCTGAGGGCCTGTAGCTTGGAGTGAGACCCAAAGCCATATCTGCCTGTGTCCTCATGTCACTGTAGTGGCCTTATATTGTGTCCTGAGTGTTTATATATTTGTATCCAATCACCAGCTTCTCCACTGATCAAGCCAAGAATCCATGGTAACTCTTTTGTTAAACATAAACCTGTGTACTCAGAAATTTGGAGGTAAAGAATGCCAAGAGGAAGTTGAATTCTGCAGGAGAGAGCATACTGAGGACTGTATGTTGGGTTGGGATGGGTGCCCCAAGGCAACTTGGAGTCCTCTCAGTGGAAGGGCGAGCCATGTTCCGAGGTGGAGAGTCAGCTCCGGGGGTGCCTTCCTTGGGCAGAGCGCTGATCCATCTGTGAAGCCAGACAAGGAAAAACTGGAGCAAAATCCCAAGGAGTTCCAGGACAGCAAAGCTCTGCAGAAAGACCTGGAACAATTTGCCAAGCCCCTGAAGCAGAAGCGGATCACTCTAGGATATACTCAGGCTGATATGGGGCTCACCCTGCTGATTCTCTTTGGAATGTGTTTCCCCAAACAGTCATCTGTCCCTTTGAAGCTCAACAGTGCAATTTCTAGAACACATGTAAGCTGTGGCTCCTGCTGCAGAAGTGTGGGTAGAAGCTGACAAAAATGAAAATCTGCAGGGGAGGTAGGTACAAAGCAAGGATCCTTGTGCAGGCTGCAAAGAGGAAGTGAACCAGGATGGAGAACCGAGTGAGGTAACCTGGAGAACATGTTCCTGCAGGGCTGGAAAGCCACTGTGCTTCCGATCAGGCCCGCAGCTTGGGCGTGAACAGGATGTGGTCCAAGCTTATTTCTGTAATTAGTAGTGACTAATGGCAAGGAGAGGACTTTGAGGCTGCTGGGTCTCTTTTCTCAGGAGCACCAGTATCCTTCCCTCTGGCACCAGGGCCCCTTTCTGGTACCCCAGGCTATGGGGGCCCCCACTTTACTACTTTGGTCTCCTTGGTGCCTCTCTCTGAGGGTGAAGCCTTTTCCTCTGTGTCGGTCACCGCTCTGGGCTCTCTCTTGCATTCAAAGTGAGGAGCCAGCCCTTCCCAGGGATGGGGGCAGAGGAAGGGGAAGAGCTAGGGAATGAGAACCTAGGGTTAGTACCAGGGCTTCGGGATTAAAGTTCTCCATTCACTGTAGAAAGGGTTTGGCACCACAACGGGTGTGGGAACAGAGTTTGGGGGGAACGGGTTGGAGGGAAGGTTAAGTTCAAGGATGCTCTTGTTTTTAATCCCTACATCACTTATCACTTTGTTTTTAAATAAAGAAGCCTGGGACACAGTAAAAAAAAAAAACTTTAGGAAATACTAATCATGAAAAGTGTAGCTTCAATCTGTTACCATGCAAAGTTACTATAATATTACTAGTATATTCCCTAAGCTGTACTTTTCATTCTTGTGAGTTATTTATTTTATTCCCAGAACATTGTACCTTTCAGCCCCTTCACCTATTTCGCCTATCCCTCTACTCCCTCCCCTGTGGCAGCTGCCAGTTTGTTCTCTGTATTATGAGTCTGGTTTTGTTCTTTGGTTGTTTTGGTTTCTTGATTAAATTCCACATGGAAGTGAAATCTTTTGTGACATCTTGAAGATATCCCTCACCAGTCCATGTAGATCCTTTAGTTTTTCTTGTACTCCATATTACTCACTTATAAATATGTACCACAATAAATGTATCCATTCCTGTTCATATTATTACTTTTTTATGACAAAGAATTTTACAATCGTATATTTGTGAATATGTGGAAGTATGAGTTCCTAGGAGAGTAATTGTTACATGTATTTGAGTCAATGTGCAGATAGTTAAATGTTGAATTTCATAGTTGTTGCCAAACCGTCATCCTTGACATTGTACTAACAGCTATCCTGCTGTCACATTCTATGAGAATACTTCTGTTCCTATACTCAACAACTATCTTATAAATACTCATGGCATAGGCAATCTGAATAAATTGCAGTCTTTCTCATAGTATTGAATTTGAGTATCTTTTCATATGCTTTATGATTTGTATTTCTTTTTCTGTGAATTGTATATTAACATCTTTTATCTGTTTCATGTAATTGTTGATCTTTTCCATACTGATATTAGTGAGTCGATTATACTAAAGAAATCATCTCTTCTACTGTTGTATAAGTAATTGTTGGTTTGTTAGCTTGTGATGTGTTTTTAGTACTTGTATACTGTATAGAATGCTTTTGCATATAAACAACATTCTAATTAATTTAATATTAATTTTGGTTTTTATGACTTGCTTACCAAGACTTCCCTACTTCATTCACACTGAAATATACTTCACTGTTTTTTTTATCATTTAATTTTAAAGCACTTTTGAGGTCATGTATCTATTAAACTTCTGCTCCATCTGGAATTTATTTTGATATAGGCATTAAAAATATATGGATTTTTAGTTGGTTTTCTAAATTTCAAGGTTTTTTAAATAGTTGCATAATTTTCTTCTTGCCATTGACTTGAAATTCTGTTATCTTCTAAAGCTCCATACTTACTTGGATCCCATTTAAGTTTCTGTTCTCTTTCATTAATTTCTATTCATGTGCCAGTTGATACACCATAAAATTGCTTTCATATATAAGATATTGTGACATGTAATGAGGCTAGCAGTCTCTCATTCCTGATCTTTTTCAGATTTATGCCTAGTCTTGCATATTTATGTTTCAAATTCAAACTTAAAATAATTAGTTTACATTGAGATAAGATAAATAAGTTTAGCATTAAAATAAGTTGTCAGTTAAAATAAGTTTAAAATAACTTAGTTACACTATGTTCTCATTCATTTGGGGAATATGAATAATAGTGAAAGGGAATATAAAGGAAGGGAAAAGAAATGTTGGGAAATATCAGGAAGGGAGACAGAACATAAAGACTCCTAACTCGGGGAAACGAACTAGGGGTGGTGGAGGGGAGGAGGGTGGGTGTTGGAGGGGAATGGGTGACGGGCACTGAGGTGGACACTTGACGGGATGAGCACCGGGTGTTTTTCTGTATGTTGGTAAATTGAACACCAATAAAAATTAATTAAAAAAATAAATAAAATAACTTAGTTACAAACAAAAGTCAGTTATTACTTTAAAGAAGATTCAATTTAAGATTAAGAAGATTGATTTAAGATTCAATTTATTTAAGTTTACTGCTTTGAGTACTGGGACCTGTTATCCATAAGTGGATGTTTGATTCAACAAGTTATCTTTCATAAGCTTGGGTACTGCTTCTATTTCCTGCCTGTGTGTCTCAACCCTTCCAGATATCTGTTGCTCTTCACCCATGACATGCTGCTTGGCATTTTTGCAGTAAGAAAAACTGCATGACTGAAGTCTTTGCTGAGCACCCATGTGGCCATCTGCAAATCCCTGTAGTATGAAATCATCACAAGTGACAGGATTACGGCTTTGTTGTTCAGGTGGCATGTGCTAGAGGCTTTGTCCTTGCAACCACTCAGGTCCTCATCACATTGTGTCTCCCTGTGTGTGGCTCCAATGTCATAGACCATTTGAGTGTTATATAAAACCTTGGTTGAAAGTCATCTGCATGGACACTCATACCCTTGGTCTCTTGTGGCTGTCAAATGTGTGTTCATCTGCCTGTGAACATTTTCCTCTTGATGGTCTCCTAGCTGGTCATCATATGCTCCCTGAGGACCTGTAGGTTGTAAGACAGACACAAAGCCATGTTTACCTTTATCTCACATGTCACTGTGGTGGTTTTAGTATTGTGTCCTGAATATTTATATATTTTCACCCAAACACCATCTTCACCAGTGAGCAAGCTTTGGCTGTATCTTATACGATGGTAACTCTCCTGTTAAACTTAAAACTTGCACATTCAGAAATTTGGAAGTGAAAAACGCCATGAGGAAGTACTGAGGTAAAAATGGTATCTTTGAGAGATATCCACAACTTTATAACGTTTTCTGCTAAATGGAAAAGAGAAAAGAATCTCTGTGGTACAGGGGCACATGAACACTATTTGTCCAATGTATGCTTATTTTGACATCTAGGTACTGTGAGGAATGGTACAGGGAGGAAATTACTTATCACTGTAAAAATATCCCACTTAAATTTATGCATTTATTGTCCAATGCATAGTCAAAGTTCAATGTACTGTGAGAATTAGAGTTCTTATAAATGCAGAGTGTCAGGACACAGCTCTGGTGATTAATTTACCAGTTTTGTTGTTGGATGACATACGTACTTTCTAAACTGCTCTGTAAAGCCAATGATAAATAGCCATTGCAGTTTATATTGAAATCATGTACTTATTAATGAAGTCAACTTAATTTTTAAATGTAGTTTTTAACTTGCAGTAAGATACAAATAAAAATTTCTACATGCGTAGTTCATGGTGCTGAGTCATTTCACATTGTCATGATGGTTAATTAAGTTAATTGATGTTTGTTATGCAAACACCAGTACCATCTATGTCCAGTGCCTTTTCATCTTCCAAACTGAAATATCACATTCATCAAACACTAATTCCATATTCCCTCTCTCTGCGCCTTAGACAACCACCATTCTGTTTTCTTTCAGTCTATGAATTTGGCTTTTTAAGTACCTGTGTCAGTGGAATCATAGAATGTTTGTCTTTAGTGACTGTCTTACTTCACTTGGCATGGTGAATTGTAGGTTAATGTATGTTTTAGCAGGTGTCAGAATTTCCTTCGTTTTTAAGGGTAAATAAAAATCCGTTGTGTGCATATATCTCATTCTGTTCATACATTTATCTGTCAGTACACACTTTGGCTGCTTGTACTTTCTAGCTCTTGTGAATAATACTGCGATGAAAGTGGGTATGGGACTGTTGGAGACCATGATTTCCATTATTTTATGTAACACCCCAAAGTGGAATTGTGGATCATATAATAATCCTTTCCTTAAATTTTTAGGAAGTATCATAACATTTTTCCTAGCAGCTTTATAATTTTACATTCCCACCAGCAATGCACACTTGTTCCAATTTCTCCAATGTCTTGTATGTGTTATTTTTTTGCATTTTATGGTCATAGCTTGGATATGAAGTTGTATTGCATCATGGTTTTCAAATGCATTTCTCTAATAATTAGTGACATTGAGCATCTTTTCATGGGCTTACAGGGCATTCACATATCTTCTTTGGAGAAATATCTGGTGAAGTACTTTGCTAATTTTTAGTCAAGACAGTATTTTGTGTGTGTGTTTTTGAGATGTGGAAGTTCTTTCTATAATCTGGATTTAACACTTTATCAAATGTATCAGTTGCAGATATTTTGTCTCATTTGTAGGAAGCTTTTCTCTCTCTCAATAGTGTCCTTTGATGTTCAAAGTACATAAGTTTGATAAAGTATAACTTCTGTATTTTTCTTGCCTGTGATTTTGGTGTCATACCAAACTCATTGCCAAATCCAAAGTTATGAATTGTTCTCCTAATATTTTCAGAGTTCTAGCCAGTAGTTTAGGTCTTTGATCTTTTTTGAGTTTATTTTTATATATGATGTATGTTAAGGATTCAGTTTCAGTACTTTGTAGATATTTGGTTTCACAGTGTCATTTTTTCTTGAACATGCTGATCTGGTCTATTAATGTTCTTGTTATTCATTGAAAATCATTTGGACACCTATGTAAAGGTTTATTTTTAGGCTCTGTATTCTGTGCCATTGCTATGGCTGTCATTATGACAATATCACACTGTTTTGATCACCATAGTTTTGTAGTAAGTTTTAGAACCTAGATATAGTCCAACTATTTGTTTTTTTCCCCAAGGTTACTTTGGATACTGGGAATGACTTGAGTTTTGACCTGAATTTTAGGATGAATTTTTCTTTTTCTTTAATTTAATTTAATTTAATTTTTTTATTTTATGATAGTCACAGAGAGAGAGAGAGAGAGGCAGAGACATAGGCAGAGGGAGAAGCAGGCTCCATGCACTGGGAGCCTGATGTGGGATTCGATCCTGGGTCTCCAGGATCGCGCCCTGGGCCAAAGGCAGGCGCCAAACCGCTGCGCCACCCAGGGATACCTTTTTTTTAAATTTTATTTTATTTTATTTTTTTATTTTATGATAGTCACAGAGAGAGAGAGAGAGAGAGGCAGAGACATAGGCAGAGGGAGAAGCAGGCTCCATGCACTGGGAGCCTGATGTGGGATTCGATCCTGGGTCAAAGGCAGGCGCCAAACCGCTGCGCCACCCAGGGATCCTTTTTCTGCAAAAAACAATTTTTTAAAGATTTTTATAGGGATTGCATTGAATCTTTAGATCATGTTAAGTAGTATTGACATCTTAATAACATGAACCATATCAATTCATTACAGTCTTTCCATTTATTTGTGTCTTTTAGAATATCTCTTAGCAACAGTGTGTGGTTTTAAAATATAGGAGACATTTGCCTCCTCTTTAAGTTTATTGCTAAGTGTTTTTTTCCTTTTGATGCTGTTGTAAAAGGAATTGTTTTTTTAAACCTCTCTGGGTTATAACTGATAACAGAGAAATTCAATGTGTTTTCTTAAAAAAAAAAACAAAACAAAACCCTCTTGGGGTTGTGGTGCCTGGGGGGCTCAGTCAGTTAAGCATCTGATTCTTGATTTCAGCTCAGGCCACGATCTCAGGGGTAGTGAGTCGAGCCCCACATTGGGCTCCATGTTGAGCATAGAGCCTGCTTAAGGTTCTCTCTCTTTCCCTCTCCACTTGCCACTCCACAGATCACCACTTTCTCTCTCTCTCAAACTCCCTCCCCACAACCCAAAACAAGAAAATAAAAACCAAAAACTTATCAGGGAGTTAATATGGGGGAGCATTATGGGGAGCATATGCTTGTCTGATGCATTGAACACAACTTGATAAATATCAAATTATCTGGACACCAAGGAAATTGTTTTCAGTACTGAGAGAAAAATGCAGAACCAGGAGGAGAAAAGAGGCCACATCATGGAAAGTATGTGATGTGATCTGGGGGAGAAAAGAATGGTCATTCCAGTAGAAGGGAGGGAGCCCTGATCAGGGAGGGAAAAGAGAAAGAGAGAACAGAGCACAAGGCTTTGCATACTTTCCCCAAACCATTATTGGAAATATGAGAAGGGCTGATTATTGTAAGTTTTTACAAGCAGTGGTGTTCAAAGTCTGAAGTTTTAGAAGTCTGCGCCATGGCTGGATGGAACCTGGAAGGTGTGAAGGTTCTCCTGTGTTATAGAGAACAGAGACCCAGGGGTAATAGTATTATCTAAGGATCACCTGGGTCACACTGGCAGAGACATTTCCCCTTCTTGGAGTGCACTGAGAGAGGTGGCACACCTCTTCAGGGATAAGAGAGCCCAAGAGTGTCATTGAGCTACCCAGTTCATTAGCAAAGGAGCAAAGACTCCTGCTAATTTGGATGCTGGCTTTTTGCTGTCCTTTGCCATAAACTTCAAGGGCTTGTGCATTCATGCAACCGCCCTTCTGGGACAAATTGGACCAGCCATAGTGTGGTGAGATCCTCCCTCAGATGATCACCACAACTCTGCCATGCCAGGTTCCTAACATTTGGAGTTTTGAAATCAAGCTAGAATGTCTGAGATAAAACACAGGAGCATTCTGCTGCTGGGTGGGCAATTAATTCTGATGTAGGGTAAAGGCAGGGGCCTGAGGGAAGCCTGGGACAAATGAGGGGAGATTTTTCTTTATGTGAGGGCTTCCTGAACAGTGGTGGGTGCAAATTCCCCTCTCGAGGGATAAGAGAGCCAGTTGATGCCATTTTTACCGACACCGATCAACACAGTACTCACAGTGGACACTTGCACTGCTTACGCCAAGCCCCATCTCCCTGTACTCTGCAGGTGCTTTTTTCCCCCCTGGGCAAGTGTGTCTGTGAGTCAGCATCAGTGCCCCCACCAAAGACCAGCACAAACCCCTGCATACACCAAATCTAATGACCATAGAGTGCTGCAAAGCTCCAGCTCTAGGGGAAAAAGGATCTAGCCTCTTTTAATACGCAGACCAAAACACACCTAGCTAAACTCAACACACAGTAGATAAGGTCGAAACATTCCCCAGTGGACGCAAGGACATACTCTGCAGACGACTCACCTGAGGGAAAGAGAAGCCAGAACACAATAGCACAGTGCAGACAGACTACAGCAGAAACACTTCCTGACGTGCCCGCCTCTTGACAGTATATGACCTCTTCCTCAGATAACCATTACTCTCAGGAGCAGGAAACATAGCAGGCCTTTCTAGCACACAAAAGACAGAGACCTAGATGAAATGTCAAGATGGAGGAATCCATAGAAAGAATAAGAAGAGTCATGGGAAGGGATCCAACCAAAACAGATATAAGTAATATGCCTGAACTAGATTTTAAAACAGTAATCATAAGGCTATTACTTGGGCTTGAGAAAAGCATAGGAGTCACTAGAGACACCAATATCTCTTATTGCAGGGATAAAAGACCTAAAAACTAAAAGTTAGGCTGAAATTAAAAAATGGGACAACCAAGATGGAAAACCGGCTGGATGTAATCACCGTAAGAATGGAGAAGCAGAGAAAGGAATTGGTGATATAGAAGACTAAATTATGGAAAATAATGAAGCTGAAAAGAAAAGGGAAAGAAAATTATTGGATTATGAATGTGGACTTAGGAAACTCAGTGACTTCCTAAAGCATAATAACATTCATTTCATAGGAGCCTCAGAAGAAAAAGTGGGAGAACAAGGGGAAGAAGGTTTATTTGAGCAAATCATAGCTGGTAATGTACCTATCCTGGGGAGGAAAGAGACACCGCATCCAGACAGCATAGTGAATTCCTGTCAACATCAACAAAAGCAGGCCAACACCAAGGCATATTGCAGTCAAATTTGCAAAATATTGAAAGACTCCTGAAAGCAGCAAGGGAAAAGATATCCCTAAACTACAAGGGATGACTGATCAGGTTCACATCACGTCTGTCCACAGAAACTTCGCAAGCTTGAAGAGAGTGGCATGATATATTTTATATACCAAATGGGAAAAATATAGAGCCAAGAAAACTTTATCCAACATGGATGTCATTCATAATAGAAGGAGACATAGTTTCCCAGACAAAAACTAAGGCAGTTTGTTACCACTAAATAAGATCTGTAAGAAATATTAAGTGGGAAAGAGAGATGGAAAGTGACAAAGACTAGAAAGGACCAGAGCAAATCTTCAGAAATACCAACTTTACAGGTAATACAGTGGCATTCAATATATATCTATCATAAGCATTCTAAATGTAAATGGAATAAGTACTCCAATCAAAAGACATAAGGCACCAGGATGGATTAAAAAAACAAGACCTATAAAAAACAAAAGAAAACAAGACCTGTCTATATGTTTCCTGCAAGAGACTCATTTTTGTTATTTTATTTTACTTTAAATTTTTTTTATTTAAATCAATTTTGTTAACATATAATGTGTTATTAGTTTCAGGGGTAGAATTTAGTGACTCATCAGTTGCATATAACAACCAGCGCTCATTACTTAAAGTGCCCTCCTTAATGCCCATCACCCACTTACCCCATCCCCCATCCTACCTCCCCTCCAACACACAGTTTCCTTTTTTTTTTAAATTAATTTTTATTGGTGTTCAATTTACCAACATACAGAAAAACACCCAGTGCTCATCCCATCAAGTGCCCCCCTCAGTGCCCGTCACCCATTCCCCTCCAACACCCGCCCTCCTCCCCTTCCACCACCCTTAGTTCGTTTCCCCGAGTTAGGAGTCTTTATGTTCTGTCTCCCTTCCTGATATTTCCCAACATTTCTTTTCCCTTCCTTTATATTCCCTTTGACTATTATTTATATTCCCCAAATGAATGAGAACATACACTGTTTGTCCTTCTCCGATTGACTTATTTCACTCAGCATAATACCCTCCAGTTCCATCCACGTTGAAGCAAATGGTGGGTATTTGTCGTTTCTAATTGCTGAGTAATATTCCATTGTACACAGTTAGTTTCCTATAGCTAAGAGTCTCTTATGGTTTTCCTCCCTCTGCTTTTATACTATTTTATTTTTCCTTTCTTATCCTGTGTTCATGTCTTTCATTTCTTAAATTCTACGTATGAGTGAAATCATGTGGTATTTGTTTTTCTCTGATTGACATATTTCCCTTAGCATACTTGCCTCTAGATTCATCCTTATCACTGCAAATAGCAACGTTTCATTCTTTTTGATGGCTGAGTAATATTCCATTATGTATATAATGGAATATATATATATATATATATATATATATATAATACATATATATAAAACTCACATCTTCTTTATCCATTCATCTGTTAATGGACATCTGTTCCCTTTCCATATTTTGCCTATTGTGGACCTTGCTTATATAAACATGGGAGGGGGACATTGATCCTTCAAATGGCTCTGTATTCTTTGGAGAAATACCTAGTAGTACAAGTACAACTGCTGGGTACTTGTATAGGGTGGTTGTATCTTTAACTTTTTGAAGAACCTTCATACTGTTTTCCATATTGGCTGCACCATTTTGCATTCCCACCAACAGTGTAAGAGAGTTCATCTTTCTCTGCATCCTCAGCAACATCTGTTGTTTCCTGAGTTGTTAATTTTAGCCATTTTGACCAGTGTGAGATGATGTTTTATTGTGGTTTTGATTTGGATTTCCCTGATGCTGAGTGATGTTGAGCATATTTTTCATAGGTCTGTTAACCATTTGTTTGTCTTTTTTGGAGAGATGTCTATTTGTCTTCTGCCCACATCTTGACTGAAATTTTTTGTTTTTTTTTTAGGTGTTCAATTTGATGAGTCCTTTGTAGATTTTGGATACTAGTCCTTTATCTGATATATCACTTGTGAAGGTCACCTCCCATTCTATATAGTGCCTTTCAGTTTTTTAATTGTTTTCTTCACCTGCAGAAGCTTTTAATCTTGATGAACTCCCAATAGTTTGTTGTTGTTGTTGTTGTTGTTGTGAGGTAATTTTCTTTTTTGCTTTTATTTCCCTTGCTGTGTCTAACAAGAAGTTGCTGCAGCCAATGTCAAAGAGATTGCTGCCTGTGATGTCCTCTAGGATTTGATAGATTCCTGTCTCACATTTAGGTCTTTCACCAGTTTTGAATTTATTTTTGTGTACGGTGTGAGAGAGTGGTTCAGTTTCATTCTTCTGTATGTGGCCCAATTTCCCCAACACCATTTGTTGAAAAGACTCTCTTTCCTCCCTTGGATATTCTTCGTGCTTTGTTGAAGATTGAGCATAGAATTGAGAGTCTATTTCTTGTTTCTCCCTGAAGGGTTTCAGCACTGATGGGCAGGATGAATAAGGCTGTGCCCTCTCTCTTGCTCCAGAGCCGAAAATTCCTGCCCCCAATTCCAGTGAGCCTTCACAGAGAATCGATTAGTCACTCTTTTTTTTTTTTTTTTTTTATATATATTGAGGCACTATATTCTCTTTTACACTCTTCAAATATTACCACATCCTAAAGGACGTGTATTGTTCTCTTACTTGAAATAGCACTCTCAAGAGCACTCTCTTAAAAGCAGTTTATAGAAACAACATGCATCCCAAAGAGACGAGGACAATTCTCCTGGGGCCCATATTGTAACTCCCTTAAGGACTGACTACAGCATTTCATCTCTGGTGGTAAAATGTGGTACGTGGTAACAGGATTACACACATTGGCTGAAGTTGGATTTTCTTTCTAGCATAAGGCAAGATATCAGAAAATTTGCCTAAAAGAATGAACAGTACTAATTCAAACAACTGCTTTTGTTTCATTATATATATATTTTTCAGAATCTTCTTTGTGGTTATCTCTAGCAAATGTTATTTTTATAATAATGCTAAGAGATCTAGACCTTCGACTTATAGATGGACCTTCTAAAGGCCACCTTACTTCACACGTAACCCTGATTTACTAGCATAATGTTAGATGTGGTGCACAGATGACTGCAACTTCTTCATGCCACCTCTATTCACTGCACCAGAGACTTCTTAAATATCACTGAGACAAATGCCCATTATTACAAAATCAGCTTGGTACTTGTCACAAAATGTTCCCCCTCACCCTACGCCACCATTGCAAATGATACCAATACAGTTTTAACAATGAGTATATGCATTTGTCAGACTTTGACTTATTTCTCTTAACATAATACTCCCTAGCTCCATACACGTCTCCGCAAATGCCAAAATTTCATTTCTTTTGATGGTGAATAACAGTCCATTGTGTATACATACAATCTCTTCTTTATCCACTCATCAGTCAGTGGCATTTCAGCTCTTTCCATAGTCTATTATTAATAATGCTGCTATAAGCACCAGATGCATGTGCCCTTTTGAATCAGTATTTTTGTATTTTTGGGGTAAATATCCAATAATGCAATTACTGGGCTGTAGGGTAGCTCTATTTTTAACTTTTTGAGGAACCTCCATGCTGTTTTTGCAAGTGGCTACACCAGTTTGCATTCCTACCAATAGTGTAAGAGGGTTCCCCTTTCTCCATATCCTCACCAAAATCTGTTGTTTTGTGTTGTTAATTTTAGCCATTCTGACAGGTGTGAGGTGGTGTCTCATTATGGTTTTGAAATGTATTTCCTAATGATGAGTGATGTTGAACATCTTTCCATGTGTCTATTAGCCATTTGGATGTCTTCTTTGGAAAAATGTCTATTCATGTCCTCTGCCTATTTCTTAATTGGATTATTTCCTTTTCGGGTGTTGTGTTTGATAAGTTCTTTATAGATTCTGGATACTAACCCTTTATCAAATATGCCATTTGCAAATCTCCCATTCCATAAGTTGCCTTTTAGATTTGTTGTTTCCTTTGCTGTGCAGAAGCTTTTTGTCTTGATTACGTCCCAATAGTTCATTTTTGCTTTTGTTCCCTTGCCTCCAGAGACATGTCTAATAAGAAGTTGCTATGGCCAATGTCAAAGAGGTTGCCGTCTGTGTTTTCCTCTAGTATTTTGATTGTTTCCTTTCTCACATTTAGGTCTTTATTTTTTCATTTTTTTTTATTTTTTTTTAATTTTTTAATTAACTTTTATTGGTGTTTAATTTACCACCATACAGAAAAACACCCAGTGCTCATCCCGTCAAGTGTCCACCTCAGTGTCCCGTCACCCATTCCCCTCCAACACCCGCCCTCCTCCCCTTCCACCACCCCTAGTTCGTTTCCCCGAGTTAGGAGTCTTTATGTTCTGTCTCCCTTCCTGATATTTCCCAACATTTCTTTTCCCTTCCTTTATATTCCCTTTGCACTATTATTCATATTCCCCAAATGAATGAGAACATACACTGTTTGTCCTTCTCCGATTGACTTATTTCACTCAGCATAATACCCTCCAGTTCCATCCACGTTGAAGCAAATGGTGGGTATTTGTCGTTTCTAATTGCTGAGTAATATTCCATTGTATACATAAACCACATCTTCTTTATCCATTCATCTTTCGATGGACACCGAGGCTCCTTCCACAGTTTGGCTATTGTGGCCATTGCTGATAGAAACATCGGGGTGCAGGTGTCCCGACGTTTCATTGCATCTGAATCTTTGGGGTAAATCCCCAACAGTGCAATTGCTGGGTCGTAGGGCAGGTCTATTTTTAACTCTTTGAGGAACCTCCACACAGTTTTCCAGAGTGGCTGCACCAGTTCACATTCCCACCAACAGTGTAAGAGGGTTCCCTTTTCTCCGCATCCTCTCCAACATTTGTTGTTTCCTGCCTTGTTAATTTTCCCCATTCTCACTGGTGTGAGGTGGTATCTCATTGTGGTTTTGATTTGTATTTCCCTGATGGCAAGTGATGCAGAGCATTTTCTCATGTGCATGTTGGCCATGTCCATGTCTTCCTCTGTGAGATTTCTCTTCATGTCTTTTGCCCATTTCATGATTGGATTGTTTGTTTCTTTGGTGTTGAGTTTAATAAGTTCTTTATAGATTTTGGAAACTAGCCCTTTATCTGATATGTCATTTGCAAATATCTTCTCCCATTCTGTAGGTTGTCTTTTAGTTTTGTTGACTGTATCCTTTGCTGTGCAAAAGCTTCTTATCTTGATGAAGTCCCAATAGTTCATTTTTGCTTTTGTTTCTTTTGCCTTCGTGGATGTATCTTGCAAGAAGTTACTGTGGCCAAGTTCAAAAAGGGTGTTGCCTGTGTTCTCCTCTAGGATTTTGATGGAATCTTGTCTCACATTTAGATCTCTCATCCATTTTGAGTTTATCTTTGTGTATGGTGAAAGAGAGTGGTCCAGTTTCATTCTTCTGCATGTGGATGTCCAATTTTCCCAGCACCATTTATTGAAGAGACTGTCTTTCTTCCAATGGATAGTCTTTCCTCCTTTATCGAATATTAGATGGCCGTACATTTCAGGGTCCACTTCTGGGTTCTCTATTCTGTTCCATTGATCTATGTGTCTGTTTTTGTGCCAGTACCACACTGTCTTGATGACCACAGCTTTGTAATACAACCTGAAATCTGGCATTGTGATGCCCCCAGCTAAGGTTTTCTTTTTTAAAATTCCCCTGGCTATTCGGGGTCTTTTCTGATTCCACACAAATCTTAAAATAATTTGTTCTAACTCTCTGAAGAAAGTCCATGGTATTTTGATAGGGATTGCATTAAACGTATAAATTGCCCTGGGTAACATTGACATTTTTACAATATTAATTCTGCCAATCCATGAGCATGGAATATTTTTCCATCTCTTTGTGTCTTCCTCAATTTCTTTCAGAAGTGTTCTATAGTTTTTAGGGTATAGATCTTTTACCTCTTTGGTTAGGTTTATTCCTAGGTATCTTATGCTTTTGGGTGCAATTGTAAATGGGATTGACTCCTTAATTTCTCTTTCTTCAGTCTCATTGTTAGTGTATAGAAATGCCATTGATTTCTGGGCATTGATTTTGTATCCTGCCACGCTACCAAATTGCTGTATGAGTTCTAGCAATCTGGGGGTGGAGGCTTTTGGGTTTTCTATGTAGAGTATCATGTCATCGGCGAAGAGGGAGAGTTTGACTTCTTCTTTGCCAATTTGAATGCCTTTAATGTCTTTTTGTTGTCTGATTGCTGAGGCGAGGACTTCCAGAACTATGTTGAACAGCAGTGGTGAGAGTGGACATCCCTGTCTTGTTCCTGATCTTAGGGGAAAGGCTCCCAGTGCTTCCCCATTGAGAATGATATTTGCTGTGGGCTTTTCGTAGATGGCTTTTAAGATGTCGAGGAAAGTTCCCTCTATCCCAACACTCTGAAGGGTTTTGATCAGGAATGGATGCTGTATTTTGTCAAATGCTTTCTCTGCATCTAATGAGAGTATCATATGGTTCTTGGTTTTTCTCTTGCTGATATGATGAATCACATTGATGGTTTTACGAGTGTTGAACCAGCCTTGTGTCCCAGGGATAAATCCTACTTGGTCATGGTGAATAATTTTCTTAATGTGTTGTTGGATCCTATTGGCTAGTATCTTGTTGAGAATTTTTGCATCCATGTTCATCAGGGATATTGGTCTGTAATTCTCCTTTTTGGTGGGGTCTTTGTCTGGTTTCGGAATTAAGGTGATGCTGGCCTCATAGAACGAATTTGGAAGTACTCCATCTCTTTCTATCTTTCCAAACAGCTTTAGTAGAATAGGTATGATTTCTTCTTTAAACGTTTGATAGAATTCCCCTGGGAAGCCATCTGGCCCTGGACTCTTGTGTCTTGGGAGGTTTTTGATGACTGCTTCAATTTCCTCCCTGGTTATTGGCCTGTTCAGGTTTTCTATTTCTTCCTGCTCCAGTTTTGGTAGTTTGTGGCTTTCCAGGAATGCGTCCATTTCTTCTAGATTTCCTAATTTATTGGCATACAGCTGTTCATAATATGTTTTTAAAATCGTTTGTATTTCCTTGGTGTTGGTAGTGATGTCCCCTTTCTCATTCATGATTTTATTAATTTGAGTCTTCTCTCTCTTCTTTTTAATAAGGTTGGCTAATGGTTTATCTATCTTATTAATTCTTTCAAAGAACCAACTCCTGGTTCTGTTGATCTGTTCCACAGTTCTTTTGGTCTCGATATCATTGAGTTCTGCTCGAATTTTAATTAACTCTCTTCTTCTGCTGGGGGTGGGGTCTATTTGTTGCTTTTTCTCTAGTTCCTTTATGTGTAAGGTGAGCTTTTGAATTTGAGATCTTTCCAGTTTTTGAATGTATGCTTGTATTGCGATGTATTTCCCCCTCAGGACTGCTTTTGCTGCATCCCAAAGATTTTGAACGGTTGTATCTTCATTTTCATTAGTTTCCATGAATCTTTTTAATTCTTCCTTAATTTCCTGGTTGACCTTTTCATCTTTTAGCAGGATGGTCCTTAACCTCCACGTGTTTGTGGTCCTTCCATATTTCTTGTTGTGATTAAGTTCTAATTTCAAGGCATTATGGTCTGAGAATATACAGGGGACTATCCCGATCTTTTGGTATCGGTTCAGACCCGATTTGTGACCCAGTATGTGGTCTATTCTGGAGAAAGTTCCATGTGCACTTGAGAAGAATGTGTATTCAGTTGAGTTTGGATGTAAAGTTCTGTAGATATCTGTGAAATCCATCTGGTCCAGTGTATCATTTAAAGCTCTCGTTTCTTTGGAGATATTGTGCTTAGAAGACCTATCCAGGGTAGAAAGAGCTAGATTGAAGTCACCAAGTATAAGTGTATTATTATCAAGGTATTTCTTGAGTTTGGTTATTAATTGGTTTAAATATTTGGCAGCTCCCACATTCGGGGCATATATATTGAGGAGTGTTAAGTCCTCTTGTTGGATAGATCCTTTGAGTATGAGATAGTGTCCCTCTTCATCTCTCACTATAGTCTTCGGGGTAAATTTTAATTTATCTGATATAAGGATGGCAACCCCTGCTTTCTTTTGAGGACCATTTGAATGGTAAATGGTTCTCCAACCTTTTATTTTCAGGTTGTAGGTGTCCTTCTGTCTAAAATGAGTCTCTTGTAGACAGCAAATAGATGGGTCCTGCTTTTTTATCCAGTCTGAAACCCTGCGCCTTTTGATGGGGTCATTAAGCCCGTTCACATTCAGAGTTACTATTGATAGATATGAGTTTAGTGTCATCATATCTATTCAGTCCTTGTTTTTGTGGATTGTTCCACTGAACTTCTTCTTAAAGGGGAATTTTAAGAGTCCCCCTTAAAATTTCTTGCAGAGCTGGTTTGGAGGTTACATATTCTTTCAGTTCCTGCCTGTCTTGGAAGCTCTTTATCTCTCCTTCCATTTTGAATGAAAGCCTTGCGGGGTAAAGTATTCTTGGTTGCATGTTCTTTTCATTTAGGACCCTGAATATATCCTGCCAGCCCTTTCTGGCCTGCCAGGTCTCTGTGGAGAGGTCTGCTGTTACCCTAATATTCCTCCCCATAAAAGTCAGGGACTTTTTTTCTCTTGCTGCTTTAAGGATCTTCTCCTTATCTTTGGAATTTGCAAGCTTCACTATTAAATGTCGAGGTGTTGAACGGTTTTTGTTGATTTTAGGGGGGGATCTCTCTATTTCCTGGATCTGAATGCCTGTTTCCCTTCCCAGATTCGGAAAGTTTTCAGCTAGGATTTGTTCAAATACATATTCTGGCCCTCTGTCCCTTTCCGCGCCCTCGGGAACCCCAATTAAACGTAGGTTTTTCTTCCTCAGGCTATCATTTATTTCCCTTAATCTATCCTCATGGTCTTTTAATTGCCTGTCTCTTTTTTCCTCAGTTTCCCTCTTTGCCATCAACTTGTCTTCTATGTCACTCACTCGTTCTTCCACCTCGTCAAGCCTCGTCGTTAGGACTTCTAGCTTGGATTGCATCTCATTTAATTGATTTTTAATTTCTGCCTGATTAGATCTAAATTCTGCAGTCATGAAGTCTCTTGAGTCCTTTATGGTTTTTTCTAGAGCCACCAGTAGCTGTAAAATAGTGCTTCTGAATTGGCTTTCTGACATTGAATTGTAATCCATATTTTGTAACTCTGTGGGAGAGTGGGCTGTTTCTGATTCTTTTTTTTTTTTTTTTTAACTTTTATTGGTGTTTAATTTACCAACATACAGAAAAACACCCAGTGCTCATCCCGTCAAGTGTCCACCTCAGTGCCCGTCACCCATTCCCCTCCAACACCCGCCCTCCTCCCCTTCCACCACCCCTAGTTCGTTTCCCGAGTTAGGAGTCTTTATGTTCTGTCTCCCTTCCTGATATTTCCCAACATTTCTTTTCCCTTCCTTTATATTCCCTTTCACTATTATTCATATTCCCCAAATGAATGAGAACATACACTGTTTGTCCTTCTCCGATTGACTTATTTCACTCAGCATAATACCCTCCAGTTCCATCCACGTTGAAGCAAATGGTGGGTATTTGTCGTTTCTAATTGCTGAGTAATATTCCATTGTATACATAAACCACATCTTCTTTATCCATTCATCTTTCGATGGACACCGAGGCTCCTTCCACAGTTTGGCTATTGTGGCCATTGCTGATAGAAACATCGGGGTGCAGGTGTCCCGACGTTTCATTGCATCTGAATCTTTGGGGTAAATCCCCAACAGTGCAATTGCTGGGTCGTAGGGCAGGTCTATTTTTAACTCTTTGAGGAACCTCCACACAGTTTTCCAGAGTGGCTGCACCAGTTCACATTCCCACCAACAGTGTAAGAGGGTTCCCTTTTCTCCGCATCCTCTCCAACATTTGTTGTTTCCTGCCTTGTTAATTTTCCCCATTCTCACTGGTGTGAGGTGGTATCTCATTGTGGTTTTGATTTGTATTTCCCTGATGGCAAGTGATGCAGAGCATTTTCTCATGTGCATGTTGGCCATGTCCATGTCTTCCTCTGTGAGATTTCTCTTCATGTCTTTTGCCCATTTCATGATTGGATTGTTTGTTTCTTTGGTGTTGAGTTTAATAAGTTCTTTATAGATTTTGGAAACTAGCCCTTTATCTGATATGTCATTTGCAAATATCTTCTCCCATTCTGTAGGTTGTCTTTTAGTTTTGTTGACTGTATCCTTTGCTGTGCAAAAGCTTCTTATCTTGATGAAGTCCCAATAGTTCATTTTTGCTTTTGTTTCTTTTGCCTTCGTGGATGTATCTTGCAAGAAGTTACTGTGGCCAAGTTCAAAAAGGGTGTTGCCTGTGTTCTCCTCTAGGATTTTGATGGAATCTTGTCTCACATTTAGATCTCTCATCCATTTTGAGTTTATCTTTGTGTATGGTGAAAGAGAGTGGTCCAGTTTCATTCTTCTGCATGTGGATGTCCAATTTCCCAGCACCATTTATTGAAGAGACTGTCTTTCTTCCAATGGATAGTCTTTCCTCCTTTATCGAATATTAGATGGCCGTACATTTCAGGGTCCACTTCTGGGTTCTCTATTCTGTTCCATTGATCTATGTGTCTGTTTTTGTGCCAGTACCACACTGTCTTGATGACCACAGCTTTGTAATACAACCTGAAATCTGGCATTGTGATGCCCCCAGCTAAGGTTTTCTTTTTTAAAATTCCCCTGGCTATTCGGGGTCTTTTCTGATTCCACACAAATCTTAAAATAATTTGTTCTAACTCTCTGAAGAAAGTCCATGGTATTTTGATAGGGATTGCATTAAACGTATAAATTGCCCTGGGTAACATTGACATTTTTACAATATTAATTCTGCCAATCCATGAGCATGGAATATTTTTCCATCTCTTTGTGTCTTCCTCAATTTCTTTCAGAAGTGTTCTATAGTTTTTAGGGTATAGATCTTTTACCTCTTTGGTTAGGTTTATTCCTAGGTATCTTATGCTTTTGGGTGCAATTGTAAATGGGATTGACTCCTTAATTTCTCTTTCTTCAGTCTCATTGTTAGTGTATAGAAATGCCATTGATTTCTGGGCATTGATTTTGTATCCTGCCACGCTACCAAATTGCTGTATGAGTTCTAGCAATCTGGGGGTGGAGGCTTTTGGGTTTTCTATGTAGAGTATCATGTCATCGGCGAAGAGGGAGAGTTTGACTTCTTCTTTGCCAATTTGAATGCCTTTAATGTCTTTTTGTTGTCTGATTGCTGAGGCGAGGACTTCCAGAACTATGTTGAACAGCAGTGGTGAGAGTGGACATCCCTGTCTTGTTCCTGATCTTAGGGGAAAGGCTCCCAGTGCTTCCCCATTGAGAATGATATTTGCTGTGGGCTTTTCGTAGATGGCTTTTAAGATGTCGAGGAAAGTTCCCTCTATCCCAACACTCTGAAGGGTTTTGATCAGGAATGGATGCTGTATTTTGTCAAATGCTTTCTCTGCATCTAATGAGAGTATCATATGGTTCTTGGTTTTTCTCTTGCTGATATGATGAATCACATTGATGGTTTTACGAGTGTTGAACCAGCCTTGTGTCCCAGGGATAAATCCTACTTGGTCATGGTGAATAATTTTCTTAATGTGTTGTTGGATCCTATTGGCTAGTATCTTGTTGAGAATTTTTGCATCCATGTTCATCAGGGATATTGGTCTGTAATTCTCCTTTTTGGTGGGGTCTTTGTCTGGTTTCGGAATTAAGGTGATGCTGGCCTCATAGAACGAATTTGGAAGTACTCCATCTCTTTCTATCTTTCCAAACAGCTTTAGTAGAATAGGTATGATTTCTTCTTTAAACGTTTGATAGAATTCCCCTGGGAAGCCATCTGGCCCTGGACTCTTGTGTCTTGGGAGGTTTTTGATGACTGCTTCAATTTCCTCCCTGGTTATTGGCCTGTTCAGGTTTTCTATTTCTTCCTGCTCCAGTTTTGGTAGTTTGTGGCTTTCCAGGAATGCGTCCATTTCTTCTAGATTTCCTAATTTATTGGCGTACAGCTGTTCATAATATGTTTTTAAAATCGTTTGTATTTCCTTGGTGTTGGTAGTGATGTCCCCTTTCTCATTCATGATTTTATTAATTTGAGTCTTCTCTCTCTTCTTTTTAATAAGGTTGGCTAATGGTTTATCTATCTTATTAATTCTTTCAAAGAACCAACTCCTGGTTCTGTTGATCTGTTCCACAGTTCTTTTGGTCTCGATATCATTGAGTTCTGCTCGAATTTTAATTAACTCTCTTCTTCTGCTGGGGGTGGGGTCTATTTGTTGCTTTTTCTCTAGTTCCTTTATGTGTAAGGTGAGCTTTTGAATTTGAGATCTTTCCAGTTTTTGAATGTATGCTTGTATTGCGATGTATTTCCCCCTCAGGACTGCTTTTGCTGCATCCCAAAGATTTTGAACGGTTGTATCTTCATTTTCATTAGTTTCCATGAATCTTTTTAATTCTTCCTTAATTTCCTGGTTGACCTTTTCATCTTTTAGCAGGATGGTCCTTAACCTCCACGTGTTTGTGGTCCTTCCATATTTCTTGTTGTGATTAAGTTCTAATTTCAAGGCATTATGGTCTGAGAATATACAGGGGACTATCCCGATCTTTTGGTATCGGTTCAGACCCGATTTGTGACCCAGTATGTGGTCTATTCTGGAGAAAGTTCCATGTGCACTTGAGAAGAATGTGTATTCAGTTGAGTTTGGATGTAAAGTTCTGTAGATATCTGTGAAATCCATCTGGTCCAGTGTATCATTTAAAGCTCTCGTTTCTTTGGAGATATTGTGCTTAGAAGACCTATCCAGGGTAGAAAGAGCTAGATTGAAGTCACCAAGTATAAGTGTATTATTATCAAGGTATTTCTTGAGTTTGGTTATTAATTGGTTTAAATATTTGGCAGCTCCCACATTCGGGGCATATATATTGAGGAGTGTTAAGTCCTCTTGTTGGATAGATCCTTTGAGTATGAGATAGTGTCCCTCTTCATCTCTCACTATAGTCTTCGGGGTAAATTTTAATTTATCTGATATAAGGATGGCAACCCCTGCTTTCTTTTGAGGACCATTTGAATGGTAAATGGTTCTCCAACCTTTTATTTTCAGGTTGTAGGTGTCCTTCTGTCTAAAATGAGTCTCTTGTAGACAGCAAATAGATGGGTCCTGCTTTTTTATCCAGTCTGAAACCCTGCGCCTTTTGATGGGGTCATTAAGCCCGTTCACATTCAGAGTTACTATTGATAGATATGAGTTTAGTGTCATCATATCTATTCAGTCCTTGTTTTTGTGGATTGTTCCACTGAACTTCTTCTTAAAGGGGAATTTTAAGAGTCCCCCTTAAAATTTCTTGCAGAGCTGGTTTGGAGGTTACATATTCTTTCAGTTCCTGCCTGTCTTGGAAGCTCTTTATCTCTCCTTCCATTTTGAATGAAAGCCTTGCGGGGTAAAGTATTCTTGGTTGCATGTTCTTTTCATTTAGGACCCTGAATATATCCTGCCAGCCCTTTCTGGCCTGCCAGGTCTCTGTGGAGAGGTCTGCTGTTACCCTAATATTCCTCCCCATAAAAGTCAGGGACTTTTTTTCTCTTGCTGCTTTAAGGATCTTCTCCTTATCTTTGGAATTTGCAAGCTTCACTATTAAATGTCGAGGTGTTGAACGGTTTTTGTTGATTTTAGGGGGGGATCTCTCTATTTCCTGGATCTGAATGCCTGTTTCCCTTCCCAGATTCGGAAAGTTTTCAGCTAGGATTTGTTCAAATACATATTCTGGCCCTCTGTCCCTTTCCGCGCCCTCGGGAACCCCAATTAAACGTAGGTTTTTCTTCCTCAGGCTATCATTTATTTCCCTTAATCTATCCTCATGGTCTTTTAATTGCCTGTCTCTTTTTTCCTCAGTTTCCCTCTTTGCCATCAACTTGTCTTCTATGTCACTCACTCGTTCTTCCACCTCGTCAAGCCTCGTCGTTAGGACTTCTAGCTTGGATTGCATCTCATTTAATTGATTTTTAATTTCTGCCTGATTAGATCTAAATTCTGCAGTCATGAAGTCTCTTGAGTCCTTTATGGTTTTTTCTAGAGCCACCAGTAGCTGTAAAATAGTGCTTCTGAATTGGCTTTCTGACATTGAATTGTAATCCATATTTTGTAACTCTGTGGGAGAGTGGGCTGTTTCTGATTCTTTTTTTTGAGGGGTTTTCCTTCTAGTCATTTTGCTCAGTGCAGAGTGGCCAAAAACAAGTTGTATTGGGAAAAGGAGAAAAAGAGAGAGAAGGAAAGAAAAGAGAAAAAGAAAAAAGAGAAAGAAGAAAAAAATAGGGGAAAAAGAGAAGAAAAAGAAAGAAAAAGAAAGAAAGGAGAAAAAAGAAAAAAGGGGGGGTGGGGGAAGCAATCAGAAATCAAGAAGAAAGAGAGAGAAAAAAAAAAGCACAAAACAAAACAAAAAAAAAAAACAAACAAAAACAAAAACAAAAAAACAAAAAACAAAAAAAACCACGGGGGAGTATCTTCCGATTCTGTGTAGTTTAAGTCCCTTGACTTCCCTTGGAACTGGTCCGTCTCGCTGGTCTTCTGGGGGAGGGGCCTGCTGTGCTGATTCTCAGGTGTTAGCACTTGGGGGAGCTGCTCTGCCCCTGCCTGGTGCAGGGCTCGGTGGGGGTTGTTGACCCCGTGAGGCCCCGGGAGGAAGCCACAGTGGCGGGGGCAGCTCTGGGACCCTGGATCCAGCCCCCGCAGTAGCTCCGGGGCTCTCCTTCTGCAGGGCCTGGGGGCTCCGGGGCGGGGCCGCTGATCTGCTCAGTTCCAGGCAGGAGCGTCCTTGCTGTCCTGGGCCCTCCCGGCCTCTGCCTGTCCCGGGGGAGGCCGGATCCTGGGCTGTGTCCCGGCGCCCTGTGCTCCGGGGCCTGCGCTGTTGGATTCGCGCTCCCGGCGGTGCAGCCCCCTCCGCGGAGCCGCCGCCCGAGCCTCTCCCGAGCTGTTCCCGGAGCCGCGCAGCCCCCTCCGCACGGAGCTTCTTCCTCTGCGCGAGCCGCCGCCGCTGAGCTGTTCCCGGAGCCGCGCAGCCCCCTCCGCGGAGCCGCCGCCCGAGCCCCTCCGAGCTGTTCCCGGAGCCGCGCAGCCCCCTCCGCGGAGCCGCCGCCCGAGCCCCTCCGAGCTGTTCCCGGAGCCGCGCAGCCCCCTCCGCGCGGAGCTTCTTCCTCCGCCCGAGCCGCCGCCGCTGAGCTGTTCCCGGAGCCCCGCAGCCCCCTTCGCGGAGCCGCCGCCCGAGCCCCTCCGAGCTGCTCCGGGTCCCGCCGAGCGCTGCAGCCCTTAGGGAGCTCGGCGCACTCTCCGGGGCGCAGTTCCTCTGTTACTGTCCCAGGGAGCCCGAGGGCGTCCCCGCCTTTCTGGGGATCCTGCTCCAATTCCCGGGGAGCCCCTTTCCGCGGGGAAGGTTGGTGCAGCTCCTGCTCCTCCGGGACGGGGCTCTCCTGTCCTGGGGACACTCGCCCCGGCCTCAGCCCGGCTCCTCGGGGCCCCTCCCCCTCGGAGGCCTTTTGTGTCTTTATTTCTTTTTCCCCGTCTTCCTACCTGGATAGAAGCGCGAACTCTTCTCACTGTAGCGTTCCAGCTGGTCTCTCTTTAAATCTCAGGCCGAATTCGTAGGTTTTCAGGATGATTGGATGGTTTTCTAGGTAATTTGCTGAGGACAGGTGACCTGGAGACCCTACTCCTCCGCCATCTTGCCCCTGATTAGTCACTCTTTTATCCCAGTTTCTGTCAGAACTCTGTGTTCACCTGGCCTGTGACTGAGTGTTTTTATCTCAGGCATGTAAGGGAGTTTCAAAACCAAAAGCTACAGACCTCCGTGGCATGGACCTGCGCTGTTCCTTCTGGGTGCGGGGCTGTCTGGCAACGTTTCTGTTTTTTTTTTTAACATATTCTTTTTTATTTTATTATTTTTTTATTAATGATAGTCACACAGAGGCAGAGACACAGGCAGAGGGAGAAGCAGGCTCCACGCACCTGGAGCCTGACGTGGGATTTGATTCCGGGTCTCCAGGATCGCGCCCTGGGCCAAGGGCAGGCGCTAAACCGCTGCACCACCCAGGGATCCTCATGCTTCTGTCTTTTGTAGGAAAGTGGTCACATGATCTCAGAGAAGTTTGTAGCTTATTACAACACAGAGCAGAAAGCCGGAACCTACAGTCACTGTTCCATGACAGCCTCGTCACTCCTATGCCTGGGAATTCTACCACACACAGGCACCAACCATTCTTCCTGCAACCATGAGGTTCCTCAGACCATGCTGTCACACCTAGGATTCTTCCCCAGTTCACCACTTAGGCACCTTGAGTCCTGGCACATTCCTCACTGTAGCCCACTTCTAAAAGGTTCAGTTTTGCACTCCACATCTCAATATTTCGCAGTAGCCTCCTTAAGCAAGTGTCCCCCGCACCACAGCCTCAGCTATCACGTGGGATTGAAGGATCAATTCTCCATACCTGTACCTTCCAAGCAGTGGTACCTTTTCTACTTGTAGACTTACAACATTTGTTTTCCTAGATCTCCGATTGATTTCTTCGGTGTTCAGAAAGATTTGATAACTATCTAGTTGAATTCGAGGGATGAGAAAAACTTAGGGTCCCTCTACTCCTCCACCATCTTAACTCATTGAGAGACTCATTTTAGACCTAAAGACACCTGCAGATTGAATTTGAGGGGTTGAGAACCATCTCATATGCTAATGGACATCAGCAGAAGGCTGGAGTAGTCATACAGATAAACTAGATTTTAAGCTTCAGACTGTAATAAGAGATGAAGAAGGGGACTATATCATAATAAAGTGGCCTGGGGTATCTGGGTGGCTCAGTTGGTTAAGCATCAGACTCTTGATTTCAGCTCAGGTCTTGACTTTGGGTTATGAGTGCAAGTTTCTCATTGTGAAAAATTAATGAGAAAATAAAAACTCATTGATAACAATATAGTAATAATAGGGGACTTAAACACCCACCTTACAGCAGTGGACAGATCATGCAAGCAGAAAACCAAGAAGGTAACAAAAGCTTTGAATGACACACTGGACCACATGGACTTAAGGGATATATTCAGAACATTTCATCCTAAAGCAGCAGAATACACATTCTTTTTGAGTGTACATGGGACATCCTGTAGAATAGATCACATATTAGGTTGCAAATCAGGCCTGAGGAGGTACAAAAACATTGAGATCATACCATGCCTATTTTCTGACCACAGTGCTATGAAACTTGAAGTCAACCACAAGGAAAAGTTTGGAAAGTACAGTAATGCACGAAGATTAAAGAACATCCTATTGAAAATGAGTAGGTTAACTAGACATTTAAGGAATACATGGAAGCAAGTGAAAATGAAGACATGGCGATCCAAAATCTTTGGGATGCAGCAAAAGCAGTCAGGACAGGGAAGTATATAGCAAAACAGGCCTTCCTCAAGAAGTAAGAAAGATCTCAAATATGCAACCTTAGCTTGCACCTAAAGGAAGTAGAAAAGGAACAACAAATAAAGCCTCAAGCCAGCAGAAGAAGGGAAATAAGAAAGATTTGAGTAGAAATAAATTATATATAAACTTAAAAAACAGCCCCCTCCCCAAGCCCCAGTAGAACAGACCAATGATATTAGGAGCTGGTTCTTCGAAAAAAATTAATAAAATTGTTAAATACGTTGCTAACTTATCAAAAAGAAGAGAAAGAACCAAAATGAATAAAATCATGAGTGAAAGAGGATATATCACAACCAACACCATGGAAATATAACCAAGTATAAAAGAATATTAGGGAAAATTATATGCCATCAAATTTGGCAATCTGGAAGAAATGGAAAAATTCTTAGAAACATATAAACCATCAAAACTGAAACAGGAAGAAATAGAAAATTTGAACAGACCCATAGCCAGCAAAGAAGCTTAAACAGAAATCAAAAATCTCCCCAAAAGTAAGAGTCCAGGACCAGATGGTTCCCAGGGGAATTCTATGAATCATTTAAAGAAGAGTTAATACCTGTTCTTCTCAAAATCTTCCAAAAAATAGAAATGGAAGGAAAACTTCCTAACTCATTCTTTTAGGCCAGCATCACTTTGAGTCCACAACCAGACCAAGACCCACTAAAAAGGGAGAATTACAGATCAATATCCCTGAAACATGGATACAAAAATTCTAATAAGATACAAGGAAAACAAATCAAAGTGCACATTAAACGAATTTTTCACCACAACAAATGGGATTTATTCCTGGGATATAAAGTTAATTTGGTATTTGGAAATCAAACAACATGACCTACCTCATTAATAAAATAAAGGACAAGAGATATATGATCTTCTAATTAGATGCAGAAAAAGCTTTTGATAAAGAATTCACTCTTGATAAAAACCCTCACAAGGGTAGAGATAGAAGAAACATGGCTGAACATCAAAAAGGCCATATAGGAAAGACCCACATGTAAAATAATGCTCAATATGGAAAAACTGAGAGTTTTTCTTCCATGGTCAGGAACAAGACATGGATTTCCACTTTCACTATTCTTATTTAATATAGTACTTGTAACCCTAGCCTCAGGAATCAGACAACAAAAAGAAATAAAAGGAATCCATATGAGCAGGAAGGAGTCAAACTCACTATTCATAGATGATAGGATACTCTCTGTAGAAAACCCTAAAGACTATATGTTGGCAAACCGAACTTAAAAATAAAATAATACATATAAATAACCCCCCCCCAAAAGAGTACATCAAAAAATTGCTAGTACTGATACACACATTCAACAAAGTTACAGGATAAACAAAATGAACATATAGAAATCTCTTGTATTTCTACATATCAATAATGAAGCAGGAGAAAGAGAAATAAAGAAATTGATCCTGTTTCTAATTGCACTGTACCATTGATCTATGTGTCTGTTTTTGTGCCAGTACCACACTGTCTTGATGACCACAGCTTTGTAGTACAACCTGAAATCTGGCATTGTGATGCCCCCAGCTATGGTTTTCTTTTTTAAAATTCCCCTGGCTATTCGAGGTCTTTTCTGATTCCACACAAATCTTAAAATAATTTGTTCTAACTCTCTGAAGAAAGTCCATGGTATTTTGATAGGGATTGCATTAAACGTATAAATTGCCCTGGGTAACATTGACATTTTTACAATATTAATTCTGCCAATCCATGAGCATGGAATATTTTTCCATCTCTTTGTGTCTTCCTCAATTTCTTTCAGAAGTGTTCTATAGTTTTTAGGGTATAGATCTTTTACCTCTTTGGTTAGGTTTATTCCTAGGTATCTTATGCTTTTGGGTGCAATTGTAAATGGGATTGATTCCTTAATTTCTCTTTCTTCAGTCTCATTGTTAGTGTATAGAAATGCCATTGATTTCTGGGCATTGATTTTGTATCCTGCCACGCTACCAAATTGCTGTATGAGTTCTAGCAATCTTGGGGTGGAGGCTTTTGGGTTTTCTATGTAGAGTATCATGTCATCGGCGAAGAGGGAGAGTTTGACTTCTGAGCCTCGGTGTCCATCGAAAGATGAATGGATAAAGAAGATGTGGTTTATGTATACAATGGAATATTACTCAGCAATTAGAAACGACAAATACCCACCATTTGCTTCAACGTGGATGGAACTGGAGGGTATTATGCTGAGTGAAATAAGTCAATCGGAGAAGGACAAACAGTGTATGTTCTCATTCATTTGGGGAATATGAATAATAGTGAAAGGGAATATAAAGGAAGGGAAAAGAAATGTTGGGAAATATCAGGAAGGGAGACAGAACATAAAGACTCCTAACTCGGGGAAACGAACTAGGGGTGATGGAAGGGGAGGAGGGCGGGTGTTGGAGGGGAATGGGTGACGGGCACTGAGGTGGACACTTGACGGGATGAGCACTGGGTGTTTTTCTGTATGTTGGTAAATTAAACACCAATAAAAAAATAAAAAATAAAAAAAAATAAAATAAAATAAAAACTAATTGCACTGTAATCCATAGGATACCTAGGGACAAACTTAACAATGAGGTAAAAGATCTCTACTCTGAAAAATATGGAACACTTATGAATGGAACTGAAGATGACACAATAAAATGGAAACCCAAAGAAGCTACACACTCAATGCAATCACTATCAAAATACCACCAGCATTTTTCATAGAGCTGGAAGAAACAATCTTAAAATTTGCATGGAACTACAAAAGATCCCAAAATGGCCAAAGTAATGTTTAAAAGAAAACCAGATTAGGAAAGTTTTCAGCTAGGATTTGTTCAAATACATATTCTGGCCCTCTGTCCCTTTCGGCGCTCTCGGGAACCCCAATTAAACGTAGGTTTTGCGGCGGAGGTTTTGATAATCTTAATTGACTTGACGGGATGAGCACTGGGTGTTTTTCTGTATGTTGGTAAATTGAACACCAATAAAAATTAATTAAAAAAAAAAGAAAACCAAAGCTGGAAGCATTTTTCATAGAGCTGGAAGAAACAATCTTAAAATTTGCATGGAATTACAAAAGATCCCAAAATGGCCAAAGTAATGTTTAAAAGAAAACCAAAGTTGGAAGCATCACAATCCGGACCTTAGGGTATATTGCAAAGCTGTAATCATCCAGGTAGTATAATACTGGCAGAAAAACAGACATTTTGATCAATGACACAGAAGAGACAACCCAGAAATGGACCGTTTACTATATGGCCAATTAATCTTCAACAAAGCAGGAAAGAATATGTAATGGAGAAAAAATAGTCTCTTCAACAAATGATATTGGGAAATCTGGACAGCCACGTGCAGAGGAATGAAACTGGACAATTTTCTTACACCATACACAAAAATAAATTCAAAATGAATGACAGGCCTAAATGTGAGACAGGCGTCCATCAAATCCTAAAGGAGAACACAGACAGCAACCTCTTTGACATTGGCTGCAGCAACTTCTTGTTAGACACATCTCCAAAGGCAAGGGAAATAAAAGCAAAATGAAACAAAACCATTGGGACTTCATCAAGATAAAAAGTTTCTGCAAGGGCAGGAAACAGTCAACAAATATAAAAGACAATCCCTGGAATGGAAAAGATATTTGTAAGTCACATATCTGATATTGGGTTAGTATTCAAAATCCATAAAGGACTTATCAAATTGAGCACCCCCAAAATAAATAATCCAATTAAGAAATGGGGAGAAGACATCCAGATGTCTAATAGATACATGAAAAGATGTTTGACATCATTCATCTTTAGGAAAATACAAATCAAAACCAGGATGAAAAATCATCTCTTATCTGTCAGGATGACTAAAAGGAACAACACAAGAAACATCAGGTGTTGGAGAGGATGTGGAGAAAGGGTAACCCTCTTACACTGTTGGTGGAAATGCAAACTGGTGCAGCCACTCTGGATAGCAGTATGGAGGTTCCTCAGAAACTTAAAAAGTGAACTAATCTATGTCCCAGCAAATGCACTACTAGGTATTTACCAAAGGACACAAAAATACTGATTCAAAGAGGCACTTGCACCCCGATGTTGATAGCAACATTATCAACAATAGCCAAATTATGGAAAGAGCCCAAATGCCCATTGACTGACATATGGATAAAGAAGAGGTGGTGTGTGTATGTATAAACACACACACACACACACACACACACACACACACACACACACAGAGGAATATTACTCAGCCATCAGAAAGTATGAAATCTTGCCTTTTGCAACGATGTTAATGGAGCTAGCCTGCATTTTGCTAAGGGAAATAAGTCAGCTTGAGGAATAACAATACCATATGATTTCACTCATGTGTGAAATTTAAGAAACAAAACAGATGAAGGGAAGGAAAAACAAAATAGGATAAAAACAGAGGGAGGAAATCCATAAGATAATCTTAATTATAGAGAACAAACTGAGGGCTGCTGGAGGGGAAGTGGGGGGAAGATGGGTTAGATGGCTGATAGGCATTAAGGGGGGCACTTGTGATGAGCACTGGATGTTGTGTGTAAGTGATGAATCATTAAATTCCATTCCTGCAACAAACATTATACTATATGTTAACTGACTAGAATTTATTTATTTTTTTAACTGACTGGAATTTAAATAAAAACCTACAAATAACTAACTAACTAAATAAATAGAAGAAAAAAGAAACAAAAAAGAAACTTCAATTTACATAAAGAAACACAGTTCACCTACCTGCACCCCAATTTATAGCAGCAATGTCCACAATAGCCAAGCTGTGGAAGGAGCCCTGATGTCCTTTGATAGATGAATGGATAAGGAAGATGTGAGATGTATATATACAATGGACTATTACTCAGCCATCAGAAATGACATATACCCACCATTTGCTTTGGCGTGAATGAAACTGGAGGGTATTATGCTGAGTGAAGTAAGTCAATTGGACAAGGACAATCATCATATGGTTTCATTCATATAGGGAATATAAGAAATAGTGAAAGAGATTATAAGGGAAAGGAAGGGAACTGAGTGGGAAAAATTAGACAGGGAGACAAACCATGAGAGACTCCTAAGTGGGAAATGAACAAAGGGTTGCAGAAGGGGAGATGGGCAGGGGGTTGGGGTAACTGGGTGATGGGCACTGAGGAGGGCATTTGAAGGGATGAATAGTCAGTTGGTGTTATACTATATGTTGGCAAATAGAACGTCAAGAAATGGAGATGGAAAAATAATGTATAAATAATATAGAAATTCTATATTCATATGTTTTTTCCATACATTGATAAGAAACTTATATGTATTTTTTGTTTATAATGTCTCAAAGCCAAAAGCTGCATGCTAATTAAAGATAGAGATTAAAAGGATAGGATAGGATAAGCATCAAAAAAAAAAAAAAGAAAGAAAGAAAGAAAGAAAAGAAAAGAAATACAGTCCACTGAAGAAGGGTCAAAGTAAGGTAAAATAACATATCTTATTTATCTTAAAAAATAAATTTAAACTTCCAAAGAAGTTGCAAAAATACTAAAGAATTCTCACATACCTTTTGCCAATAGCACAAGAAATTAGATGCTCTGTAAACATACGGAAATGTAAAGTAAAAATCACTTAGAGAATGAAATAAAAAAAAAAAAACTTCTCAACAAACTGGATACAAAAGGAATTTACTTCAACATATAAAGGCCAGATTTAATATGGGTAATATGACATTCAACAGGGAAAGGTTGAAAACTTTCCTACTCTTATCAGGAATAAGATGAGAGTGTCTACATTCACCATTCCATTTTACAATAGCACTGTAATAAAAGTCGTGGGGAAATTTTTAGCATTTTTCTGAATGTAGGTCATACCATCATTGAAGTGAGAACAAATTACTTAGCATGTTTATTTAATTTTACTGCCTTTAACAGTGTTCCTGTTGGTAGCCACCTTCTATCCTTTGGATCTCAGCCTAAGCTTCACCTTTGAAGAAAGGTCTTCTCCATTGTAGAATTCTCCCTAAGTACCTTGTTTGTTATAATATTAGCTCTGATGAAGACTATAATTAGTTTAGTAAGTTGTCCCCTTATTTGCTGTCTGACTCTATTATGAGTATACCAGGCCCATGCTGGAAAGACCTTTTGCATAAATTTCCCCATTTCATTAATTGCTATGTTCTCCCTCATAGAATGGTTCCTGGCGTTAAACAGGACCTTCAAATTAAATAAATTAATAATTTAATGTTATTATGTCTAAATATGTAAGTAAACAAAATATCTAACCTCACTTAAATTGTCTATTAAATAAAAGGAAAGAAAACTTACTATGACAAGTGGGGAAATATATGATAAATTAATCTTCCCTTACACAAAATAACTGGGCTGAAATTTTGTTCCTGACTAGCACTAGTCTTATCATGGTTCTAATGCTATATATTTTGTTTATGTTACATCTTTTTGGCTCTAACTATGTGATTTGACCTAATCCTGTATCCAGATATTTTCAGAGTTTTTGTTGAAAGTCCCAGTGAATTTAATTAAGCAAGAACCAGTCTTGGACACTTTCCAATCTTAGGACTTAATGAGGAATGTGGTTAGAAGGGATAAAATGT
Source organism: Vulpes lagopus (assembly GCF_018345385.1). Lineage (NCBI taxonomy): Eukaryota > Metazoa > Chordata > Mammalia > Carnivora > Canidae > Vulpes > Vulpes lagopus. The sequence goes on along the minus strand of NC_054834.1, from coordinate 64,914,150 downwards.
CCAGCGTTCTTTGCTCGAAATGGGAAGAAGATTCTATGCTCCTAACAACTGATACATATTTTTTAGGAGGTTTCAGTTAGGTTTAAGCATTACCGATAAAAGCACAAGAATATCTCTTGAAATATCAAGTCAGCTTATCTGAGCAAACTAACAGGACAGAATGAGGACAACTGAACAGTTGAATGATATTTTTCGTTTTATAAATTACTGGGAAAGAAGTTATTTGAAAAAAATCTCCCTGGGAAATGACTAGTTGCTCTCTTCTTATGTAAGGATGAGATTTATTTGTCTTTTTAATAAATTATCCTAATGTGATACCTTTTTCTTTTTCTGTGTGGAAACTGGAATTCCTAGGAAGTAATCTACAGTGCAAGTTAAAGTAAATAACCAGAAGACTCCCTGGATAAAATGAATAGACAGTTGAAGGAAATAAATATATTGTCAAGTAATGTATCTTTTTACCCTCTCTTGTCAGATTGGATGACAGAAGGATTCCAGGTCCTGATGAGTGAGTAAAAATTGTCCCTTCAAATTGTGGATATGCGACACATATAAGACTAACAAAAAATAATGGAAACCAAGCTTTGCAATTGTGTGAGTAGCTTTATTATGTAAAAGTTAGACCACTTTGAGATAAACCAAACTTGGATTCCAATTCTAGTTTTATCATTTAAAAATGGGTGACCTTGGAAAATTAATTACATGATCTGAGCCACACTGTTTTGAACTATGAAACGGGGATTACAGTTTCTTTTACTGTTAGGTGAAATGTGATTCATTAAGTTCTGAGTGTGTGATTGGAATCCATTGTAGTTGTGAGCAGTGGAGTGATAGATCAGAATCAGATTTAGAAAGGATCATTTGTCTGCTTCAGGCAACAAATTGATGGAAGCCAGAATGAAAGGGGAGGGAGGTGAGAGGGGGTTAGTGCAGTGGGGAAGAATAAGTGATGAGGGGGAGGCAAGTGATCCAGTTTGTGATATATTTTAAAGGAGGATGATAGAATTTGTTAAAGGCATCAATATGCCATATGAAAGCAAGAAAGCCATGCAGGATACTGTGGTATTTCTTATGTGAGCAATGATGTGGAAAGTGGTATCATTTAGTGAGGTAGGAAACACCTATGATTTTCTGAGGAAAATAAAAAATTCAGTTTCAGAAGTACTGAATTGAATTCTAATTGGAGATGTCCACAGTTGGAGATGTGGATATATATACATATGTATATATGTCCAAATTTTCATATGTATATATGAAGATTAAAAATGAATGAAGATTGTAAATAAACCCTCCGTGTGTTTGCAAAAAAAAAAATTAACAGAGAGACAAATGCTGGAGTGCTTTCCCATTTATTGGCCAGGTAAAGGGGTCATAATCAAACAAATTCCAGAAGAAAGAGGTCTCCAGGAGGGAAGAGACAATCCATGGCAGTGGACTTCCATTCCTAGATTGATCCACTCACTTTAAATATGTCAGTTACCTTAAATGGTTCTCAAGTATTTCACTTTTTTGACTTTATAAACCGTGGCATCTTTATTTGGAATTCCCTTGCCTTCTTTTCTTGTCCTTCCTCTTTTCCTTTGAAACTTAGCTAAAGCATTGCTTCCTTTGGGAAGTCTTCTTTGAGTTATCTTTGGTTAATATATTCCTACCCCTGTTCTTTGCATTGTGTGACTGTTTTTATAATGGCAGTTATTTCATTGATGATTATTATGTATGTTATCAATGAGTAGAGGAAACTATGACTTATTTAATTTTGAAATCATAATGTCCATTACACATGTGACATAAACAGGTACTCCTTCCACAGCCTTATTATTATTTTTTTAGATTTTATTTATTTATTTGAGAGAGACTGAGAGAGAGAGATAATAGAAGAGGAAGAAGCCGATTCACTGCTGAGCAGAGATCCCAATGTGGAGCTTGATTCCACAAGATCCACAAGATCATGACCTGAGCTGAAGGGAGAGAGTTAACTGACTGAGCCCCAAGAACCCCATCTTCCACATTATTTTCATTAAATGAGTCAATAGAAGAGTGATCTAATAATGCATTTAAAGGTTTTCCCTCTCCTTTTGTAGATCACCTGCTTCTAATATGAGAAGTCAGCTCCTATGCAGAAGATGGAACTAAGAAACAATGTAACTTACTTTGTCCTCTTGGGCCTCACACAGAATCCAAAGGAACAGAAAGTCCTTTTTGTTATATTCTTGCTCTTCTATATTTTGACTGTGGTGGGCAACTTGCTCATTTTGGTGACTATATCTCTCAGTAAGACCCTGGGCTCACCTATGTACTTGTTTCTTGCTAACTTATCATTTATGGATGTCATTTATTCATCTTCTATATCCCCTAGATTGATTTCAGACTTATTCTTTGGGAAAAATACCATATCCTTCCATTCTTGTATGATCCAGCTCTTTACAGAGCACCTTTTTGGTGGAACAGAAATATTTCTTCTACTGGTGATGGCCTATGACCGCTATGTGGCCATCTGTAAGCCTTTGCATTATTTGGTTATCATGAGGCAATGGGTGTGTGTTGTGCTGCTGGTGGTATCCTGGGTTGGAGGTTTTCTGCATTCAGTAATTCAACTTAGCACTATTTATGGGCTCCCATTCTGTGGGCCCAATGTCATTGACCATTTTTTGTGTGACATGTACCCTTTATTGAAGCTGGTCTGTACTGACACATATGTCATTGGGCTGTTAGTTGTAGCCAATGGAGGGATGATCTGCACTATTGTGTTTTCATTCTTGCTCATCTCTTATGGTATCATCTTGCACTCTCTAAAGAACCTTAGTCCAGAGGGGAAGTGGAAAGCCCTCCAGACCTGTGGCTCCCACATCACTGTGGTGGTCTTTTTCTTTGTTCCATGTATTTTCATGTATGCAAGACCTGCTAAGACATTCCCCATTGACAAATCCCTGAGTGTGTTTTATACAGTCATAACCCCAATGCTGAACCCGTTGATCTACACTTTGCGAAATTCTGAGATGACAAATGCTATGAAGAAGCTATGGAGAAGAAATACTGTATCTTTCAGTAGATAAGTGTATTATTTACCATGAAGAGAGTTATTTTATATTGGATTCCATTTTCTAAGAATGTAGAAATCTTTAAAAAATGAATCTGACTCTTTTTGTGTCAAGAATTTAAGTTAATTAAAGAATAAACAAGATGATTATGGTATAATAATATTTTCCCTTTCTCATAGAATGTGAAGTTTATAGTGTCTTATAGATCACTTCATTTAGAACGAGCACTGGGTATTATATGCAACTAAGGAATCACTAAATTTTATCCCTGAAACTAATAATACAGTGTATATTAACTAAATTGAATTTAAATACAGAATTTAAAGGAAGAAAATAACAATTTTTATCTATTTTATGTATTTATTTAAAAACATTCTTTAATATTTATTGTGCATAATTCATTTTTTATATTAATTTATGATATAGATCTGTTTATGTATGTGTGCATTTCCTTTTTTTATAAAAAAGGCTTTATTATTTATTATTTATTTATTTATATTTATTTTTTGTATATTTTTTATTGAAGTTTGATTTGCTAACACATAGTATAACACCCAATGCATCAAGTGCCCCCCTCAGTGCCCAACACCCAGTCACCCCAACCTCCCACCCACCTCCCCTTCCACTACCCCTTGTTAATTTCCCAGAGTTAGGAGTCTCTCATGTTTTGTCACCCTCCCTGATTTTTCCCATTCATTTTTCTCTCCTTTCTCCTATAATCCCTTTCACTACTTTTTATATTCCTTGTATGAGTGAAACCATATAATGATTGTTTTCTAGCTCTTTTAGGTTAAGGTTAGATTGTGTATTTGAGACTTTTCTTACTTCTTGAGGAAGGCCTGTATTGCTATATAGCATCCTCTTAGGATCACTTTTGCTGCATCCCAAATCCTTTGAACTGTTGTGTTTTCAGTTTCATTTGTTCCCATCTTTAAAGAAGAATTTTAAAAATTCTTCTTTAATTTCCTGGTTGACTCATTCCTTCTTTAGTAGGGTATTTTTTTAACCTCCATGTATTTGTGGTCCTTCCAAATTTCTTCTTGTGGTTGACTTCAAGTTTCATAGCATTGTCTTCTTAAAATATGCATGGTATAATCTCAGTCTTTTTGTACTGGTTGAGAACTGATTTGTGGCCCAGTAAGGGATCTATTCTGGACAATGTTTCATATACACTCAAAAAGAATGTATATTCTGCTGCTTTAGGATGGAACACTCTCAACATATCTGTGAAGTCCATCTGGTCCAGTGTGTCATTCAAAGCCCTTGTTTCCTTGATCTTCTGCTTAGATGACTTGTCCTTTGCTATTAATGGGGTGTTAAAGTCCCCTCTTACTATTATTAATGAGTTTCTTTAATTTGTAATTAATTGGTTTATATATTTGGCTGCTCCCAAGTTGGGGGCATAAATATTTACAATTGTTACATATTCTGGTTGAATAGACCCTTTTATTATGATATAGTGTCCTTCTTCATCTCTTCTTAGAGTTTTTGGTTTAAAAGCTATTTTGTCTGATATAAATATGGCTACTCTAGCTTTCTTTTGATGCCCATTATCATGATGAATGGTTCTCCACCCTTCACTTTGAATCTGGAGATGTCTTTAGGTCTAAGATTAATCTCTTGTAAATGACATATAGATGAGTCTTTTTAAAAAAAATCCATTCTAATACCCTATGCCTTTTGATTGGAGCATTTAGTCCACTTACATTAAGAGTAATTGCTGAGGGGATCCCTGGGTGGCTCAGTGGTTTAGCTCCTGTCTTTGGCCCAGGGCGCGATCCTGGAGTCCCAGGATCGAGTCCCGCTTGGGCTCCCAGCATGAAGCCTGATTTTCCCTCTGCCCGTGTCTCTGCCTCTCTCTCTTTCTCTCTATGTCTATCATAAATAAATAAATAAATCTTAAAAAAATCCTAAAAAAAAGAGTAATTGCTGAAAGATATGAATTTAGTGCCATTCTATTGCCTGTAAAGTTACTGTCCTTGTAGATTGTCTCTATTCCTTTCTAGTCTTTGTTACTTTTGGCCTCTCTCTTCCCTCAAAGGATCCCCTTTACTATTTCTTACAGGATTGTTTTAGTGTTCACAAATTCTTTAGCTTTTGTCTGTGCTGGAAACTCTTTATCTCTCCTTCTATTCTAAATGAGAGCCTTGCTGGATAAAGAATTCTTGGCTGCATATTTTCCCCATTTAGAACCTTGAATATATTATGCCAGTCCTTTCTGTCCTGCCAGGTCTCTGTGGACAGATCTACTGCAGGTCTGCTGTCAGCCTTATGTGTCTGTCCTTGTAGGTTAAGGACCTCTTATAGGTAAAGTAGGTTAAGGACCTTAATCTACCTTCAGGATTTTTTCTTTATCTTTGTAATTTCCAAGATTCAGTAATCTGCCAAGGTGTTGAACTACTTTTGATAATTTTAGGGGAGTTCTCAGTGCCTCTTGGAGTTGGATGCCTATTTCCTTCCCCTGATTAGGGGAGTTATCAGCTATAATTCATTTAAATAAACCTTCTACCTCTTTTTCCTGTTGCTTCTCATTTCTGGGACTTCCAGAACATGGATATTATTTTGCTTTATGGAATGACTGAGTTCCCTATGTTTATGTTCATGATCTATTTTCTTTCTTTCTTTTTCTTTTTAGCTTTTTCACTATCCATCACTTAATCTTCTGTATCACTGATTCACTCTTTTGGTTTATTTATCCTTCTTTTTATGGCCTCCATTTGGGACTGCATCTTGGTAATAACATTTCTAATTTTGACCTGACTAGATTTTAGTTCTTTAATTTCTACAGTAAGGGATTCTCTAGTGTGCTCTATGCTTTTTTTCAAGCCCAGCTAGTGTCCTTATAATCACTGTTTTAAGTTGTAGCTCATCTTACTTATATCTGTATTGATTAAATACCTGGCAGGGAGTGCTGCCTCCTGTTCTTTCTTGTGGGGTAAATGTCTCCATCTTGTCATTTTTTCTAGAAAATAAAAGATGAAGGAAAAGAAAATAAAGAACAAAAACAATAACAGCAACAAAAAATCAAACAAAAAACTAGATCCTGGGAGGGTTTTGGTCTTGTTAAAAGGACAAGAATCCAAAAGGAAAGTAAAACAACAAAATAAAATAATATGAAAGGAAACAAAAAATATAAGGTATATAAAAAAGAAAAAAGAAAAAACAATGGAAAAAATAAGAAAATTACAAAAAATTATACTAAAAATTAAATGAAAATATAAAGAATGCTATATATTGTTTTCCTCAAGAGCTGAAGCTTTTGTAGCCCTCTATGATTAAAACCTGGTGAGAATGAATTGTTTGTGCTGGTTTTCCAGAGGAAGCATCTGTTGCACTGATTCTCAAATGGTTCTGCCCTAGTGGAAATGCTTCTCCAGGGCACAGAGAAGCAGGGCTCAGTATAAGCAGTTCTAGACTTCAGTAGGTGGCACTGTTTTGGGCCCTGAAGGCTTTCAGCACTGATGGGTAGGATTTATATTGCTGCGCCCTCTCTAGCTTCTGAGCTAACCTGAAAGCATTGGTCTCCCATTCCAATGAGCCCTCACAGCAAAGCAATTAATCACTCTTGTCTTCTTGTCAACTCTGTGTCCATCTGGCCTGTGACTGAGTGACTGAGCATTTTTATCTTGAGCATGTGACTGAGTTTCAGTACTCCAAATTTTAAGGACTCCCTTGAGGTGGATCCATACTGTTCCTCACAGGAGAGGGGCAGGATTTCTCATGCTTCTGCCTTTTGCTGGACTCATCCAAGGAGAGAGGTCCTAGGACCATGCCACAGTTTGCGGTATATGGCAACACAGAGCAGAATGCTGGCACCTAGACTGTTCTCATTCTGGCTTCCTCCCTCTTATGTCTGGGAACTCTACTACATTCAGGCACCCCCATTCTTCTTGGGACCCTGGGGATCCTGAGACTGTGTTGTCATGCCTGGGATTCCACCTGCTTCACCACCTTTAGGCCAGGCCCTTCCTCCACTGCAGCAGACTTCTAAAAGTGTCAGTGTGGGGCTCTGCTCCTTATAATACTTTGCAGTAGCCTCCTTAAGCAGGCTCATTCTCCTCCCCCATATCCTCAGTTTTATCACACAGAGTTCAAGTCTCTGCACCTCCTGCCTTTCTACTCCTAGAGGTGCAGCATTTGTGTTCTTAGATCTTTGATTTCTCAGGTTTTCAGCATGATTTGACAACTGTCCAGTTGTACTCGAACAAGACAAACTTAGGCTTCTCCTACTCCTCTGCCATCTTTATTCCTCTCCTTTATGTACAAATCTAAATGATTTTTTGTAGGAAGAAAAATGCAAAATGTGCTGGGAGGTTTCTCTCCCAAGGGGTACAGCCAGGTGGCAGATTAAAGAAGTGGTATGAGCTTGACATGAAAAACTCTCCTTGCTAAAAGAATAGAACTTAAATGTTCTCACCACACAAAAAAAGAAACAATAAAGTATGTGAGACAATGCAGGTGTTAGTTAGCTAATGTTATGGTGGTAATCATTTTGCAGCATAAAAATATATCAGATCAAAATGTTGTACACTTAAACTTACAATAGGTTCTATGTCAATTATTCTCAATAAAACTGGAAAAAATTTCTGCTCTCTGAAAGTATACCCTCATGGATTCCTTGCTCCTTGTTTTGAACAACAGATTCCAAGTTGTTTTAATTGAAACTATATGTTTATATGGAAACACACACATACACACATATAGATATACATCTTATAAATTATAAATATAAAATGTGAATTATGCACAAGAAATATAAATATTAAAGTATATTTCAAAGTGAATATATGAAATATATGTATGTTATTATTTTTTAAATTTTTATTTAAATTCAATTTAGTTAACTTACACTGTATTATTAGCCTCAGGGCTAGAATTTAGTGGTTTCTTAGTTGCATATAATACCCAGTGCTCATTAAATCCAGTGCCCTCCTTAATTCCCATCACCCAGTTCACCCATCCTCCCATTCACTGCCCCTCCAGGACCCCTAGGTTTGTTTCCTGGAGTTAAGTGTCTCTAATATGCCAACAGATGCTTCTAAGGAGAGGTTGTATTGAGTGGATTATCTTTCAAAACTGTCTTACAACTCCATAGCTCACTCAGAGGAAACTCCAAGCCCTTCTAATTTTAAGGCCTAACATCTGACTTCATTTCAATTGCTGTCTGCTCCAACTACAGTGGCCTCCTCACCCTTCCTTGAACACAAGACATGCTCTTGCCCTAGTGCATATGCACTAGAGTTTCCCCTGCCTGAAAGGACTTCCCCCAGATAACCACTTAAACAATTGTTTCATGACCTTCAAATATCTCAGAGGTCACCTTCTTGGTGGGCTCATACTAACCGCTATAGTAAAGTAGCCATGTTTCCTGTCCCCACACAAGTTTACTCTGGGTCACCTTCTTCGAAGCACTTCCCAACTTCTAACATACACTCTTCCCTTGTTCTGCCCCTTACTACCAGAACATGTGCCTCACAAGGTGGGCAAATGTAGCCCATTTTTAGTCCACCGAAGTGTCTTAGATGTTAAAATAGTGTTCCTGTGTCTGACAATTATCAGTTGAATGAGTGACCAGCATACTGCCCCCTCTCTTCCAGATAATCCTCAGGCCACAGCTGTTACATGGTGTTGCTTTTCTCCCCATTGCTGATCTCCCCCCACAACCTCCATTGATTGCCTCTATTCCATACCATCCCCCCTGCACAGCACAGGAAACAATTATAGTTCTTCAGAAAAAGTTGTACCTAGGCTAATGGGTCATATATGCCAGACAAATGTGAATTGAAATTAGACGCTGCTTTATCACTCTATGAATTATAAGTGGAACCAGAACTAGATCACTAGATCTATGGGTAGGGGGCAGGTAGATGAGCAGAGAAGACAGAAACTAACTAATTTAATAAAAATGAGAAACAGTCAGATCCTTTCTCTAACTCCAGAATCTGCCTTTTTAAAAAAGATGGGGAAAAAATGGAAAGAATAATCCAGAATAGCCCTAGAAGGAGGAGAAGAGATGAATGATCTGAAAATGCATCTTGTGATACCACAGAGACTCCTATGTGCAAGGGTTCACTGGGTCTTGTGGAAACAATGAGAAGCTTAGGACTCATGCGACCATCACAGACCGGGGAACACCAGAGAAAATAAGACCAGAACTTACACACGAGAGTAAAAATAGACCTAATTCTCTATATTAACAAAGAGAAAGAACACCCAAAAGCTGGGGGCTGAGGGCTTGATCCAAGCTGGAGCCTAAGCTGACCTGGTCATAGGAAGCTCTTGATGCCCATAGTCCTAAAGACAGGTGATGTCTGAGTCCCTGTGATCACAGGTCCTGGTGTGACAAAATTCCACTGAAGTGACCAGGCCATAGCAAAGATGACTCAACTGGGGAGTGACCATGTTAAAGCCCATAATGTACTGAGTACTGACCAGGCAGGGTTTTATCCACACTTGGCTCCTCACAGCCTCTCCTGGCCCACCTACAACAGACAGCACAGCAATCTGGCAGATTCTGGAAGGTTCTCAGTGCTTCCATTTATTTTGTATCTCAACTTTAAGAGTCTTCTCCTTGATTACCATGCCAATTTTATATGACAAGAATAGGAAAAACAAAGTCATATCCAGATTTTCAAAAGACAAGGTAAATATTACTTCTCAGCCAAATGTGAAGTAAAGACAAGGATGGTAATGATCCAGTCCCATCTCTGCTGGAAGAGGAAAGCAGATTAGGGAAAGAACATAGGTCAGTTGGGGGAAGGGACATGATGAGTAGAGGTGGGCCAATTTCCCCACCTGCTCACATTATGCTAATAGGAACAGAGTCACTTTCCGACACCATTAGCAGATAGAGATATCCGGGGCTCTTGAAGTCAAAAAAGTGGGAGTGTGAACAAATCTTGCATCACTCAGAGCCCCATAAGGCAGCTGGCTTGCTCTGTGAAAGAAAATAGTCATGAACAAATTCAGGTCAATCATGTTAAGTGCTGACATCTCCTCATGCTTAAAATGTTCCACTCAAGGAATCCTCATAACCCAGTCATGTCCCCTCTGCCCCAACCACTCCCCTTGGCTTCAGGCCCTCCAGGGTCTCACCATTAGGAGCTATGACAGACATCTGAGAGTCCTGAGCACTGTCATTGCCTACGGTAGAACAACAGGATGTGGTCAAAACCCATAAGAGATGAGACTAAAGGAGGAGCTATATAGGGTGGCTGAGTTCTCCCATGGGGTCCTGTCTATACTATCCCAGGGTCTCAAGGATCACTCCATCCATACTTATTTTTAGCCTGTGAGTAGCTCCCTCCTTTTCTGCCTGTGGGAAGAAAATATGTCAGAAGCTAAGGAGAAGGCTGGGCTATGGTATCCAAAGGAATACCCTAGTCCTGTACCAAAATGGAGTTTCCAGGATTGTTAACTGAAGACTCACGGCTGTATCAGAAACCACAGAGAAAGTATATGTAGGGGCACTGGGCCAACTGTCTTCCCAGAGGTCTGTCTGTATCAGGGAATTCCCCCTACCTTCAGCTGCTAGGGCTCAGGTCCCCAACGCCAGAATAGAAAGGTGAAAAATCTGTCCTTCATTTGCACAAGTCTTTACTAAGGAGTGAATGTTAGCAGCTGGCTAGCACATGTATGTGGATGGTACCTCTTTTTCTGTCTCTTTTAAAAAGATTTTATTTATGTATTCATGAAAGACACACACAGAGAGGCAGAGACATATGCAGAGAGAGAAGCAGGCTCTGTGCTGAACAGGGAGCCTGATGTAGGACTTGATCCCAAGACTCCGGGATCGTGACCTGTGCCAAAGGCAGACGCTCAACCACTGAGTCACCCAGCTACTCCAGATGGTACTTCTTATTAACAAGACAGGATAAACTTCTACTTTGGGCTTGAAACCTCCCAGTAGGACAGGAAAACTCAGATTCCCCCCACTCCCTTCTCTACCTGAGTGTTTCTTCCTCCACATCACAACTCCAACCAGCATAGCTCCAGTGATCACAAGGAGAACCAGGCCAGCAATGATGCTCATGATGGGGATGGTGAACTGAGGAGGTGGCTCTGGAAAGAGAAGGGAAGGCGAGGGGCCCAGACCTCAGGTTTGAGTCATGACCTCACAGTTGTTCTCTGAGAAGAGTGTCTACCCCAAACCCCTCCTTACCCCATCTCAAGGTGATGGGCTTGGGCAGGCTCTTGTGCAGAATATGGCATGTGTATCTCTGCTCCTCTCCAGAAGGCACCACTACAGCTGCCCACTTCTGGAAGGTCCCATCTCCTCCAGGCCTGGTCTCCACAAGCTCTGTGTCCTGGGTGTGGTCCTCCCCATCACGCTGCCAGGTCAAGGTGATCTCTGCAGGGTAGAAGCCAAGAGCCCAGCACTTCAGGGTGACCTCATGCTCAGAGATGGGACGGCGGGTCACAGAGGTTTTGGAGGGGTCTGAAGAAGAAGAATCAGAAAATCCACACTTTGGGTTACCTTCATGGGTCATTAAAGCAGCACTTGTGACCATGCTGAGGATGGAGAGGACAATTGGTTTAGAAGGAAAAGGCACAAAACCCTGACACCAGCCTAGACTTGGTTGTCTGGAATAACATTTTAGAATCAGGGAAAGATCCCAGGACGGGAGAGTGTAGGTCTAGAGTGGGGAACACACTAACGGTCTGGACTGCAGCGGAGGGTCAGTGACTCAGAAAACCTGGAGTCAGACCTCCAAAAATGTTCTCCGATGGAGAACAAGGCCTTGAGAAGGAAAGCCATGGTTCACAAGGTGGTTTCCAGGATGGAGGAGAACTCTGATGAGTTATTTCAGGGATGGTCTCCACCTGCCTCCAGGGAGACTGGATTCCTCAATTGTCTTCTAGAGGAAAGCAGCTCTTTTGAGGAATTACTCTGTAGTGGGAATATGAATGTTGAGACGGATCTCTTTCTCCCCACCTGTGGGAGGGGGCAGTATTCTGACACTGGGTCCACTCTCCCTTCCTTGGGGGAAGCCAGCCCCAGCAGAGTGAAGATGGGGAGGCCCCTGGTACCTGCACGCTGCAGCGTCTCCCTCCCATTCTCCAGGTGTTTGCGGAGCCAGTCCAAGCACCTGCCCTCCTGGAAGTTCTTATTGTTCTCAGCTACACCGGCCATCTCCCACTTGCGCAGAGTGATCTGAGCCACCGGGTCCTCCACGATCCAGGAGCTCAGGTCCTCGTTCAGGGTGATGTAATCCAGGCCGTCATAGGCGTTACGCTGGTACCCGCGCAGGAAGCGCCCATCAGGTCCCACGTCGCAGCCTATTATAGTCTGGAAGGTGTGAGACCCTGGCCCCGCCCCACGATGTGTCAGCACGAAAGCCTACAACTGAAAACAGAACCCAGTAGCGTCTCCAGGAGTCTCTTTCCCTTTCGGGGACGGGTGAGTCCCGCAGCCTCGGGGTGGCACTCGGCCCCAGGCGCTCGGGGCTACCTCGGCCCGTGGGCGGAGACCGGGATGGTGACCTGCACCCGCCCCCGTGGCTCACGGGTCCTGCTCTGATTGTGGTAGCCGTGCGCCTCATTCAGCCTCCTTCGGAGCACCTGTGTGCAGGTCCTGGAGTCCAGCGTGCGCTCCTCCCAGTACTCGGGCCCCTCCTGCTCCAGCCACCGCACGAGCGGCTCAGGCCGCCGACTCTCGCGTTCGCTGTCGAACCGCTCGAACGGCGTGTCGTCCACGTAGGCGACTCCCCAGTGGCGGGGCTCCCCGTGGCCGGGCCGGGATACGACGGTGTTCAGAAACCTCAGGGAGTGCGAGCCTGCGGGCGCCAAGGCGCTGAGCCTCCTCCCGGGCGGGGGCCCCGGGGGCTTAGGGGCTGGTCGGTGGGGAAGGGGCCGGGGGCGGGAGGTGAGTGGGGCCCAGGTGTGGGCGAGGCGCGGGCGAGGCGCAGGGGAGGGCCTGGGTCCATCCCGGGTGGAGTAGGGTTTCCTCCCCGCTCCCCGCCTGCGGCGCCTTCTCTGCGGACCCCAGGCTCACCTGCACTGGCCTGGGCCAGGCCCAGGGTCCCCGACAGCAGCAGCAGCAGCAGCAGCAGCAGCAGGAGGAGGATTCGGGGACGCATGACAGGCAGCAACTGAGTTGCAGAGGAGACACTGTCAGCCCCGAGCCGCGGTGAGGTGACGCCGATTGGCTTCTCTAGAAACCCTACAGGCAATGGGAGTGCCACCCGGAGTCGCGTCACGAGTATCCCCGCAGAAGGACCTGAAGCAGGATGTGAGAGGAAGTGAAACCAGCGCATGTGGGGACTCCCCTAGCAGGGCTTCCCCCGCCCCAGACACTGCCTTTGCGCCGACACCCCGAGAGACAGGCCCGGGGATTTGTGACTTTGTCCTTGACCCCTGTTCTCCTGCAGGGAGTGCTCTTGTCGCATGGTCTCACTGCTGCAGTCAGTGATTCTCAAACATTTCGTTGTCAGTCGTACAGATTAGTGAGGACCTCCAAGAAAGATTTTGTGTGTGTGGGTTATGGTTATATCTATCAATATTGCCCGGGACTCCAGGATCACGCCCTGGGTCAAAGGCAGGCGCTAAACCGCTGAGCTACCCAGGGATCCCTCTTCTTCTGTTTTGAATGATAACATTGCTGGATAGGGTATTCTTGGCTGCAGATTTTCCCCATTTAGCATGTTGAATATATCATGCCCCCTCTCCTCTGCCTCACCATGTTTCTCCAGAGAGATGTTGAAAACCTTATTGGTCTTCCCTTGTAGGATAGAGACTTCTTTTGTCTTGCTGCTGTTAGGATTATTCTTTATCTCTATACTTTGCAGATTTAACTACAATATCTTGGTGTTGACTTGCTTTTGTTGATTTAGATGAGAGTTCTCTGTGTCTTCTGAATTTGGTTGACTATTTCCTTCCCTAGATTAGGGAACTTTCAGCTATAATCTCCTAAAATAAAACTTCTGTTCCTTTTTCTCTCTTCTTCTTCCAGGACTCATATGATATGACTGTTTTTACACATGATTGAGTCACTGAATTCCCTGTCTACTCTCATGATCCAGAATTTTTTCTTTCTTTTTTCAGTTTCAGTATTGCTCATAATTGTCTTCTATAGCATTTATTTATTTCTCTGCATCTTCCATTCTTGTAGTCATTACATCCAGTTATTGCATTTTTTATTTCAGCCTGATAGTTTCTTCACTCATCTTTGTAGTAAGGGTCTCTCTGATGTCTTCTCTGTTTTTCTCCAAGCCTAGCTAATATCCTTATGATTGTGCTTTAAAGTCTGCATCAGGCTTATGACTTGTATCTGTTTTGATTATATCCCTGGCCATGACCTTTTCTTGTTCTTTCTTTTGGGATGGAGTCCTCTTTTTTGGCATCTTGACTAAGACTTTGCTTCTTCTCTGTGTTAGGGAAGTCTATTGTGTTTCCCGTCCCTGAGAGTAATGGCTTTATGTAGAAGAGGTCATATAGTGTCCAGGGTCTGGTGCTTCAGAAAATGTCTTTGGTGTGTGCTTCATGTACTCTGACTGTGTTTTGGCTGCTCTGCCACTTAGGTCAATTGTCTGCAAAGATTCTGTTTGCATCCGGAGGAGATCGTTTGGTCTTTGGCCAGAATGCGGTGAGTTTTAACTACGTATGCTCTGGTCTGCTTGTTTAAGGAGACCTGATGCTATTTCCACTAGAAGTGAAGCTTTGAAGAATTCTGTGGTCAGTAGAATGTTTGGTGAATGCAGGGATTTCTGGTGGTCCTCTGGGAAAGGGACCTGTTGCACTAGTCCTTGGGTACACTTGCCCAAGAAAAGCATTACCATCAGGGTACAGTGAAGAGGGACTTGGTATAAGCAGGTTAGGCAGCCAGTTTGGCAATGTGCTGTTTTTTGAAGCTGGTTTATGCTGATGGGTAAGGGAGGAAAATAGCACTAGCAATATCCTTTGTCCCCAGAGAGTAGGGTCCATGCTTGCTGCTCTCAGGAAAGGAGTTTCAGAGGAGCAAATAATTTCCCCTCAAGTGTCCCAGTATTTTTTAGGTCTCTGATTTCACACACTGTCTGCATCTGGGTTACTTGCCTGTCTAGAGCAGTGCAATCCACCTTGGGCTCTAATCCAGACAAGCCTGCTGACATTTAAAACTCTAAACTTCATGATGTGTACAGAAACCCACACTGGTCTTCTGGAGTAGGGTCTCACTGTGTTGTAACCCTTGCATGTTTGACCCAGAAGGACAGTTTTGTTAGAGTGCAGGGGCATGCGATTTAGAGCAAAGCAGCTTAAAGAGCCAGTGACCAGGTAAACCACCCCTAGCAGGTGTCTCTGTTCCTATGCTGATGGGTGGAGAAGGGAAATGGTGCCTTCTGGCTCTTTTGTCCCCAGAGAGGCAATGCTACCTCTCAAAGATGTGCTCCAAAAGGTAAAAACGATGTCTCCGCATGCCCCTTAAGTGATCCTCAGATTGTGCTATCTGCCTGGATTACCGGCCTGTCTCTTTTCCAGGAGTAAGGCAGCAACCTCAGATCTCTCTGTCCTAGCCAAGACCAGGGAACCCAGTCTTTGATCCCCACTGGTTGCAAACACTTACAAAAATCAGCCCCTCTTATTATCCCTACCAATGGCTCCTTGTGTGTAGCCTTGTGTTCTCTACTCTCTCTCACCATTCTCTGCAAATGGGGCTCCCCCCCTTCAGGAACTGGGATCCCTTTCCCCACAAAGCACATCATCATACTTCTTACCTTCCTCCATGTGGCTTCTTGCCTTCCTCTAGTTGTGCAGTTTGTTCTGTCAGTCCTCAGATCAATTTTTGGGTACTCAGAATAATTTGAAGGTTATTTAGTTGTGTTCGATGGACTAGGGAAGCTTAAGGGTCTTCCTACTATGCTGCCAACCTAGCTACTCCAAATTATGATTTTAACCATTTGTAAGTGCATAGATCAGTGGCACTGAGTCATTTTGCATTGTCATATTCCTTAAGTAAGTTAACATGTGTTATGCAAGCACCAGCATCATCCATGTCAAGTGCTTTTTCATCTTCCAAACTGAAATTCCACACTCATCAGACATTACTTCCCCATTCCTTTTCTATGGGCTTTAGGCAGCCACCATTCTGTTTTCTTTCTATCTATGAATTTGTCTATTTTAAGTACCTATGTCTGTGGGATCATACAATATTTGTTTTTTTTTTTTGTGTGTGTGACTGCCTTCTTTCACTTAGCATAGTGAATTGTAGGTTAATGTATATTTTAGCAGGTGTTAGAATTTCCTTCATTTTTTAGGGTAAATACAAAACTGTTGTGTGCATATACCTCACTCTGTTCATACATTTATCTGTCAGTACACATGTTGGCTGCTTTTACCTTCTGGCTATCATGAATTATACTGCCATGAATATGGGCATAGAAGTAACTGTCTGAGTCTGTGATTTCTGTCATTTTATGTATATACCTCAAATTGGAATATGGATCATAAAATAAAGTTTTACTTAATTTCTTAGGAAGCACCATAACATTTTCCATAGCAGCTGTATCATTTTACATTCCCACCAGCAAAACACAGTTGCTCTGATGTGTCCACTGTTCTACATGTGTTACTATTTTTACATTTTGTGATCATAACTGTCCTGTTGGATGTGAAGTGGTGTTGCATCATGGTTTTAAAATACATTTCCCTAAATGATTAGTGACACTGAATATCTTTTCATGTGCTTATAGGGCATTCACATAGCTTCTCTGGAGGAAAGTCTGGTGAGGTCCTTTGCTCATTTTTAATCAGAATGTTTTTTTTTTTTTTTTAAGATTTTATTCATTTGACAGAGAAAGAGCACAAGAGAGCACAAGCTTGGGCAAGGCAGAGGTAAAGGGAAAAGCAGGCTCCCTGCTGAGCAAGAAGCCTGACTTGGGGCTCTTGCTGCAACAAGGACACTGATATCATGAAATGAGACAGAACATAAAGACTCCTAACTCTGGGAAACGAACTAGGGGTGGTGGAAGGGGAGGGGGGCTGGGGGGGGTAGGGGTGACTGGTTGGCGGGCACTGAGGGGGGGCACTTGATGGGATGAGCACTGGGTGTTATTCTGTATGTTGGCAAATTGAACATCAATAAAAAATAAACTTATTATTTAAAAAAATGAAATGAGGCAAAGACAGACACTTAAACTATTGAGCCACCCAGGTACCCCTGGTGTTTTTGCATGTTTTTTTTTTTTTTTTTTTTTTTTTTTTTGAGATGTGGAAGTTCTTTATATATTCTGGATACTAACACTTCATCAAATATATCAATTGCAGATATTTTCTCTCATCTGTAAGATGCCTTTTCTCTCTGCCAATAGTGTCCTGTGACGTGCAAAGTTCTTAAATTTGACAAAGTATAATTTATGCATGTTTTCTTTTCGTGCTCGTGCTTTTGGTGTCCTACTCAAGAAATCATTACCAAATACAAAGTTATTAAGCCTTCTTTCATGTCTTCCTCCACGAATTTCATAGTTCTAGTTGGCAGTTTAGATCTTTGATCTATTTTGAGTCCGTTTTTGTGTATGGTGTATGTTGTTAAGTGTTCAGTTTCATTCCTTCACATGTGGATATCCAGTTTCACAGCACCATTTTTAAATCACCTGTCCTTTCCCAGCAATGCTCTTGTCACCGATCAAGATCATTTGAGCACATAAGCAAAGGTTTTTTCTGGGCTCTGTATTTGATTCCATTGTTATGTCCACCTTTATGCCAATATCACACTGTTTTGATTACCATAGCTTTGTAGTTTTAGAACCAGGAAGTCCTCCAACTTTTTGTCCCCCCCCCCCCCCCCACAAGGTTACCTTGACTGCTTGGAGCGTCTTGAGTTTCCACCTGAATTTTAGGATGGATTTTGGTATTTCTGCAAAAGTTTTTTTGGATTTTGTTAGAGGTTGCATTGAATCTTTAGATTACTTTAGGTAGCGCTGACATCTCAAAAACAACTATATCAGTTGCAGAAAGTCTTTCCATTTATTTATGTCTTCTAGAATATCTTTCAGCAACATCCTGTCATTTTTCACTGTAGAAATGTTGCCTCCTTGTTTAAGGTTATTCTTAAGTATTTTGTTCTAGTTGATGCTGTAGTAAAAGGAATTGTTTTCTTAATCCTCTCTGGGTTGTCATTGGTAGTACAGAGACTCAGCATTTTTTATTTCTTTTGTGAAAACAAGCGAAGAAACAAACAACTTTCAACCCCCCCCCCCTCCCAAAAACACAAATTGGATATAGAAGGACTTTACCTCAACACGATAAAGGCCATATGACAGATCTATAGCTAACATGACACCCAGCAAGGAAAGGTGGAAAGCTTTCCCACTACAATCAGGCACAAGATGAGAGTGCCTAAGCTCACCCTTCCTTTTCAAAATAGCTCTGGAATAAAACTCCCTGAGAAATGTTTAGCCATCAGTGAACTGAGATTATTTTACTTAATTAATTTTTACTACCTGTAACAGTGTTTCTGATGGTAGCCACTTTCTATCCTTTGGATCTCAGCTTAAGTATCACCTTTGAAGAAAGGCCTTCCTTGATCACCTTCTCCATAGTAGAAATCTCCCTGAGCACCCTATTTGCTCTATCATTAACTCTGGTGAAGGATATAATCAGTTTACTAAATTTTCCCCTTATTTACTGTCTGACTCCATTATGAGAATATAAGGTCCACCCAGAAAGGACCTTTTGCATAATTTCCCCCCTATTTCATTAATTCCTCTGTTCCCATTCATAGCAAAGTTCGTAGCAGCCAATAGGATCTCCAAATTAAAGAGATTAATATTAATAGTTATTATGCCTTAATCTGTGAATATATATCTAGAACATCTAATCACACTTCAAGGCAGCAAAAATTGAGTGTTTAATGAAAGGAAAGAAAAACTATCTATGACAAATGGAGAAATACATGATAAATTAATCTCATCTAACACAACATGACAGGGCTGAAATTTTATTCTTGACCAGCAGTAGTCTCACAACAGTTCTAAAGCTATATTTTTTTATTATGTTACAACTTTCTGATGCTAATTATGTGATTTGCCCTATTAGTATCTTTTTAGAGATGTTTTTAAAAGTTTTTGTGGGAAGTCCCAGTGAATTTAATTAAACACAAATCAGTCTTGGATACTTTCCAATTCTAGCACTGAATGAGGAATACGGTTAGAAGGGATAAAATGTCCAATGATCTTTGTTCCTACTGGGGAGAAGATGCTATGCTCCTAGCAACTAATACACATTTTTTAGGAGGATTCAGGTAGGTTTTAAGCATTATCTGAAGAAAAACACAAGAATGTCTCCTAAAATATCAAGTCAGCTTATCTGAGCAAACCAACAGGACAGAATGAAGATGATTAAAGAGATAATGGTATTTTTCTATTTAGAAATTAGTAGGAAAGGGGATCCCTGGGTGGCGCAGCAGTTTGGCGCCTGCCTTTGGCCCAGGGCGCGATCCTGGAAACCCGGGATTGAGTCCCAGGTCGGGCTCCCGGTGCATGGAGCCTGCTTCTCCCTCTGCCTGTGTCTCTGCCTCTCTCTCTATCTCTCTGTGACTATCATAAATAAATAAATAAATAAATAAAAATTAAAAAAAAAAAAGAAATTAGTAGGAAAGAAGTTTCTTGAGAAAAATCTCCCTGGGAAATGGCCAGTTGCTCTCTTTTTATGTGAGGACTTACTTGTCTTTTTGATAAATTATCCTAACGTGACATATTTTTGTTTTTCTGTGTGGAAAGTGGAATTCCTAGGGAATAATCTACAGTGCAAATAAAAGCAAACTTCCAAATAACAGAAGACTCCATGGAGAAAATAGATAGTTGAATGAAATAAAATACACCCCCAAGTACTGCTGAAGTTTTTTGCCCTCTCTTGTTAAACTGAATGGTGGAGGAATTTGAGGTTGCTGTGAATGGGTAAAAAGTGTTCCTTCAGATTATGGACTTGCTTTCTTATGGTAAGACTAACAGTAAATAGTGGAAACCAGGCTTTGCAATTGTATGAGTAGCTTTATTATGTAAAAGTGAAATCACTTTGAGATAAAGCAAGCTTGGATTCAAATTCTAGTTTTATCACTTAAAAATGGGTGACCTTGGGAAAATTTATTTGACGTTCTAGCCTCAGTTTGCTCAAATGTGAAAAGGGGATTATAGTTCCACTTACTGTAATATAAAATGTGATTTGTTAGTTTGTAAGTGAGTGATAGGAATCCACTGTAATTATGAGCAGTGCAGTGATTAGATCAGAATCAGATTTAAAAAGGATCATTTGGGCTGTGTTAGGAAAACAAATTGATGGAGGCCAGAATGAAAGGGAAGAGACACTGCAGATGGTTACTGCAGTGGGTCAGAAATGGAGAGGGGAGGGAAATGATCCAGTTTGTGATATATTTTGAAGGGGGTTAATATAATTTGTTAAAGTTATTGATATATGATATGAGAGCAAGAGAGGTGTGAAGGATACTGTAATATTTCTTGTCAGGTCAATGATGTGGAAAGTGGTACCAATTAGTGAGATGGGAAACCCCCATGTTTATGGAGAAAAATTAAAAAGTTAGTTTTATAAGTACTGAACTGATAATCAAATTGGAAATGTCCAGAGTTGGAGATGTTGCATATTGAAAGTTTAAAAATTAAGGGAGAGACACAACATTGTAATGGTTCCAGATTTCTTGGTCAGGAAAAGTGGGCATATCCAACCACAGATCCTAAGGAAGAGGTTTCAGAAAATCTAGGTCAGCAACCTTCCATTCCCAGTTTCATCCACTCACTTAGAATATGTCAATTATCCGAACTGGGTCTCAGGTATTTCACTTTTGTAAACTGTGCACCTTTTTCATGGAATTCCCATGCCCCTTTTTCTTCTGGTCATTCTCTTTTCCTTTGAAATACAGCTAAAGCATTGCTTCCTCTGGGACACTTTCTTTAATTGCTGTTTGGTTGATAAATTCCTACCGTGTGGCCTTCAGATTGTGTGACTATTTTTATAATGACACTATTTCACTGATTATTATTTTGTATGCTACCACTGAATGCAGGAAACCGTGGCTTGTTCAAATTGGAAATCATAACATCTATGAAACATTTGACACAAATGGTTATCTCTTCCACATTCTTTTAATTGGGTCAATAAAAGCGTGATCTACAATGCACTTAAAGGTTTCCCCCCTTGTTTTGTAGATCACCTGCTTCTAATATGAGAAGTCAGCTCCTATCCAGACTAGATGGAACCAAGAAACAACGTAACTTACTTTGTCCTCTTGGGCCTCACACAGGATCCTAAGGAACAGAAGGTCCTTTGTGTTATGTTCTTGCTCTTCTATATTTTGACAGTGGTGGGCAACTTGCTCATTGTGTTGACGATAGCTCTCAGTAAGACCCTGGGCTCACCTATGTACTTGTTTCTTGCTAACCTATCATTTATGGATGTCACTTATTCCTCTTGCATTTCCCCCAGATTGATTTCAACCTTGTTCTTTGGGGAAAATACCATATCCTTCCATTCTTGTATGACACAGCTATTTACGGAGCACCTTTTTGGTGGATCAGAGGTCTTTCTTCTGCTGGTGATGGCCTATGACCGCTATGTGGCCATCTGTAAGCCTTTGCATTATTTGGTTATCATGAGGCAATGGGTGTGTGTTGTGCTGCTGGTGGTATCCTGGGTTGGAGGTTTTCTGCATTCAGTAATTCAAGTTAGCACCATTTATGGGCTCCCATTTTGTGGTCCCAATGTTGTTGATCATTTCATCTGTGAAATGTACCCTTTACTAGAATTGGTCTGTACTGACACATATGTCATTGGGCTGTTAGTTGTAGCCAATGGAGGGATGATCTGCACTATTGTGTTTGCGTTCTTACTCATCTCTTATGGTGTCATCTTGCACTCTCTAAAGAACCTTAGTCCAGAAGGGAAGCGGAAAGCCCTCCAGACCTGTGGCTCCCACATCACTGTGGTGGTCTTTTTCTTTGTTCCATGTATTTTCATGTATGTAAGACCTGCTAAGACCTTCCCCATTGACAAATCCCTGAGTGTGTTTTTTACAGTCATAACCCCAATGCTGAACCCGTTGATCTACACTTTGCGAAATTCTGAGATGACAAATGCTATGAAGAAGCTCTGGAGGAGAAATGTTATATCTTTTAATAGATAAGTGTATTATCCACCATGAACAGAATTCTTTTACATGGGCCCATTTTCTATGAATGCAGAAATATTCATTTTTTAAAAAAAGATTTTATTTATTTTTTCACAAGAGATACAGAGAGGGGGCAGATACATAGGCAGAGGGAGGAGAAGCAGGTTCCATGCAGGGAGCCCAATGTGGGACTCAATCTAGGACTCTGGGATCATACCCGGAGGCAAAGGCAGATGCTCAACCACTGAGCTGCCCAGGTGTCCCAGAAATATTCTTAAATGATTCTGAGTTCCTTTTTTTTTTTTTTTTAAAGAACTTAATTATAACTAAAGAATGAACTGGATTATTGTGCTATAATTATACTTTCTCTTACTGCTAAAATGTAAGGTCCATAATACCTTGCAGATACTTCATTTAATGGTGTAATGCCTTTATAGCAGGGAATCAACAATATGCAATGAATTAATGAGGAAATATTTATATGATTACAACGTTTTAATCAGTTTATATTTTAAAGCTTTTTTCTGATACTTAGCATTATTTTAGTTATATTCTTATAACTTAAGGTAATTATTTTGGAGGTACCTGGCTAGCTCAGTGGATTAATGCATCTGACTCTTGTTTTCTCCTCAGGTCATGATTTCAGGGTCATGGGATAGAGCCCTGGATCAGGCTCCCTGCTTAGTGTGGAGTCAGTTGATCCTCTCCTTTTGCTCCTCCCCCAACTCTCTTTTTTCTCAAATAAAGACATAAAAAAATCTTAAAATAATAAGGTAATTCCCTTTATTATATTATCTGTAATTCTTAATGATGTTTATAGACTGTTTATTAAATTTCTGTTCTTAGTTATAAAATAAAAAGTGTAACACTTGTTTTTATAAGAAAGATTGAAGTGTAATGGATAATAATAAATAAATGCAAAGCTTATACAATGGGATAAAATGTTGAATAAATTACCTACTTATCTCTCAGCATGGTCTCTATTCCTCTTCCTTTAGCTAGCTTTTAATCTCTTGAAGACTCTGGAGGTGACAACTTTACAAATGCACTTGGATTTAAATATATGTATGTGAATTTTTCTCATGTATCTAAATGCTTGCTTTTATTATGCAACTTCTTTTTTTAAAAAAAATAAAGTTTTAGTGTGCCTGGGTGGCTTTGGTAGCCTGCATTTGGCTCAGGTCATGATCCCAGAGTCATGAGATCCAGCCTTGTATCAGGCTCCTTGTTCAATGGGGAGTTTACTTCTTCCTCTTTATCTACCTCTCCCCACTGCTCGTGCTCTCTCTTCCTCGCTTTCTCTTAACTCAAATAAATAAATAATATTTTAAAATAAAAAGTAAAATAAAATAAACTTTTAAGTTAGGATAATTTAATTTTTAATTTTTTAGTTGAAGCATAATTGTCATACAATATTACATCAGTTTTAGATATACAACACAGACAACAATAATGTAAGTTAAGGGATGCTCATTGTGATAAGTGTAGTTTTGATATGTTACCATACAAAGTTGTCACATCATTTTTGACTGTATTCCCTATGCTGTCCTTTTCATTCTTGTGACATATTTATTTTATCACTGAAACTTTGTTCCTTTCATCTCCTTCACATATTATGCCTATCCGTCCATCCTCCTCTGCTCTGGCAACCACCAATCTGTTCTCTAAATGTATGAGTCTGTTTCTGGTTTTTGTTTATTTACTTGTTTGGTTTTTAAAAATTACACATAAAAGTGTTGTAACATCTTGAGGATATTCAATACCAGTCCTTAGAGATCTCTTAGTGCTCCATATTACTTACTTATATATGCTAAAAGAAATGTATCCATTTCTGTTCCTGTTATTACTAACCTTTTTCTATGACAAAAAATTTTGCAATAATTATATGTTTGTGATAATGTGTAAGTATGAGTTCCTAGGAGTGGAATTGTTGAGATATGTATTTGAATTAATAATTAAATGTCAATATTTATTGTTCTTGCCAAATTGTCAACCTTGAGATTTTACCAGTAGCTACACTTCTACTTATAGTCTGTGAGAGTATTTGTGTCCACATTCTCAACAAACCATACCTGATAAATATTCAATAAGACAATCAATTATTCAATATAAGACAATCTGATTAAATTGTAATGTTTTTCATATCATTGAGTTTATCTCTTCATGTTTAATATTATTTGTATTCCTTTTTCTGTGAATCATCTATTGATGCTTTTACATACTTCATTCAATCATTGATATTTTACATACTGATTTTTTATGATTGGTTACATTCTAAAGAAATGATCCCTTTTATTATTATTATATATATATATATATATATATATATATATGTATTATCTTTCTGGCTAACAGTATGTTTAATATTTATATAGTATGTAGAATGCTTTTGGCATGTAAAAGGTGTTTTTTTTAATTTAACATGTAATGCTTTTTGCTTTTAAAAAGATCATTCATATAAAAATATTCTTCAACTTTATGTTAGTACTTAAATTTTAAAACATTTTTGAGGTTGTATATCACACATTAAAACTTTTGGTCCATCTGGAATTTATTTAGACACAGGAGTTAAAGAGTATTAGAATTTTAGTTTATTTTCTAAAATTCAGGATTTTAAAAATAGTTTCATGCTTTTTTTTATTCTATTGACTTAAAATCCTAACTATTATATTCTAAACCCTCATACATATTTGGATCTAATTTAGGACTCAATTCTGTTTCATTGATCTCTTTATTTGTGTCCCAGTTGATTTGTAACATGATTGCTTTGATATATCATCTTCTGATATGTGATGAGACTAACAGTCCCTCATTACTATTCTTTCAGTATACACCTAGTCTTGCATATTCTATTTCCAAATCAAGTGTAAAATGAAATAGTAAGTTTATATTTAGATAAGACAGATAAGTTTAACATTAAAATAAGTTTACGGGATCCCTGGGTGGCGCAGCGGTTTGGCGCTGCCTTTGCTCAGGGCGCGATCCTGGAGACCCGCGATCGAATCCCACGTGGGGCTTCCGGTGCATGAAGCCTGCTTCTCCCTCTGCCTATGTCTCTGCTTCTCTCTCTCTCTCTTTCTGTGACTACCATAAAAAAAAAAAGAAATTAAAAAAAAATAAGTTTACAATGAAGGTAAAATAAGTTTATCTTGGTTTAATTGCTAAACCAAAGCCAATTATTATTTTTAGAAGACTCAATTTAAGAATATCAATTTAGGAAGAGTTTAAAGGTTTCCAGTACTGAGAATGTTATCCATGAGTGGTCTTTTCGTTTAACAAATCATCTTTCATGACCTTGGGTACTGCTTCCATTTTCTGCCCATGTGGCGCATCTCTTCTAGATAAGTGCTGTTCTTCATCCATGACGCCTGAAATGCTGGTGCATGACTTATGTCTTTGCTGAGTATCCATGTGGCCATCTGCAAAGCCTTGTAGTATGGAATCATCACAAGTGACAGGGATACAGCTTCGTCTTTCAGGTGGCATGTGCTAGAGGCTTTGTCCTTGTCTCAGAAGAGGACTCAGGTCCTCTTCATAGTGTGGCTGCCTGTATGTGGCTCCAATGTCATAGACCATTTGTGTGTGATGTAAATCCTTGGTTGAAAGTCATTTGCATGGACACTCATACTCTTGGTCTCTTTGTTGCTGTCAACAGTGAGTTCATCAGCTTGTTAAAATTTTCCCTTGGTGAACTCCTAGCTGGTCATCCTATGCTCCCTGAATACCTATTGCTGGGAGGATAGACACAAAGCCATGTCCATCTGTGTCTTTCATGTCACTGTGGTGGTCTTAATATCGTGTCCTGCATACTTAAGTATTTGCATCCGTTCACCACCTTCTCCACTGATCATGGTCTGTGTTTTATACCATGCTAATTCCCTTGTTAAACCTGTGTACTCAGAAACTTGGAGGTGAAAAATGCCATGAGGAAGTTCTGGGGTAAAAATAACTTCAAGAGATATCCATAACTTTAGAAAATAATTTTGTCTTTTAAATGGAAAAGAGAAAAGAAGATAATTTCTGTGGTACTGAGGCTCATGAGCACTATTTGTCCAAATTATGTTTATTTTGATATAAAGCCACTGTGAGGAAAGATCCAGGGAGGAAATTATTTATGACTGTAAATATATCATATTTGATTTATGTGTTGTCAAATTGATCGTCAAAGTTCAATGTACCATGGGAATTAGGGTTCTGGTAAAATGCAAATTGTTGGAATACAGCTCCAAAGATTTTAATTTGCTAGTTTTATTTTGGATGATGTACCTATTTTCTAAACAAGTGTGCGTAAATCCAATGTGCATATACTCTAGCCATTGTGCTGTAGTTTATGTTGTTATCATGCACCTATTAATGAAGTCAACTTAATTTTTAAATGTGTTTTGTAACTTGTAGCAAGACACAAATAACAAAAATTATGGTTTTAACCATTTGTGATTATAAAGTTCAGTGGCACTGAGTCGTTTCATAGTGTCATGATGGTTAATTAAGTTAATTGACATTTGTTATGCAAGTACCAGCACCACTCATCTCAGAGTTTTTTTCATCTTCCAAACTGAAATTCCACACTCATTAAACAATAATTCCCCATTCTCTCTCTGGGCCTTAGACAACCTCCATTCTGTTTTCTTTCTGTCTATGAATTTGTCTGTTTTAAGTACCTATGTCTGTGGAATCATACAATGTTTGTTTTTTTGTGATTGTCTTCTTTCACTTAGCATAGTGAATTGTAGATCAGTGCATATTTTATCAGGTGTCAGAATTTCCTTCATTTTAAGGTGAATAAAAGTCTGTTGTGTGCATATACCTCATTCTATTCATACATTTATTTATTTCCACACATTTTGGCTGCTTCTACTTTCTAGGTATTGTGAATTACACTACCATGAAAATGGGTAAAATAAATTATCTAAGATTGTGATTTCCATTATTTTGTGTTATACCCTAAAATGGAATTGTGGATCATAAAATATTTTCTAACTTAATTTCATAGGAAGTAACAACATTTTCCATGGCAGCTGTATCATTTTACATTCCCATCATCAAAGCACAGTTTTTTTTATTTGTTTACTGTCTTACGTGTGTAACTATTTTTACATTTTGTGATCATAGCTGTCCTGTTGGATGTGAAGTGGTACTGCATCACGATTTTAAGATACAGTTCCCTAAATGATTAGTGACATTGAATATCTTTTCATGTGCTTATACGGCATTCACATATCTTCTTTGGAGAAATGTCTAGTGAGGTCCTTTGCTCATTTTAAACCAGGATGGTGTTTTTTTGCATGTGTTTTTGAGATGTGGAAGTTCTTTATATATTCTGGATACTAACACTTCATCAAATATATCAATTGCAGATATTTTCTCTCATCTGTAAGATGCCTTTTCTCTCTGCCAATAGTGTCCTGTGACGTGCAAAGTTCTTAAATTTGACAAAGTATAATTTATGCATGTTTTCTTTTCGTGCTCGTGCTTTTGGTGTCCTACTCAAGAAATCATTACCAAATACAAAGTTATTAAGCCTTCTTTCATGTCTTCCTCCACGAATTTCATAGTTCTAGTTGGCAGTTTAGATCTTTGATCTATTTTGAGTCCGTTTTTGTGTATGGTGTATGTTGTTAAGTGTTCAGTTTCATTCCTTCACATGTGGATATCCAGTTTCACAGCACCATTTTTAAACCACCTGTCCTTTCCCAGCAATGCTCTTGTCACCGATCAAGATCATTTGAGCACATAAGCAAAGGTTTTTTCTGGGCTCTGTATTTGATTCCATTGTTATGTCCACCTTTATGCCAATATCACACTGTTTTGATTACCATAGCTTTGTAGTTTTAGAACCAGGAAGTCCTCCAACTTTTTGTCCCCCCCCCCCCCCCCCACAAGGTTACCTTGACTGCTTGGAGCGTCTTGAGTTTCCACCTGAATTTTAGGATGGATTTTGGTATTTCTGCAAAAGTTTTTTTGGATTTTGTTAGAGGTTGCATTGAATCTTTAGATTACTTTAGGTAGCGCTGACATCTCAAAAACAACTATATCAGTTGCAGAAAGTCTTTCCATTTATTTATGTCTTCTAGAATATCTTTCAGCAACATCCTGTCATTTTTCACTGTAGAAATGTTGCCTCCTTGTTTAAGGTTATTCTTAAGTACTTTGTTCTAGTTGATGCTGTAGTAAAAGGAATTGTTTTCTTAATCCTCTCTGGGTTGTCATTGGTAGTACAGAGACTCAGCATTTTTTATTTCTTTTGTGAAAACAAGCGAAGAAACAAACAACTTTCAACCCTCCCCCCAAAAAACACAAATTGGATATAGAAGGACTTTACCTCAACACGATAAAGGCCATATGACAGATCTATAGCTAACATGACACCCAGCAAGGAAAGGTGGAAAGCTTTCCCACTACAATCAGGCACAAGATGAGAGTGCCTAAGCTCACCCTTCCTTTTCAAAATAGCTCTGGAATAAAACTCCCTGAGAAATGTTTAGCCATCAGTGAACTGAGATTATTTTACCTAATTAATTTTTACTACCTGTAACAGTGTTTCTGATGGTAGCCACTTTCTATCCTTTGGATCTCAGCTTAAGTATCACCTTTGAAGAAAGGCCTTCCTTGATCACCTTCTCCATAGTAGAAATCTCCCTGAGCACCCTATTTGCTCTATCATTAACTCTGATGAAGGATATAATTAGTTTACTAAATTTTCCCCTTATTTACTGTCTGACACTACTTTGAGAATATAGGGTCTGTGCGGAAAGGATATGATTTTTTTTTCTTATTGCTGTATCCTTACTTATAACACATTTCCCGGCATTAAATAGGTGCTCTATATAATAAAAATACTAAAGAATAAAAAAGTACTAAAGAATAAAAACAAAGACAGAAAAAAAAACCCTTGAGTAGTCATTACATTTGAATTTGTGTATATTTAACATATGTGAGCACACTTCTAAGCAGAGTATATTGAATATTAAATAAAATGAAAAAAAATTACTGTAAGTGGGGAAATAAATGACAAATTAATCTTTATTGGAACAAAATGACTGGGCTGAAATTTTATTCCTGAGTGTAAAGTTCTGATAAGGACCCTAAAGCTATTTTTTTCCCCATGTGATATATTTTAGGTCTTCATTAAGTGTGTTAGTCTAGTATATCTTTACATTTAGATGTATGTTTGAACTTCTGTAAAATCCCAGTGAATGCAATTAAGTAAGAATGATTCTTGGAAACTTTCCAATTCTAGGACTTGATGATAAATGTGGCTGGAAAGGAAGAAATGTCTAGTGTTCTTTGACCTTGTAGGGAAGAAGATGCTATTCTCTTAAGAACTGATAAACTATTCAGAAAGCCCTTGCTAGGCTTAAAACATTACCTAAGGAAAAGCACATCAAAATTTCAAGTCAAGTATTCTGGTCAAACCTACATGATACAATGAGAAAGACTAACCAACTGAATGGTATTTTCTATTCAGAAATTAGTAGCAAAGAAGTTACTTGAGAAAAATCTCCCTGGGAAATCGCTGGTATCTTCTTATGTAAGGATAGGCTCTCTCTCTCTCTCTCTTTTTTTTTTTTTGATAAATTATCATAATGTGGTATATTTTTGTTTTTCTGTGTGAACCATGGAATTCCTAGGAAGTAATCTACAGTGTACATAAATGTAAATTCTATATAACCGGAAGACGCCCATGGAGAAAATGGATAGACAGTCGAATGAAATAAAATATATCCTCAAGTAAGAATGCAGCTTTTGCCCTGTCTTGTCAAACTGGATGACAGAAGAATTTCAGGTCCCTATGAATAGTAAAAAGTGTTCCTTTATATTGTGGACTTGCGTTTCTAAGGTAAGACTAACAGTAAATAGTGGAAATCAGGTTTTGCAATTGTGTGAAAAGCTTTACCATATAAAAATTAAGATCACTTTGAGATAATGCAAGAACTATTTCAAAGTCTAGTTGTATCACTTAGAGTGACCTTGGGAAAATTTATCCGATGTTCGGAGCCTCAGTTTGTTCAACTGTGAAATGAGGTTTACAGTTCCTCTTACTGTAATATGAAATGTGATTCATTAAATTGTGAGTGTTTGGAATCTACTGTAGCGTTGTGAGCAGTGGTGTGATTAGATCAGAATCAGATTTAAAATGGATCATTTGAGCTGCCTCAGGAGAACAAACTGATGGAAGTCAGAACATAAAGGGAAGACAGTGGGCCAGAGAAGTGGTGGGTGGAGGGAAATGTTCAAGTTTGTGATATATTTTAAAGAGGATTAATAAGATTTATTAGAGGTATCAATATATGATACAAGAGCAAGAATGGCACAGAGGGTATGGTGATATTTCTTGTCTGAGCAATTACATGGAAGGTGGTACCGTTAAGAATTGTGGAACACTATGTTTACAGTGAAAAATTAAAAATTTAGTTTCATAACAACTGAACTGATATCCCATTTGGAGATGTTCATAGTTGAGATGTTGTGCATATGAAGTTTAAAAATTAAGAGACAGACAACTCTGGAATGCTTTGAATGAATTTCTTGTTCAGGAAAGGTGACATATCTGACCAATGATCCTAAGAAAGAGGTCTTATGAGGGAAGAGACAATTGAGGTCAGTGACCTTCCATTCCTAGTTTAATTTACTCACTTTTGATATGTCGATTACCTTGAAGGTCAAATATTTCACTTTTGTGACTTTATAAATTGTATACTTTTTCATGGAATTTCCTTGCCCTCTTGTCCTTGCACTTTTCCTTTAAAATTCAAGAAGTATGCTTCCTTTGGGAAGCTTTCTTTGATTGTTTTGGTTGATATTTTCCTATCTCTGGCCTTTGCATTGTGTGACTTTTTTTATAATTACACTTATTACATTGATAATTATTATATATACTATTACTGATTGTTGGAAACCATGGCCTATTCAACTTGAGAATCTTAATGTCCATTACACATGTGACACAAACAGGTGCTCCTTCTACAGTCTTTTAATTGAATTGGTCAATAAAAGCGTGAATTAATAATACATGTAAAGGTTTCCCCAATGTTTTGTAGATCACCTGCTTCTAATATGAGAAGTCAGCTCCTATCCAGACTAGATGGAACCAAGAAACAACGTAACTTACTTTGTCCTCTTGGGCCTCACACAGGATCCTAAGGAACAGAAGGTCCTTTGTGTTATGTTCTTGCTCTTCTATATTTTGACAGTGGTGGGCAACTTGCTCATTGTGTTGACGATAGCTCTCAGTAAGACCCTGGGCTCACCTATGTACTTGTTTCTTGCTAACCTATCATTTATGGATGTCACTTATTCCTCTTGCATTTCCCCCAGATTGATTTCAACCTTGTTCTTTGGGGAAAATACCATATCCTTCCATTCTTGTATGACACAGCTATTTACGGAGCACCTTTTTGGTGGATCAGAGGTCTTTCTTCTGCTGGTGATGGCCTATGACCGCTATGTGGCCATCTGTAAGCCTTTGCATTATTTGGTTATCATGAGGCAATGGGTGTGTGTTGTGCTGCTGGTGGTATCCTGGGTTGGAGGTTTTCTGCATTCAGTAATTCAAGTTAGCACCATTTATGGGCTCCCATTTTGTGGTCCCAATGTCATTGATCATTTTTCCTGTGACATGTACCCCTTACTAGAATTGGTCTGTACTAGCACCCAAGTCATTGGGCTGTTAGTTGTAGCCAATGGAGGGATGATCTGCACTATTGTGTTTGTGCTCTTGCTCATCTCTTATGGTGTCATCTTGCACTCTCTAAAGAACCTTAGTCCAGAGGGGGAAGCGGAAAGCCCTCCAGACCTGTGGCTCCCACATCACTGTGGTGGTCTTTTTCTTTGTTCCATGTATTTTCATGTATGTAAGACCTGCTAAGACCTTCCCCATTGACAAATCCCTGAGTGTGTTTTTTACAGTCATAACCCCAATGCTGAACCCGTTGATCTACACTTTGCGAAATTCTGAGATGACAAATGCTATGAAGAAGCTCTGGAGGAGAAATGTCACATGAAGTAGTAAATCAGTGCCTCATCCATCATGAAGGAAGTAATTTAACATCAGGGCCAATCTCCTCAAATGTTAAAGTCCATTTTACTGTAAATGCATTTCTAGTCAGAGTCAATAAGTAATGTGCAAAGAAATAGTCAATGAAATATTATAGAGTTACACTAAATCATAATTGCTGCATTTGCTTTTGTTAGTTTTAGTCTCATTCTTATTTTTATTTCTGGTCAGTTTCTCCTCTTGTATTTTCATTTCTGTCCTTGTTAAAATATTTGTTGCTATATAGACTACCTTCTCTTTAATTTGTTTTCATATTAATTTTTTTGTGTAACATTTTACTTTTTAGAATATATTTGAAAGTATAGTAGATAATAATAAATATTAAATATAGAATCCTTACAAAGTGGAAATGGTGTGGAATGAACATCCTACTTGTCCCTCGCCAGAGTCTCCCTGTTCTTCTATTAGTATCATTATATAAAGTTTGTTATTGTTTCTAAGACTGTTCAATTAATAATCTTTGGTAATAAAATCATTTTCATATATGTGTTTGTGTCTTTGTGTCTGTGTATAACTTTCATATTTACTAGTCAGCCTTCTAAACATCTTTCTATACCAATACACAGATACAACTCATTCTTAGGTTCCTTGTACTGCCCAAAACTTCTTTATAAAGATATGGTAAAATTAGTGTTTCCAATCTTCATCATGTTTTTTTTAAAATATTTTTCTATGATAAATAGCTCTGCAGTGCAGTCTTTTTGAAATTTTCTAAATATGAGCTTTTAACAGTGGAATTGTTCAATTGGTACATGTATTTAAAATTTTCAGTGTTCACAGTAATTGTCCAAATGCCATCCATGGGCTTATACCATACTGTGCTACTTTCCTCAGTTTATACAAATACCCATTTGTGCACATTCTCAATAACCAGTGCTTGATGAATATTTATGATATTTGAGCATCTGATTGTTAAAGAAATTGTATTCCATTTGTTTGATTGAAATTTAACAAATATAATTTAATTTGATTTACAGGTTTAAAATTATTGTCTTTTGTGCATGATCTTTTATTGACTTTTACCTGTTTTGTTTGATTGTTGATCTTTTTCATATGAATTTTTATGATTTCATCATACACTAAAGAAGTTATTATCCCTTTTCATCTTTGTATATGTATTATTTTTCCAACCAACAAGTTTGGATGTTTTTATATTATGCAAAATATTTTTGGCCATTTAGAAATATTTTTACATATACATAATTAAATCTATTAATTTTTTGACTTTCTAATCTTGCTTAGAAAGTCTTCCTTATTTCAATGTTAACAAAATATTCTTCCACATGTTTCCAACATTTGTTTAATTGTTTCGTGGTTTTACATTTTATGTTGAATTTTGGATCCATCTACACTTTGATATAAAGATTAATTAGGGATTAAATTTTATTTATTTTTCTGGGTGGGCATTTATAGAGATGTGTACTTATTTTTCCCCATTGCTTTGATATCTTAAGTTTGTATTAAAAAATATTGCATATGCTTGGATCCAATTCAGACCTCTGTTATTTTCCACTTTTTAAAATATTTGTATGCCATTTAAGACATATTGTAATTGCACTTAATTTATGGGACATTTTCATGTCCAATAATTTCTTACCAGAAATATATCTATTGTTTTGTATTTATGTTTTAAAATCTTTTAATAGGCTACTCTAGTAAAAACTATGTTTAGTTAATATTTACAGTATGATTTGAATTAGTAAGAGCTAATATCTTTAGAGAATTGAGAATTCTTATCCAAAAACTGGGTAAGTCTTTTCACCTAACAAGCTTTCTTTGGTGTTCATATAGACCTAGTAGGTTTCTTTGTAAATTTAGTCTTTTTGAGTAAATTTATTTTATGCTGTTTTGCCAATAGAATCTTACCTTCTATTGTATTTTCCAGATGTCTTTTGTTTCAGTGTATAAAATCTGTCCTTTTTCACTTTTAAATAAGATATAATTTTCACAGTGCATCATTCATCCTTTTAAGTCTAAGTTCTCCAAGTTTTGACAAATACATACTATTATGTATTTGTGGTTATGTAACCACTGTTACAACAGATATACAAATGTTTTATCATCAAAAATAATTCCCCATGCATCTTTGTAGTCCCCTTTTATTCTAGCTTCTAGGAGTTGGCAAATTCTGGTCCATAATTCTATCTTTTCCAGAATTTTTTATAAATTGAATCCTCAGGATAAAGTTTTTTTCTTCTAGCTTTATTGAGATATAGTTGACTAATTGAAATTGCATATACTTAAGATGTGACATATGATAATTTGATACATGTATTCATTGTGAAGTGGTTAACACAATCAACCTAATGAACACATCTATTATCTCACATAATCTTTTTCTTTTTTAATGGTAAGATCACTTAAAATGTACTTTTAGCATATTTCAAGTAAACAATACAGGATTATTAACTAGAGCCACCATGCTGTATATTGGATCCTCAAAACTTACTCATATTATAACTGAAAGTTTGTAGTTTTTGAACATTTCCCCCAACCCCTAGTTGGCAATCATCATTCTCTTCACTGCTTCTATATATATAACTTTTTTTTTTTTTTAGCTTCCACATATAAATGAGATCATATAGTATTTCCTTTTCTGTATCTGGCTTATTTCATTTAATGTCCACCAGGTTCATCCATATCTCAAAAAACAGAATTTCCTTTGTTTTTGTGGTTGAATAATATTCCATTACTTATATATGTCCCATTTTTTTTGTCCATTCATCCATCAGTAGACAGATTGTTTTTCTATTTTGGCTATTGTGAATAACACTTCAATGAACACGAGGATTCAGATATCTCTTCAAGATACTTATATCATTTCCTTTGTATACATACCTAGATGTATGGTTGCTGTATGATAGGAGAGTACTCCTTTTAACTATTTCAGGAATTTCCATACTGTTTTTCATAGTGGTTACACCAGTTTACATTCTGTCCAACAGTGTAGAAGGGTTTCACCTTTTCTATGTCCTCACCAACATGCTGCTTTTATCAGGGTATTCATTTCATTCATGAGGGTTCTGACCTCATGATCTAATCAACTTCCAAAGGCACACATAATACCATTACATTGGACACTAGGATTTGAAAATATGAATTTTGGGGAATGCAAAGATTCAAACAATAACTCAGGTCTAATTTCATTCTTTTACTTATTGATATTCAGTTTTCTTAGCACAACAAAGTGACTTTCCTTTCTCCGTAGTTTATTCTTGGCCCCCTTTTCAAAGATAAATTGACCACATATACATAGAATTATTTCTGAAATTTCTTTTTTTTTTTAATTAACTTTTATTGGTGTTCAATTTACCAACATACAGAAAAACACCCAGTGCTCATCCCGTCAAGTGTCCACCTCGATTCCATTGGTCTGCATACCTCTTTTTATTTTTATTTTTTCATACCTCTTTTTATGTCAGTAATACCCTTTTGATTACACTAATTTTGTAATGTATTTTGTGATGTCTCTAGCTTTGCTCTTTTTCAAGATCATTTTGGCTGTTTGGGGTCTTTCATGGTTTCATATGAATTTTATGATTTTTTTTTTCAATTTCTGTGAGAAATGCCTTTGGAGTTTTGATAGGGATTGTATTGAATCTGTAGATTACTTTGGATAGTATGGAAATTTTAGCATATATTCTTTCAATCCATGAATATAGGATATCTTTCCTTTTGTCTGTATATTTAATTTCCTTCAATAGTGTCATATTATTTTAAGGGTGCAAATCTTTCATTTCCTTAGTTAAATTTAATCTCAAATATTTTATTCTTTTTGATGGTATTGTAAATGAGATTATTTTCTTAATTTCTTTTTTTGGGTAGTTTACTGTTAGTATGTATAAATGCAACTGGTTTTGCATGTTGATTTTGTATGTTGCAAGTTTGTTGAGTTTGTTTATTAATTTTAACAGTTTTTGGTGGAGATGTTGGGGTTTTTTTAAATAAAGATAGTGTCCAAAATGTAGTATCTTAAATCTGGCTTCTCCTACTATAATGCATTTGAAATTTATGCATATTGTGTTTAACAATAGTTCATTTATTTTTATTGCTGAGTACTATTCCATCCTATGGTTATATGAGAATTTGTTAATCCCTTCAATTTTTTTCATTATTTCATCTCATCAGGCACCTTCCTTCATGCTCATCACCCAGTTACCCTATTCTTCCACCCACCTCACCTTCTGCAAACCTTAGTTTGTTTCCCAGAGTTAGGTGTCCCTCATGATTTGTCTTCCTCTCTGATTTTTCCCTACTCAGTTTCCCCCCATTCCCTTATGGTCCCTTTCACTATTTCTTCTATTCCACATATGAGTGAAACCATATGATGATTGTCCTCTGATTGACTTATTTCACTCAGCATCATAACCTCCAGTTCCACCCATGTTGAAGCAAATGGTGGATATCTGTCTATTCTGATGGCAGATTAATATTCCATTGTATATATAAACCACATATTCTTTATCCATTCATCTGTTGAAGGACATCATGGCTCCATCCAGTTTGGCTATTGTGGACATTACTGCTGTGAAAATTGGGATGCAGGTGTCCCGGTGTTTCATTACTTCTATCATTGGGGTAAATACCAGTGTAATGGCTGGGTTGTAGTGTAGCCCTATTTTTAACTTCTTGAGGAACTTCCACACTTATTTTCCAGAGTGGCTGCACCAGTTCACATTCCCACCAACAGTGCAAGAGGGCTCTCCTTTCTTCACATCCTCTCCAACATTTGTTGTTTCCTATCTTGTTAATTTTACCCATTCTCACTGGTGTGAAGTGGTATTTTATTGTGTTTTTGATTTGCATTTCCCTGATGACAAGTGATGTGGAACATCTTTTCATGTCCTTGTTGGCTAAGTGTAAGTCTTCTTTGGAGAAATGTCTGTTTATGTCCTCTGCCCATTTCATGATTGGATTATTTGTTTTTTTGGTGTTGAGTTTGATATGCTCTTTATAGATCTTGGATACTAGCCCTTTATCTGATACATCATTTGCGAATATCTTCTCCCATTCTGTGGGTTGTCTTTTAGTTTTGTTGATTGTTTCCTTCACTGTGTAGACTTTTTATCTTGATGAAGTCCCAATAGTTCATTTTTGCTTTTGTTTCCCTTGCCTTCATAGATGTATCTTGCAAGAAGTTGTTGTGGCCAAGTTCAAAAATGGTGTTGCCTGTGTTCTCCTCTAGTATTCTGATGGATTCTTGTCTCACATTTAGATCTTTCAACCATTTTGAGTTTATCTTTGTGCCTGGTGTAAGAGAATTGTCTAGTTTCATTCTTCTGTATGTGGATGTCCAATTTTCCCAGCACCATTTATTGAAGAGACTGTCCTTTTCCCAGTGGATAGCCTTTCCTGCTTTGTCGAATATTAGTTGACCATAGAGTTGAGGGCCCATTTCCGGATTCTCTATTCTGTTCTATTGATCTATGTGCCTATTTTTGTGCCACTGCTATACTGTCTTGATGATTACAGCTTTGTAATACAACTTGAAATCAATCATTGTGATGCCCCCAGCTTTGACTTTCTTTTTCAACCTTCCTCTGGCTATTTGAGATCTTTTCTGATTCCATACAAATTTTAGGCTTATTTGTTCCAGCTTTATGAATAAAGCCCATGGTATTTTGGTAAAGATTGCATTAGTGTAAATTGCCCTGGGTAGCATAGACATTTTCACAATATTTATTCTTTTAATTCATGAGCATGGAATATTTTTCCATTTCTTTGTGTCTCAATTTCTTCCATAAATGTTCAGCCATTTTTAGAGTACAGATCCTTTACCTTTTGGTTAGGTTTTTCCTAGATATCCTATGGTTTTGGGTAAAATGTAAATGTATCCCTTCTTTAATTAAGAGTTATTTTGATTGTTCCCAGATATTCAGAATTATGAGTGCAACTACTATAAATATTCATGTATAAATTTTTGCATGAATGTAAGTTCCCATTTAAATTAGATAAAATCCTAGGAGCAGAAGAGATGGGTTTTATGATAGATGCATGATTTCATAAAACATTATTAAACTGTTTTCCAAGGTGCAGCATATTACTAGCAATGAATGACATTTCTAGGTTTTCTCTATCTCTGTCAGAACTTGGTATTGTCAAGTTTTTAATTTTGTCCTTTGAATAAGTCAGTAATGATTACTTTTTTTAAAAAAGATTTTATTATTTATTCATGAGAGACAGAGACACAGGCAGAGGGAGGAGAAACAGGCTCCATGCAAGGAGCCCTACGTGGGACTCGATCTGGGAATCCGGGATCAGGCCCTGAGCTAAAGGCAGATGCTCAACCGCTGAGCCACCCAGGTGTCCCAATAATGATATGATTTGGCTTTAATTTGCATTTCCTGGGATCCCTGGGTGGCGCAAAGGTTTAGCGTCTGCCTTTGGCCCAGGGCGCGATCCTGGAGACTCAGGATCGAATCCCACGTCGGGCTCCCGGTGCATGGAGCCTGCTTCTCCCTCTGCCTGTGTCCCTGCCTCTCCCTCTCTCTGTGTGACTATAATAAATAAATAAAAATTAATTTGCATTTCCTGAATAGCTAATGATGCTGGAGAATTTTCATGTGCTTTTTTGCCATTTATGTATCCTCTCTGGTGAAATGTCTGTTCAGTTCCTTTGACCATTGTATACTGACTTGTTTATTATTATGGAAAGTTGAAAGTTCTTTATTTATTTTGAAAACAAGCTCTTTATCGGATGTATAGTTTGCAAATGTTTTCTCACAGTCTACGTCTCATCTTTTCATTTTCTTAAGATATCCTCTAAAGAGCAGAATTTCTGTGTTAAAGAGTCAAATTTATTATTATTTTAATTGATCATGCTTTTTTTTTTTTTTGTCATACCTGGGAAATCTTTGCCTAATTCAAGGTCACAAAGATCTCCTGATGTTCTCACTGAGAAGTTTTGTAGTTTTATTTTATTTTATTTTATTTTATTTATTTTATTTTATTATTTTATTTTATTTTATTTTATTTTATTTTAAGATTTTATTTATTTACTCATGAGAGACACAGAGAATTGGGGGGGGGGGGCAGGCAGAAACACAGGCAGAGGGAGAAGCAGGCTCCATGCAGGCAGCCTGATGTGGGACTCGATCCCGGGATTCCAGGATCACACCCTGGGCTGAGGCAGGTGCTAAACTGCTGAGCCACCCAGGGATCCCCAGTTTTGTAGTTTTTAGGTCTAACATTTAGCTATTTGAGACATTTTGTATTAACTTTTATTTATGGCTTGAAGCATTGATTAAAATTCATGTTTTGCAAATAGATATCATTTTATTTCAGCACCATTTGTTGAAAAGATGACCATTTCTATATTGAATTGCCTCTACACATTTATTGTAAGTCATATAATAAGGGTCTGTCTCTAGTCCATTCATTTTCATTGATCTACATATGTACCCTTTCTCCAATACTTTATATTAAGTTTATTTTTTTATTTTTATTGTTTTGTTATTTTTTATTGGAGTTTAATTTGCCAACATATAGTATAACACCCAGTGCTCATCCCATCAAGTGCCTCCCTCAATGCCCATCATCCAGTCACCCCAACACCCCACCCACTTCCCTTTCCACTACCCCTTGTTCATTTCCCAGAGTTAGGAGTCTCACATGTTCTGTCACCCTCTCTGATTTTTTCCACTCATTCTCTCTTTTCCCCTATATTCCCTTTTCACTATTTTTTATATTCCCCATATGAGTGAAACCATATAATGTTTGTCCTTCTCCGACTGACTTACTTCATCCAGCATAACACCCTCCAGTTCTATTGACATCAAAGCAAATGGTGGGTATTCATTGTTTCTAATGGCTGATGTATATTAAGTTTAGAAAGCAAGTAGTTTAAGTTCTTGAACTTGTTCTTTTCAAAATTAATTTTGGCTATTATAGTTATTTTATCTTTCTATATAAATTTTTGAATCAATGTATTCTTACACACACACAAAAACTTAGTGGGATTTTGTTGAGAATTTCATGGAACCTACAGATTCAATCATTTTGAGATTTGAGACGTTAGCAG
This sequence comes from Vulpes lagopus, assembly GCF_018345385.1. Classification (NCBI taxonomy): domain Eukaryota; kingdom Metazoa; phylum Chordata; class Mammalia; order Carnivora; family Canidae; genus Vulpes; species Vulpes lagopus. Next base: position 64,873,942 of record NC_054834.1, on the reverse strand, counting down.
TAATGAGCCTTCTAATTCCTGACTATGGTATATCTCTCCACATGTTTTGTTTTCCTTTGACATTTTTCATCAGTATTTTTTAGTTTAAGCATATTATAGCATATATTACTGCATTTTATGCCTAAGGAGTTCATGATTTTTATAGTTAGTTTAAATGGTACATTAAAAATTTCATTTTCAAGTTGTTTTTGTTAGTTTGTAGATATAAGATTAATTTTTTGACCATGTATGTACCGTATGACCTTACTAACCCACAAATTAATTCTAGTAGCTGTTTTTGTAGATTCTTTGGGATTTCTCAGGTATGAAACTATTTTGTTTGTGAATAGAGAGGTTTTAATAGATTGGTCTGATTATTCTTGTGATGCTCTTATTTCATTTTGGCATAATGGTTATGCTAGGTGCATAAAATGAGTCAGGATGTATTTTAATTTTCCTTCATCCTTGAACACGTTTATGTAAGATTGGTACTATGTTTTGATTAATTTTTATATAGGATCATTGAAAAAGCTATATGGGACTGAAATTTTGTGTTGGAAAAGGAAAGATTTTTTTTTGAAAGAGGAAAGATTTTAAAGAATTAATTTATTTAACAGTATTAGACTATTCTAGTTTAAAAATATTATTAGTTTTTAAAATAATCTCTATACCCAACACGGGGCTCAAATTCACGACCCTGAGATCAATACTCATGTGCTCCACCACTGAGCCACCAAGCACCCTAAATTATTCCAGTTTTTAACTATTGTTCTGTGCGTCTTTAGAGAGTTGTATCTTTTATAACAGAGCTCCACTTTCTTAGATGGCATGTATGCTGCTATGGATTCATTTATGATGTTCTTTTATTATCATTTTCAGATAAGTAGACTGGAGTAATGGTACTCTCTTCATTCTTGATTCTCATCCTTTGTACTTTCTCTTAGCATTTCTTAATCCATTTTGCTAGGAACTTATCAGTTTTATGAATCTTTGAAAGAATCACTTCCTGGATTTATATATTTTCTCTATTCTATTTTGTATTCTAATTCTTAGTCAATTAATTTTTCTTTCCATGAGTTTTGTCTTTTTTTACTATTTCAATTCTACAATGTTCTCTGGCTAAATTTTGCTTTTCCTTTTATTAGGTTCTTAGGATGGAGGTTTACTTTATTTGTAATACCTCTTTTCCTAATACTTCTATTTAAAGCTATACATTTCTTTCTAAGCACTCCTTTAACTACATCCCGTATGCATATACACACATAGACACACACACACACACACACACACACACACACACACTGTTTCATTATTTTTATGTTGAAACTTTATTTTAAAAACTATTCACTGGTATTTCTTCTTTAATCCATGGTAATTAAATTTATGTTGTTAATTTGTAAATAATTGGGAAACATTGTTTCCCATTGTTATATTTATGTTGAACTTAATTATATATATTCTGTATAATTTAAGTCCTTTGAAATGCATTGCACTTGTTTTCTGGCCCAGCCCCGTGTCTATTTTGGTGAATGTTTCCTGAGCACTCTGAGATAAGTGGAATTTTCCCAAGTCTTTTCTCTGTCCCCACTCCCATTTTAACATAGGTTCTTACAACTTGCCTGTGTGCCCCTATGTGACAAACTCAAGACTCTTCCCTTAGGGGAGCAGATTGCTTTACCTACATTTGAGACAAGTTTCAAATGGCTTGTTCTGAAATTTGTTTTATGGTCTTCTGGAAGTCAATTCAGGTGTCTTCGTGCAAAGACATAGATTAAGCCTAACTGAACCAGCTTTGAATATTTTGAAATTCATGCTTTAAAGAAGAGAGTTTTTTTTTTTAAAAAACATATTTTATTTCTGTCCATGCTGGACATTTCTCTTTTGGTGATTCACTCTCAAGTTGGTCTTTTGTGATTTCCCTTAAGAGGACAAGTTTCTCAAATTTTGTTGTACATGGCAATTTTCCTGGTGTCATCTCTGGAGATGTAGGTCTACTCTCAAAATTATGATGAAGGTCCCAGTGAATTTAATTAGGGAAGACACTCTTGGAGATGTACCAGTTGAATGACTCAACAATATGTGTTGTATTTCAAATACAGATAAAGTCTTTACAGACTCTTGTCTTGACCTCAGAGAGTATTTGGATCAGTGTTCAACGACTATCTTGTGCAGAAATTGAAATGAAGGACTCAACACAATGAAGTATGTTTATGAAATTATTCCCTATACAGGGAATCCTAAGATTAACTATGCTTTGTAAAGACAGACCAGTATAATTTATTGAGAATTGACTGTTGTAAAGGCTGTTTTACTATTTGACTTATATTAACATTAAAAATACACGACACAATCTTTATTTAAACAATTCAGAATTTTCTCTCCCACAAAGTTGCCTTTTTTTTTAACCTCAAAGTGCTGATTTAACATTTGTTTGTTATTAGGGCAAATTCTACCAACAATGAAGATTTTGGATCTCTGTTCAGAGTCAAGATTTAGACTTGTTTAGGTTATAGGACTTTTGTATTCATTTTGAAAAAAAAAAAGAAAAATCTGAACAATTTAAAGGAAACCTTTTTTTAAAAGACTGAAATGAGCGAGACTTTCTGTAAGCATGGAGAGCATTGTTCACATGGAAACTGTTTAAGCTTTAATGATGGTGCCTGTGTTTTCTTGCTGCGTGTTCATGCAGACAGATGGCATCAGTGTACAAAAGAAAAGAGAGAAGGGACTACAACCCAGAGCTTGTATTGAATGCTTGTCTCAGTATTCAGGTAATCCAGGAAGTGAAATTAGATGTAAGATTTCAAAGTAGGCTCTACATTTTACCTTTTGGTGGTGTGGGAATTCACAGTCTTTTAAAAGTTCTGCTGCGTGGTTCTGAGAATCAGCCACGTTTGGGATTCTTTACAGTAACCAGAATACATGGGCATTGCTCAGTTCTGTAGTATTCTTTTTGGCTATTTTCATATACAAAGACCCAGAATAAATTTACTTTCTCTAATGTCAAGTTTTTAGAAACTAGTTTCTGGTTTAGGGATATTTTAATGGGCAGATACTTCTATGCCTAATGGTGGTTTCAATTGGTATGTTTTCTGAGCATTGTTTGCGATCTGTGAAAGTTTTAAGGATGGCATATCGTCCACAGAACTTGAATGAGTGATTTTGAAGAATCCAAATTCACACTTTCATAATGAGGCTGTTACTTCATTTCCTATGTTTCTGTTCACAGGTGAGTTTCAGCATCATAGCATATGTGTGGTGGCCATCCTTTAGTTGCTTGTTTATATGACTCACTCATGTTGTCATTGGTTTGGTTGTCTTTTATTTAATTGCTTAGATATCTGTGTCTATCTTGATATTAGCTCTGTGTATGTTCCCTAAAATGTAAATGTTTTCTTCCATCTAATTTATTGATGATATGGTATCTTTTTTGACTCAAGGTATTCCAATATTATAAATATATGAATTTCATTTATTAGATAAGAGAATTCTATAACTTGGAATGTCATCTCTTTTATTACCTGGGAAGCAAATATAAGTCTTGCTTTAATTTTTCATTAAAACAATGCATTAAAATTTTTTATAAGAATAATTTGCTTTATGTACAATTTTACTAGCTTCCAGGTGGAAAGCTGGTTGTGGCACCCCATTTATTTGTTAATGTGTCCTTTTCTCAGGATGTCTTTAATAACTTTTCTCTCCCTTAACCTGCAAGATTGGTGAGGGTAGGGAACATGTTTTAATCAAGCCTTGTATTGTAATGTCTCAAAGTCCCGGGACGTAAGAAATGACAATGCCTACGTGTTGAATGAATAAACAGATTGTGTTAAGATTTCAGGAAGTTACCACGAATAGTTATATTTATAGCTAATTTTGTCTGAACTCTGAAATAAGGACATGCAAAAGAACATATGGAACACAGGAACAATGTGACTGAGTTTGTCCTCTTGGGGCTCACCCAGAGCATCCAAGGTCAGAAAATATTATTTGTTGTGTTCTTGCTCATCTACATCGTGACAATGGTGGGCAACCTACTCATTGTGGTAACTGTGGTGGTCAGCCCAAGCCTGGATGCCCCTATGTACTTCTTTCTTGGTTACTTATCATTTATGGATGCTGTGTATTCTACTACAGTTACTCCAAATATGATTATAGACTTACTCTATGAGAAGAAAACCATTTCCTTCCAAGCTTGCATGTCCCAGCTCTTTATAGGGCACTTATTTGGTGGTGCTGAGATTTTACTCCTGGTGGTCATGGCCTATGACCGCTATGTGGCCATCTGCAAACCCTTGCATTATTTGACAATCATGAATCAACGAGTGTGTGTTCTGTTGCTGTTGTTGGCTTGGTTTGGAGGGTTTTTACATGCTGTAGTTCAACTTCTCTTTGTTTACAACCTTCCTTTCTGTGGTCCCAATGTCATTGACCACTTCATCTGTGACATGTACCCATTACTAAAACTTGCCTGCACTGACACTTATGTTATTGGCCTCACCGTGGTTGCTAATGATGGGGCAATCTGTGTCGTCATTTTTACGGTCTTACTCATCTCCTATGGGGTTATTCTCCACTCCCTGAAGAATCATAGTCAGGAAGGGAGGCGCAAAGCCTTATCCACCTGTGGCTCCCACATTACAGTTGTGGTCCTCTTCTTTGTCCCCTGCATTTTTATGTATGTGAGACCTCCTTCTACCTTACCCATTGATAAATCATTGACTGTGTTTTACACAGTTATTACCCCTATGTTAAATCCCCTAATCTATACTCTGAGAAATGGAGAGATGAAAAATGCCATGAAAAAGTTGTGGGCCAGAAGAAGAAAATGAAGCAGAAGAGAAACGTGTCGCCTCTTTTCAATGAAGAGTTGCTCCCTCCAGGAAAGGATTATTTTTTTGTAGTAAATTTCCCCTCAGGTTTAATAAACTTGTACATGATGAAAAGCATTGAAGATGTAAGTATTTCCAATATTCAAAATAAACTTTTAAGATTTTCATAAATTCTTAGGAAAATAGATGTTTAGCTTTTAGGTATAAAATGTATCTGTTGAAACTGTGTTTTATGTGACTTATACTATAGTTAATACTGTGCTTTTTTTCATTAGAGTACAATTTCACATTTTTCTCTCTCTCACAATTGTTCTTTTCAGAATTAATAGTGCTCCTTATATATTTCAGAGAAGGAAATTAATAAGTGGGGCATAATAACCTGGTTCACTCCTCCCATACAAAGACAATCCATATTAATACTTGAAGTATATTTCTTATTTTTGTATCTGCAAAATATTTAAGTCTATAATTTTGTTTATATTGCTTAGAATATGAGATTGAAAAGAAATGCTGCTTCTAAGTTATAATATTAATTATAAAGAAGTGAAGTATAGAAAAATATCTGAACAAAAGACGTAGATATAGTAAGTAAGATTTACTTACTTTTTTGAGTGCAGAATCCTATTGTCCTTCAAGTAGGTTAGCTTTGTTTCAAGTTATATTTTCATTGGATGATCCATTGATCTTGCCCAATAATTTAGAATGTCTGATAATATCTCTGCCATTTTTTAGTATCCTCATTTCTTCTTTTACTTACAGTGTTTCATAGCCTTCTTTAGGGAACTAGGCTCCTCATATGTTGAAATACCATAATCCATAATTCATGAGCTTTATATATCCAATATAGAACCTGACATTAGATATTTTTGATATCATTGATAAGAATCATGCTGACAATATGGCATGCCATTCTTACCTCTGCTTTTAATGGAATGCATATTATTAGGTAATAAAGAAGTCATCACATATATTGATTTCTTTAACAGGGACCTCTTTCATAGGCCTCCCTCTTTCTGAATGAGGCTTGAAAGAAGATACTAAGTCTCCGAAATGGTAGGAAACAAATAGTAAAGAAATGCATGGTTCCACCTTCTTTATTCAGTCTGGAATCACGAAGTGCTAGGGATAAGGGGAACAGAGGGTTTTCATTGGTAAATCGCACTGTATGAGAAACTTTATATCCCGATTTTTATCCTAATTATTATTACATGGAAATTTCTTATGTCATCTCAAAGTTTTCCCAAACATACACTTTCATTAAATAATAGTAAACATTTGATTTTTATCAAGGATTATATGATAAAAGTTGTATATGTTTGGATGTTTCTATAGAGTGAATATCTGTTTTCCCCCAAATTCATGAGTTAAACTCTATATCATATGTGGTATTTGGAGATGGAGTGTTTGGGAGATGATTAGGTGATGAAAGTAGAACTCTCCTGAGTAGAACTAATGTCTCTTTAAAAAAGAAATCTCACAACCTTACTTGATTTTTCTGCCATGTGAGGATGCAGTGCAAAGACAGTTGTGGATGAACTAGGAAGTAGGTTCTCACCAGATGTGGAGTCTGCAAGTCTTGATCTTGGACTTCTCAGACCCCAGAGCTGTGAGAAATAAGTGATTGTTGTTGAAGCTAATCAGTCTGTTGTATTCCGTTATAGCAGCCCAAATGATTGGACATTTCGTTAATTTCCAAATTTGTATAGTTATTTCAAGTGATAAGATAAAAATCCTGTTTAATTGTCTATGTTCATTGGTCTGTAAGTTCCCTTAAGTCAGGGAAAGTTACTTAATTGTCTTTGTACTCTGTAATTGCACACATCTGACATAGAATCCATGCCATAAACTTTGTCAGTTAGTTATATTCTTGATCTATTGGATAATTTTTACTGATTAATTTTAACGAACTTTTTCTACATTAAATATGTATATTTCTTACAGTAGTCTTCTTTGATATTTGCTCAAAATCTTTACCTTGTTTATGTTGTAATCATTTTCTATAATGATGACACCACATTCTTTCTATCATATCATCTTGGAAAAATTTTTACTTTAATTTAGTGAATTTATAAATTTTAACATGTTTTTATAAAATAAAAATAACTTTAAAAAGTTTTCTTTTAAAATGATCTAGGACTTTTTATTTCTATTCATAATTTTTACAAGATTTTATTTATTTATTCATGAGAGACACACACAGAGAGAGAAAGAGGCAGAGATGTAGGCAGAGGGAGAAGCAGGCTCTATGCAGAGATCCCCATGTGGGATTAGATCCTGGGACTCCTGGATCACACACCAAGCCAAAAGCAGACACTCAACCATTAAGCCACCCAGGCAACTGACCTAAGATTTATTTTTGTTTGTGATGAAGACATATCTAAGCCTATCTTCCTCAAACAGGAAAAATCATATGCCAAGGTTATTAGTAATTTTGGTAATAATTTAAAATTTTTCTATTTAATATGTTAAATTTTATACACCTAGTGTGTTTGATTTGAGCCCGAAATCCCCTGCTCTTCGGCCTCTTCTTCTGCCTCCTCTTCCTTCTTTTCCTTTGGCGTCTTTCCCTACCACTAACATTCTATGTCAGTGCTGAAGGATTTTAATGTTCATTTACCTTGTAGGGATAATCTCCCTTAGTCAGCCTTTTCAATTTTCTTGCAATTTCTAAATAATTATTTTTATTGATACATCTAAGATTATTTTGTGAAGTTTGAAGTCTTTCCATAAAACTATATTTAGAGTTTCATAACCTGCCACATTGATTTTTAGGAAAATGGCATGTTTTCATATCTTGTTTTTCCATCCAGAATGAGACATGTATTGTGAATGCTTGATCAATGTCTCAGTAAAAATTTTTAATTATCTCCATAGAATGAACATAAATCTTGCCTTTTGGCTTTGTTAATTAAAAATGAGCTTGGCTTATTTATATTTGATTCACATTTTCAATTAGCTGACCAGAAAGGGCTCAGTATCTTTTGCTAGCATGATTCTTAAAGGCATGGATGTATGTTTGTATGTAAATGTACATAGGCCTGCATTTGACAATACACAAGTATGTATTCAACCACAGAGATCTATATCTAACCTCATGTAGCTCTGTATTACCACATATAGGCACATATTCAATGATCAGTAGGTCTGTATCCAACTTCACATAAGTGTCTATATGGGAAGACACAGAGGTCTGTATCTGACAACACATGGGTGAGTACCTGACTACCCATATGAATGCATATGTGTATGTATGTGTACTTGATATGATCACACACAGGCCTGTATCTGTCTAGACACAGGGCTATATCTTGCCATACCCAGGTCTGTATCTGCCTGCATGTGAATTTTGGGAGGACTTGACTGAACAATTCTTCTGTCCCATGTGGCATAGACTGAGGTCCCTCTCTGGTATTCAGCTAATTGCTGGGCTATTAGGAAGTGTGTAAGATGAGTTTAGTCATATGAATGGTGCCTTGTCAGGGGAGACTAGAATGACTAGTCTCTTCTGGCTCCTTCTCCTTCTTCAAGTGAGTTTTTCAGACTTGCAAAATGGCAGTTCAGGACTTCCAGAGGGAAGACACAAAACAATTATGCCAGTTAAGATGTCATCCCATCCTGATATGAACTTGAAATTCAGGATCTCAAGTTTTAAATCCAGACTGCTATTGTACCAAAAGAAAAGACAACCTATGAAATGGGGAAAATATTTGCATGTCAGATGCCTCAAAAGGGTTTAATATCCAAGATGGATGAGGAATGTATACAACTACATAGCAAATGGGAATAATAACAAAAAATGATTTAAAAAGGAGCAATGGACCTGAACAGATATTTTCCAAAGTAGACATTAAAATGGCCAATAGGAGCATGAAAAGGTGCTCAACATTAGTAATTATTAGGGAAATGCAAATCAAAGCCACGATGAGATATTGCCTCATACCTTCTAGGATGAAGGTATAAAAAATTAAGAGATAATATGTGTTAGAGAGGATGGAGAATAAAGGGATCCCTAGCTTCTTCTTGTTGGATATATAAACTTTTTAAGCCCCTATGGAAAACAGTGTGGATTTTCCTCAACTAAATGAAGGAGAACTATCATATGATCCAGAAATGCCACTTCTGTGAATATATCCAAGAATATGAAATCAGAATCTTGAGGAGATATGTGCACTCCCATGTTGGTGGCTGTATTTTTCACAATAGCCAATACATGGAAACAATCTAAGCATCGATCAGTGGATGAACAGAAAAAGAAAGTGTGGTATATATACACAAGAGAATATTATTCAGTTATAAAATGACAATGATCCTGATTTTGCAACAGCATGAGAGACTTTTAGGGCATTATGCTAAGTGAGAGACTTTGAGGGCATTATGTTAGACAAAGACAGACAAATGCTTTTATTTTTGTGTGGATTAAAAAAAACTCAGTTTACAGAAGCCAAGACAATGGTGGTTGCCAGGGCCTGGGAGGTGAGAGAGATAGGGAGATGTTTTTCAAAAGGTACAGATTCTAGTTGCGAGATGAATAAGTTCTCGGGAGCTAACATACAGCAGGGTGTAGTACTTAACAGCAATGTATTATATAGGAATAGTCACTAAGAGAGTGAATCTTAAATATTCTCATTCCACATAAAAATTCTAATTGTGAGGTGATATATGTATGTTAATTAACCTGATTGTGAGAATCATTTTGCAATATATGGATATATCAGATCATCATCTTGTACACCTTAAACTTATGCAATGTTATATATTGTATCTTATTAAGCTGGTAAAACATAAATAAATTAATTTAAAAAATTTGAGGGACGCCTTGGTGGCTCAGCAGTTGAGGATCTGCCCTGGGCTCAGGGCATTATCCTGGGTCCAGGGACTGAGTCCCCATTGGACTCCCTCCAAGGAGCCTGCTTCTGCCTCTGCCTATGTGTCTGCCTTTCTCTCTCTGTGTCTCTCATGAATAAATAAATAAAATCTTTTTAAAAAGAAAATTATATTTTAAGAACTGAGAAAGTCTATGTACTAGAAACATGCTGTTTCTTCTATATATCTTATACATTTGAAGGTGTAAAATATAACCAAACAGATACTTCTATCTAAAAGGGAATGCTGTGTTGGTTTTTTTTTTCTGCAATTTTCTTAAAAATTTTGCTGACTTTCTATATGTTTTAATTTAAGTTTATACAAGGGCCATACCCAGAGATATTTTGAGACTAACTCTTCTCAGATTAGGGCTGGAAACCTGTGTTCCATTGGATAATACCCTTAATCTTCTTAGGCATATTTTTTTCATAGTTAAGAGACTTTATGAGACACACCTGAAATCTTCCTGAAGTCTCCACTAGGGTCTTACCTATACCACTTTGAGTTGATATTTATTTTGGTGACATTTCTTAATTGAGAGCTTTTTGCTTCTTGGCGAGTCTGGGGATGAGAACCAGTATTATACTTGGACCAAGCAGGTCTTGGCTTCCTTCATGTTGCTCCCAAATTCTGCTTGAGAACTTAATAGTTACTCTTTTAACTCACCTCTTTTTTTTCATCTTCAACATATCATACACTGCTGAGGAAACAGCTAGCACTTTCTGTGTTCTTCTTGGAAATCACAGTTAAATCCACCTGTTCATGGGACATTTCCTGTTTTCCATATTACTACCGGTGAGGGATAGCTGGATTCTTCTAACAGTTGGTAACATGAATCACCTTTTCTTCGGCTTCCAAGCACAATTTCTCCTGTCTTTTAAGGCTTTAATAACAGACACTTCAATGCCTTTTCAGTTCCCATCCACTCCTGATGCCAAAGCCAATACCATATGCTTTACATTTTTCTTATGAAAGAAAACTTCCACTTTTTGCTCTGGTTATCTTTTCATACATGGCATATGACTCCAAAATTTTGTGACCTAAAACAACAGCCATTTTAATTTATCTCAAAATTTTGTTGGCTGGAAATCCAGGCAGAGTTTGCTGAGTGTTTTTTCTGCTTCGTGAGACTAGAACCGAAGTCATTTTGTTATTTAACTGATAAGTGAGGGATCTACTGGATTCAGGCTGTGGAATGTTTTATTCAACATGCTGAATGGGAAAAATATGCAGACAAGAATACTTTATCAAGCAAGGCTGTCAATCAGATAGAAGGGGTGAAAGAGTTTCCAGGACAAACAAAAACTAAGGAAGTTCACAACCAGTAAACTGGCCCTGCCAGAAATATTAAAGGAGACTCTTTCAGTGGGAATTAGAGACCAAAAGCAACAAACACTTGAAAGGAACAGAGAAAATCACCAGAAACACTACCTTAAGGGTAGTATAATGGCCCTAAATTCATATCTATCAATAATCACTCCACATGAAGTAAATGCTCCAATAAAAAAAAAACACATACACACACAGGATATCAGAATGGATAAAAACAAGACCTAACTATATGGTGCCTAAAGGAGAGTCATTTTAGACCTAAAGACACTTGTAAATTGAAAATGAGAGGATGGAGTACTACTTATCATGCTAATGGATGTCAAAGAGAGCCCGAGGATCCATAATTCTAACAGGCAAAGTAGATTTTAAACCGACGTCTATAAGAAGAGATGATGAACGGCACTATATCCTAATAAAGAGGTCTATCCAACAAGAATACCTAACAGTTATACATATTTATGCCCACATCTCAGGACACTCAAATACATAAATCAACTAATAAGAGAAAGAAGCTCATGGATAGCAATACAATAGTAATAGGGGACTTTAACACTCCACTTACAGCAATGTACAGATAATCTAAACAAAAAATCAACAAGAAAACAATGACTTTGAATGACACACTGGACCAGATAGATTTAACAGATATATTCAGAACATTTCATCCTAAAGCACCAGACTACACATTTCTTTCTTTTTATTAGAGTTCGATTTGCCAACATATAGTATAACACGAGTGCTCATCCCATCAAGTACCCCCCTCAGTGCCTATCACCAAGTCACCCCCATCCCCCTGCCCACCTCCCCTTCCAATACCTCTTGTTCATATCATAGAGTTAGGAGTCTCTCATATACTTTTGCCTTCTCTGATATTTCCCACTCATTTTCTCTCCTTTCCCCTATAATTCCTTTCATTATTTTTTATATCCCAGTATGAGTGAAACCATATAATGATTGTCCTTCTCCGATTGACTCACTTCACTCAGCATAACACCCTCCAGTTCCATCCACGTCGAAGCAAATGGTGGGTATTCATCGTTTCTAATGGCTGAGTAATATTCCATTGCATACATATACCACATCTTCTTTATCCATTCATCTTTCAATGGACACTGAGGCTCCTTCCACAGTTTGGCTACTGTGGACATTGCTGGTATAAACATTGGAGTGCAGGTGTCTCAGTTTTTTACTGCGTCTGTATCTTTGGGGTATATCCCCAGAAGTGCAATTGCTGGGTCATAGGGCAGTTCTATTTTTAACTCTTTGAGGAACCTCCACACAGTTTCCCAGAGTGGCTGCACCAGTTCACATTCCACCAACAGTGCAAGAGGGTTCCCCTTTCTCCACATCCTCTCCAACATTTGTTGTTTCCTGCCTTGTTAATTTTCCCCATTCTCACTGGTGTGAGGTGGTATCTCATTGTGGTTTTGATTTGTATTTCCCTGATGGCCAGGGATGCAGAGCATTTTCTCATGTGCTTGTTGGCCATGTCTATGTCTTCCCCTGTGAGATTTCTGTTCATGTATTTTGTCCATTTCATGATTGGATTGTTTGTTTCTTTGCTGGTGAGTTTAATAATGCTTTATAGATCGTGGATACTAGCTCTTTATCTGATATGTCATTTGCAAATATCTTCTCCCATCCTGTAGGTTGTCTTTTAGTTTTGTTGACTGTTTCTCTTGCTGTGCAGAAGCTTTTTATCTTGATGAAGTCCCAATAATTCATTTTTGCTTTTGTTTCCCTTGCCTTCATAGATGTATCTGGCAAGAAGTTGCTGTGGCCGAGTTCAAAAAGGGTGTTACCTGTGTTGTCCTCTAGGATTTTGATGGATTCTTGTCTCACACTTAGATCTTTCATCCATTTTGAGTTTATCTTTGTGTATGGTATAAGAGAATGGTCTAGTTTCATTCTTCTGCACGTGGCTGTCCAGTTTTCCCAGCACCATTTATTGAAGAGACTGTCCTTTTTCCAATGGAGATAGTCTTTTCTGCTTTGTTGAATATGAGTTAACCATAGAGTTGAGGCCCATTGCCTGCATTGTCTATTCTGTTTCATTGATCTATGTGTCTGTTTGTGTGCCAGCACCACATTTTCTTGATGATCACAGCTTTGTAGCACAACTTGAAACTGGCAGTGTAATGCTACTTGCTCTGGTTTTCTTTTTCAGTATTCCCCTGGCAATTCGGGGTCTTTTCTGATTCCAGACAAATCTTAAAATTATTTATTCCAACTCTCTGAAAAAGTCCATGGTATTTTGGTAGGGATTGCATTGATGTGTAAATTGCCCTGGGTAGCATTGACATTTTCACAATATTAATTCTTCCAATCCATGAGCATCGAATATTTTTCTACCTCTTTGTGTCTTCCTCAATTTCTTTCAGAAGTGTCCTGTAGTTTTTAGGTTATAGATCCTTTACCACTTTGGTTAGGTTTATTCCTAGGTATCTTATGCTTTTGGGTGCAATTGTAAATGGGATTGACTCCTTAATTTCTCTTTCTTCAGTCTCATTGTTAGTGGATATAAATGTCATTGATTTTTGGCATTGATTTTGTATCCTGCCATACTTCTGAATTGCTGTATGAGTTCTAGCAATCTTGGGTGGAGTCTTTTGGGCTTTCTATGTAGAGTATCATGTCATCTGAGAAGAGGGAGATTTTGACCTTTTCTTTGCCAATTTGAATGCCTTTTACTTCTTTTTGTTGCCTGATTTCTGAGGCTAGGACTTCTAGTACTATGCTGAATAGTAGTGGTGAGAGTGGACATCGCTGTCGTGTTCCTGATCTTAGGGGAAAGGCTCCCAGTGGTTCCCCATTGAGAATGATATTTGCTGTGGGGTTTTCGTAGTTGGATTTTAAGATGCTGAGGAATGCTTCCTCTATTCCTACATTCTGAAGAGTTTTGATCATGAATGGATGCTGTATTTTGTCAAATGCTTTCTCTACATCCATTGAGAGGATCATATGGTTCTTTTTTTTTCTATTGTTTTGATCTATCACGTTGATTGTTTTATTAGTGTTCAACCAGCCTTGCATCCCGGGGATAAACCCACTTGGTCATGGTCAATAATCTTAATGTACTGTTGGATCCTATTGGCTAGTATCTTGTTGAGAATTTTTGCATCCATGTTCATCAGGGATATTGGTCTATAATTCTCTTTGGTGGGGTCGTTGTCTGGTTTTGGAATTAAGGTGATGCTGGCCTCATTGAATGAGTTTGGAAGTATTCCGTCCCTTTCTATCTTTTGGAACAGCTTTAGTAGAATAGGTATTGTTTCTTCTTTAAATGTTTGATAGAATTCTCCTGGGAAGCCATCTGGCCCTGGACTTTTGTGTCTTGGGAGGTTTTTGATGACTGCTTCAATTTCCTCCTTGGTTATTGGCCTGTTCAGGTTTTCTATTTCTTCCTGTTCCAGTTTTTGTAATTTGTGGTTTTTCAGAAATGCGTCCATTTCTTCTATATCACCTAATTTATTGGCGTATAGCTGCTCATAACACGTTTTAAAAATCGTTTTTAAAATCGTTTGTATTTCCTTGGTATTGGTGGTGATCTCTCCATTTTCATTCATGATTTTATCAATTTGAGTCATTTCTCGTTTCTGTTTAATAAGGCTGGCTAATGGTTTATCTATCTTATTAATTCTTTCAAAGAACCAACTCCTGGTTTTGTTGATCTGTCCTATAGTTCTTCTGGTCTCTATTTCATTGAGTTCTGCTCGAATCTTTATTAACTCTCTTCTTCTGCTTGGTGTAGGTTTTATTTGCTGTTCTTTCTCCAGTTCCTTAATTGCAAGGTTAGCCTGTGTATTTGAGTTTTTTCCAATTTTTTGAGGGATGCTTGTTTTGCAATGTATTTCCTTCTTAGGACTGCTTTTGCTGTATTCCAAAGATTTTTGAATGGTTGTATCTTCATTTTCATTAGTTTTCATGATCCTTTGAATTCTTCCTTAATTTCCTGGTTGACCCATCATCTTTTAGCAGGATGCTCCTTAACCTCCACGTGTTTGGTTTTTTTCCAAATTTCTTCTTGTGATTGGGTTCCAGTTTCAAAGCATTATGGTCTGAAAATATGCAGGGGACAATCCCAATCTTTTGGTATTGGTTGAGAACTGATTTGTGACCCAGAAGGTTGTCTTTTCTGGAGAAAGTTCCACGTGCACTTGAGAAGAATGTGTATTCAGTTGCGTTGGGATGTAAAGTTCTGTAAATATCTGTGAAATCCATCTGGTCTAGTGTATCATTTAAAGCTCTTGTTTCTTTGGAGATGTTGTTTTTAGAATATCTGTCATTTGCAGAGAGTGCTGTGTTGAAGTCTCCTACTATTTGTATTATTATCTAAGCATGTCTTAACTTTGGTTATTAATTGATTGATATACTTGGCAGCTCCCACATTAGGGGCATATATATTCATGATTGTTAGGTCTTCTTGTTGGATAGACCCTTTAAATATGATACAGTGTCCCTCTTCATCTCTTACTACAGTATTTGGGATAAACTTTAATTTATCTGATGTGAGGATTGCTACTCCTACTTTCTTTTTTTTTTTTTTAATTAACTTTTATTGGTGTTTAATTTACCAACATACAGAAAAACACCCAGTGCTCATCCCGTCAAGTGTCCACCTCAGTGCCCGTCACCCATTCCCCTCCAACACCCGCCCTCCTCCCCTTCCACCACCCCTAGTTCGTTTCCCCGAGTTAGGAGTCTTTATGTTCTGTCTCCCTTCCTGATATTTCCCAACATTTCTTTTCCCTTCCTTTATATTCCCTTTCACTATTATTCATATTCCCCAAATGAATGAGAACATACACTGTTTGTCCTTCTCCGATTGACTTATTTCACTCAGCATAATACCCTCCAGTTCCATCCACGTTGAAGCAAATGGTGGGTATTTGTCGTTTCTAATTGCTGAGTAATATTCCATTGTATACATAAACCACATCTTCTTTATCCATTCATCTTTCGATGGACACCGAGGCTCCTTCCACAGTTTGGCTATTGTGGCCATTGCTGATAGAAACATCGGGGTGCAGGTGTCCCGACGTTTCATTGCATCTGAATCTTTGGGGTAAATCCCCAACAGTGCAATTGCTGGGTCGTAGGGCAGGTCTATTTTTAACTCTTTGAGGAACCTCCACACAGTTTTCCAGAGTGGCTGCACCAGTTCACATTCCCACCAACAGTGTAAGAGGGTTCCCTTTTCTCCGCATCCTCTCCAACATTTGTTGTTTCCTGCCTTGTTAATTTTCCCCATTCTCACTGGTGTGAGGTGGTATCTCATTGTGGTTTTGATTTGTATTTCCCTGATGGCAAGTGATGCAGAGCATTTTCTCATGTGCATGTTGGCCATGTCCATGTCTTCCTCTGTGAGATTTCTCTTCATGTCTTTTGCCCATTTCATGATTGGATTGTTTGTTTCTTTGGTGTTGAGTTTAATAAGTTCTTTATAGATTTTGGAAACTAGCCCTTTATCTGATATGTCATTTGCAAATATCTTCTCCCATTCTGTAGGTTGTCTTTTAGTTTTGTTGACTGTATCCTTTGCTGTGCAAAAGCTTCTTATCTTGATGAAGTCCCAATAGTTAATTTTTGCTTTTGTTTCTTTTGCCTTCGTGGATGTATCTTGCAAGAAGTTACTGTGGCCAAGTTCAAAAAGGGTGTTGCCTGTGTTCTCCTCTAGGATTTTGATGGAATCTTGTCTCACATTTAGATCTCTCATCCATTTTGAGTTTATCTTTGTGTATGGTGAAAGAGAGTGGTCCAGTTTCATTCTTCTGCATGTGGATGTCCAATTTTCCCAGCACCATTTATTGAAGAGACTGTCTTTCTTCCAATGGATAGTCTTTCCTCCTTTATCGAATATTAGATGGCCGTACATTTCAGGGTCCACTTCTGGGTTCTCTATTCTGTTCCATTGATCTATGTGTCTGTTTTTGTGCCAGTACCACACTGTCTTGATGACCACAGCTTTGTAATACAACCTGAAATCTGGCATTGTGATGCCCCCAGCTAAGGTTTTCTTTTTTAAAATTCCCCTGGCTATTCGGGGTCTTTTCTGATTCCACACAAATCTTAAAATAATTTGTTCTAACTCTCTGAAGAAAGTCCATGGTATTTTGATAGGGATTGCATTAAACGTATAAATTGCCCTGGGTAACATTGACATTTTTACAATATTAATTCTGCCAATCCATGAGCATGGAATATTTTTCCATCTCTTTGTGTCTTCCTCAATTTCTTTCAGAAGTGTTCTATAGTTTTTAGGGTATAGATCTTTTACCTCTTTGGTTAGGTTTATTCCTAGGTATCTTATGCTTTTGGGTGCAATTGTAAATGGGATTGACTCCTTAATTTCTCTTTCTTCAGTCTCATTGTTAGTGTATAGAAATGCCATTGATTTCTGGGCATTGATTTTGTATCCTGCCACGCTACCAAATTGCTGTATGAGTTCTAGCAATCTGGGGGTGGAGGCTTTTGGGTTTTCTATGTACAGTATCATGTCATCGGCGAAGAGGGAGAGTTTGACTTCTTTTTTGCCAATTTGAATGCCTTTAATGTCTTTTTGTTGTCTGATTGCTGAGGCGAGGACTTCCAGAACTATGTTGAACAGCAGTGGTGAGAGTGGACATCCCTGTCTTGTTCCTGATCTTAGGGGAAAGGCTCCCAGTGCTTCCCCATTGAGAATGATATTTGCTGTGGGCTTTTCGTAGATGGCTTTTAAGATGTCGAGGAAAGTTCCCTCTATCCCAACACTCTGAAGGGTTTTGATCAGGAATGGATGCTGTATTTTGTCAAATGCTTTCTCTGCATCTAATGAGAGGATCATATGGTTCTTGGTTTTTCTCTTGCTGATATGATGAATCACATTGATGGTTTTACGAGTGTTGAACCAGCCTTGTGTCCCAGGGATAAATCCTACTTGGTCATGGTGAATAATTTTCTTAATGTGTTGTTGGATCCTATTGGCTAGTATCTTGTTGAGAATTTTTGCATCCATGTTCATCAGGGATATTGGTCTGTAATTCTCCTTTTTGGTGGGGTCTTTGTCTGGTTTCGGAATTAAGGTGATGCTGGCCTCATAGAACGAATTTGGAAGTACTCCATCTCTTTCTATCTTTCCAAACAGCTTTAGTAGAATAGGTATGATTTCTTCTTTAAACGTTTGACAGAATTCCCCTGGGAAGCCATCTGGCCCTGGACTCTTGTGTCTTGGGAGGTTTTTGATGACTGCTTCAATTTCCTCCCTGGTTATTGACCTGTTCAGGTTTTCTATTTCTTCCTGCTCCAGTTTTGGTAGTTTGTGGCTTTCCAGGAATGCGTCCATTTCTTCTAGATTTCCTAATTTATTGGCGTACAGCTGTTCATAATATGTTTTTAAAATCGTTTGTATTTCCTTGGTGTTGGTAGTGATGTCCCCTTTCTCATTCATGATTTTATTAATTTGAGTCTTCTCTCTCTTCTTTTTAATAAGGTTGGCTAATGGTTTATCTATCTTATTAATTCTTTCAAAGAACCAACTCCTGGTTCTGTTGATCTGTTCCACAGTTCTTTTGGTCTCGATATCATTGAGTTCTGCTCGAATTTTAATTAACTCTCTTCTTCTGCTGGGGGTGGGGTCTATTTGTTGCTTTTTCTCTAGTTCCTTTATGTGTAAGGTGAGCTTTTGAATTTGAGATCTTTCCAGTTTTTGAATGTATGCTTGTATTGCGATGTATTTCCCCCTCAGGACTGCTTTTGCTGCATCCCAAAGATTTTGAACGGTTGTATCTTCATTTTCATTAGTTTCCATGAATCTTTTTAATTCTTCCTTAATTTCCTGGTTGACCTTTTCATCTTTTAGCAGGATGGTCCTTAACCTCCACGTGTTTGTGGTCCTTCCATATTTCTTGTTGTGATTAAGTTCTAATTTCAAGGCATTATGGTCTGAGAATATACAGGGGACTATCCCGATCTTTTGGTATCGGTTCAGACCCGATTTGTGACCCAGTATGTGGTCTATTCTGGAGAAAGTTCCATGTGCACTTGAGAAGAATGTGTATTCAGTTGAGTTTGGATGTAAAGTTCTGTAGATATCTGTGAAATCCATCTGGTCCAGTGTATCATTTAAAGCTCTCGTTTCTTTGGAGATGTTGTGCTTAGAAGATCTATCCAGGGTAGAAAGAGCTAGATTGAAGTCACCAAGTATAAGTGTATTATTATCAAGGTATTTCTTGAGTTTGGTTATTAATTGGTTTAAATATTTGGCAGCTCCCACATTCGGGGCATATATATTGAGGAGTGTTAAGTCCTCTTGTTGGATAGATCCTTTGAGTATGAGATAGTGTCCCTCTTCATCTCTCACTATAGTCTTCGGGGTAAATTTTAATTTATCTGATATAAGGATGGCAACCCCTGCTTTCTTTTGAGGACCATTTGAATGGTAAATGGTTCTCCAACCTTTTATTTTCAGGTTGTAGGTGTCCTTCTGTCTAAAATGAGTCTCTTGTAGACAGCAAATAGATGGGTCCTGCTTTTTTATCCAGTCTGAAACCCTGCGCCTTTTGATGGGGTCATTAAGCCCGTTCACGTTCAGAGTTACTATTGATAGATATGAGTTTAGTGTCATCATATCTATTCAGTCCTTGTTTTTGTGGATTGTTCCACTGAACTTCTTCTTAAAGGGGAATTTTAAGAGTCCCCCTTAAAATTTCTTGCAGAGCTGGTTTGGAGGTTACATATTCTTTCAGTTCCTGCCTGTCTTGGAAGCTCTTTATCTCTCCTTCCATTTTGAATGAAAGCCTTGCGGGGTAAAGTATTCTTGGTTGCATGTTCTTTTCATTTAGGACCCTGAATATATCCTGCCAGCCCTTTCTGGCCTGCCAGGTCTCTGTGGAGAGGTCTGCTGTTACCCTAATATTCCTCCCCATAAAAGTCAGGGACTTTTTTTCTCTTGCTGCTTTAAGGATCTTCTCCTTATCTTTGGAATTTGCAAGCTTCACTATTAAATGTCGAGGTGTTGAACGGTTTTTGTTGATTTTAGGGGGGGATCTCTCTATTTCCTGGATCTGAATGCCTGTTTCCCTTCCCAGATTCGGAAAGTTTTCAGCTAGGATTTGTTCAAATACATATTCTGGCCCTCTGGCCCTTTCCGCGCCCTCGGGAACCCCAATTAAACGTAGGTTTTTCTTCCTCAGGCTATCATTTATTTCCCTTAATCTATCCTCATGGTCTTTTAATTGCCTGTCTCTTTTTTCCTCAGTTTCCCTCTTTGCCATCAACTTGTCTTCTATGTCACTCACTCGTTCTTCCACCTCGTCAAGCCTCGTCGTTAGGACTTCTAGCTTGGATTGCATCTCATTTAATTGATTTTTAATTTCTGCCTGATTAGATCTAAATTCTGCAGTCATGAAGTCTCTTGAGTCCTTTATGGTTTTTTCTAGAGCCACCAGTAGCTGTAAAATAGTGCTTCTGAATTGGCTTTCTGACATTGAATTGTAATCCATATTTTGTAACTCTGTGGGAGAGTGGGCTGTTTCTGATTCTTTTTTTTGAGGGGTTTTCCTTCTAGTCATTTTGCTCAGTGCAGAGTGGCCAAAAACAAGTTGTATTGGGAAAAGGAGAAAAAGAGAGAGAAGGAAAGAAAAGAGAAAAAGAAAAAAGAGAAAGAAGAAAAAAATAGGGGAAAAAGAGAAGAAAAAGAAAGAAAAAGAAAGAAAGGAGAAAAAAGAAAAAAGGGGGGGGTGGGGGAAGCAATCAGAAATCAAGAAGAAAGAGAGAAAAAAAAAAGCACAAAACAAAACAAAACAAAAAACAAAAACAAAAACAAAAAAACAAAAAACAAAAAAAACCACGGGGGAGTATCTTCCGATTCTGTGTAGTTTAAGTCCCTTGATTTCCCTTGTAACTGGTCCGTCTCGCTGGTCTTCTGGGGGAGGGGCCTGCTGTGCTGATTCTCAGGTGTTAGCACTTGGGGGAGCTGCTCTGCCCCTGCCTGGTGCAGGGCTCGGTGGGGGTTGTTCACCCCGTGAGGCCCCGGGAGGAAGCCACAGTGGCGGGGGCAGCTCTGGGACCCTGGATCCAGCCCCCGCAGTAGCTCCGGGGCTCTCCTTCTGCAGGGCCTGGGGGCTCCGGGGCGGGGCCGCTGATCTGCTCAGTTCCAGGCAGGAGCGTCCTTGCTGTCCTGGGCCCTCCCGGCCTCTGCCTGTCCCGGGGGAGGCCGGATCCTGGGCTGTGTCCCGGCGCCCTGTGCTCCGGGGCCTGCGCTGTTGGATTCGCGCTCCCGGCGGTGCAGCCCCCTCCGCGGAGCCGCCGCCCGAGCCTCTCTGAGCTGTTCCCGGAGCCGCGCAGCCCCCTCCGCGCGGAGCTTCTTCCTCTGCGCGAGCCGCCGCCGCTGAGCTGTTCCCGGAGCCGCGCAGCCCCCTCCGCGGAGCCGCCGCCCGAGCCCCTCCGAGCTGTTCCCGGAGCCGCGCAGCCCCCTCCGCGCGGAGCTTCTTCCTCCGCCCGAGCCGCCGCCGCTGAGCTGTTCCCGGAGCCCCGCAGCCCCCTCCGCGGAGCCGCCGCCCGAGCCCCTCCGAGCTGCTCCCGGAGCCCCGCAGCCCCCTCCGCGGAGCCGCCGCCGGAGCCCGAGCCCCTCCGAGCTGCTCCGGGTCCCGCCGAGCGCTGCAGCCCTTAGGGAGCTCGGCGCATCTCCCGGGGCGCAGTTCCTCTGTTACTGTCCCAGGGAGCCCGAGGGCGTCCCCGCCTTTCTGGGGATCCTGCTCCAATTCCCGGGGAGCCCCTTTCCGCGGGGAAGGTCGGTGCAGCTCCTGCTCCTCCGGGCCGGGGCTCTCCTGTCCTGGGGACACTCGCCCCGGCCTCAGCCCGGCTCCTCGCGGGCCCCTCCCCCTTGGAGGCCTTTTGTGTCTTTATTTCTTTTTCCCCGTCTTCCTACCTTGATAGAAGCGCGAACTCTTCTCACTGGAGCGTTCCAGCTGGTCTCTCTTTAAATCTCAGGCCGAATTCGTAGGTTTTCAGGATGATTGGATGGTTTTCTAGGTAATTTGCTGAGGACAGGTGACCTGGAGACCCTGCTCTGCCGCCATCTTGCCCCTCCTCTCCTACTTTCTTTTGAGGACTATTTGAATGGTAAATGGTTTTCCAATCTTTCATTTTCAGGGTGTAGGTGTCCTTAGGTCTCAAGTGAGTCTCTTGTAGATAGCAAATAGATGGGTCTTGCTTCTTTATCCAGTCTGAAACCCTTTATCTTTTGATGGGATCATTTAGCCATTCACATTCAGAGTTACTATTGAAAGATATGAATTTCGTGTCATCATAATACCTACTCATCCCTGTTTTTTTTGGAGTATTCCTTTTGTCTTCCTATTTCTTTTATAGAGTCCCCCTTCCTATTCCTTGCAGAACAGGTTTGGTGGTCACATATGCTTTCAGTTTCTGCCTAACTTGGAAGCTCTTTATCTCTCCTTCTATTCTGAATGAGAGCCTTGCTGGATAAAGTGTTCTTGCCTGCATGTTCTTCTCATTTAGGACCCTGAATATATCTTGCCTGCCCTTTTTGGCCTGCCAAGTCTCTGTAGAGAGGTCTGCTGTTAATCCAATATTTCTCCTCATATAAGTTAGGGATTCCTTGTCTCTTGGTGCTTTAAGTATTTTCTCTTTATCTTTGGAATTTGCAAGTTTCACTATTAAATGTCGAGGTGTTGAATGGTTTTTATTGATTTTAGGGGGGAATCTCTCTATCTCCTGGATCTGAATGCCTGTTTCCCTCCCCAAATTAGGGAATTTCTCAGCTATTATTTGTTCAAATATGCTTTCTGGCCTTCTGTCCTTCTCGGTGCTCTCTGGAACCCCAATTATACATAAATTTTTCCTTCTGAGGCTATCATTTATTTCCCTTAACCTTTCCTCATGGTTTTTAAAATTGTTTGTCTCTTTTTTCCTCAGCTTCCTTTCTTGCCATCAACTTTTCTTCTATGTTGCTCACTCTTTCTTCCACCTCATTAACCCTCGTCATTAGGGCCTCCAGTTTGGATTGCATCTCATTTAATTGATTTCTAATTTTGGCCTGATTAGATCTAAATTCTGCAGTCATGAAGTCTCTTAAATCCTTTATGCTTTTTTATAGAGTCACCAGTAGCTTTATAATTGTGCTTCTGAAATGGCTTTCTGACATCGAATTGTAATCCAAATTCTGTAACTCTGTGGCAGAGAGTACTGTTTCTGGTTCTATCTTTTGTGGTGAGTTGTTCCTTCTAGTAATTTTGCTCAGTCATGCAGCCAGCTGCCTCAAGAATATCAATGAGGAACCAAGTAAATTTCACCCTAAATGATTCTGACAAAGTCCGAGACCAGAATTTGAAAACAAAGATCAGAATGAAATAAAACACTTGACGGGATGAGCACTGGGTGTTTTTCTGTATGTTGGTAAATTGAACACCAATAAAAGTTAATTAAAAAAAAATAAAAAATAAATAAATAAATAAATAAATAAATAAAGAAAACATAAAAAAAAAAAAGAAATAAAACAAAAGGACCACTAAAGTGAAAAACAAATTTTAAAACAAAGTAGAAAAAAAAAAAAGGCCAAGAATCCCGAAGAAGAAAGAAAAAGAAAAGAGAAAAAAAGAAGAGAAAAAAGCAAAAGTAAAGCAGAAAAAGGCAAGAAAAAAGCGGGGGACTGTGAGATGGTGCTGGTGAAAAAGTGTAGTGGAGGGAGAATGTAGTCTACTTCAGGGGTCTTAGAAGGTGATCCTCTTGGACACACTGGCAGTGGCCAGGTCTTCAGCTCTGGAATCAGCTCCCGTAGTAACTACTGCATCTCCCAGTCCTCACTGGCCTAGATGTTCCCTGGGGGGTGGGGGTGGGGGTGGAAGCGCTGACCTGAACATCTTGGGTGCACCTGGCGGCAGGGGAGTCCTCGCTGTCCTGTGCCCTTCCCGTCTCTGCCCATCCCAGGTGGAGCGCAGGATCCTGGGCTGTGTCCCCTGGCGCCCTGGGATCTGGGGCCTATGCTGCCAGAATTGCGCTCCCAGGGCCATGGCTCCCGAAGGCAGCAGGGCACAGTCCCTTCTGCTCCAAGCCGCACCTGAGTTTTTCCCGAGGCCCCACAGGGCCTGCTCCAGCCCTTTACCAGGATCAGCCCATAGTTTGTGGCACGCTCTTCCCTGGGGCACACTTCGTCTCTTAGTGACTATGGGAGACTGGAGGCGTCTCTGTCCCTCCTGCGATCCTGCCTGATTTCCCTGCTAAACGCCTTTCCATCCAGGAAGAATCTGGCACGGATTTTTTAAAGTTCCTGCTTCTTGGGGGTGGGCTTTCCTGTTCCCGAGGCTTTAGCCTCCCAGCCTTAGCCTGGCTCCTCGCGGGGCCCCTTCCCCACTTGATTCTTTTTAATTTTATTTTTTCCCGGCCTTCCTACCTTGCTAGAAGTGAAAACCCTTCTCTCTAGCATTCTGGCTGTTTTCTCTTTAAATCTCAGGTCAGATTTGTAGGTTTTCAGGAAGGTTTGAAATTTATTTAGGTAAGTTGGTGGGGCCAGATGAGTTGAGGACCCCTACTTCTCCGTCATCTTGTCCCAACTCTCTACACATTTCTTTTTGAGTGTACATGGGACATTCTCCAAAGTAGATCACATACTGGGTCACAAATCAGGCCTCAACAGGCACAAAATTATTGAGATCATATGATGTATACTTTCTGATCACAACCCTATGAAACTTGAAGTCAACCACAAGAAAAGATTTGGAAAGACCACAAATACCTGGAGATTAACGTACACCCTATTAAAAGAATGAATCAGCTAACCAGGAGGTTAAAGATGAAATAAAAAATAAATGGAAACAAGTGAAAGTAAAAGCATGTTTTAAACATTTGGGATGCAGCAAAGGCTGTCATAGGAGGGAAGTATATAGCAATACAGTCCTACCCCAAGAGGGAAGAAATATCTCAAATACAGAACCAAACATTACACCTAAAGGAAATAAAATACAAACAGTCTAAATCCAGCAGAAGCAGGGAAATAAGAACGTGTATAGGAGAAATAAAGGTTACAGAAACAACAACAACAACAAAATCATTAAAGCAGGAGAATGAAACTAGGAGATGGTTCTTTGAAAGAATAAGATTGGTAAGCCCCTAACCAGACTTAAAAAAACAAAAGACAGTGGATAGTCTTTCCTTCTTTGTCGAATATTAGTTGACCATAAAGTTGAGGGTCCACTTCTGGATTCTGGATTCTGTTTCATTGATCTATATGTCTGTTTTTGTGCAAGTACCACACTGTCTTGA
This sequence comes from Vulpes lagopus, assembly GCF_018345385.1. NCBI lineage: Eukaryota > Metazoa > Chordata > Mammalia > Carnivora > Canidae > Vulpes > Vulpes lagopus. Next base: position 64,848,680 of record NC_054834.1, on the reverse strand, counting down.
TGACAAAAGCTTTGTAGTACAACCTGAAATCTGGCATTGTGATGCCCCCAGCTATGGTTTTCTTTTTTAAAATCCCCCTGGCTATTTGGGGTCTTTTCTGATTCCACACAAATCTTAAAATAATTTGTTCCAACTCTCTGAGGAAAGTCCATGGTATTTTGATAGGGATTGCATTAAACGTGTAAATTGCCCTGGGTAACATTGACATTTTCACAATATTAATTCTTCCAATCCATGAGCATGGAATATTTTTACATCTCTCTGTGTCTTCCTCAATTTCTTTCAGAAGTGTCCTGTAGTTTGGGACACTAACCACTTTGGTTAGGTTTATTCCTAGGTATCTTATGCTTTTGGGTGCAATTGTAAATGGGATTGACTATCCACTGGAAGAAAGACAGTCTCTTCAATAAATGGTGCTGGGAAAATTGGACATCCACATGCAGAAGAATGAAACTAAACCACTCTCTTGCACCATACACAAAGATAAACACAAAATGGATGAAAGATCTAAATGTGAGACAAGATTCCATCAAAATCCTAGAGGAGAACACAGGCAACATCCTTTTTGAACTCGGCCACAGTAACTTCTTGCAAGATACATCCATGAAGGCAAAAGAAACAAAAGCAAAAATGAACTATTGGGACTTCATCAAGATAATAAGCTTTTGCACCGCAAAGGATACAGTCAACAAAACTCAAAGACAACCTACAGAATGGGAGAAGATATTTGCAAATGACATATCAGATAAAGCGTTAGTTTCCAAGATCTATAAAGAACTTATTAAACTCATCAGCAAAGAAACAAACAATCCAATCATGAAATGGACAAAAGACATGAACAGAAATCTCACAGAGGAAGAGATAGACATGGCCAAAAACCCCATGAGAAAATGCTCTGCATCACTTGCCATCAGGGAAATACAAATCAAAACCACAATGAGATACCACCTCACCTCAGTGAGAATGGGGAAAATTAACAAGGCAGGAAACAACAAATGTTGGAGAGGATGTGGAGAAAGGGGAACCCTCTTGTACTTTTGGTGTGAATGTGAACTGGTACAGCCACTCTGGAAAACTGTGTGGAGGTTCCTCAAAGAGTTAAAAATAGACCTGCCCTACGACCCAGCAATTGCACTGCTGGAGATTTACCCCAAAGATACAGATGCAGTGAAATGCCAGGACACCTGCACCCCGATGTTTATAGCAGCAATGTCCACAATAGCCAAACTGTGGAAGGAGCCTCGGTGTCCATCGAAAGATGAATGGATAAAGAAGATGTGGTCTATGTATACAATGGAATATTACTCAGCCATTAGAAACGACAAATACCCACCATTTGCTTCGACATGGATGGAACTGGAGGGTATTATGCTGAGTGAAATAAGTCAATCAGAGAAGGACAGACATTATATGTTCTCATTCATTTGGGGAATATAAAAAATAGGGAAAGGGAATAAAGGGGAAAGGAGGAAAAATGAGTGGGAAATATCAGAAAGGGAGACAGAATATGAGAGACTCCTAACTCTGGGAAAAGAACTAGGGGTGGTGGAAGGGAGGTGGGCGGGGGGGTGGGGTGACTGGGTGACCGGCACTGAGGGGGGCACTTGATGGGATGAATATTGGGTGTTATTCCATATGTTGGCAAATTGAACACCAATAAAAAATAAATTTATAAATAAAAAAAATAAAAATAAAAATAAAAAAACAGAAAAAAACGAAACAAAAGATAAAAGATCCAAATAAATAAAATCATGCATGAAATGCAGGGATCACAACCAACACCACATAAATACAAACAATCATAAGAGAGTATCATGAAAAATTATATGCCAACAAATTAGGGAATCTGGAAGAAATGGAAAAATTCCTAGAAACAGGGCAACTACCAAAACTGAAACAGGAGGAAATAGATAATTTGAACAGACCCATAGCAAAGAAGTTGAATCAGTAATAAAACATCTCCCAATAAACAAGAGTCCAGGGCCAGATGGCTGCTCAGGGGAATTCCACCAAACATTTAAAGAAGAGTTAATATCCATTCTCTTAAACTGGTACAAAAAGTAGAAATAAAATGAAAACTTCCAAGCTCATTCTATGGAGGCCAGCATTGCCTTGAATCCAAACCCAGAAAAAGACCCCACTTAAAAGGGGAATTACAGCCAATATGCCTCATGAACATGGATGCAAAAATTCTCAACAAGATACTAGCAAATTGAATACAACAATACATTATTAGAATTATTCACCATGATCAAGTGGGGTTTATTCCTGGCCTGTAAGGGTGGTTTGACATTCACAAATCAATCAACATAATTTACTACTTTAATAAAAGAAGAATGAGAACCATATGATCTCTCAATAGATTCAGAAAAAGCATTTGACAAAATACAGCATCTGTTCTTAATATAAACCCTCAGTGAATTAGGGATGGGGGAACATACTTCAACATCATAAAGGCAATATACGAAAGACCCACAGCTAATATCATCCTCAGTGGGGAAAACCTGTGAATTTTTCCTCCACATTCAGGAACAAGACAGGGATTCCACTCTCATTATTACTATTTAATGCAGTACTGGAACTCTTAGCCTCAACAATAGACAACAAAAAGACATAGAAGGCATCCAAAGCCTTCCAATAGGAAGAAGTGATACTTTCACTGTTCACAGATGGCATGATACTCTGTGTCGAAAACCTGAAAGACTCCACCAACGTGAATCAATGTGTAGAAATATGTTGCATTTCTATACATCAGTAATGAAGCAGCAGAGAGAAAAATCAAGAATTTATCTTATTTCCAACTGCACCAAAAACTAAAAGATACTTAGGAATAGGCTCAAGCAAAGGTGTGATAGATATATATATTTTGTAAATATAGAACACTGATGAAAGACATTGAAGATGACAGATGAAATGGAAAGACATTCCATGCTCATGGATTGGAAGAATAAATTTGTTAAAATATCTGTAATACCCATAGCAATCTACATATTTGATGCAGTCTCTATGATAATACTACCAACAGTTTTCACAGAGTTAGTAGAAACAATCCTAAAATTTGTATGGAACCCAAAGACCCCAAATATACAAAGCAATCTTGAGAAAGAAAAGCAGACCTGGAGGCATCACAATTCTGGACTTCAAGCTTTATTACAAAGCTATTGTCATCAGGACAGTATGATACTGTCACCATATTCAAAAATAAATTCAAAATGGATGAAAGACCTAAATTTGAGACAAGAAATCATCAAAATCCTAGAGGAGAACAGGCAGCAACCTCTTTGACATTGGCTATAGCAGCCTGTTACTACACACATCACCAGAGGCAGGGGAAATAAAAACAAAAATGAATTATTGGGTCTTCATCAAGGTAACAAGCTTTTACACAGAAAAGGAAACAGTTAACAAAACTAAAAGGTAGCCTACACAATGGGATAAGATATTTTATATGACATATCTGATAAAGGATTAGTATCCAAAATCTATAAAGAACTTATCAAACTAACACTCCAAAGTCAAAAGTCCAGGGAAGAAATGGGTAGAAGGCATGAATAGGCCTTTTTCCAAAGAAGACATCCAGATGGCTAACAGACACATGAAAAGATGCTCTACCTCCTTCATCATCAGGGAAATACAAATCAAAATCACAATGAGATACTATCTGACTCTAGTCAGAATGGCTAAGATTAATAAGTCAGGAAATAACAGGTGTTGTTGAGGATTCAGAGAAAAGGGAATCCTGTTACACTGTTGAGAATGCAAACTGGTGCAGCCACTCTGGAAAATTTCCAGTATGTTTGGATGTACTATAGTATGGAAGTCTTCAAAAAGGTAAAAATAGAACTTTCCTAAGACCCAGCAATTGAAATACTAGCTATTTATCCAAATGATACAAAAATACTGATATGAAGGGACACATGCACCCTGATGTTTGTAGCAGCCTCGTCAATAATAGACAAATTATGGAAATTTCTCAAATGTTCATTGAATGATGAATGGATGAATTGTTTTATACACACACACACACACACACACACACACAGTGGAATATTAGTCATCAAAATGAATGAAACCTTGCCTTTGCAATGACGTGGATAATGCTCTAGTGTATTATGCTAAATGAAACAAGTCAGTCTGAGAATAATAAATACCATATGATTTCACTCATACATACAATTTAAGAAACAAAACAGATGAACATAGGGAAAGGAGGGGAAATTGAGGGAGGCAAACCAGAAGAGCCTTTTAACTATAGAGAACAAATTGAGGGTTGATGGAATGGTGTGGGTAGGTGGGTTGGGATGGGCTAAGTGGATGATGAGTATTAAGGAGGGTACTTTCATGAGCAATAGGTATTATATGTGAGTCATGAATCATCAAATTCTACTCCTGAAACCAGCATTTACAGTATATGTTAACTCACTGGAATTGAAATAAAAACTTGAAAGAAACAAAAATAAATAAAAATATCTCATTGGCACAAAAATAACTAAAACAAAATTTAGTTTTGTAAATATTTGTAATTATCCATGGAAGGATGTTGCTCATACTTTTCTAAGTTTTTTTGTTTTCAGATACTAATGTAAAAGGTGTTTAACTTTTTGTAATTTTTCAATTGTTATGAATACTAGTACATAAAAATGCAATCGAATATTTCTTTGGACCTTGTGTCCTGAAATCTTGCTAAATTCAATTAGCATTTCTGGTAATCTCTTTAGATTCTTTAGAGTTTTCTATGATACATTCTTGTTGTTTACAAAAACGGATAGTTCATTTCTTGGAGAGATATAGGGGTACTTTGCTTTTCAAATTATTTTACCCATTTTATGTAAGGTATCATTTTATTACAATGTTTTTCAAAAGAACCACTTGATATCCTTTTAAAGTATGAAATATCAGTTGATTTTATCTATTTTCTAATTACTAATATTGTTAATTTTCTCTTGATCACTCTTTCTAGAAATTTATCAGTTATAGTAAAATAATATTAACTTTTGGCTGTAGTAATTTACTCTATTTTATGTTTTCTATTGGGCTGATTTTTTGATGTGTTTATTAAATCCTTTGTTTTGCTTTGGCCTTACTTTATCTTTGTCTAGCTTAAGATAATGCTTAGGTGTTTTTAGAGTTTTTATTTATTTTATTTTTTAATAGATTTTATTTATTTATTCATGAGAGACAATGAGAGAGAGTCAGAGACACAGGCAGAGGGAGAAGCAGGCTCCATGCAGGTAGCCCCATGCAGGACTCGATCCAGGGAATCCAGGATCATGCCCTGAGTGGAAGGCAGATGCTCAACGGATGAGCCACCCAGGCGTCTCTAGGGTTTTATTTTTAACGAAAGTATAAACCCATGCATACATTTAGATAAGCTGAAAACAAGTAATTCTTTGTGTAGTTTAGCACATAAAAAAGATTTTCAGCTGGTTCACTCAGGTATTGAATGATTCTATGATCCTTATGACCTAGAAAATGCAACATACAAACACATGCAGATGAAGATGCTCAGTGGAGCCCATCCTGAGCAATGGGAAAACGATAAGAGTGGAAGCCCTCAGAGATTTGATGTAGAAGCAGGCTTTTGTTGGAAAATAATTTGTTTCCTGTAGAAACAGTTACTCAATTTACACTGGACTGAAATTAAGGGATTGAATTAATGAGCTGAAAATCATTATGATGTCAGTTGACATAGGTTCAGGCCTTGGTCAACGGCATCCACTCCAACACAGAACTACATAACTGTGACTTGTTTTTATGAATTGCAACTTCAACCTCAGTAACTTCCCTCATCCTAAGGCCTCTGCCTCTGAGCCTCAGGGCCTCTTGAGTAGGGATGCTAACAGATAGAGATAGGACCTTCTTTGCTGAGGACATGATTGGATAAGTGAACCTGAGACTGGTTCTTCTTTCACTTTGGCTTAAATAGAATTCGTCTTACTTAAATATTTTCTGATGTGAAACTCACAATTTATTTATTTATTTCTCTGTTTAAATTAGAAAACCAAATACGGCTGTTTGCTACTCTTTCTTGGCAAAAATCTAGTCTTTCTTCTCTAGGGATTGTTCTTGGGGAAAACACTGTCCAGAAGAGGTTACTTTATTTGAATTTGTTCCAAATATTCTAATAAACTAATGTGTAGTGGCCTTACATTCTCTTTCATTGAATACAGTAATGATGTGGAAAGCCATAGGCTGTGTCTGCACATATAAATGGAAGGATTATTTTCCTGATACGATGGCCCAGGAGATTTCTGAGAATTCAAATATCTGCGCAGGCTGGAGTTTCTCTTCATCACCTAGATGCTTTCTTGTATATTTTCCTTTGTATATATATCCTTAGTTGCTTGTCCAAACATGTGGGAAGAACCAATTCTCTGGAATGAACCTGGGAGAAGGTGGAAACATGCATTCTACTAGGGAAGAAGTGACTTTAGGAATACATTTTGAATGACTGAACAGGTAAATGGTTCTCCTATTACCTGAGAGATTGCTCAGTCACTTATTTTTCCCAGAAGTTAAATTCCAACTTTTGTCTTATTAGACAAGAGACAGACTCATGTCCAGGGACATGAATGCTATCCTAATGATTTAAGTAAAGGATTTTTTGGTTGCCTAACTGTACTGGCCAAGAAGAGATATATTCAAATAACTAATTTTAGATTTAAAAAATTAGGACAAAGAACAGTTTTGGCCAAGTTAATTTCTACTAACTAGGCTAGTTTTTACATAGTCAAGTAAAGAGGGCTATACTTACTTTATACAATTGTCCTCATATTTTCTGTGGGACTCTATGAGAAATAAAGTCCATATGAGAAGGATCCCTGATATGATTTTTCCCCCATTTTCTTAATTGTTGTGTCCTCACTCATAGCATGGTTCCTGGCATTAAATAGGTGCCCTACTATAAAACCATAATTGACAATTGAAGTTATTATATCTACATTGGTAAATAAATATTTAACACATCTATTCACACTTTAAAGCAGATAAGATGAGTGTTAAAAGAAATGAATGGAAAACTTGCTATGAATGGTGGGGAAATACATGATAAAAGAATCTTCACTGGAAAAAAATTCCCTGTTACTTATTTTATTCTTGACTGGCAATCATCTCCTAATTGTTCTAAAGCTATTTTTTCCCTTACATGTTACATCATTTAGACCTTAATTATGTGATTTGGTTTCATAGTACTTTTACATATAGATATTTAACCAAATTTTTGTGGACAATCCCAGTGAATTTAATTAAGCAAGAATCAGTCTTGAACACTTAAAAATTCTGACTTAATGACATACAGTATTTAGAAGGCATGAAATGTCTTGTGATCTTGTTCCCATATTGGGAAGAAGATGATATCTTCTTAAGACCTGAAAAATTTTTAGGAGGCCTTTACTAGGATGAAAGCAACGCCCCACCCAAATCATGAGAATGTCTCTCTCAAAGTCTAATTGACTGGTGTGGTCATACCAACATGATAGAATGAGAAGGACTAACCAAGTGAATGTTATTTTTCTATTTTGAAGTTAGTAGGAAAGAAGTTCCTTGAGCATAATCTCTCCAGGAAATGGCTGGCTGCTGTCTTCTTATATAAAATTGGGTTGCTTATCTTTCAGATAAATTATCCTAAGGTACTAAAGCTTTATTTTCAGTGTAGACCGTATAATTCATTTTACATAATCTATAGTGCAATTTCTTTTTTAATTAATTAATTAATTGATTAATTAATTAAGATAGACACATAGAGAGAGGCAGAGACATAGTAGAGTAGAAGTACAAACAGGCTCCTCACAGGGAGCCCAGTGTGGGACTTGGTCTCAGAAACCTGGACCATGCTCTGAGGTGAAGGCAGATGCTCAACCACTGAGCCACCCAGGCGTCTCTACAGTGCAATTTCTGAGGCAATTTGTGAATAATCAGAAGACCACATGAAAAAAATGTCCTGATAACTATGAAATAAATATACTCTCAGCAGCATTTTGCTTTCTCCTGTCATACTGTATGAAAGAAAAACTTCAGTCCCAGGAATGAATAAAAAGTCTTCCTTCAGCTTGTGGACAAACTGTCACAAGGTAAGACTAATAGTAAATGTTGGGAACCAGGCTTCAGAGTTTTGTGACTTTTTTATGTAAAAAGTCAAATTACTTTGAAATAAAGCAGATTCCCATTCCAATTTAATAACTTAAAAATGGGTGGCCTTGGGAAAATGAATATTATGTTCTGAGTCTCAGTTTGTTCAATTATGAAATGGGATTACAGTTCTTCTTATTGTAAATATGAAATGTGATTCATTATGTTGTGAGTGTGTGATTTGAATCCACCAAATGTGTTGTGAACATTGGGGTGATTAGATCAGAATCAGATTTTATAAACAGATCATTTGGGCTGCCTCAGGAGAACAGATTGATGGAGGCCAGAATGAAAGGGGAGAGATGTGGCAGGAAGTTGGTGTAGTGGGCTGGAGAAGTGGTGTTGGGAGAGCAATGATCACATTTGTGATATATTTTATTTTTTGTTTTTAAAAAATATTTTATTTATTTATTCATGAGAGACACAGAGAGAGACAGAGAGAGGCAGAGACACAAGCAGAGGGAGAAGCAGGCTCCATGCAGGGAGCCTGACTTGGGACTCGATCCCGGGTTTCCAGGATCATGCTCTGGGCTGAAGGCAGCACTAAACTGCTGAGCCACCCAGGCTTCCCTGTGATATATTTTAAAGGGATTTAATAAGATTTGTTAAAATGTATCCATATGTGATACAAGAGCAAGAAAGGTCTGTGGGCACAGTGATATTTGTCTGAGCAGTGACATGGAAGGTGGTACCATTGAGCCAGATAGAAAACACCTGTGTTTATTCCTGTAAGGTGAAACTATAGTTTTATAAGTCCTGTATTAATATCCAAATGGAGATGTCCAGAGTTAGAGATGTTGCATATGAAAGTTTAAACATTAAGAGAGAGGGACGCCTGGGTGGCTCAGCAGTTAAGCATCTGCTTTGGCTCTGGGCGTGATCCCGGGGTCCTGGATAGAGGGATAGAGTCCCACATTGGGCACTTGCAGAGAGCCTGCTTCTCCCTCTGCCTGTGTCTCTGCCTCTCTCTCTCTCGGGCTCTCATGAATAAATAAAGAAAATCTTTTAAAAAATAAAGTAAAAATAAAAATTGAGAGAGAGACACAACATTGAAATGCTTCCACATTACTTGATCAGGAAAAGGCGGCATATTCAACCAGAGATCCTAAGAAAGAGGTCCCAGTGAGGAATGAGACAATCCAGGACAGTGAGCCTCCATTCCTAATTTGACCCACTAAATTTGAATATGTCAGTTTCCTTAAATGGGTCTCAAGTACTTCACTTTTGAGACATTAAAAACTGTGCACCTTTTCATGGAATTCCTTTGCCCTCTTTTCTTCTCTTTCCACTTTTTCTCTAAAACTCAGGAAAAGTATTGCTACCTCTGGGAAATCTTCTCTGACTGGTGTTTATTTGACATATTCCTTCTCCTCACATTCACATTGTACAACTGTTTTTTTAATGGCACTTATTACACTGGTGATTATTATGTATGCTATCACTGAGTGTAGTAAACCATGGCTTATTCAACTTAGAATCATATCTATGAAATGTTTCACACAAACAGGTACTCCTGTCGCATTTTTAATTGAACTAACTAATAAAAGCGCAATTTTATAATACATTTAAAGGTTTCCCCCCTTGTTTTGTAGATCACCTGATTCTAATATAAGATGTCAACACCTATCCAGACTAGATGGAACCAAGAAACAATGTAACTTACTTTGTCCTCTTGGGCCTCACACAGGATCCTAAGGAACAGAAGGTCCTTTTTATTATGTTCTTGCTCTTCTATATTTTGACTGTGGTGGGCAACCTGCTCATTGTGGTGACAGTAACTGTCAGTAAGACCCTGGGCTCACCTATGTACTTTTTTCTTGCTAACTTATCTTTAATGGATGTCATTTATTCCTCTTGCATTTCCCCTAGATTGATTTCAGAGTTTTTCTTTCAAAAAAGTACCATATCCTTCCAATCCTGTATGACTCAGCTCTTTATAGATCACCTTTTTGGTGGATCGGAGGTCTTTCTTCTGTTGGTGATGGCCTATGACCGCTATGTGGCCATCTGTAAGCCTTTGCATTATTTGGTTATCATGAGGCAATGGGTATGTGTTGTGCTGCTTGTGGTATCCTGGGTTGGAGGATTTCTGCATTCAGTAATTCAAGTGAGCACTATTTATGGGCTCCCATTCTGTGGCCCCAATATCATCGATCATTTTTTCTGTGATATGTATCCCTTACTGAAACTGGTCTGTACTGAAACGTATGTTGCTGGCCTCTTAGTTGCTGCCAATGGAGGGGTGATATGCTCTATTGTGTTTGTGCTCTTGCTCATTTCTTATGGTGTCATCTTGCACTCTCTAAAGAACCTTAGTCCAGAGGGGAGGCGGAAAGCCCTCCAGACCTGTGGTTCCCATATCACTGTAGTGGTCTTCTTCTTTGTTCCATGTATTTTCATGTATGCAAGACCTGCTAAGACCTTCCCCATTGACAAATTATTGACTGTGTTTTATACGGTCATAACCCCCATGCTAAACCCACTGATCTACACCCTGAGAAATTCTGAGATGATAAATGCTATGAAGAAGCTCTGGAGGAGAAATGTCATATCAAGTAGTCAATAAATGCATCATCAAGATAATAATTTAGCATTAGGGCCAATCTCTTCAAATGTTAAGGTCCTTTTTGTGTAAATGCATTTGCAGTAGGAGTCAAATAATGTGCAATGAAGCAGTCAATGAAAGTTTTAAAGTTACATATTTATGTTTTATTTTTCATTTAGGTAAAATTAATATATAGTGTTATAGTAGTTTCAGATGCACAGTGTAATCATTTAACCATACTATATATACATAGTAGTCATGATGATAAGTGTAGTCTTAATCCTCATATGTAATGGTAATCAATCAAATTTTTATAGTTACACTAACTTCTAATTAATTACTATATTGACTTTTATTACTTATATTCTCCTTCTTATTGTTATATTTGAGTTCCTGTTTTTTTAAACATGTAGTGTTTTATTAGCTTCCTATGTGCAATATAGTGATTCAACAATTCTATTTATAGCTGTTTCTCATAACAACAAGTGCACTACTTAATCTCCATCATATATTAACCCACCCCCCTTCTCCTCTTGTAACCATCAGTTTGTTCTCTATGATTAAGAGTCTCTTGTTTGATGCCTCTCTCTTTATTCCCTTTGCTGGTTTATTATTTTTTTCTTATATTCCACATAAGTGAAGTCATATGGTATTTGTCTTTCTCTGACTTATCTTGCTTAGTACTATACTCTTTAGCTCCATCCATATCATGGCAAATGGCAAGATTTCCCTAGTTCTCATGACTGAGCCATATTTCATCATATGTATATTATATGTAATATATGTTATATTATATATTCATTATATTATATATAGCATTATATATATATATATATATATATATATATATATTTATATTTCTTTATCCATTCATTAATTGATGGACACTTGGGCTGCTTCCAAAATTGGTTTTGTAAATAATGCTGCTACAAACATAGGGATGCATGTATCCTTTTAAATTAGTTTTTTTGTATTCTTTGGGTAAATATCTAGTACTGCAATTGTTAGATTATTAGCTAGTTCTATTTTTAACTCTTTGAGGCACCTCTACACTGTTTTCTTTCTTTTTTTTTTTTTATGATAATTTTTATTTTTTTTATTTTTTTTTAATTTTTTTTTTAATTAACTTTTATTGGTGTTTAATTTACCAACATACAGAAAAACACCCAGTGCTCCAGAGTGGCTGGACCAATTAGCATTCCCAGCAACAGTACACAAGTGTTCCTAATTCTGCACATCCTTGTTAAGGCCTGTTGTTTCTTCTGTTGTTGATTTAGCCATTGTGACAATGAAGTGATATGTCATTCTAGCTTTATTTGCATTTCCCTGATGGTAAATAATGACGAACATCTTTTCATGCTGGCTGGCTGTGTGTCTTCTTTGGAGAAATGTGCATTCATGTCATCTACCCATTTTTTTATTTGGATTATTGACTTTTTAGGTGTTGAATTTTATAAATTCTTTTTTTTTTTTTTTTGAGTTTCAGCATCTTTACATTTTATTTTATTTTTTTTTTAATTAATTTTTATTGGTGTTCAATTTACCAACATACAGAAAAACACCCAGTGCTCATCCCGTCAAGTGTCCACCTCAGTGCCCGTCACCCCTTCCCCTCCAACACCCGCCCTCCTCCCCTTCCACCAGTTCGTTTCCCCGAGTTAGGAGTCTTTATGTTCTGTCTCCCTTCCTGATATTTCCCAACATTTCTTCTCCCTTCCTTTATATTCCCTTTCACCATTATTCATATTCCCCAAATGAATGAGAACATACACTGTTTGTCCCTCTCCGATTGACTTATTTCACTCAGCATAATACCCTCCAGTTCCATCCACGTTGAAGCAAATGGTGGGTATTTGTCGTTTCTAATTGCTGAGTAATAAATTCTTTATATATCTTGGATACAAGTCCTATAGATTACCATGTTTCATCTTTAATCTTTTTATTGCACTAGTTAACAAGCTGAATGCTATGTAGACTACCATCTTTATTCTATTTTGTTTGCATTACATAAGAAATTTTTAGTGAGGTATTTTACTCTTTTAAAAAAATGAAAGCATAGTAGACTGTAATAAATATTAAAAATAGAATCTGTACAAATTGAAAATAGTGTAGAATAAACATCCATCCCTCACCAAAATCCCAGTTCTTTCATATGCAATTATTATATTGAGATTGTTAGTTTCTAAGATTGTTTAGTGATTTTTGCTAATAAAATATATGTGTTGTATTTATGTCTCTGTGTGTAACTTTAGCATGCACCACTCAGCTTCCTGATGATTTTTCCATACTAATCTGCATAGATGTAACTCATTCTCAGGTTCCTCATATTGCTTAAAGCTTCTTTATGAAGATAAAGTAAAATTTATGTTTCCAATCCTTGTCATTTTTTCTCCAATGTTTTTGGGATCCATGACTCTGCAATGAAATCTTTTTGAAATTTTGTTAAGTTTTTAAAGAGGAATTATTGGATCAAAAATTTTTTTATGTATTTAAATGTTGATGTTCGTAGTTATTTCCCAGTTACTATCCACAAGCTTGGGTCTAACTACACTAAACCCTCTTTCTAGAAAATACCTGTTTGTGCACATTCTTAACAGTCTGTGTTAAGATAAATATTTATATGATTGGATAGTCAAACTGTGTTTCAGAAAAAAGAAACTGTGTTTCATTTATTTATATTAATAGAAATTCAGTATATATATTTAATATGGGTATTCACACTTAAAATGATTTCTTTTTTTTTGGTGAAATTTTCTATTAATGAGTTTTACTTGTTTTAGCAGACTACTATTTTCCATTGTGATTATTATGATTTAATAAAACACTAAGGTAATTATTCCTTTTACCATTTGAGTGCAAATACTATTTCTCCAGCTTATGATTTATTTTTGATATTTTACAGTGTGCAGGATATCTTTAAGTCTTTAAGTTTTCACCTTTATAAGCATTGCTATTACTCTATTATTCCTTAAAGTCTTTGGGCTTATATTACGCTCTGTTTTTCATTTATGATATTTGTAATTTTGTGTTCTCTTTTTTTTCTAGATCAATCTGGCTGGAAGTTTATTAGGTTTCTTGAGTTTTTTCAAAGACTCAGCTCTTCATTTCATTTGTGGTTTCTCTATCCTTTTTCTGTTCTCATTTCTATTGATTTGTGTTCTACTTTCATTCTTATCCTTTGCTTGAAATTGTTTCCCTCGCCCAAGTTTTTAGGTATGTACTTAGGTAACTGATTTGTGATGTTCCTTCTTTTGTAAAGAATACATCTAAATAATTTACATGTGTTGACTGTGTAATAGCAACTTATGTGGAAGGATGGTTTTAGCTGCATTCCACAAAATTTGAAATTATTTTTTCAGGTTTTAATTATTTAAAATATATTTTGAATTTCACTTGGGACTTCTTTGGCCCTTGGGTATTTATCTGTTTAATTTCTAAATATATTATTATTTTTCCTAATAGGTTTTTTATTCTAACTCAATTCCATTAATATCTAAAAATATTTTATGCATGACTTGAATACTTTTGCATTTATTAAAGTTTGTTTTTATCTATTTATTTATTATAAAATATTTTTAATGGTCCAGAACATAGTTGATCTTGGCAAAGTTTTGTGTTCACGTATGAGAGCATATATTGTTTTTGTCATTTAAGTTTCAAAATACTCAGGAGATTTTAGAGAATCTTTTTGGTGCTGATTTTTAATTTAATTTATTTTTTTGCTAAGGAATATGGTATGCATGATGAAAATTCGTAAGAATCCTTTTTTATCCTAATATACTTCATCTTCTGAATGTTGAATATTATATATGTATTTGAAGAGAATGTGTATTATGCTGTTTTGTCATGAATTCCAATGTGGTTAATAGTGTTTTTCATTGCTATCCATCTCCTTTCTCATTTTCTGTGTTCTTGGTAAATTGACTCCCTTATCATTATGTTATGGTCCTCTTTATTCCTGCTAATGTATAGTTTCTTTTAGTCTGCTTTATCAATATATCTACTCCTGTTTAGTTTTGATCAGGGTTTGCATGGTATATCGTTGTCCATCCTTTCACTTTGCTATAGCTATGTATTTACATTTAAAATAATATTTTCAGAAAGCAAGCATACAGTAGTGTTTTGTTTTCTTAACCAAAAAATACGAACAATCTTTGTCTTTTATTTGTTGTGTTTAGACCATTTATATTCAATAGAATTGTTGACATCATTTTCTCAGAGTGGTCTCTTTCCTGTTGATAGTTCATATCACCATATTAAAAAAATCTGGACCTTGCATTTGTTTGATATTTTCTTAGGTCATGTTATTTTGTAGTATTAATCTCTCCTCACTTTATTTGAACGATGTAACCTCCTTTTAATCCTAGAATTCATTTGATGGCTATTTTAAAACTATTGCTTTGCTAGGGATACTAGTTCACATGTCTAGGATATTCGCAAGTTTGAAATTGTTTCAGTCAAAATGCTAGTACTGTTTAAATTGTTCCTCACTTTTGGTATTTCTGATGAGCATACCTGGAACAAAAGGCTTGAATGGTTTCAGGTTTTGCTTTTTGTAACAAAAGCTTTTATAGGTGATGAATACTTCCTATTACATCACAGCAGAAGGTACATATTGATGGTAAGCTTGAATTGTAGGTTTAGATTCTGTCAGCCTTGCTTCTCCATGATAAAGTTCTTCATTAACCTTAAACCAATAGTTTCAGTAAGGACTGGGTATATTGCTTACATTCAGTATATCTTTAGGAGTTTTCAAATGGTGTTATTCTAACTCTAATATTTCTTCTTTTATTAGCCAGTATTTTTCTTTAAAAAGGAACATTGATCATTTTTAAAATCTTTCCCTGAAAGAAAGTGCATACAAGAAAAGGTAAGATGCATTCTTAATTCTTTCACTTATTTAGCAGATTTTGGAGTAATTATTTGGTGCCCTGGTAGTTTCTAGCGGTAACTGAAGTCTTTAGTATTTCATCTATTGGATATATTTTAATTCACTGTACTCATTTAAACTTTTTTTGCACAACAATTCACCTTAGTCTAGTGAGAACCCTTTCAGATATATCCTCTGTCCTTTTGACCAGACTCTTCCAGTGTTTAAGAATTTCCTTGCATTCTGACACTATAAGATGTTCAAGCCTCATCTTTTGCATTGTCTGCAATGTGCTTGGAATTAAAGTTTTTGTCAAGAGCCCTAATTCCCTTTAGTTATGAATGATTTAATAACTGGAACATCTGTTTCCATATTGGCATTTGATTTTCTTGTTCAAGACCATTTCAGTGGGTAGAACTGGAAATTATAATAAAATTTGACTTTTCATAATGATATTATTACTCACAGTTTTTATTTACCATATTGGATTTCCAGTTATCTAAATCTTAATTCATGAATGTATTTCAGTATTACTTATTTGTTTCATACTGTATTATACCTATATAATTTTAAAGTAACAATGATAACATTATTACTAAAACATGATTCCTAGTCAATACTGCTTAATTCGTTTGTAGTTCTTTTGCCTTTGGAATATATTCCAGTACAGATTTACAGTGAGATAATTGTGTTTTAAATTCACTTCAATTATCCATTTGTGATGTTGTTACGTCACCAATTTTATATAAGTTATACTCAATAGTTAGTCTTCAAATGTTAGGATTTGTTTTTTTCTCTTACTGGTCTTTTCCAGCAGTTATTGTGATGTTTACCCTAGTTTTTTCCTTAAATCTATTAATGTGATTATTTACATTACAGGATTTTATTTGCATAGGATCATTATTGTAGCATTTCTTCATTTATTTTCATAAATTAAAATGGTCTAAAATTGTATTTTTTTGTATAATATTTCTAGGATTTGATATCAGTTTATAAAAGAAGCCTCGCTAGACCATCCTTTAATAAACCCTACCCTGAGCCATTTCTTATCTCTCTGTCAGACTTACCATTTACTTTCATACTTAATGATGGCACTTTTGACCAAATGACACACTATACATTTCACTTTTAAAATTTTATTTCATTATCTGCTAGGATGTAATTTCATTGCTGGATCCTTAGCAGTTAGATTAATGCTGGACACAGTAAATAATTGAATGAATGCTTTATGGAGAGACTTAGGAATTAGACTTTTAAAAATAATGTACTTTCTTAGTTTAAAAAGCACTGAGGTGGTATTTTATTTCAAATTTTTTGAGGACCACTTACACTTAGCATTTATTGTCTATCATTTTTGGGAGTTTTTGTAAGCACATTATGTGTGTTTATTCAGTTGAGCCTCAAATGACACTCTGAGATTCATACTCTAATTGGACCCATTTTATAGTTGTATAGAGGTTCATGGGGTTAAGTAGCTTCTCCACAGCCACCAACCTGAGAGTGTCAATGGCAGAATCAATTCCTGAACTCTAGCCAGCATTGTTAACAACAGTTGTACAGGTGGTCTTTGGTGTAATTCTCCAGTGAAGGTATCAAGGGCTGGTGTTTCCTTGGTGGTGAGTTTTTCTTCCACTTTATTGATATCTCTCAAAGACATCAATCCATTGATTTTTCTTTCTCTGGCATTGGTAGTTTGGGTAAATTTTATTTCATTAGATAATTGTCCATTTCATCCAGATTCTCAACTTTATTTTGTATAAATGGAATAAATAGTGTCCAATGATTCATTTTTTGCTGTGCTTGGAGTTATATTTTTCTTTATAATTTTTAAATTTAAAAACATGGTAGGTTTGACATAATTTCATCCTTATTTATCCCAAAATCTGAATAAGAAGTTTGTAGTGGGTCTAGGATTTTTCAAATTTAGACCACCCAAGTTTCATCTTTCTCTGGTTTCAATTGTTGTTTGCCCCCAGAGTCAAATGGTCTCTTGAACACAGTAGAAATAGGACAGGCAGTTGTTTGTACCATGAACTTTGTGAGTGTCAGCACTTCTGGTGGACATGTTGGCCAGAGAAGAGACAGGAGCCCTGCAGGCATTCACAATGATCCCCTTTCCCCACCTCCCTAGTGGAAGCAGACACATTATGCTGAAAGTTGGGAGAATTCATCCTATAATTTTGCTTTTTTAGCCTTAAAGATTATATTTATTTATTTACTTATTTATTTAGAGAGCAGAAGTATGGGGAGGGACAGAGGGAGAGGGAGAAGGAGAGAATCCCAAGCAGACTCCACATTGAGCACAGAGCCTGAGTGAGGCATTGATCCCATGACCTTGAGATCATAACCTGAGCTGAAATCAAGAGTTGGTCACCATACCAGCTGTGCCACCCTGATGCCCTGATTCTGTTTTTGGCTAGCATTCTTGCCTTTTCTTCACTTCCTATTCTTGGAGCACAAGAGTCAGAGGTAGCCTTGTACATTACTATCCTCACTTTATATTGTATTACTGTTATGACATAAAGAAGAGGAAAATTCTGATTTTAAAACCACCCTGGAATTAGTATTTTTTAGCACTTCATTATTAAGCATGATATCAATTTTATGTTTATGACTTCTACTTATTATATATTAGGAAAAATCCATCTATGTTCATAATATAACAATACGTTTTTGGAAAGTGTGGTAGAATTAATTATGCTTAAGAGTCTATAAATATGATCTACATTTTTTCATTGATCTATTTTCATGCAATACAGATACATTTAAAAATATGTAATTATCATTGTACTCATTCAGAACAAGAAGAAGCCCCAGGGTCTAGGTTTACCCTTGTGTCTAAAGCATCAAACAAACCAGAGAAATATATGAAAAACTGTTTTTCAAGACTAGACATCAGAAAGAGTTGATAGTGATCACTGGGAAATGGGAAACAAAGAATTGGATCCTTAATATTACCCCAGTTTTGCATTCAAAAGTTTCTGTAAAGTGGCACAAACAGAGATATCTAGGAAGATCCTGGCAGACCCCCTGAGCTGAAGACATGGACGGAGAGTCCTATAGCAAACCATCCAAGGGAGCTAGAATTCGGAGGGTGGTGCCAAACACACACACACACACACCCAGAGAGAAAAAGAGAGGAAAGGGATAGAGAGAGAAGAGAGAGAAGGCTGGGGAAGGGAGGAAGGGAAGGAGAGAGAGAAGAGGTGAGCAAGTAAGGGGAAAGGAGAGGGGAGTGTTGTGTAGGGAGAAAAGAGAAGTAGGGGGAGAGAGAGGGGAAAAGAGAGGGAGGAGGAAGGATGGGAGAGGGAGAAGGGGTAAAGGGGAGAGAGAGGGAAGGAGAGGGAAAGAGAAGCACAGGGAGGGAGAGAGGGGGAGAGCATAGGCGGAGTGTGAGAATATATGAGACAGAATATGAGAGAGAACTTGTGAGATTGAGTGGGAATATCTGAGACAATGAGAGGAGAGAGAAAGAGAGACAGAGAGACACAGACACACAGAGACAGAGAGAGAATCAGCATGCTAGAGAGCTGCTGTTTGTTCATCAAATTTGGGAACAGTATGTGCATGTGAGGAAGCCACCAGAGGCTGGGTGGAGATTTACCTGGATTCATTAGGGAGGAGTGCCAGGTGCTTTCTGGGCCAGGCACAGTGCTTTCCCTCCCAGCTGGATCACCTGGGTAGGTTCTGATTCACAGGGCAGAGCACTGGCTGTGTACTTTGGAAGATCTTGCCTCAGTAGTGGGATGTAATTAGACCCATACTGAGCACTGTTCCAAAACTGACTTATAAAGCATAGCAGTAAGAATAAAGAAAAACCCCAAAGGAAAACATCCAAGAGAAACTAATATTGTATTCAGAATTCTGTGTCTCTGCTACCATGAGAGACTGGTCTGATGATTGTTACTGTGATGGTCTTGTTCATCTGGCATAATCATTATGCTGGGTGTATAAAATGAGTCAGGAAGTATTTTAATCCCCGCCCCCCACCCTGGAATGTGCTTATGTAGGATTGGTACTATGTTTGATTAACTGTGAAATAGTATCATTGTTAAAGTAATGTGGGAGTAGAATTTTGTTTAGAAACAGAAGAATTATAAAGAATTCATTTACTTAAAATTATTAGATTATTCGATGTTTTAATTATTTTTCTGCATCTCTTTAGAAAATTGGATCTTTCAGAGAGAGAGAGAGATCCTCTTTTTAAATCGGCAAGTATACCGTCATCAATTCATTTACTATATTCTTTTATTATCTTCTTTAGGTCAATAGATAGCATTGATGACCCTTTTTTCATTTTTTAATTCTATCATTCTTTCTCTTATTTTTTTTGCAAGGAGCATTAATTTTATGAACCTTTCAAAGAACCAATTTGTGGATTTATGTATTTTCTCTATTTTCCATTAAGTTCTATTTCAATGACTTCTGTCTTTTATTTACTACTTTTCTTCTATATTCTCTGGGTTTATTTTGCATTTATATTTTTAGCTTCTAGAATGTAATGTTAATTTACTAACTATAATCTTTTGTGTCCTAATACTTGCAGTTAAAGCTAGAAATTTCATTCTAAACATGCCTTTAAGTAATTGGGAAATGCTGTTATATTTTTGTTGAATTCCATTGCATATGTTCTGTATGATTTACACACTTTGAAATGCATTGTCACTTGTTTTCTGGCCCAGTTCAGGGTCTATTTTGGCGAATGTTCTCTGAACACTCTGAAATAAGTGGAATCCTCCCACAGAGTTTTCTCCCTTCCCGCTCTCATACTAACACAGGTTCTATCAACTTGCCTATGTGCCTCTATGTGACAAACTCAAAACTCTTCCCTTTAGGGAACAGCTTACTTTACCTACATTTGAGACAAGGTTTAAATGGCTTGTTCTGAAATTTGTTTCATGATCTTCTGGAAGTCAGTTCAGTGTCTGTGGGCGGACATCACTTAAACCTCACTGAAACAGCT